>NW_027526422.1:46550310-47150310 GCF_048455015.1 Haemaphysalis longicornis | reverse complement strand
CTGTAAAGTTATTTTAGAGTTTTCATCTCCACGTTGACTTCTGGCTTTATGCCAAATATCACTTTCCTGAAGTGGGTTTGCTAGGTTCCTGAGAGGTCGGAATTTTGAGAGAGAAAACTGGGTATGCAAACTTGCGCATGAATATTATCGCCAAAAGGCTGCGCGGAACCTGTGGCCGCATTATTGGGTTTAGTAGGTTGAAAAGTGACAATCTTATTCCCGATCCCTGCGGGAAGGCGTCCATCCGCACATAGTCAGCGTACAGACCGCCCGTGGTTTGCCTACCGTGGTTTGCCAAATACTCAGCAAGATATAGGTACATCATAAATATGGTTAGGAAAAATACGGAAATATCCATACATATCCTACAGGATATTTTTTTAGACTCGACGAATTACCGGAGAATTCTGGTTTCCCTAGTTGACAGACACCCTGGACCCTCTGCCGAATGGCACTGTAAGCGGCGTTGCTACGAATCGCCGTTAGTGGGGTATTCCCAGGGTCGTTACGTTATTTTCCCCGCTCATATGCAAGTTTCCATGTGAGGGGGCCCCTGCCACGTCGCCCCTGCGCCTGCTGTGGGCCATCGGAGGACCGCCAGCGTGATGTCTGGTGGCCAGAGAGTGGACAGCCGACGTAAGTTATATTGAAAAATGTTTATAAAAATAAAATAGAAATGAAATTCTTTTCAAAGTTGAAGACATCTAAATTTAATAAAAAGAATGGCTGTGGCTTAGCTCAGCTAACTTCGGATATGCAAAGCAAAAGCTGGGCTTCGTCTGTTTGAGTCTTGGTTTCGCTTGGTTAACCTTTTATGCAGCTATATTGCCGACCACGGCTCAACGCCGTTCGGTTCCGTGCAATGCTCACAGAAGGAGGCCCGCCTGGCTTTCATTCGCGGTGAACGTGGTGTTGTTCTTCGCCGGGCGCAAGAGGAGTCACGTAGCCCGAGACGACCCAACGGCGCATGCGTGGGAGGCGGCGGGGTTGGTCGGCTGCCGATCAGTTGAGCACCCGCAACCGCGCGCCGCTCAGCTGAGCAGAACGACTGAAAACGGGGCCTTGTGCGCAGCGCCGAAAGCGGGCCCGACGAATCACGCGATGCGCTTCAAGGGGTGTGTCTCAGGGGGTGTGTCTAAGGTCAAAAGGTGACATTGCGCATTCGCGGCGAAACCGCTGGACGAAAGTAGTAAAGCTATGTTTTAAAAACTAAGCCTTGCTTGCTGCGTGGCCGCGCGCACATCTCGAAAGAACGCATAATGTTCCTGCAGCCTCCAACGAATACTGCGGGAAATATCGTTGCGTCTACTCACTGACTTCCTTCGCGACATGCTCAATGGCGGGATGCACGTTATGGCAACAAAGGTGCCGCTCGGCCGGAGCGATTTCGGAATGATCTGTGCAGCAGGGTAGCAAAGTTGGTTGGTACACGGATTCAACTTGTCCCTATAGCCTTACACCACGAAGGATGTGCTCCTCGGAAGACCGCCATCTTGTTGTAAGGCTATACATTCCACGGACGCAACACACGCTTGTTGCATATACATCTGGCTCGCTCAATTATTCACTCTCTCGGGAGCCCGAAGAGCGTTGCAATGATCAATATCACAACGCGGTATGGTTGTCATGTCTTCCCAATGACGAATAGAATTGACAATCTCGCGCTAGGACGGAGAAAGCTTTACTCTTGACGCTAGAGTCGGCGACGTGCGCTAGTCGGACACACCCCGTTCTGAAACGCGCACGAAGCTGGACGTAAGCAAACACTCCTGTCGCGTTTGGAAATCGCCGCATGCACACTCGTCGAAATGGCAAGTTATGATCAATGAGCACGATTTTATTCTAGGGCGCAAGAAATCGTTTTAAAGAAAACTTTCCGGGGGCGCAGCCCTTGTTTGTTATTTTGGGGCGTGTCCTCGATTGAGCTAAGAAAAAATATACGTACACATTCGACAGCCCCGCTATTTTTACTAAAATACATCAAAAAGCGCTTCGGCGGGGCCTCAAAAGATGCTGCGAAATGCACAAAAGCAGGGGAAAATGCGAACACTTCAATAGACACAAAAGGCGGACGAAAGCAGGAGACGCCCAAAACGCCGCCGCGTTCGCCAAACAAAGTTTGCATAAAACATTCAGAGACGCGGAGGAGATGCTCGAAACCAAGGCTTCGCGCCGAGTTATGTCGTGACGTCACCGGTCACGCCGACCGAAGCCGCAGTAGGCGCCCATCGATATCGACCTCCTGCAGGTCGGGGATTTTCTCAAAGCCCTTCTCGCGAAGAAGAGAAACAAGCAACGAAAAGTAACGGGAAGACACTGCCTAGCTTCCCCTTCGAATACATCACGCCCCACTGCCCGGGCTCCGATGTCGCGTTGGAAACGAAGGCGGCGGAACCGGAGGAAGACACGCACACCCACACGTTTATATATATATATATATATATATATATATATATATATATATATATATATATATATATATAGTATAAGTAAAGAGTCGGATACACAGCAAGAACAATAACAAAGAAGGTTTACTTACGTAGCGGCAACGGGACTTGCCTTCATCAGGGTACAATTACATGCAAAATCATGTAATTGTACTCTGATGAAGGCAAGTCCCGTTGCCGCTACGTAAGTAAACCTCCTTTGTTATCGTCCTTGCTGTGTATCCGACTTTTTCCACCTACACTATTTCTGCGCGCTGTGTGAGTTATCTTTCTCTAGATTCATATATATATATATATATATATATATATATATATATATATATATATATATATATATATATATACATATATATATATATATAGCAAATCAAAATGTGGAATGAGGGGCTCGTTGAATTAAGAAGAATTTGGAAAGACAGAAAGTAGGAAAAATGCCCACCGGGTGGGCATTTTTTCTCTAATTTCTTTCTGTTTTTCCAAATTCTTCATCTGTTTCAATAACCTACCGCATTCTCCACTTTGCTATCCAAGGCATTCTTGACTTCTTGACTGCCAACCCTTATTTCTAAAAATACATTATATATATATATATATATATATATATATATATATATATATATATAAGGTTAGTAGAGACAGAGACAAACGAGAAAGACTTAGAAAATAAAAATAAGTTTACTGACGTTTCAGGGAGAGGACTCCCTTTCTTCACTCTGAAGAAAGGGAGTCCTCTCCCTGAAACGTCAGTAAACTTATTTTTATTTTCTAAGTCTTTCTCGTTTGTCTCTGTCTCTACTAACCTTATTTTTTTCGCGCTCTGTGTGAGTTTTTATCTTTTCAGTCTATATATATATATATATATATATATATATATATATATATATATATATATATATATATATATACAGTGAAAGAGAAGACTAAAGGGTAACGAACGAAAATGTATTAACGTTTCGGCTTCGGAGAAGCCTTCGTCAGAATGATTCTGACGAAGGCTTCTATATATATATATATATATATATATATATAATACAGCAAACCCTCTCTATAACTGCAGGGGCCGCTGGCTTCATTATAAGCGGTACTTTAATAAAGGCGGTTGGGACTTTTCCCTGTGCGTTGCAGGTGCCCTAAGGAAACCGAATAAAGCGGTTTCGTCAGAACGAAGGCTCACATAATGTACAAGAAACGTCCAAGGCAAACGACGGCGACGGAGGAGTCCGGCGGCAATGGTGTACATTGTTGCTGTCGCCACACTACCAATTTACGGTACCCTAATTAAATTACGTTTGTCCAGTCCCTCGCCAAAATCCCTGCGCGTGGTTACTCCTAAAAGGACTTGTAATACACAACTAAATCGACCTATATGGAGAACGCACACAAAACAATACGGGCAACCCACCCATTCTCACGTACCCTGTAATGCCAGCGTATGACAGCCTCTTGTTTCAGCTCGCGCAAAGAAGTCGACTATCTGAAGTCTGGGGCATTTCGACTGGCCCGTGCACGTTGCCAAAGGAAACGGCAGCTGTTTTGGGCCCACCCTTTCATTGCGCGATTTCAGATGCGCAACAACAACAACAAAGCAAAGGCATCGGCTGAGGCGCATCAGACTGGCTGCTGCAGCACCTGCAGCAGCCAGCCTCGTATAATTTAATTCACGAAGCACCGCTCCTGCCTGCCAGCATGACGGTGATGGAAGACGAGAACAGGTTGCCGCACGCGTGCGCCTTCACGGCAAGGAAATTCCCAGGCCTTTCGTCACAGCGGTTGTACTTGAGAAAGTCAATAACGCGGCGGGGAAATTTCGTCGATACAAACTCGCGTAGTATTTTCTTTCTGAGCTCGTAGTATTTTCTTTCTCAGCACCCCTCGATCGGCCACTTGCTAATGTCTGGCGCCGAGTAAGCACTGCCAGTATTGCAATAGTACGCCCGTTGTTGAGCAGCCCGTGTGCACGGGCTGCTCAAGGACTACACGTGTAGTCCTTACGCAATTTGCAGTAAGCTTGTCCCAGTTCAACCAGAACGCAAATTTTGCGCATGTGTTCGTATTACACTCGGGGTGACTTCCATCTGCCGTTCTTTTTTTAGACGCGAGCTAAGCTAATTTTTCAGTGTCGCAGAAATAAAGACCCAAGCAACGTAGCCCCTCAAACTTTTATAGCCCACTTGTAAAAAATTAGCAGTGGCTTAGCACGGCTACGCCAGGATATACGTAGCGTGAGCTAAGGTTCAGCTGGTTATTTTTAGCTTTCCTGGCCGGTTGTCCACGATTAGCTTGATTATCGTGCTTACTGCTGCTTCAATGACACACACACGGTATACGCATCATGTGACACATGTATATTTATCAAGAGGCTCCGGCGCCGCGTCACCAAGCGCCCCAGAGCTAAGCTGGTTCCACAGGAGCACGCCAGTGTTGCTGCGGCGCACGAGCCATCGGTTCCACACCCGGCCACCCCTCGCATGATCATCAAATGGACCGGGCCGCCACGTGAGGAACGGAAGTCGACGAAGAGGCTGGGCGCGTGGGGTGTGTGGGAGACGCCAGGCCTCTCAAGCTTGGACGTTCCCTGTCTTCCCTATAGGCGGCGTAAAAATCGACGCCCCACGTGACCAACCTACAGCGCTGTTTTCGACCATCAAGCCCACCAGACGACGCAGGCAAAATGTTACTTTTGGTATAGAATACAAAACATTCATTCCATGACTCAAAGAGCCCACAAAGTTCGCTTACAATGTGTTATTTAAAAATACTATTAACAAGTTCCGCATCAAACATCCGTTGAGCAAAAATGTACGCAACTTTTTACGAACAGCCGACTGGTGCACCACCTCGTTTCTGAATTCGCAACCACAAAGCCGCCAATTCAAATTGAAACGCTGCAACGGCCGACCGTTTCAATGTGCGCGGAGCACCGGTTTCGTGACTGTTATTGCTGTTATGGGCTTTTGCGTCCATCAGTTGTTGAGAGGACTGGCAAAACACGGGAATTGAGTGCTGTCGAGGCCAGAATATTCGATTCTTCCAATAGAAGGTGAGTGTTATGTACTCCGCTAGAAAGACGGTGCAAAGGAAACCGTTGTCGCCGTCAATACTTCATTTGTGCCCTTCGTTCGAAATCTTAGCGTAAGTGAACGAGTTGTTATGGCAAAAAAAAAAAAATGTTGTCACGAAAGCGACGTACAATGGCAGCGATCGAAATGAAATGATGTCCTGGCCTCTGTAAACTTGCGGATGTCAATAAACGATTTGTTCTCACTTGCTGCTCACTGTGGTCTGTGCCAGTCGAGGCCATCTGGTCACCTGGCGTAACATCACTTCACTAGCGCGGCGCAAGTAAACACGCGACCAGCGTGCCAGCCAAGAGCCAGCAGGAGCAGCCACGGCCGGACTCGACGCCCCTTTCGCGCGCGGGAGCAGGAGAGTCGAGTCCGGCCGTGGAGCAGCAAGCCGGCGGCCGCCGTGCGAGGGCAGCCATGTTATTAAGTTGCTCAAGCGGCCTGTGCAAAAAGCATCCGCCATGTTTACAAAGCCGTGTTTACAGCGCCATCAAGCGGGCGTACTGGGTAGTTCACGACGCCGCCACTGCGCTTTTTCTGGCACTACAGGCAAAGCTAGACCTTTGCTTCTCTAAAATCCTCCCTGTTCTGTGGAGACGCCGGGCAGCGAGCGACATCCTGTGCGCCGTGTGGCATCACTGCTCCTCGCACATGCGCAGCACGGCTCTCCATGAGCCACGCGAAACTGCTCAACCTCGACCAGTGTAGCTCACGCTACAAAAAACAAAGTGACACCCGTTTGCGCCTCGCGCTAGAAAGCTTCGTGCTTCAAAGACAGCAAAGCTGTATACCTCTACCCCCCCCCCCCCCCCACACACACACACACACACACACAACGGTTTCATTTCCGTTGGCAAAAACGCCAAGGCGCCAAGAATACACTTATGCACTGCATGCTTCGACCCTCCCCAGGTTTCACGTTAGAGCGGAGATGGCCCGGGATTTTTTCACAAGAAATCTTCTGGTACCACGCGTCGACCATTTTTTCAGCATGCACTTCAAACCACGACGAACAACTTTACCAAGGTTAAAAGAAAGTGGTACAACCCCCTAAAAGCTCGAAACTTGCTATTGTTTTGCGGGAACGTGCTTTGAAAAACGAACCCGACCTCAGCTTTTCACGTAATATTTCCTACTCTGGAATGGCAGTGCCTTGAAGACACACTGGGCAGCGACCATCACATTATCCGCATCACTACACATACCCCGCCTCACACTCAAACCTCGCCTCGGTCAAGCCACACTCACCGACTGGGAATCCTTTCGCAAAGATCCTGAACCCTTCCCAGACACTATCACCAATCTGGAAGAATGGACTTTACAATTAATCACTGCTGTCAAGAAGCCTTCCAAGACAATTCATCTGACGGTGGAGAATCCCTCGGTTGACTCCCATCGTCTCCATCTATGGGAGGCTAGCCGGGGCCTCGTTTGTCGATGGCGGAGGCAAAAATATAATCGATCCCTGAAACGTCGAATTGCTGTCTGACTCAACAAGCCGCTATCTACGCGCACACCCTTCACAAACAAAACTGGGCTACCTTCTGCGACCAGCTCCAAGGAACACTCAGCACTAAACGCACGTGGCATCTCCTCCGTAGTCTTCTTGGCTCGAAACCCGCCAAAGCTGCCACCCACAATCACGTCCGCCGTCTTCTTCACAACTATCCTCATTCGAATGATGAGCGACTAAAAGAGTTCAAGACCACCCTTTTTAGTACCGACAGCAATACCTCTCCTTTCTGCCACGCTGATTACACCGGTGCTCCGAATCCTGCCCTTGACTCTCCCTTTACGCTGCAAGAACTTGACCAAGCTCTCTCTTGTCTCACTAAAAACACCATGCCGGCCACGACCGTATAACTAACAAAACTGTCCGCAACTTGGGCAATGCCTCTCTAACCGCTTTACTAGATTTCTTCAACAACCACTGGACAAAGGGCACCCTCCCTCCGCAATGGCGGCACGCAGATATATCACTATCCAGCTCTCCACCTTCGCCCGATCTCCCTCACCTCCTGTCTCGGTAAACTCTTCGAACGCATGGTTCACACCCGCCTCACTACTCATCTTGAAATCAACGACCTATTCCCTCACACCATGTTTGGCTTCCGCTCACACCTCTCATGCAACTCAAGATGTCCTCCTACAGATCAAGAGCAAGTCATCGATCACCTCAACAAAATTAATCCCAGTGCTATCTTAGCCCCCGACGTAAAGAACGCTTTTGACGTCACACATCAGGCCATCTTAGAAGGACTTCGAGAAACTCAGTGCGGTGCGTGTACATACAACTGCGTGCGGGCCTTTCTTACCGACCGAACTGCCACCCTTGGCATTGGACCACTTCGATCTGACACATTTCGCACACCTCCCAAAGGAACCCCACAAGGATCAGTTATATCACCCCTCCTCTTCAACATCGCTCTCCTCAAGCTCCCACCTCTCCTTCAAACCATTCCTGGTCTCCACTATGCCCTATACGCTGACGATTTAACTCTTTGGACCACCACAGGATCTCCTGGCACACAACAAGATACCCCACAACAAGCCATCGACACCATTCTCACTTATCTCCGACCTCGAGGCCTCACGTGTGCCCCCAGCAAGTCAGCACTCCTCATCCCCCGCTCCCAAGCTCGTGGGCGATCTCCAGTTCCCACACCCGAACCTGCTCCAACAATCGGTTCCACACCCATTCCTAAAGTACACACCCTTCGTATACTCGGAGTCCAATCCCATCAAGATGGCTCTGGCCCTGCAGTTCTTCCCCAGCTTCAAGCCACTGTCGCCCAACTCACTCATCTCATCAAACGCATCACAAACCAACGTAAGGGTCGCAAAGAAGGCGATACAATGCGACTAATTCAAGCACTTTTTATTAATCGCATCACATATTCCACATCATACATCGCCCTCAAACCCAAAGAACGGGAGAAAGTCGACATACTAATTCGAAAAGCTTTCAAAATTGGACTTGGCCTCCCCGCTCAAACCTCTACCTGTCGTTTCTTCCAACTCCGAATCCACAACACCCTCGAAGAACTCCTCGAAGCTCAACGCAAGAGCCAAATCACCAGACTCCTCCTTACCACTACCGGCCGACACGTCCTCCAGGGCCTCGGATACCCTACCCCACCTGCTTCACCAGCCCTTCAGCGCATTCCATCTTCAATACGGTCCCGCATTACTGTATCCGAAATTCCTAACGATACGCACCCAGAATTCAACCAAGGTAGAAGACTCTCCCGGGTTAAGCATCTTCGATCACAACTTCACTTTCACCCCGATATTCGCTACACCGACGCCGCCCTCTACCCCTCACGCCAGGCTCATGCTCTGGCGGTTGTAAACTCAGAAGGCACACTTCTCACTTCCCTCCCAACTCTCTCGACATCAACCACCACTGCCCACGCTATCTCCCCTACCCAATACACCCTCCCCTGTCACTTCTGCCCCTCTCTTTAATACTACCTACCACATGGTGTGGGCCTGTCAAAACACCCCATCGCTTACCCCCAATCCCAAACCTTCCCCAGAGCAGTGGGAGGGCCTGCGGACCAGCTCCCGTCACGCTGACCAGATCTTTCTGGTCACCCGTGCCAGGGCTGCAGCCAAGGCCCAAGAGTACCTGGACTGAGGCGAACCCACCCCACCGAGTGACGGCTCAACCACCACCGTTTGCTCTCTCTCTCTCTCTCTCTCTCTCTGTAGTTGGAATTTTGCCACATTTCATGTGTTGAAATATACCGCAACCTTTAAAAAAAAATAAAAGGCAGCAACTTTTTGTGTATTTCTGAGTCAAAATACTGTTTTCAACGCGTATTTATATTTGCTCTCGCGAATATCAATCAGACATATATTTTCACATGAAAGAACACTGGGAGTACCAGTTGTGCATTACTGTCTTGCCGCAAATATGCCCGAATGTTTTATTTTTTGACGAACAATGTTGGCAGGTATGAAGTATGCTTCAGGATTGAGTGTTTCGGAAAGGTTTCGGCTACATGAACTTCTCGTTCAAGAATTCATTTAACTTTCGGCTGGAGGGCTGAATCGTGGGACTGACAGACAAAGCAAAATTTTCGGGTTTAAATAGCTCAACAAAGACCATCCTCTTTAAAAAAAATAGGCCGCGTATCTGCTCCTTTCGTTGCAAATGTCGACGCAAGACGAGAGTCGACTGGCGCCCCTGGCAAGTAAATGCATCCCTTCTCTTTCCCGCTCACCTCTCATACTGTTCCTCCCGTCTCGTTCCTTCCAAGTTAACGCGTTAGAGGTTTGCTCAAGTGAATTTAAATTTACCACGTTCCACTGCTCCAAGTCGGGTGCCTCGATGCCAGCGCCGCCGTACGGCGGAGACGCGCGAGAATCGAGGCACCCTACTACAACATTTATAGAACCACGTTTCCCTACTCCACGAGCGTTCCAAGCGGAACGCGGAACATATATCTAGTGGAACCTTTCATTGATGTTGCCGTTTGATTTTTTTCGAATTCCGCCAGGTAGTGCGGGCAACAGCAGGCGACGGTTTTCTGCCGTTGATGTAGTATTTTGTTTACTATCGCAAAAAACAATCACCTGTAAAGTTTTCAATAAAAGAACACTGCAAATATCACTCATGTATATTGATTTGCTGCCTTGTGTAATGTCTCGTTCTTGTGCAACACTGTTGACAATTATGAACATTAAAACCGGGCTTAGACGTTTAGATTTGGCTGTGAGTGTATAAGACTACTGCGCAGCATCTATTCACTTTGGCCGGCTGGCTGAATCCAGTGACAGACAGACAGACCAAAATTTTCCCGTTCAAGTAGCCCAAGAAAGACTACTGTCTCTAAAAGATAGAAGAAAGGCGCTTCTAAAATCGCCCCCAGATAACTTCGAGTAGGTTCTTTGCGCACGGTTTTCCAACATCCTCAGCGTAAGGTTAGCTTGCCTGAGATACGTCCTTCTATTTGACGTTGTGTTAGAAACATTTTCTGCGCTGGAATGGAAAGGTTGTTTTTTTTTTCTTTCTTCTTTTTTCGGGCTGCTGGCTCAAGACAATCGTTAACTGGCGCAAACTACCCGTGATGCAAAAGACGACATGCAGTACGCACTGGCTCCGAGTTTCTTACACCGCCAAACAATACCACGAACTCGCCTCGGAGGCCCCAAGTGAAAGCATAAACGTTGGTAATCAGCGCATACCGTCCACTACCTGTAAGAGCGCAGCGCCGTTCAAGGTCGCTGCGGCCGGAATCACGTGAGTCATTCTCACTAGCCACTGCCACATGCTGCTTCAGTGGCCCCCCGAAAATAAAGAAAACAGGAACGAAGGAAAAAAACACGCCCATTCCGGCCCCACGGGCTTTCCAGAGCACAGCACATCGGTACTCGGTGGCACGTTGAAGCTTCCGATTTTTCGTGTTTTCGTTTCCTGTCTGGGTGGAGGCGTGACATAGTAATTAGTGAGACTGCGAGGTTCTAAAAACCTTGGCGCCCCGTACGTCCGTACGTGCTCCCTTTGCTGCACATGTCTCCGAAAGAAAACAGCATCCGGCCGCCCCTGCACGCCATGCAACAACGGAATCTTTAACACCCTCTTTAACGCAATCTCCTCTCTCCACTCCCGCCCTCACCCTGCTCACCTGCCATCTCCCTCTTCCCATCGCCCAACTGGTCTGCTCAATCTGATTTAATTTTCCCGCGATTATGATGATGATGATGATGATTAGCGGCTTCCCCTTTGTAACGGGGTGGCGTTGCACAGCGACCTTAGCCGTAACGCCACTATACAATCACCTCATCAAAAAAAAAAAGATGAAAAAAAAATGTTTATGCAATTTTTGTGCTAGTCTGACTTCTTTGTACGCATGTCTTCCCAGATTGTTCTCTGCTCTTTTCCCACCAACATTCTAACCTTCTTTTACTAACCTCAACTGCTGTCTAATTCACTTTTCCGTTAGCCGTAAAGCCAAGGGCCTCCGGAAGCTGGATGGCTCCCTCACTGAGGACTGGACGAATACTTTTGCACTCCGTTACAACATGTCGCATGGTTTCTGGCTCCCTGCCGCAGCCTGCGCACAGTTCTTCCTGTACCGGCCCGCGGATAAGCGTTTTTGTGCGCAAGCAACCCGCCCGGGCTTCAAAAAGCAATGCACTCACTTCCTTCGGTATTATCGAAAAACTCTTCCCTCGCGATCTTCTGTTTCCAGATACTGTAGATATCTAAGGACTTTTTCGCGTCCATCCTCTTTTTCCAGGTCGTTGTCTCTGATTCTTTCACTTCATTTTTTATTGCCTTGGTCGTTTCCCCTGCACTTCCAGGTTTCGTATACTTTGTCCTGAGCCTTCCGGTTCTTTTCCGCCACTGTGTGTCCACGCCTTTCATGCGTTCGTGCGCCATCTTTTTGGAACATTTTGCTTCCGTTGATCCCAGTAAAGCTCCAGGAGACGTCCTTTTCTTTTTTTTGTCCCGTCTTTCGCATCAAATATGCCGAATGTTTTCTCTTTGCTGCACAATCTCGGCATCCACGACGCATATGTCACCAGATTTAGTAGTCTGGAAAGGTATTGCCTAACATGCTCCTTGACCAAGCGTTCTTTCAATTTTTCTCGAGTCGGTTGAATCAAGCGACAGACAGGCAGGCAGAGATATGAGCAGACCAAAATTTTTCTTGTTTAGGTAGCCGAAGAAAAATTACCATTTTTATAACTTGCGTGTCCCTCATATGCCACGGGCCTTGAAAAATGAAAGTATAGCATAACGTAGCAGTCAATTAATATTAGTTCATAGCATTTCAGCGTATTTTAATGAACTCGGTAACTAACCGCGATCAACGAGTTGAATGAATATTTTGCTCAATACATTAAACGTGACACGCCAAAATCAAGAGGAAGACGCATTAATTCATTTGTTGTTAACTAGACAAGAAGACATCATTGCAACTGTAGCTATTACAAGGATGTCCAAGTATCGCAACAGTTGGAGCAACCCCGAGTCAGTAAGTGCATCAAAATATAAATCTGGTTACGGGTACACTGGGAGAAAAAATCGGTAAGCAAACTGCTTGCACACCTTCTGATTAAGTACACAGCGAAAGAGGAATTAGAATAACACTTTAGACCTTTAGATACTGGTCATAGCGTCATTAAAGCAGAGAAATAAGTAGAATACTGTTTTGCCGCTCGCTTTTTTATATACTTTTTTTTTTACTGGCGGCGAGCGATGACCCCCGAAAAATATTTCTAAATACGTAACTAAATGTACCAACCAGCCCAAATTTCTACCTTGTTGAAGTACCCCAGGAACCCTCAACTGCATAGTTTAGGGGTGTCAAGCAAGCGGTAAGGAAATCGATGTGCAAATATGGGTACTATTAAAGGGACCCTGCAATACTTTCGATAAGCGCTTTCACTATTTCCTTCGCGTATGGAACCACTGCGAAACCTTATCGCCAGCACGGAGCGGCTCTGTGTGATTTGCTCGTCGCACCAGATGCGCCTTCCGTTTCTGCTTTGTTTTTGTGGCTTTTTTTTTTTTAAGTTGCCATCGAAAAGCGTTCATTGCTGCCACTGAAGGAAAACCGGCCAACAGCCGCTACATGGCCTTAGTGACGTAATTCGAGCCGTCGAAAAACTTCAAGGCCGGGAAAGAGAGAGGAATCTTTTGAGCGAGTTTACAAGTTATCTGATGAGCATAGAGCAGTAATTTATGGCTGAGATACTTTGCGACCCCCTAATCTAAGTACTGGGTGTGTTGTGTTACTAAGTTCTGCAAGCATTTAAGATTTTTAAAAAAGCTGAAAAAAGTTTTGCAGGGTCCCTTTAAAGTGGCTTGAGATTTAAGACGAACCCAAACTGCTTTGTTCGGCCACAGTAACAGCCGCTCTGCGAAACGCGGGCGCGATACATCCGTTCCGCCGGGTACCTACCATTGCTTTTTCTCTTCTCCACGCGCTCTCTCCCATTTCGGCAGCCGGCATGAGAATGAGATGCCTCAGCGAATAGCGCTCCCCGCCTCCGAGGCGGAATCGTCAGCAGTGCCTTGGGCATTCCTCTGGCGTGACGCGAGCTCGCTTCGCGCGGGAGCTTCACGGAGGCTGGGGATCGAATGGGAGTCCTGTGCCCACCGTTCCCCGCTTCGCGTGTTTACCGAGAATAGCGACGACGCGAAAGACGCGTCATACCGCCCGCGACTCGAGTCAATGGCCCGAAACCAACGAACGACAGCAAACCCGGAAAAAGACATTCAAACCACAGATACACCCAAACCGGGCGACTCTGGTGAGCAGCCGGGTTTGCTCTATAGGTAGAGGCAACAGGCATTATTTGCCTCTGCGTGGATACACGGAGAAAATCGAAGCAAGCAGCGCACGTTTCATTGATCCACGGATGACACGTCTCCGCGCTTAGCCGGCGTGTTTCGCTCCCGGTATGTACACACGACTATGAGAAACCCGCATTCAGCCAGCCTAGACAGGCGCCCAAGGCTTCATCTGATGTCGCGGTTGATACAGAAACACCCGAAGCTGAGCTGCTCCGAGACAACCGCTCGCAGCAGCGTTTGCACGCTGCCGCAAAAATCTCAACAGCCTTCAAGATTCCGAGGTCCCCGCTTGTTTGTTCGCTGGCCAACTCTTCGACGCCTCGCCTTCGCTGGATTTGTTTTGCGTCATTCTCCGCTCGCTCACGTCACGCCCTTTTGCCGGGGCTCTCCTCTCCATACAATTTTACGCGCGCGGTGTCCTCTATGTGCCCGTCATGCGTCACACAACGCAGCGCCGTTCACAGCATCATCTGCCGTGGAGAGCTCGCCCGCTTCCGAGTCACGCATCCGGTTCGCTGAAGCAGTCTTTACCACACATCTGTTCGTGTCGTAACGGAATGGGTCGAGAATTGTAGCGGCAGCTCGTAAGCGGTAATTCAAGCCAGGCGACAGCTGCTGGAGGATCATTGCATTAAACATTGCTATGCTTGTTGATTATTTATTGTAGGGTTTAACGCGCCGACGCTACACAGGCGATAAGGCGCGCCAGATTAATTATTACCACCTGGGAATCTTTAACGCGCGCCGAAATGTCAAACACACGGCCGTTTTCGCTTTTCGCCTCAATCAGAAAAGCGGCCGCCGCGGCAGGGAATCGAACCCGCGTTTTTGGGCTCAGCCACACTCAGCCACTGAGCCACCGCGGCGGGTCATTGCTAATGCGGCTAGCGTGGGAGGCCCGCCATTGCATTGAACTATGTATATGGATCGAAACTGTCTGTACCCAGCCGGGACCGCCCGCTGGAATCTGTTTAAGACAATTGCGTTGTCCTGTTCCGGCACAAATTCTTTCCAGCCACTTCTGAGCGCTGCGAATCCTAAAGAGAACCATAGCAACAGCAAAAACAGTTACGCCGACAAACACGCCAGTGAAATCGACAATAACCGCGTCGTACGGAGCGCAAACTTGGCGCCTTACTAGACAACTTGAAAGCTAACTTAGGTCAGCTCAGCGGGCCATGGAAAGGCGAATGATAGGAGTAACGTTAAGGGAAACAAAAAATTCCCCCGCATTTCCCCGAGGGGGAGAATGTGAAAGTGCGAATGCACGGTTGTCGGCCCGCTTGCGGCGCTTGCGCTCGGCCCCCGCAGCCCACCGCCTCGCCGCCTTCTCTTCCATCTCTTCCATCGGGTTTGTAGTATCACGCGTACACCACGCAGTTATCAAGCCGCTATAACGCCGCTGAGTCGCCAACGCACGCCGCTGACGACGTAGTTTGAATGCGTTAAAGATATAAGGCGCGTCACTAACACTGATATCACCGTCGCGTCCGTGGCTTGGTCGGTAGAGCGTCGCGCTGCGGCCGCAAAGTCCTCGGATCGAAACCTGGCGCCGGATGCTGTTTCTTTTTTTTAAATATAGAGGAGCGCTGCGGACGCCGCCGCCGCCGCCGCCGGCGGTGGATGGTTTGGGGTCGCTTATAAAGTGCATTCGCACTTAAAAGAGCTTCCGGGATCAGAGGACAGGATGTCATAGTTCAAATAGATAAAAAAAAACTGGTTGATTCTTCTGTTATAGGAATCAGTCAAACACGAAAGTGAAATGTGCAGCGAAATCTGCAGCTGAGCATGATTTGCGGGTCGGCGGCTGTATTGTGGGTGTGCTTGGCGAGCGACGTCCTGCTGAAGGGTCGCTTCGGCAAAGGTGTACTGGCGTCATTTCCGTGACGGATATGACGTCAGTGAAATCTTGGGGTATCACGGCATAAAACACTTTCGCGTTAAAATATAAAACCCGAAAACGAATAACCCTAAGTATGACGTACTCTATAGTACTAAAGGTTGCTTCACCGCAAGAAGACCCAGTGTGCACGGGTGCACCCTTTACAGGCCACTTGCTCCGTTGTACAGGCGTCACTTCCGTGACGGATATTACGTCAGTGAAATCTTGGGGTATCACGGCATAAAACACTTTCGCGTTAAAATATAAAACCCAAAAACGAACAACCCTAAGTATGACGTACTCTTTAGTACTAAAGGTTGCTTCCCCGCAAGAAGACCCTGTGTGCACGGGTGCACCCTTTACAGGCCGCTTGCTTCGTTGTACAGGCGTCATTTCCGTGACGGATATTACGTCAGTGAAATCTTGGGGTATCGCGGCATAAAACACTTTCGCGTTAAAATATAAAACCCGAAAACGAACAACCCCAAGTATGACGTACTCTTTAGTACTAAAGGTTGCTTCCCCGCAAGAAGACCCTGTGTGCACGGGTGCACCCTTTACAGGCCGCTTGCTTCGTTGTACAGGCGTCATTTCCGTGACGGATATTACGTCAGTGAAATCTTGGGGTATCGCGGCATAAAACACTTTCGCGTTAAAATATAAAACCCGAAAACGAACAACCCCAAGTATGACGTACTCTTTAGTACTAAAGGTTGCTTCCCCGCAAGAAGACCCTGTGTGCACGGGTGCACCCTTTACAGGCCGCTTGCTTCGTTGTACAGGCGTCATTTCCGTGACGGATATTACGTCAGTGAAATCTTGGGGTATCGCGGCATAAAACACTTCCGCGTTAAAATATAAAACCCGAAAACGAACAACCCCAAGTATGACGTACTCTTTAGTACTAAAGGTTGCTTCCCCGCAAGAAGACCCTGTGTGCACGGGTGCACCCTTTACAGGCCGCTTGCTTCGTTGTACAGGCGTCACTTCCGTGACGGATATGACGTCAGTGAAATCTTGGGGTATCGCGGCATAAAACACTTTCGCGTTAAAATATCAAAACCCGAAAACGAACAACCCCAAGTATGACGTACTCTTTAGTGCTAAAGGTTGCTTCCCCGCAAGGAGACCCTGTGTGCACGGGTGCACCCTTTACAGGCCGCTTGCTTCGTTGTACAGGCGTCATTTCCGTGACGGATATGACGTCAGTGAAATCTTGGGGTATCGCGGCATAAAACACTTTCGCGTTAAAATATAAAACCCGAAAACGAACAACCCCAAGTATGACGTACTCTTTAGTACTAAAGGTTGCTTCCCCGCAAGAAGACCCTGTGTGCACGGGTGCACCCTTTACAGGCCGCTTGCTTCGTTGTACAGGCGTCATTTCCGTGACGGATATGACGTCAGTGAAATCTTGGGGTATCGCGGCATAAAACACTTTCGCGTTAAAATATAAAACCCGAAAACCGAACAACCCCAAGTATGACGTACTCTTTAGTACTAAAGGTTGCTTCCCCGCAAGAAGACCCTGTGTGCAAGGGTGCACCCTTTACAGGCCGCTTGCTTCGTTGTACAGGCGTC
Organism: Haemaphysalis longicornis; assembly: GCF_048455015.1. Classification (NCBI taxonomy): domain Eukaryota; kingdom Metazoa; phylum Arthropoda; class Arachnida; order Ixodida; family Ixodidae; genus Haemaphysalis; species Haemaphysalis longicornis. Next base: position 47,133,021 of record NW_027526422.1, on the reverse strand, counting down.
ACTTCCGGTACGGATATGACGTCAGCGAAATCTTCGTGCATCCGGGAATAAAACACTGTCGTGTTAAAAGAAATGGACTTGGGCTGGCCACGTAGTTAGGTCGATACCGAGAGACGGTTTTAGAAGGGGAAGGCCAATTACTGGATGGAGATACGAAATAAGGAATTTAGGGGGCAAAGAATGGACTAGAGCAGCGTAGTACAGGAGCGACTGGAGGTCGATGGGAGAGGTCTTCGCCCTGCAGTGGACCTAGCAGGCTGTTGATGATGATGATGATTATGACTGACGGATGTCGCAGAAGTATACAGAAGCAAGACGAGGCCGCAAAGCCCGACTGCCAATGTTCTGTAACTTCAAGATGATTGTATAGTGAAGGAAAAGAGCCACCAGTGGCTCATCTGGAGCAGGCACGCCTGGTACACCTGGAGCAGGCAACCACCGCGCCACGCAGAAACACCCGAGAGAGCTAGGCTATTGCCTTATACTTATTTTTATTCAACGAAGGTTTATTTCCCTGAATATTTTGGCATGACCACTTCTGTAGAGTTGTCATGGCTAATTTGACTGTACATACCGAGCTTCTAAGGAGCGGTCCCGTGCATCGAATAACCGCTTTTGGCCGTCCCATTCGCTTTGTTATAACGATGGTTTACTGTATCTTCATCTGCTTCGCAGGTTGTACATACAAATGTACACACTGAGCACGAGTACGCGGGTCCAATTCCCGGCAGCGGCGGCCGCTTTTCTGATGGAGGCGAAGAGCAAAAACGCCCGTGTGCACGAGATTTCGGTGTACCTTAAAGAACCCCAGGTGGTCAAAATTAATCCGCAGCCGTTCACTACGGCGCGCCTCATCGCTTGCGCTGCGTCGGCGCGTTAAACCCAACAATCAATCAAACAAATGTACCCGCGTATGACCTAACAATGCCGGCAAGATTATTGATAAAAGCCCAAAATACAAGATGCCCAAGAACTGACCCTTGCGCCACACCTGATCAGTGGTGTAGCCAGGGGGTGTTTTCTCGGCGGGTGTTTTGCGCCGGCGGTAATAAAAAAAAAGAGCTCCTGCGCCCCAACAAAATTTCAGTCAATTTTCGGTTTTATTAATAAAACCAACCCCTTTATTTTTGTTTTGAGATTATAGTATATATCGATTCGTTGCGTAAATAGCAAACGTAAAAAAAGTGCCAAAGGAAGGTGGAGGAAGGGATGCGGCACTCAGAAAATTTCGGGGGGTGTTCCGACACCGAATTTACACCCCTGGGTATGCACCCCTGCACCTGATAACACGCGCGTAACTGATGCAATTGTTCCGTCAAGCACCACGTATTGCTTTCGCCGAAAAGATACACATTTCAGTAGGTCACCATCGGTATACTTAGGGCAGACAGCTTCGTAACAACAGATTGTGTGACGCCGAATCAAACGGCGGTGAAGCACAGAAATAACGGAAGGGTCTGCGTGCTCTCTCTACAGAACGCGCCGGCGCCGACGGTCTTATAGCCGGCGCCAGCTCGCAGACGTTCCTAATTGTCCCGAACGACGGCTCTAATAGGAGAGATGGTTGCGAAAAAGTAGGCACTCCGGACGTCGGAAGAGATGGTGCGAGCGCGTGCGTCGTCGCGAGCCGGAGCTCGTTACGCATCGGATGTGGCTACGACGCGCAACCTCCGAGAACAATGCAGCCGCCTAGCCGCATGTTAAGCCGGTGTTCTCACGCTAAAAACTTCTCACTCGTCTCGTGTGGTCCTGCACTACTTTTGCCAAATGCCGAATATTCACGGCACCACAACTGCACTTTGATCGCCAACAAGTTGACACACAATTAATCCCCCAAATAGCACTTTATTCTCCAAAGAGCGGTCTGGCACGAGTTGTCTGAGCGGAGACCTCGCCGGTCCTACTCACGATGGACTATTCTGCCTCGCCCATGTTGTGATGGACTCATTTCAAGAGTGGAGCTGAAAAGAACTGAACCCTCATAAGCGTGAACAAGAAGTTACGCAGTGAAAGCCAAGAACTGTACTACTGCCCCCCTGCTTTTACTGCCATCTCCCCTTTCCCCTCCTCTGTTTAGACCAGCAGTCTCCCGTTTCAATAAAAGTTGTATACTACTACTCACGCGCGAAACAAAAAAACACCAAAAACGATCGGATAAAGGGGGTGAGAACGGTCGTGTGAGCGAGCTTCCTTGCGTGCATACAACGTAGGAGCTCCAGGGATTCATGGGCTCGTTCGGGACCCCGACACAGCTTAAACGTGTTTTTCGGCGTTCTCCACAGTGCTCGTTTACATCGCACGAAGAATTAATCGGCCGATAATTATAGGTAACATTTCGTGAGTGTGAAACGTTTTTCAAATTGTAAAAATGTTCCCGCGATCTTGCGTGTTGCCGTTCGAAACACCGTGGCTGTCGAGAAGGGGCAGCAGGCACAGACGGTTGAGCAAACTGTTGTCGCCGCCAAGCAGCTCCCAAGCGTCGTTTGGTCGGTTAAAGCAGGCGCCTTTTAGAATACGGACACCAAATTGGGGAATAATTGTGCTACAAAACTTTTAAGCGAAGCTTTTGTGGCTATGATCTGGGACTTTACGAGGTCTGCGTGCGCGCAGAAAAACGCCATGTGGGAAGGCCAGCTACCAGAGGTCAAGCATATCACCGAAGCAATCACATCTCGCCGTTTGTGTCGGGCGGGAGCTCTCCCCAAGGGCGTCCAGAAAGGGGGGCAAGGGGGGGCAACTGCCCCCCCTTGGAGATTCCGATATTTTTATGCACTACAAAAAAGCTGCACAGCTTGGTTGGCCCATAATTAAAATACCTTACCCTGAAGGGCGGAAGAGAGGAGAGAATGACGCCGGCCTTCTCTCCTGTGTCCCGCCCTTTAGCGTAAAGTTTTTTTAATTATGCACGTGTACCAACTAGCCCAACAATCCATGCTACTCAAATGATTACCACACTCAGGTCCTGCGTATCCGTATGGAGCGCCCTTCAGGACTGCAATCAACATTGCACTTTAGACAGTGGGGCTCTTCGATTTAGTCTCGGACTCGCCACAAACTCCCCGAGAAGCAGTCCGGCATTAGATTTTCCCATGTATACCTGTAAATCGAAGTCCTAGACTGTAAATCGAAGAGCCCCACTGACTGACATTGCCGGTCATGTGACGGCAGTGAAACAGACTGCCTGTGCTGGCTATTTAAGATAGCGAACAATTCTGAAATGCTTGACTTTTTTTTTTTTTTCTTAGCTCTAGAGTTATGCAGTCTTACCGCAAGAACATCAGTTTTCGGACAAATTTGCAGCTATATCTAGCTTAAAATCTTCACCGCTACACTTAGTAGGGAGAGTGTAGCAGCCTCCCGTGCCATGGAGGAGAACCTTTTCTTTCCTCCATGTCCCGTGCCATCCCATCACCTTGTACACCCTTTCCTTCGAAATTGCGAAATGTCGGTACCACCCAAGCCCCGAAACAAAACCTGTAAATCAGCCCCTCAAAACGCTTGTACGCCTGTAGTGCATTGACAGTCAGGGAGGCCAGTAGTATCTTTATTGTGTGAGCCATTTCAACAGACTTCATCTCACATGTCATCTCGCAATTTGCCCAGAAAAACTCGAGGCGTCTGCAGCTGCTATTCAAGGAACATTGACGGAGTGCAGTTGCATGTATGTGAACGCATTGTGCGGTGTGCTGGCGATCAGTTAGCGTGAGTCGAGAACCCTCACGCAGCGAGACTGACCACTCTTCTTTACAAAGTGACAGTAACGTTTTGAATTTTCTTTATTAACTTAATTTCTTTGTTTCGGTAATAAAATCCAATGTATATTCTCAAAGTCTGGTTCTAATTCGCTGTTTATAATTTTTGTATCCACAAATAGCGCCTTTTTTGTGCTATCCAACCGCACCGCCTCCCCCCCCCCCCCCGCTAATGGATGCCCCCCCTTGGAAAAAGTTCTGCGGACGCCCTTGCCTCTCCCCCAAAAAGGGAGAGTGAAGTAAACGAGTGAGGGTGGAAGAGCCAACACAAAAATTAGCCGCGTGTCCGCTCCTTTCGCTGCAAATGTCGACAAAAGACGATAGTCTTTTTCGACACTGGCCAAGTAAATGCCTCCCTTCGCTTTCCCGCTCACCTCTCATGCTGTTCCTCTTCCGTCGCGCTCCTCCCAAGGTATACACGGCATAGGTCGGCGTACTCACTCGTGAGTTCACTCATTTGTACTCATTTGTACTCAAACTCACGAGTGAGTACGATGATGAGTGATCACACACCCAGAAAAAAACAGTGAGTACGATGACGAGTGAGTATAGGGGTAAGTTCACTACTCGTGAGTACAGTACTCATGAGTACACTACTCATGAGTATGAGTACTCATGAGTACAGTATTCATGAGTATGAGTACTCATGAGTTTGAGTACTATCGAGTATGAGTACTCATGAGTACACAGTACTCATGAGTACACAGCACTCATGAGTACACAGTACTCATGAGTGCACAGCACTCATGAGTACAATACTCATGAATACTGTTTTTGAGAGTGCTTGCACTCTTGAGTATATGCACTCCTAAGTACAGTAGTGCAAACAGTAGCGCAAACAAGAAAACGGACGACAAAAGCTGCCACCCGAAGACACGCAGAAAAACGCAGTTTACGGCCACGGCTGCACCGACAACCCCCGAGCTCCCCTGAGCCCGACCCGGCCTGAGAACAAGAGGAGACACCAGACGCAACGCGAGTGCTTACGTTCCGTTTCGCTTTCTCTCGCTTTCTCCGTTCGCGCAGTAAATCGCCCAACGACAGTGCACCGCGTCAGACGTTTTCTTCCTCTGTCCTGATTTATATGTAACCTGTGTTTTTCTAACCAATTAAACAATTTAGTTTTTCTACTTAGCCTTTCATTCGAGCTACGACCTAGCTAACAGTGCAGGTAAGTTGATTATTCGTGAATAATACAAATTGAGTACTCATGAGTACAGATTGAGTACTCATGAGTGCAGAATGAGTAGTACTCATGAGTGAAGAATGAGTAGTACTCATGAGGGAAAAATGAGTAGTACTCATGAGTACAGAGTGAGTACTCATGAGTACAGAATCAGTACTCATGAGTACAGATTGAGTACGAATACTCGTGAGGACAGATGAGTTTGAGTACAAGTGAGTACGATTACAAATGAGTATTTGATGAGTGAGTACGAGTGATTTTGTGAACAGACGAATTTTTTGAGTCTGAGTTTGATTGAGTACAGCGTGAATGAAAAAATTGTGATTGAGTTTGAATGAGTCCTTTCTGTTTTGCCGACCTATGATACACGGTAAAGGTTTGCTCAAGACGATTTAAATTTACCGCGTTCCACTCCTCCAGGGTCGGGTGCCTCGATGCCAGCGCTGCCGTACGGCGGAGACGCGCGTTACTCCAGGCGCCCTACTTCAACGATAATAAAACCCCGTTTGAATACTCTATGAGCGTTCCAAGCAGAACGTGGATCCTATTAGTGGAACCTTTCGTAACTGTTTCCGCTTAACTTCTTAAAATGCCGCCAGAAGCTATAGTGGCGCGGGCGACCGCAGGCGATGGCGGAGTGAATTTTTTTTCTGCAGTGGATGTAGTATTTTATTTCGCAAAAATCAAGCATCTATGAATTTTTTTTTATAAAGGAACACTAAACATCGCTTGTGTATTAATTTTCTGTGTTATATTTGTGTAATGTCTTGTTCTTGTTCAACAATGTTGAGAAGTATGAACATATAAACCGGACTCAGACGTGTAGATTTAGCTGCGAGTATATAAGACTTGCGCAGACTTAGTTTTACTTGGGTCGGGTGGCTGAATCGAGTCACAGACAGACAGACAGACCGAAAATCCTGGGTTTAAGTAGCCCAAGAAAGACTATCGTATAAAAGTGCACGAGATGCTGTACACGTCATCACGAACGGTCTCCGGGTACTATAACTAGACAACACATTGTTAATGCTTACTCGCGGGCGCGCACATACACACACGAACTCGCGCTGTCTAGAAGCTCATGAAAAAGTAAAGGTGATGCCACGCACTTGCTCGCTGATCGATACATTTCGCAATATCCGGTATTTAAACACCCCGAAGCCCCCCCTCCCCTGAAAAAAAAAAAAAAAAAAATCCCAGTAGGTGCTCTTCACCACAGCGCTCCAATAAACGCAATGCGCAACGTACCTTCGGAGGTGCTGTTTTTCAGTCAAATTGAATGATGGACCACGTCACTAGCCGAATTTGCCCACTCGGTCATTTCTATTGATCATTCTGGAAGCTGCAATGTGGTAAAGCCGCCCAACGGGGTCTTCTTCTATAAACGGTGGATTTCACTGATGATGGGCGAATTTTCGTTATGCGTTGAACCGCTACAAGTGGGCGTATTTAATATTATTTAAAAGCGCACGCCATCGCACCATGCAGAACTTACGCGTGAGCAAAGCTTACGCCTCCTTTTTTTTTTTTTAGGGCAATGCACCAGTAGCTGCGGCGACAACCCCGTCGGGAGAATATTCGCACGTCCTCCAACGGTTCGATGGTTTTTTCGCGCAACAAGGACCCGAGCGTCCTCGTAATTCCCCATTCTTCTTCCAGCAGAACGCGGTCTCCCACCTTGCTTGCAAAATTGCCTCACACTGGGATCCCCTTAGGGATTACGAAAGAGCACGGCGAACTGTCGTTCAGCTCCTGTTGTCGGGGCGCAACCGTGCCATTGTCGGCTCACGAGACCCATGCCACAGTCAGTTAATACACTACCGTGGCGTGCCGCTGCGAAACAAGGCATAAAACTGGCACGCCTGCGAACATTTCTCGCAGGCTTTCTCCCGCGTCATCTGAAATCATTTGTCTTGCGTGCTTACGAAACGCACGCTGGGGCGCAAAAGGGATAGGGGGTATTTCTCGCGCCGCGGCCGCTGTCGAAAGCAGCATAGAGCCTTCGCACGCAGCCCTGCGGACGGAAACTGCGAGCTTTTCTCCCGACAACAGCGGGTCCATCTATAACAATTGGGCCAGATTTGCGAGAGTGGTAGCCAAGCCTGAGCGTTCCTCCCTTGCCGATCGAAACGCGACGGCGGGCCCACCGGGGGTTCAAGGCGGACGAAGACACGCTACACTTATCCGTCCGCGCACAGGGAACACAAAAAGAGCGCACGCAGCGCGCGAAAACGTCACGCTAAGTTCGGCCTCGGACCACCTCGACGACAAAGCTATACTGGGGTTTAAATGCGACAGCGTTTCCGGCGCGCCAGCTCCCACAACGTCGCGTGTGTCTACCCGCATCCTTTCCTGTCCGCATTACACTGCGCGTTTTGAGAGGGTTAGGAAAGCACAAAACGAAATCAAGCTATTAGTCCTCTCTCTCTCTCTCTCTCTCTCTCTCTCTCTCTCTCTCTCTCTCTCTCTCTCTCTCTCTCTCTCTCTCTCTCTCTCTCTCTCTCTCTCTCTATCTATCTATCTATCTATCTATCTATCTATCTATCTATCTATCTATCTATCTATCTCTCTCGCTCTCTCTTTCTCTCTCTCACACACACACACTACAACATTGCATTTGCAGAAAATATTGTAAATTTATGAATTTATTTATTTTATGTTGCAGTATATATTGCAACGGATAATAAATATTGCAGGGCGATATTCTCGACTTCGAGAAAGTACTGTCGGAAGCGCTCTGGCTGGTGACGATCAGCGGCAACGAGAGAGGAATTTTCTGCTGATGCCGATTCGGCTGACTCCAAGGAAACGGCAGTAGTGCCGAGTTTTTATACGTAAAACAAAAACCGTGCAGAGTAACACACAGCGAAGCAGGAGGAAGAGAAGAACACATCACGCACACACACACATCTATGTATATACGTAGCGTTAAATGCTTGTTTCCTGTCGAAAATAGGCACGAGAACTTGGACACAAACCGCGTCAGAAATCAATAAGTGGAAGAAGGATACAAGTAAGTTCGCGAAAATGGGCACCTAGCAGATGGTCGGTAAAAATCTTCCTAGAGGGCAGAATAGTGGATGGGGCAGACATGCAGGCAACTTCCCTTCCAGGGGCGGAATTCTGAGTTTTATCCATTTTAGTGTCACTAGATAAGGTTACAGACTAGGTTATCGGCACACTTTTCTCCTATTCTTCCGTGCCGCCGCCGTGATCATTGGTCAGTTCGCACCACGTGACATTTTTTTTACACTGCGACGGTTCGTGGGTACCGCCATTTTGTTGTTTATGCGTTTTCTGTCGGTGATCAGCTGTGGTAGTCTCAGCTTGTTCTCCCTGCTCTGCGGCTGCGCGCGACTGCCGTCGTTCCGGACGCGAATCAAACATAACGCGCTTTGCAGAATTTCGCTTATACACCGGGCCATTACCATAGAGGGATAAACACCGCTTGCGGCACCCAAAATAGAACCGCTTGTCAGGTATGCTGACATTCCAATTTATTACCGTCAAGGCCGAAGAAACTTCCCGACTCCGCACTCCCAATTAACAAGAGCAGAAGCAACCACCCTTCGAAGACTACAGACAAATACGTACCCCCACAGAACCCTACTCCAGGCGATTTACCCCACCCAATACCCGTCTACCTGCAATTTCTGTCCGACTCCCGGTACACTGTACCACCAGATTTGGAGTGCCAGAAGACCCCAGGCCTTGCCCCAATAACCTCCCCCTCCTACAAGCAGTGGGTGAACCGCCTGACGAGCCCGGACCTTGGGATCCAGCGCGAACTGGTGAAGAGGGCCTGGACCGCCAGCCGAGCTCAGGGCATCCCGGAATAGGGAAGCCCCCCACCGGGCGGGTGCCCTAACATCTGCACCAGCTTGACAAATAAAGATTTATTCATCATCATCATCATCATTCATCGGCTGCAGAAGTGTGTCCGAAGATGCCGTGTTGCTGCGTCTTCGGCACTGTTGTTTACAAATGAACTCGTCAGAGTTAGCGGTGAGGACGCCGAAGCGGCAATCTGGCAACACTGATAGACACCAAAATGGCCGCCGTCGCTAACTTGCGTGCCTCAGTGGCGGTACTCGGTATCTTATCTATATCCAGTTACACTAATCCGATTCATCTGCGTTCCAAGATGTCGACTAAGAGCGAGACCCGATTGGCTGAGGGCAGACGACCCGGATGTGACGCAGCACAAGCAAAGCGGGGTCGGTCGTTTCAGCGAAGTGACGAGAAGCATAGAGTTTAAGTATACCTGCGCCTGCGAATCCATGTCGGAGTGGGGCGGTTATGGCCTAATGGGAAAACCACAGGCGCTGGCTAGGCATGTCTATTGGATTCTTAAGCGTCTTTGTGGGTTTTCTTTCGTCACTACGCATTACTATGTCTACGAGGTAGCCGCTCCGGCCGAAATGGCCGAAACTCGTTTCGCTTCTCTCGCTTCGCTTGGGAACTCACAATTCGCTCCATTAGTTCATGCTAAGACATCTGTGCTTCACTGTAAGCAAGTGAGAGGACTAGAGTGCCGGCGAGCTACCATCAGTGCATACTTACACAAGTACAAACCCGCAATGTAAACACGTTAGTTTGCGGTAAGGAGAGCGCGCTTCCCGGAACTTTTTTGCAGTAGCAGTGCACTCGTTAACAGCGGCCGGACTCTAGACTGAGCGGGTAATTTGCCACCGCAAAAGTTGTATCAGACGGTCTGTACACCGGTTCACCGTGAATGCGATGTTTTTTATAGGTACGCGCATAAAACCTTTCCGAGCTTTTCAAACCATTTATATGTAAAATGTCTGCAAAATAAGAGCCTTTAATGAGTTTTTCCCACAATTTTACATTATTGTTCACTACCAGCTTGGTCTGTAGAATATGAGGCACAACAGTTCTGGCAGGCTTTCATAAAAAGAACACGCTTTATTTATTATTTTTTTAGCTATAAAACAACGTGTTTTATTTTATAATTACATAGACACATTATTCTTTGCGTTTTTGTGGCATTGTATGTTAATTTACAGCCACTAAAACGTTTCAATCCAAGTCAATGATGAAACTAAGGCGAGCGCAAGGTGTAATGGCGGGCCATGTCGACACCGACGGCCTTGATGTGAGCCGCATAGACGCTAGCGCCAGATTCCTCTCTAGTGTATATAGTAAAAAACTATATGACGAGAAGCTAGCCTTGCAACCGGAACAACGTCACATCTTGGAACGGAGGCGAAATAAACCCTCTTGAACACCACTCACAATTCCGCACCAGATGTGGGAACGATCCCCTGAAGTCCTCGTAGGTTGGCCTTCCCCACAACGCTCCAGAACAACCCATCCTTGCGACCAAGTGCCCATATTCGGCAAATGGCGAGCTTCAGCATTAGACTGCAGTAAAAAAAAAAAAAAAAATTAAAGCCGTTCCACTCAATGCGAAAGCTGTCGGAAGCAGTGATTCGTCATAATGGGCTGTATGCAATTAAAATTTACCACCTGATGCAATTGAAATTTACCGCCTTCGCAGTGCTCGCGCGCCCCCTGCCTGAAACTGCGCCAGTGGGAGTGCTGTTCTTTTTGTGCTTGCTTTTTCTCCCGCACGTGCCTGAGTTGCACTGCCACTTGTTTCGCTGACTATCGCAAAAACCAATCCAACAAGCGTTCCTAACTAAATGAACGCGGGCTCTGTCCGTTAATTACGTATAATTTGCCTCAAATGTACCTACAGTTTTCTTTGCGCAAGCGGTTCACGAGTTTCGAACGCTTAAGACTATATAAACCGCTTGGCTTTCGAAGCCTCCGGGTTACGCCGCGACGACACCCGCTACGACGGAACGCCGCGTGGCTGGCTGTATTTGGGTCCAGCGAGCGAGCTACGACATCGCGAGCCCCTGAAGTACTCTGCACTTAAAGCGCTAGACACATGTACGACGGGCGCACGCGATTCGCATGCGACTGATCGTTACGACTTATTGGTAGGATCCGCCAAAACCGGTCCTAACAATAAGTCGTAACGATCAGTTGCATGCGAATCGCGTGCGCCCGTCGTACATGTGTCTAGCGCTTAAAGGTTCAACCTGGCACCGGCAAAAATATAAATAAATAAATAAATAAATAAATAAATAAATAAATAAATAATAAAGCCGTTCCACTCAATGCGAAAGCTGTCGGAAGTGCAGAGCAGTGATTCGCCATAATGGGCTGCGGCGCCGTTATCACCCCACTGCTGCCACCCAATGCATTTTAAATTTCCCGCCTTCGCAGTGCTCGCGCGCCCCCTGCCTGAAACTGCGCCAGCGGGAGTTCTGCTCTTTTTGCGCTTGCTTTATTTTCGTATGCTAGAACTGTTTTGCGTCATTTCGAACGCGTAATCATTTTCTTGTGCGGAAGGAGCCTTTCTGTGGCATTTCGAATGCGCCATTTTTTTTCTTGCGCGGCTGGAGCCTTTCTGCGTCATTTTGAACACGCCATTTTTTTTTTATTTTTTTTTTTGCGCGGCTGGAGCCTTTCTGCGGCATTTCGAACGCGCAATTTTTTTTCTTGCGCGGCCGCTTTTTTCGCTTACTACCTTAAAGACCAACCCAACGAGCGTTCCTAACTAAATGAACGCGGGGGCTGCCGGTTATATACCCAAATTTTGCCTGAAATGTACCCGCAGTTTTCTTTGCGCTCTCAACAACGGGGAGATGTATTAAGCGCCAGCGGTTCACGAGGTTCAAACGGTTATGACTATTTAAACCGCGTGGTTTTTGAAGCCTCAGCGTGATTCCCTGACGGCGGAACGTGAGGCTGTACTTGGGTCCCTAATCTCGCTGCGCGGCCTGATTCCGGCAGTCGCATCGACCGTTAGCGAGCTACGACAAGGCGAGCCCATAAAGTTCTCTGCACTTTAAAAAAATCACTTTGATGTTTACTTTCGAAGGAGTTGGTGAACGTCTACATGCAAAACAAACATGCAAATGTCCGCTCCTCACAGGCGATATATCCCGCGGTACGCTACAGAAGTGGGGCCATAATGATCACGGCCCAGCGTCGTGGCGTACGTACGTGCGGACATGCTTTTCCTGGCGCCACCCAAGCATCCTATTGCTCACGCAAAAAAATTTAGCAATGGCTTAGCTCTGCTAAGCTAGGATATACGTAGCGTGAGCTAAGGTTCAGCTGGTTATTCTTAGCTTTCCTGGTTGTCTATGATTAGCTTGATTATCGTGCTTACTGCTGCTTCAATGACACACACACGCAGTATACGCATTATGTGACACGTGTATATTTATCAAGCGGCTCCGGCGCAGCGTCACCAATCACCCCAGAGCTAACTAAGTTGGTTCCACAAGCGCACGCCGGTGTTGCTGCGACGCACGAGCCATCGGTTCCACACCCGGCCACCCCTCGCACGATCATCAAGTGGACCGGGCCGCCACGTGCGGAACGGAAGTCGGCGAAGACGCTGAGCGCGTGGGGTGTGTGAGAGACGCCGGGCAGCGAGAAACGTTCTGTGCACCGTGTGACGTCACTGCTCCTCGTGCATGCGCAGCACGGCTCTCAAGGAGCCACGCGAAACTGCTCAACCTCGGCCAGTGTAACTCACACTACAAAAAATCAAACCGACAATAAGAAGCTCGGGGGAGCGTACAAAAAGTGCAGGCAGGCCAAAGATTCCAGAAAAGAACATTTTCGGGAATAGTCTCAGCAAACAGCGATATAGCGCCCTACTTCTGTAAGAATTGTCTATTATGCCTTGACCGTCCGACGGCTGCGGTCGCGTTCGGTCACGTTCCTGCGAAAGGAGCGAGTGGAGGGTGGGTCAACAGCTGTCTACCGGCATTCCGTTTCTTCTTCATGACCTCGCTAAACTGGTCAGCCGTCACGTTTCCTTGGCTCCATTTTTCTCCGTGTTTCACTGCAACAACTCGCGTGTCCGGCAGTGACGGACTGTCGTTTTCCCAAGTCTGCCCATCCTCCCGTAGCGTAGCTGCTGGCTGGTCAACCTACAGGTAATAAATAAGGCAGAGTGATTGTCCAATTTCTTTCGAGCAGTCGAGCGAACCACTGTGTAAGGTGCGTGTAGTTCCGTAATTAAGCCACGACCATGGCTCCTCATCGAAGCTACAGTGTTGGGCCTGCCTGGGCAAGCACTGACACCAGGAGGGTGCAGTGAGGCCCATAAAACCCCTGCGAATTTTGAAAAGTATCCCGAGAGGTGGACTTGGTAAAGAATTTAACCTTGTATACTATAGGTCATCAATGGATACCGTAAACATTTATTTCTAAGGCCAAAAGCTTAAATCTGTATGTTTGAAGCACGCTCGTTGTGAGGTGCAGGAAGTCGTGAGGTACAAAAAAAAAAAATTCCCGGACCATCTCCACTAACGTGAAACCTGGGGAGGGGCGAAGCATGCGGTGCATAAGTGTATTCTTGGCGCCTTGGCGTTTTTGCCAACGGAGATGAAACCGTTGGTGGTACAGGTATATAGCTTTGCTGTCTTTGAAGCACGAAGCTCTCTAGCGCGAGGCGTAAACGACTGTCCCGGTGTGTCTTGAGTACGCGCTACGTTCTAGTGCGAGGCATAAACGAGTATCCCGGTGTTTTGTACCTCGACTACATGAGACGATGCTTACGACGACGACAGGAGACGCCGATAGCCCCAGCCATTAAGGAGCTTCGTCCCTTAAATACTCCTGCTCGGGAGACCTGGGTTCAAATCCCGAACGAACTCAAATGTATTCTTATTTATTCATTTTCTCTTTACAAGGGCGGCCAATCGGTACCCCTCCTGTTGACGATGACGGCGATCCCTAATAAGTAAATAGAACAAGCGCTTGTAACGCAGACTCGGTCTAATCAGCCCTCCCTGCGATTCCGTACCGGAGTACAAAATGTTTGTTCCGTTCAACGGCACTACTTTTGCACTAATACTAATAATTGCACTAATAAAATGCCACACTCCCGGGCAGTTGTGCCATTCGGGGTAAATTCCGTTGATGCGATTTCCGTTTACCGAAATCGCACCGTGCTAGTTTAACTAAGTGCACGCACGGGTAGCGCCGTTTGCACGAGAGCGAACGAACTCGAGTAAGATGGGGCCCTCCTCAATCAAATACATTTTCCTCAAAGCAGGTCCACTCGCAGAAACTCGTTGTGCGTCTCTGCTTAATTAGAGGAAGACTCGATGCGATTGCGTGTTACGTAAGCCTTCATACCGTGCATGTTTCAGCGAAAAGGGGCGATTAAGCTGCACCCCACGTTATCAGCGTCAACACCGCGCGTACGGAGGACATGAAATGCCACAAGGACAGTGTCATCGTACCACCGCGTTAAAATTTGTCAGACTCGCACACAGGAACCCGGGCCATGGCAACGGCGCAGCGCGGCGTACTCGTAACAGGAAACTCGCTTCGTTAAAAGCGATATACTTCACTAAAAGCGGGTGATCCGATCTTCATTCAATGCACCGGGGACCGTACGACACTTCGAATAAAGCAATATTTCGAATAAAGCGATTTCGTTATTGAGGATTGAGCGTTATTGAGGGTTAGAAAATTCGGAAGCAAAGAATGGACTCGGGCAGGGCAGGAGCGGTTGGAGGCCAACGGGAGAGGCTTTCGTCCTGCAGTGGACTTAAACAGGATGATGATTATGATGATTATGATGTACAGTATATCATATAACCGGCACTGCTTATCAGCCAAAGCCCGTAATTGCCAGATACATTCCGCTGCGTTCTCCACCGATTCGCGCAATGGCTCGCATCCTCCATTCTTACCCGCGTTCTCGGCGGCTTTTGTTTTCTTTCCGCGCGTGACGTGATATGCGGAGGGAAATGCAAGCCGGCAGGAGGTCCCACGGTTTCGTTCGCACGCCTGCCTCCTGAGACAGGAGGAGCGCGAGACGAGTACCAGAAACTGTGCACCAACTGCATGGCGGCTTAAAAATATGGCCGCCACTCATCTTACAACGTATACAAACGCGCAGAGGTGCTTCATCATGCCTGCACAAGCTAAGAAAAAAAAAAAGGCGAGTTTTTTTAAAGACGATAGCCTTTTTTGGGCTACTTGAACGCGAAAATTTTGGCCTGTCATTGTCTGTCTGTCTCTGTCTGTCCGTCCGTCTGTGTCTGTCTGTCTGCCTGTGTCTGTCTGTCCGTGTCCGTCCGTCCGTCCGTCCGTCTGTCTGTCTGTCCGTCCGTCTGTCTGTGTCGGTCTGTCTGTGTCCGTCCGTCCATCCATCTGTCTGTCTGTCTGTCTGTCTGTCTGTCTGTCTGTCTGTCCCTCGATTCAGCCACCCGGACAAAGTGAAACTTATGTTGCAAAATAGGTTTATATACCCACAACCAAGTCCGGTGGCAATGTTCATACTTGCCAGCATCGTTGGGCCAGAACATAATATTACCAAGGAATTCATCGTACTAGCGAACACTAAGACAGGGACGCAGCTATTACGCTTATTTGGGGCAGGAAATCAATGCCTAAGTGATATTCGCACTATTTTCTTTGTTAAAAATACACGGATGATTGACTTAATGAAGAATGCGTCCAGAAAAATACAAAAGCGGTCGCCCGCGGTTTCCCTAGCGGCATTTAAAAAAAATCAAACGGCAACATTAACGAAAGGTTCCACTAGACAGTTTTCACGTTCCGCTTGGAACGCACGTGGAGTAAGTATAGGGTGCCTCGATTCATGCGCGTCTCCTCCGTACGGCAGCGCTGGCCTAGAGGCATACTGCGGGGAGCAGTGGAACGCGGTAAATTTGAATTGACTTGAGCAAACCGCTAGCGTGTTTATCTGGGAGGAAGGAGACGGGAGAGGAATAGCATGAGAGGTGAGCGGGAAAGAGAAAGGAGGCCTTTACTTAGCATGGGCGCCAGACGACTATCGTCTTTCGTCGACATTTACAACGAAGTGAGCACGGTTCTTTCGTGGCGTGCGGGACAAGAAACTCCCAACGCGGCTGGGGATGGGGAGGGCGCTTTTCACTCACAGAGCACAGTGTAGATGGCGCGGAGATATGGCGCTAATACCCAGCGTTCTCCGCACGCAGGTGACTGCCTCGCACTGGCGGGTGCGTCGGCGGGACGGCTTTGTCGTCTGCTTTAGCGACAGTTGTTTTGGGCCTGTTTTGGCGCTGCTTCGCGTCCATTTCGCACAGCTTAACTTTTTCGACAGCACCTGCTGGGTAACCCGCACCCGACGGAATTAAGTGGTCGTACGGCAAACATACATTAAGTATTGGTTTGCAGGGCGGGAAAACAAACTGTAGAGACCGCATAGAGGCATATTTGGCTGCAGAGAAACGGTACCTTTTGCGCACTGCTTGCCACGAATGGGACTCCGTTTTCTAAATTAGTGAATACCAATTCGGTTGTGTTTTAAGAGGTATTACAAAATGCGAGAGGAGCAACTGGATCTGATACATAGCGATTATAAAAGTTCCCTCAGCTTTCTCGCAATTCTCAAACTTACAAAACTAACTAGTTTAGTATAAATGGCAATCACTAAGCTCACACGCCGAATTGTCGCGCGCTTGTGTCGCGCGGTGGTGTGGCCCCGAGCTAGCACATCAGGATGGCTAGGTTCCGCTGTCTCACCTTTCGAAAGACGCTACTCTCCATTTTCTTTCCGCCGACGCACGGCCGGGCTACAGTGGCGGCGTCCGCCGCTCTAGCCCGGCCGTGCCCGACGCTGCTGCGTTGGGGACGCCGCCCTCGCGAATTCCAGGTAACGACTGGCAGAATCTCTGGTTTGTAGAGCCACGTGCGTGATCTCAAGTGACGTCGCATGGGCAATTGTTGTGGGTGTCGTTTAAAGCACTGCTTTCCAACCCCCTTCAAGGCGTGGATTGGAGCCATTTTTTTCTATTTCATCCCTCCATCGTGTTTTTGGCATTCCCCTTCTTCTAGACCCATCGGTTCGTCTCACTACATGGCCAGCCCAAGTCCAGTTCTTTTTTCTTTACTCGAACTATGACATCTACTCCAGTTTGTTCTCTGATCCGGGTCGCTCGTTTCCTGTCCCTGAGTGTTACTCCTACCATTCTTCTTTCCACGGCCCATTGAGCCGACCTAAGTTTGCTTTCTAGTTGTTCAGTAAGGCGCCAAGTTTCAGCTCCGTAAGTCATCACCGGCAGTATGCACTGGTTGTAGATTTTTATTTTGAGTGACAAGAGGCAGCTTACTTTTCATTATCTAGAAGTGTTTGACGAGTGCTCCCCAACCTATACCTATTGTGCCCCGGATTTCTTTCTCGTGGCTGTGCTTCGGGGAAAAAGCTGCGGCCTATGTTGAATGCATAGAAGGGGTTGTCTATACAATTCCACTTCGTTGCGAAAAAGTTTACGTTGGGAAGATCGGAAAATGTTTAAATGATAGGTTAAGGGAAAATGCAAACAAAGTTGACGCACTCGAAAGAAACGTAAGCGATGGGTTTATAGCCCAGCAGTGCTCCACGTGCGGATGTGCGCCTTTCTTCGACAAAACCGTTGTAAAAAAAATGTTCTGACCTTATCGCACGAGAGATCATAGAAGCTGAACTGATAACAGGTTGGGACTGGCATGTGTCAGCACACCATCTGTAGCTCTGTCAAAGAAGGAATTAAACTTTTGAAGCATGGGCTGCTGATAAACAATCAGTATAGTGTGGCTACTGCGCACATGTATGAGTGTGTGCTTCTTTCAATAAACTGTTGGTCCCAGCGCTCGTGTGTGTCTAGTTCCTCCCCATTCTGGACGTGTGCAAGCGGCGCTGTAGTCCCCTAATCCGCTGACGGGTCATGACACGACGAAGTCGCGAGGCGTGAACCTATAAACCATTTCATCCGTTAATCTTTAATACGATCAGATCACGTTCTGGGCTGTGTTGCGCATGCGCAGTTACATCTTCCTGTCGACTGCGCCAATTGTAGCGCCGCTAGCACAGCCCACTAATAAAATGGGAGCTCCCAGGACGAGGAAAATAAAAAGGTTTATACAGCTTCGCCGTAAAAGCAGGCTTATGATAGGCTCCTTTGGTAAAGCACTGCAACTTCACACCTCGAAGCAATACTTCCTAGACTTGGTAGTGGTGCTCGAAGCCGGCGTGTGAATTGCGTAGACTCTTGCCAACATTCCACAGCGCGTGTCGTGCACATAAGAAGCCCGTGGGAAGAATGCGTGCCTCGACTAAACAGGCTCTAACGAGGCAAGATTCCAACCGCCCTAACCTTCCCAACGACGCTGCCATGCGGGTCAGCGACCTCTGTCCGAGCTACTGAACGCAATCGCATGAAAGACGAGGTGAAAGAAAAAAAAAATGCATGATTGCATAGCGTCTTCAGCTGCCGAAGGTTTTCGTTCCCGGCTAAGAGCTTTGCGGACGGTCTGAAAAAGCGCAAAAACGATTGTCTGCAGTGGAACATCAGACTCCTTTTTCCTTCTCTCCCCACAGAGGCTCTATATTAGAGTTTTAGCAGAGCGTTACCGTGTTTACGTTACCGTTTACCGTGTTTGCGCGCGAGTCGACTGCGCGTTGCGGGAGAGTAACCATGAACGGTAACTTACCGGCACAGGGTTTACCGTTGCCAGCTAGCTTCCTGCAGACGAAGTGTACCGTCGAATATTAGGCAGTTTTAGCATATCGTTACCGCGTTTGCGTTACGGGTTACCGCGTTACCGGAAGCCGCTGACGACGTTGAAGCCTGTGCCGATAAGTTACCATTCGCGGTAACTCTCGCGCTGCGTATTCGACTCCCGCAAACACGGTAAACGGTAACGCAAACACAGTAGGCAGTAGGCAGTTTTAGCATATCGGTACCATGTTTGCGTTACCGTTTACCGTGTGAGTGCACAGCGCGAGAGTTGGCGCGAACGGTAACTTACCGGCACAGGCTTCACCGTCGCCAGCGGCTTCCGGTAACCCGATAAACGGTAACGTAAACACCGTAACGATATGCTAAAACTGCCTAGTTTAAGCATATCGTTACCGTGTTTGCGTTACCGTTTACCGTGTTACCGGAAGCCTGAGTTTCAGTTTACCGCTGAAAACGGTAGGGCACGTTTTAGCGCACCGTTTGCGGTTTGCGTATTCCGGCCGCCGAGGCGCAGGTAGCGACATCTGATGAATTAGTCTCAAAGTAAATCACTCATAATTTCTTGCTCATATCTATTTGCATTCATTTAAAGTAACTTGAATATTTCACTTTTGAGGTAAAGCATTCACACTAACTGTAGTTGTTTTGAGAATAGTGTAGCCATCACCTGTAGAGCTTTAAAAAGAAAACGAGTTGGTGGCGCCATCTACTGAGGAGAGTTAGAATCAAGGTGAAATAGAATTTGCCCCCGCGCTAATTATTTAGGCAGGAAATGAGTAAAATATTTCGTAGCAATTACTCAATAACTAACACTACCTTGCCTAGCACAAGTTTGGAGGCCTAAAAGCACTTTGCGAGCTCAGAAACCTATCTGAACTATTTGAGGCGGGCAAGGCTTAGAACCAGTAGGGACGGCCATTTTGCTCACCAATCTGAGAAAAATGGTCGATTGTCGCTTTCCTAAGCATTATTTAGCAAGAAACACGTAATAAACATCATCAAGTAATAGGCAGTTTTAGCATATCGTTACCGTGTTTCCGTTACCGTTTACCGTGTTACCGGAAGCGCTGGCGACGGTGAAGCCTGTGCCGGTAAGTTACCGTTCGCGGTAACTCTCGCGCTGCGAAGTCTACTCCCGCAAATACGGTAAACGGTAACGTAAACACGGTAACGATATGCTAAAACTGCCTAATATTACTTTATTCGGCCGTACCAAGCATAAAGCGCCGACCGCACTGCATTTACTGCAATCAATACTCGAAGGTAAACTTCGTCTGCTCAGGAAGCTCGCTGGCGACGGTAAAGCCTGTGCCGGTAAGTTACCGTTCACGGTAACTCTCGCGCATGCGCAGTCGACTCCCGCAAACCCGGTAAACGGTAACGCAAACGCGGTAACGATATGCTAAAACTCTCTATTAATGCTATGCTAAAACTCTCTATTGACTACAGCAAATGCAGCGCGCTCGGCGCTTTGTGCTTGGTACAGCCGATACAAGTAATCCTACTTGATGCTGTTTATTACGTGTTTTTTTTTTTGTTAAATAATGCTCAGGAAAGCGACAAACGTCCACTTTTCTCAGATGCTCGAGCAAAATGGCCGTCCCTACTCGTGCTAAGACTTGCCCACCTCAAACAGTTCCGATAAGTTTATTGAGTAATTATTACGACATAGTTTAATCATTTCTTGCCTACATATTTAGAGCGGGGGCAAATTATATTTTACCTTGATTCTAACTTTACTCAGTAGATGGCGCCACCAACATGTTTTCTTTTAAAACCTCTACAGGTGATGGCTACAGTATTCTAAAAATAACTAAAGTTAGTGTGAATGCTTCACCCGAAAAGTGAAATATTCAAGTTACTTTAAACGAATGCAAATGGATATGAGCAACAAAATTATGCATGATTTGCTTTGAGACTAACTCATCAGATGTCGCTACCTGCGCCACGGTGGCCGGAATACGCAAACCGCAAACGGAGCGCTAAAACGTGTTTTGCGGTTTTCAGCGGTAAACGGAAACTCCGGATTCCGGTAACACGGCGCAAACACGGTAACAAGAGTTTTAGCATAGCGTGCTCCGTCCGCTAACGCTACGGCGACGGGTAGCGGGGCGCGACTGGGGAGAGTAAATTCGTCACGGTGGGGTGGATTAGTTCCGCGCGGCCTGCCTTCGCCATGCCCGCTCTTTCCCTCCGCTGAGGGGCAACCTCCTTGCACTCCCCGCGCGCGCATGCGCAGTCCGGTCCCGCTACCCGCTAACCTTAGCGTAGGGTACGGGAGCCGCTATGCTAAAACTCTCTAATCTAAAACTGCCTATTAGGCAGTTTTAGCATATCGTTACCGTGTTTGTAGCGAGTTTTAGTATAGCGTTTTAGCTGTAGCGTTAAAGTTTTGCGGGCCGCAATCGCGAACGGATAGCGCCTCGTTATGCTACGGTTAGCGTGCCCGCTAACGCTATGGGCGCGCTAAAGTGGTGCTTTCCGCTCAGTTTTAGCATATCGTTACCGCGTTTACGTTACCGTTTACCGTGTTTGCGGGAGTCGACTGCGCAGCGCGAGAGTTACCGCGAACGGTAACTTACCGGCACAGGCTTCACCGTCGCCAGCGGCTTCCGGTAACACAGTAAACGGTAACGCAAACACGGTAACGATATGCTAAAACTGCCTATTAAAACTCTCTTGTGTTACCGTTTACCGTGTTACCGGAGGCCGCTAGCGATGGTGAAGCCTGTGCCGGGAAGTTACCGTTCGCGGTAACTCTTGCACTGCGCAGTTGACTCCCGCAAACACGGTAAAAGGTAACGTAAACACGGTAACAATATGCTAAAACTCTCTATTATCTATTTCCGAAGCAACACATATCTACGGCACTCCCGATAACCACGTCACTCGTTACAAGGAAGAAAAAGCCACCAC
The DNA here is from genome assembly GCF_048455015.1 of Haemaphysalis longicornis. Lineage (NCBI taxonomy): Eukaryota > Metazoa > Arthropoda > Arachnida > Ixodida > Ixodidae > Haemaphysalis > Haemaphysalis longicornis. The sequence continues at coordinate 47,111,611 of NW_027526422.1, read as the reverse complement.
TAAACTTTTGCACTACGAGAAGTCTGAGGACGACCGCACAGCGGTGGTTTGAAATTATTGCTTGCTTAATCAAACGTGTGGATTAATTTTGCCCGTACTGGTTGAAATTAATCTAATTAACAGTTTTATTAAGCCTTGGTCGATCCTCCTCGTCCCCTCAACTTACAGTTCTGACAGGGAACGGATTCTTAGCATGTTTCTTAAATCAAGAATTACAGGCGCACACCCGCGTTTTGCTGCATCGGCTGCGAAGCAACGCGAAATCGGAGACCCGCTGCATAATTAATCGTCTTTAGCCGATGACTCGCACTCATTATATACCTTCACTTCCCGGAGCATGCGTCCCGAAGGCGTACGTGTTTCTCAATCGCCGATCAATTTCTGGAATTATAAATATGCGCGGCGCGATGGTTAAAAACGAGGCAAATTTCGCAGCGCTCAATCGCCAGCCGTCTTGGATGTCCTGGCGCGTGGCAGAGGTCATCGCTCTTTCGTTCGAGGCGGTACTTAGTGCAACGTTTAGGTAGCGTCACCCACTTTACATTCGAGAGGCGCGGCGGAGAAGGTCATTCGAACAGGCTAGGAGCGTCGTCGCCGACGTGTCTGGACAAAGCAGCCTTGATGCCTGCCCCCATTCGATCAGGTGAACGTATACCACGGTCGCTCAAAACCACCCGCAAGTTCACATTATCCCGCCAGCTAGGATGCTGCCGAGAAATTTCCGCACTTTCGCACAACTGCTAAAGTCGCCCTGCGTTGTTCTCCATATACCGGCAGGTCGTCAAATGATGCAGCTGGATAACATACGAGTCCGCGGCCGTTAGGTGTCATCAAATTTAGTGTCATTGAAGGGTCGCTAAACAACCTTTTGAGTTAACTTAAAGATCACACGACTCGTAGCTCATTCAGCTTTTATTGGACGGCTAGCGATGCCGTGTTGGCAAGGAAAAGCTGGCTTTTCTCCCTTCCCGTGACGCTAAGAGCACTTCTCAAAGCGCCCGCAGCGAGCCGCCGTTTTCTTGAAAGCTTATTCTGATGGGCTCTCACTTGCCTCATGAAGGTTAAAAAAAGCCCATGAGAAAGGGTCGTTTCGACGCTATCTTGGCACTCACCACGGGCAACCAACCACCAAGCCCCGTTCAGCCATGCATTCCAGCTAGAGGTACCGCCGCAGGAGGCGTACAAAATACGGCCGGAGCTGATCGTCAATAAAATTGACGGCCGACCCGGCAGCGTTGCCGATTGCGCTAATAAATAATCTCTGACTTTTGATGAAGATAGCCTTCCCGGGCCGCGTAAACGCGACCCGCCTGGCCAAAGGTTAAAGGAACTTTTGAACGAGACGTCAGGCAAAACAATTCCAAACTGCTAAATTTGGTGGCACACTTCATACTTGCCATCACTGCTCAGCAAAAAGGAAATATAAGGCGTATTTGAGGCAAAACATAACTGGTACTAGCACTCTTGTTTTAACCAAAAATATACCTGTGCGTAGTGCTAGCGATACCAACCCCCCCCCCCCAAAAAAAAAAAAAAAAAACGCCAAAACAACACTTTAACGAAAAAATACAAAAAGGGCTCTCGTTCAATCCTGAAGCTCCTGGCTCGAGTGACAAGCGAAACAGTAACAAAAGGGCCCAACGGACATAAATACATAACTGGTACTAGCACTCTTGTTCTAATCAAAAATATACCTGGGCGTAGTGCTATCAATAGCAACCCCCCCCCCCACACACACACACAAAAAAAAAAAAAAACGCGCCAAAACAACACTTTAACCACGAAATACAAAAAGGGCTCTCGTTCAATCCTGAAGCTCCTGGCTCGAGTGCCAAGCCAAACAGTAACAAAAGGTCCCAACGGACATAAATACATAACTGGTGCTAGCACTCTTGTTTTAATCAAAAATATACCTGGGCGTAATATACATAGGCGTCAACTACGTGGGGGCAACGGGGCGCGAGCCCCCACCGAGCTTCCCCGGTGGGGGCGTCGCCCCCACCGGGGAAGTTCGTGTGGAAGTCTCTCCGTCCGGCCGGCCGGGGCCATTCTATTGATAGTTGGTGAAACCTGTAATGACCTCGCAGCTAGTGTAACTATACCGACCAGTACGCACCCGCTCTTTGCACTCTCTAAAGCGGCAACTACCCCTGACAACTGACATTTCGCCGGCGTTACAAGAGAAACATCGACGTCTCTCAGGCCCCTTCGACGCAGTCGCACAGGAAAACGCGTCTTTCAATACTCCCATACAAATTATCGGCCTTTCTGCTGGCAAGACCGCAAAGGTGCGGCTCTCCGCCCGTTGTGCGCTTAATTAAATTCGCGACATCTTGGTTTTCCCAGAAAAACAATGAAAGCGTGAACGTCTTCCACACAACCCTGGCTGGGTGCATAAGCGGTCCCAGAGACTGTTTTTTTTTTCTCTCTCTCTCTTTTTTTTTGGGGGGGGGGTGCGAATTTCGATACCGAAGAAACAGTAAACAAAGACAGTAAAGAAGAAATAAGAGGGCACTCGTCGTTATTATTCGATGCTCCGCAGCATGCAGGTGTAGCAGTCCTCTTTTCCGAAATCAGTTAGGGGCGAAGAGGCTTTATTGCACCTCTGAGGATCTTTGACTTGTTCCCAAGCCTGCGCTCCGCGCATAAACGTGACGTCAAAGGTCGCACCCCCACTACAAATGTGTCGATGGCCTAAAACCGTTCGTCGTGACGCACGCGGAACGTCCCGAAATGCCGCATGCAAACGAACACACACCCGTGATGCGTCGGAAGCTGCCGGTGCACTGTTCTCGGAATGCGTCCTGAGCCGTGCGCGCACGCACACACACGGTTCGTAGAAACGGTGAGGAAGCTGGAAAGGAGGCGGCCGGTGGGGAAGCGTGCGGCCTTCAATCCAGTGGGACACAGGGAAGCCGCAGTATCCCAACGCTCCAGCCTCCACGCAGTGTAGGCATCGGCAAAGGCGGAAAATGGGGCCGGCCGGCTGTTCTGCGGACGCCCCAGCCGTCGGCAACTAGTAAAGGAAGCGACTTCTTCGAAACAAGTGCACGTGGTTCGGCGGCCACGGCAGCAGCCGTGGCCGCTTCTGCGGAGGAGGCGATAACCATGCCGGCGTGTGCGCGTATGCGGTGTAACCTTACGCGAGGGCCGCTAACCTCGCAACTACGAGGTTAGCGGCCCTCGTCTTAGAACTAAATTCATTTGAATTCAACAATGAGTACTTTCGGCAAGTTAGTGGAACCGCCATTGGAACCAAGATGGCACCAAGCTACGCCAACCTGTTTATGGGGAAGTTAGAGGCCACATTCCTGTCTGAACCCACTTAAAACCCCTCCTGTACAAAAGGTACATTGACGATATCTTTTTTATTTGGACCTACAACGAGGATGAGCTCCTCCACTTAATCGACTCTTACAATTCTGCACACCTGAACATCAATTTTACTCACACCTACTCTCAAGAGAGCATAAACTTCCTGGATGTGACCGTGAAAATTGAAGACGGTGAACTCACGACAAAGCTGTATCGGAAGCCAACGGATCGCCAGCAATATCTGCATTACCAAAGCGACCACCCACGTCACTGTAAAAATAGCATTCCTTATAGCCAGGCCCACCGTTTAAAACGAATCTGCTCAAAATCGGAAGATTTCACTACCAACGCCAAAAATTTAAAAGCCATGCTGGAGGGGCAGGGGTACCCAGCGCGTGTAACTGATGACGCCATAAAAAAGGCCGAAGCACTCAACCGCGTGGACCTAATTGCGAACCGTCCCCCACAACGCGACTTACAACGAACAGACCTATGCTTAACGTACAGCACCAACTTCCCTAACGTAAAAAAACATCTTGAAGCGGCACTACAACATTCTCGAACAAAGTGAATGCCTCAAACGGGCGTTTCCGTCCGTTCCAGGCGTCGTCTACCGACGATCCCGGAACCTCAAAGACACACTCGTGAACGCAAGGACAAATTCATTGTCCGCGCATAATGAATGCCGGCCATGCCTGAAACCGCGGTGCCTTGTCTGCAAGACAATGCAACAGACAAGCACTGCTCAAAGCTCCAACTCAGAGTACTCTTTAAAAATTCGCGGGAACATGACGTGTGACACTTCCAATGTGATTTATTTGATTGAATGCAATGTGTGTCGAATGCAATATATAGAGCAAACAGGGACCTCTTTCAGGCTCCGGTTCAATAATCACAAAGCGCACGCCAAAACGCGCCCAACCCAGCCCCTCTCCAGACACCTCAGCCTTCCAGATCATTCTTTCGATAAACTAAGCGTCACGCTCTTAGAGACGGGGTTCAGGTCAAACCGGGAACGAAAACAACGTGAATCATACCTCATATACCGATTCAATACAATCAAAAAAGGTATAAATGAGGACCCAGGCACTCTTGCAGCGATTAAAATATTGTCATCTACCTAACCGTATCAGTGGCGCTGTGTATGTAGCCGGAACCGGATTCTCGAAATCACATGCACGTGAGCGTTTGTTCAGTGGATTTTTCCCACATTGCTGATGTCTTTCCGTTTTTGTTTTCATTTTTCTTCCTTCTCTCCTTTTCCGCTCTTCGTGTTCACTCCTATCCTTTTCTTGTTTTTTTTAATTCTCTCTTTTATAATATTGTGTTCTAACTTTGGAAACCTTTTCTAAATCTCCATCACAATCTTACAATTAAGTAATGTTGCTTAGTGCCGGTGCTGTTTCAGCAATAACTTCTGTTTACCTTCTCCCCAAAACACGTGTTCAAAAATTGGTTGGGAGATTTGAACGTTCACTTGGATATGGCGCATAACACGGAAAATAAGCAATACAATTCTCTCGAGCGCACATCTTTGCCGCTGTTATCACTATTCGCCCCCGCGGACTGGTTACATTTTTGACGGCTTGCAAATCTATTTTTCCCTCCCTTGCACCTACAGTCGTCTTCTAAGCCGGGCTACCGAACCACGGCCGCTGGATGAGTGCGCCTTTCATCCAGCGGCCGTGACCAAACCATCGGGGTTTATTTTCTCCGTTTTTTTCACCTCCATCCCGTTGAGCAGCTTGCGTTCTGGTTTGGCTGGTCCCCCCCCCCCGCATCCCCCACTCAGCGGAGGGGAGACACCGACGACGCACGGGTTGTCGCTGAGCTGCAAAGTGGCAAACTCGGCCTAGCGCCCCGTTCTCGGAAGGCGTCCGTCCGGCGAGGGAACGGTGGAATGGTGGCAGACCGTTTCCTTCTGCACGACCACAAAACGTCCTTTAATTGTCTCAGCTCCGGGAAAGGGCCTATAAACGGGCTGTAAAATGCCTTGTTCGCACTTTCCGAACATATGGCGGGACACTCGCTTTCAATCAACGGAAACGCGATCCCTCCGAGCGTCTGGGCGTTTGCATGGTGACGGCTAGCGCTGGAAGATATATTGCCTTCTCTCCTTTGTTCTACAACCCCACTTTCGGGCGCTGTTGATCTTTTCGCGTTTCCGCCACCACTCGAATTCCTGTTCAGTGTTCTTTCGCCTCCCTTCCTTCCTTTTTTTTTTCTTTGGCGTCTCTCTCCATTCTTCATTTTTTGTTAATTTTTTGTTCATTCTTCTAATAAGGAAGATTCCCGCTTCGTGTTTGTGTTATTCACGTATGTTTGGGTGTGGTATCGTTTTCCATTCGTAAACCCGCTTTCCACTCTCGACATATATGCTCTCTTCCGAAGCGACCGAAGCCATCATACCCGTAGAAGACTTGTCTCGAAGTCGAAACGTCGAAATAAACCCTCCGCTGTTGCTGTTACCGAGGTTTCTTACTTTGTGTTCACCACGCCTTCGGCCCCATCACCAGCATGCCAGTTATATATATATATATATATTTCGATTACATGTCGAATGCCTTACCAATTCCGAATTGGTAAGGCATTCGAAATGTAATCGAAAGGCGTGGGTTCGGTCCCCACTCTGGGCGTGTGTTTTTCTTTCTTTCTTTCTTCTGTATATTTAAAGAAAATGTTTACTTCATTAACCGTAGTGAAAAAGAAAAGAGCCTAACCACACCCCTATGCCTCCTTTGGCGTTGTAGACTGCTGACCTATCTTTCTGTATTTCCTCAACGAGCCCCTCATTTCCTTACTATATATATATATATATATATATATATATATATATATATATATATATATATATATATATACAAAGTAAGAAACCTCGGTAACAGCAACAGCGGAGGGTTTATTTCGACGTTTCGAAGACTTGTCTCGAAGTCGAAACGTCGAAATAAACCCTCCGCTGTTGCTGTTACCGAGGTTTCTTACTTTGTGTTCACCACGCCTTCGGCCCCATCGCCAGCATGCCAGATATATATATATATATATATATAATATATATATATACATGTGTATTTGCCCCCACCGGGAAATTGAAAACTCCACGCCTATGAGCGATAGCAACCCCCACCCCCCAATCCCACCCCACAAAAAAAAAAAAAAAACACGCCAAAACAACACTTTAAACACAATATACAAAAAGGGCTCCCGTTCAAGCCTGAAGCTCCTGGCTCGAGTGCCAAGTCAAACAGTAACAAAAGGTCCCAGCGGACATAAATACATCACTGGCACTATAATCCTTGTTTTAATCAAAAATATACCTGGGAGTAATATTAGCGATAGGCCCCCAAAGAAAGAAACGCGCCAAAACTTTAACCACAAAATACAAAAACGGCTCTCGTTCAAGCCTGAAGCTCCTGGCTCGAGCGCCAAGCCAAACAGTCACAAAAGGTACCAACGGATGGCGCGCCAGCAGTGCGAACGCGGGAAAAGACTGTTTCTGCCCCTTTCCCACTGCCTTTTGTTCTTACCACGCACCATCACCACCACTGAAAAGAATTCAGCAAACTTCTATTGTGCTATTAATCATAGGAGGACCGAGCCAGGAGGGCGGGAGACGGGAGAGGCACTTACGTGCATGGTTACGCGGCAGGGGCTGCAAAGAATACCGTGTGACGGCACTTGCAGCAAAGCGAGCAGATACGTGGCCATTTACGTTTTTAAGATTTTTATTCTGCTTTCATAAGCCACCGCTGCTATGTGTCTGCAATTACGGCGCTTTGTTATACCGATGAGCACCAACTTGTCCCATTTCAATGTCTTTTAAGTATATGAATGAAATGTACAAATAAAGAAATCCACCACATATGTATGCATATCTGTATTTACGGCGCTGTATTATACCGATATGCACCCACTTGTTTTTACACTTCAATGTCGTTTAAAGGGTAACGTAAATGAAATATAACCCCCACCCCCCTGTAATTTCAACGAATTTCTAAACAGAAGGAGCACCAGACTAAAGAGTACCTAGAGCATTAGGCCCCTACAACCTCAAAAACGCCCCCCCCCCCCCCCCCACCTCGCATTTTCCGGTGTATACTTAGCGGCTTTCTCCCGAAATAATCAGCTGTGCATCTTATTTGAGGAATCGTTAAATGTTTCGCAGTGAACGTCGCGATAGAGAGCAGGAAATGCGGCCATCTTTTCGCCTTATCTCTACATGCCACAAGGACGTGCGCTACCACACTCGTGGTGGGGAAAGCTGTGAAGCAGGAAGTCACGTGGAGCATTGTTCGCAGCCGGAATTCTGAAATAATAATAAAAAAGAATTTCCGCGCCGAATGTCTTTTTCAGGCTTTCAATTCACGTCTATGCTGCCGGTTCGAAACGTGTGACATCCGGAGGACGACTCTGATCAAGTCAAACCACGGCTGGTCAAGTCCTACAGATGCCAGAACATTTTTACGAACGCGTAAAAGCAATGATAATGATGTGCTCCGTAAATTTGGCAATCGACGGGATTTTTTTTTTTTTCAAGTCGTGACAAAGCTTCTGGCTCCGCTAAATAAGCTCAGATGCTGAACTTCAAAGAGAGCCTCGGACAACGCCTGTGCTGAAGGGCTACCGGCTGCCGTGGTATGGGGGGAGGCGTTTCTGAGATCTCCCACTCCCTGCCCTCCCTTTCCTAGTTTTGGACAAAATAAAGTTGTTCATCATCATCACCATCATCATGCGTCAAAGCTTTTCCACGCAAATCGGAACCACTTCAAAATAGTTTTCACTCGTCAATGTTTCGGAACCACAACACACGTATTCGGAAATACCTGCGGAGTTCTATCGTGTCCACCATAATGAATGAATGAATTTATTGTCAAGAAAAAGGAAAGGAAAGACCACCAGCAGGCGTAAATTGTCACACCTAGAGGTGGACACCGGAACGCCTCCACCATAATCAAATGCGGGATTTTCGACAAAATATTTCTAAAAAGGCCGGCTGATTTTTGCGCGAGTAGTCAAAACCACCAAACACGGCATAATTCGTTCTTGTACGAGTAAAATAACGCGAGCTAAAGTACAGTGCTAAAGCTCCCAGAATTCCACGTATCTGAAATGAAAAGTGCGTAACAACCTCAATAGTCGCCCTCCAAATTAATCATTAAAGAATATAAACTTGGCACTTTGAATCAAAACGTAGTATGTTTTGACCTTAGAAAATGGGTGCAATTATTCTACAGGAAACACATGTGACCCACCATCAACGCGAAAACAAACAAACAAAAAAAGCTGTGCGCCGCACAGATGGTACGCACTACAACGTGGACGCGTCTCAACAGTTCGTTGTGGCGGACTTCACAACGCCGTTCACTCGTTGCGTCAATGATCAGCGAGGTTTCACAACAGTCGTTCTACCAAATGATGGTGATTGCTTCCAACCGCGCCGGGTTTTTTTTTTTTTTTTTTTTGTTCCGTTGTCGCCCTTTTGTTATAGCGTCCAGGCGACAACACGTTGACAGCGCAGCACGGCCCATCTTTTCTACGCGCTCACGTACTTACGCACTCACCGATGGACCCATTACTCAACGAAGGCCTGCACGCAGCAGGTAGGTAAGTACACATTACAGCGACACGTTACGAGGCTAGAAAATTTCCCAGGCCCACGTGTAAACGACCCCGTACGTAACTTTGATAACGGAGACTGTTACTAAACGCATTTCCAGTTTTGCATGTTTGCGGGCAAAAGGAAACCACGCGCAATGCAAGTACAGGTAGAACAATGCATGCGTGATAAGAGCATGCTTTATGAAGAGTTTGTTCTCCGAAGCGTTTCTTTTTATACGCATAGCAACCATCCGTCAGCTGTTACAAATAAAGGCGCTAAGTTCGCGGATGCTCAAGGTAACTGAAATATCGGCTGCAACCAAGTGAAGTACGTTGAATAACAACGAAAAAGAGAGGAGAGTATTCAGGTATACACCGTGCTTCGTTTCGTTGCGTGCGTGTCTAAAAGCGGCTGTTACTTGATCTGTGTTGTCCGCACGGCGCGAATACAAAATTCGCGATCGCAGCCTAACCGGTACCGACTCCAAGCAGCTGTCGGCACCACTGCTGACAACAATCACGATTAAGGAAAGAGTCTACGTCTCAATGACACATGCGGAGTTCGCTATCCTTCGCGGCGGCTACCTGGAACAAAACACGAAGAGCGCAACTGCTGTCGTAGTAGTGATGCAGCGAGCCGCAGTCTGAGGCAGCTCGCCTGCCTGTGCCGACTCCTATTGGGTGCATTAATAAAGGCGGAGGACTTACACTTATGACATGTCGTCGTTCACATGTTCGGCGGCTATCAAGTCCACAGCAGCGCACACACCGCACAAAACAACGCGCACCTCCGCACAGCCATCACGGAACAAGGGCAGTGAAGTTTTGGAGTTTGGGGTTTTGCACGTCCTGCCATCTGCTCGCAAAAGCGCGCACTAGCCGGTCGCAGCGACTAAGCCTTTCTGCAGTTTCACGCATGGCGTTGTACGGTTTGTGCGCCAAACGAAGGAGTCACAAATCTTGGATAAGTGAAGTGCGAAGTTTCAACCATTTGCAGAAAACATGAAATCAAAACGATGCCAATGTGTATCGTACCTTTATTAACTGCAAAGTTCACCTACGAGAACGTCTTCCGATGTGGTCTAGTGGCTAGGATACCTGGCTTTCACCCAGGAGGCTCGGGTTCGATTCCCGGCATCGGAGAATTGGTCCCATGGTGTAATGGTTAGCACTCTGGACTCTGAATCCAGCGATCCGAGTTCAAATCTCGGTGGGACCTAGATTTTTTTTCCTGCTAAAAATGAAATTGATTTTTGGGCACGGGAACTTGCGTGGCATCGCGCTAACCAGTTTTTCTCTGCGGCAACAATTTTAATACGGTTATTCTCCCGCCCATACACATTTACGCATAAAGCATCTGAATAGCCTTGTTACAAATAATCAAGTTTGTACACTTTCCCTCTCTGCACTCACATTAGGCGTGGTTTACATTTTGCCAAATATCAAACACTATGATGAAGTAAACGTGAAGCATTGTTTTTTTTTTTTTGCTTTTAATTTCTGCAATCCTGTAGTGTTGATTACTTCAATGCAGTTGATTTGGACTGATGCAAACAACATACGTATTATTTGCGCACGCAACATGGTCGATTACCAAACATATATACTTGCACTCTTCCACAGTCCTGCTATGTATATGATCACCTCAGGAATCATGAGGTAACTGTTTTCACTTTGATATGATATCTTCAATATATTCTGCAGCGAGGGGTAACCATTTATTTCTGTCCTTAGGACCGAATGCCAAACACAATTTTCACTTGTCTTCATGCGTCAGAGCTTGAAAATAAATTTTTTGCTCTCGACAAGGCCTTTTATGAATATCGGCTTTTATTTTGATTGGGTAGAGGAGTCCCTTGCTTTTGCTTTGATTACCATAAATTTGCTTCTGACTCGAATTCACTGAACTTTATGAGCAATGCATGCGGTGATAACGGTCACAATAAATGGCTCTGTTTTGTTACTCATTCTTCAAACGTTCCGACTGCCGTACATCTCTGCCACTAACACTTTGAAACCTGTAAAGTTTGTTGTTGTCGATTCTTTTATTTATTCCCTGTGTTCAACATGAATGCAAGATACTTCCTGCAGCATAAAATTTCAGAGGGACACTAAACTGAGCTAACGGTTGGTTCATGTTCTTGCTTGAAGGGAAACAGCACGAGATGTTTTTTACCAGATTCGAATAGGTGGACCAAGCCCTCATAAATTAAGTGTAGGGTATGGCATTGTTTCGCACAATAACTTTTCGTCTTTAATTGCAAGGTTCTAATTTTGTTTTGTTGACAGTGGTGCAGTTGTCTGGAGCACAGATTTTTTTTTTCATTCTGCTTTCTTTTGTAACCCCTTTTTCAAACTATAGAGTGGCATTTGGAAGTGTGAACGAGACTTTTTCCTGAACCCAGTAACTTTGATGACAGCTGTGAATGCTGATGAATTAAATTCGCCCTTTACAAGATTTTGGCTCATTTATTTCCAGTTAAGAAGCCAGTAATGATAGGAAGGCTTTCGTTCCATCCCAGTAGCCTTCTGTTTTTCAATGCATTTCTAATTTGTTTGTTTTTTTGTGCAGCATATTTTCCAGCAAATTTTTTTTCTTAATCACTAAACCATTTGCTAATTTTACATAAATGAAGACAATTCTGGAGCTCCAAAAAGTCCCAAGAAGAAGGAAGTATATAATACGCAGGTACTGCGCTTGGCGTGCGACGTGCTGTTCAAGCTAAAACAGCACGAAAAAGTTGTGCCAAGCTCACTGTTTTTATCACTTCTGCAAGAGTTCCGTCCCACGGCAACAGCACAGCTGCTTCAAAGCTAGACGTTTCTCCAACTTCCTTTTTTCCAAACAGTACCATATCATTTCGTACTGCCCTCTTGGTTAGCTCTCATACATGTGAAGGTTGAAAAAAGTGTAGCCTCAGAGCTAGAGCACTGACCGTCACAGACGTGAAAACGCAACGAAGCTCCGTCTTCAACAACTAACACTCGCTGACCATTTTACACCCCCTGCAGGACTCAGTCGATTCATTTAAATTTTTATCAACAAATTATTCACCAATGCCTTACATAGGCCGAAACTATTTGCTAGTTGTACAACCCCACAATGACACCCAAATGTTCCTAGTGCCATCTGTTCCCCCCCAGCAGTCTTCCAGAACGTTACTGGGCACGCCCTAAATTCACGTTATATAGAACCATATAACCTGACCCTATTTCGAATCCCCACACCCCTACCAACCCCAACTCCCTTCTCACATGTGCAACGTAACGCTACAGTCCACTGAGCTCTTAATTCAACCCCTCACCACTTCAACTGAACCCACCCTGCCCACTCTTTTCTCCTCTTTGCTACATGTGGCCCCGAAACTTCCTATTTGTGAATAAAAGTACGTCTTACAACAAGAGCAACCCGTACATGTGTCAAGTGCAAGTGTGGTAATGTTGTTATAATTGTTATGTTATAGTGCGAACAAACTACGTTCACAGCACTTAACAATTTATTTTCGGGGGGAGGAGGGGCAGGGGTGATCTAAACTAAAACAAGACTTCACTAACTCAATGCTTCTATTTGGGCCAACCCACCTGGGCCTCTTATTTAGGTACAGCCACCATTTTCTCCAATTAGTCAGTCTTCACTTGCACATGTATATCAGCAAGTTTCTTTTTAACACCCCTTTCAACAAAATGCAGATATGCAGATATTCTTGTACTGGGATATCGCCCTTTCATGCCTATATTCTTCTCTAGATCATAAATGTCGTCCATATGTTTCATTATATCGAAGGGGGGTTCCATGCTTCAGCATGAATTTATCGCGGGATGCTTCAGAGCTACATGCAAGCGCCAAAATGGAGTATGTTACGATACGATTAGGCGAAGAGTGCTGGCATGAGCAATAACAACCCAGTATATGTATAGAGTCTTCCATTTTCACGTAACGCTTGCTAAGGCCACCCAAGTGAAACACATTAATTAATATCGGGTCAAACATGATTTTTCCTCAAAGATCTGGTGTTAAAAAAAGTGCCGACGGTAACAATACTGACAGCCTGAAACAAAACTATTCTGGCAGAGTTAAAATGCAGCGAAGACGTAAAGATTACAAGTAATTCCTAACAAACAACAAATATGTTAGTCATAAAAAATCATTTCTGGATTGAGAAATATTCTTCCAACTATGGTGGCAGCCTATAGAAGCTAGCTTGGAGTGGGTTTCAGCTATGCATGACTGAAAATAATAGCAAGAATGTAACTGGAGACATCTGAGGGAAAAGAGGGAGTTACTTTCACACCAGCCTACATTAAGGGCGCACCAATACTATTCATAATGGTAAACTGAAGGAGCATTCAGTTGTAATGCAACAAAGATATGTTTCGAATGCAGAAGTTGAGCGAGTTCTACAGCCTCACTGCTGTGTTGCAAAGAATTTATTTTGCTCAGACGAATTATTCAAAGCTGTTCGCACCTGAAAAGCTGCTGCTTCGTATTATTGTCTTACTCATTAAAATAAAACGCAAATTCTTGAAAGCCATTCTTGAAACTTCTCTCCAGCCTACAACTTCTAGAACCAACACCCTACACTTTGGCCAAAGTTTCACAACGATAAAACCCAGAAACTTCGGGCCCTATATATAATGAGATATGCAACTGCGTGCAGAAGAGAAAGCGTCTTGCGGGGTTATTTTTGCTGCAGGCTTTCTAAAAAAGTGCTAGTGAGCGGCAACACACGATGGCATCGCTAAAGCCACCACATTCTTAGAATGCCCAGTGCACGCATGACAAAACTTTGTACGGAACATTGCCAGCATAGTGCTCAGAAGAACTAAAACACATAAAAGCTTCCTTGTATGCAAGAGCGGAATACGCTATGTCGATGCTTCATGATGCATTTTTTTACATGGATAGGGCAGCGTTCAGGCCCCCCTTTTTTTTACAATGCACTGCTTCACTATATAGCTACTATCTGGTTTATCATGTTTAGCCCTTACTTCAGTGAGTTGGGTGGTACTGTAGGTTAATTGGCTTTGCTTAGCTGCTGCATTTTAAAAACACGTCTTCCACTTGCTATATTCAGGTTAACAAACACGGATGCGAGGCTTGTTGCATGATGTGATTGACCTTCATGACAGCGACAATTCATACTCTTTCAAATCGTTCTTGAAAGAGGAAAGGAGCAACCGTGTAAGTGAAAGTCATTTTTTAAACCAGCGAGACAAAAAGAAATAAAAACATAGTTTTAAGATGGGCTGTTCCAAGCACCTCGTGCTGAAGTAGCTTGCCAAAATTCTAGTCCTGCTTTTGTCTGCGCACTTTGACTGCATGAACGTACTCCAAGTCGCCCAATTCACTACGTTATTGCAAAATGACACCGTCCTATTTAGCAAAGTAACTGTCCCACAATAAACAGTATTTTGAAAACTTGGTCCTTGGCATTACTCCTTCAGATGGTCTGCATCTTGCAGCACTTTGTTTGCATTATTGAGTGAGAATACTACCGGGCTGTTACACGTTTTATTTCGAACGCACCAGTGGACTTCACCACCAAGCGCAATAATGTGCACAGCTTTCTTGTGAGAGATTTCAGGCTTTCCCTCTGTTCGTTGTCAATGCAAAACAGGTCCATGTCATCATCAGTCTCAAGTTGCCACCAGTGCTGCATTGATAGTTTAGCTTCATTCAGCTGCGAGAGCACTACAGGGAAATTTTTCGATTTGTTTCTGTCTTTGTGCTGCTCAGCTTTCACAATACTGTGATGCGGAGTCATCATGATCAGTTATTTTTGGACTGTTACTTGCTTTTACCTGTCTTTCGCACCTTGTTGCAAATTTCGCCATTTGTTTGCAGCTGTTTTGTAGTTCAAAACAGCTAAGAGAAGGGAGGGCATGGCAATGCTGCATCAGTGAAGGTTTACCATGCTGCGCAGCATTTGAACCTCATTACTGTTAATATAAACACAATCCCGGTGGGTGCAGCGGTAGTGGTCACATACAGCCGAGTGATTTTTATCGGAGACCCCTACTCCTTCGCACAGTAAACAGTGACGCTTTAGGAAGGCATGGAGAGCCGCTGTGGCGGCCTGGTAATCAGCGCAAAAAAGACAAAGACGGAGGAAAGATGACACGGGTGGCGCTCTTTATTATGTACCAAGACGGCCAATTTGCCACAGTAAAGGTAAATGCTTTTTCCCCACCGACTGACCCCCCCTGTTCCTCTGCTTGTTCTGGGAAGATTTGCTGTTCGACAAACCGCCTAAGCACATCGTTTTAGATTTTCGTTCGCATTTCACCTATGTGCCGTACTACCATATGCACTTTACGCTAGTATATTCGTACGAAAATCTACGTGACTAACTAACAAGTACTGGACTGGAAAAACATTTTGCGTTAGAGGGTACCAACAGGTAACACTGTCACCTTTCGGTTATCTGCCTCGGACGAGGGCTCTGCTCGCCATAGCGCGTTGAGCGCAGCACCAGTGATCAAAGAGCCCCACTACCAGCGACACTATAGGATTTACACAGCCATCGATGCCACCGCACACTGGTACATCATACAAGAATCAATTCATCCACTCCAGCACTGAGAAGTGAGCTGCATGACAGCCGGCAGTTCGGCGCATGGCTTTGCTGCCTTGTAAGATTGGACTGGTATCAAAATAGCCTCTGCTACTTGTCCATCATCATGTCATTGACGGTGTCCACAGGCAGCTTCCTCCAAATAGCCTGAAGGCTCCCTAAAGCTTTTTGATTTGGGATGCCGGCCCTACACGGGCAAGAAAGGGCGATGGGCTAATCAGAGCCCCGAGGGAGTTCTGCTTGCCGCATGCCCCTACGTCTTCACTTCTTCAGTTTCCTATAAAAGAACTGTGATAGTAACATGGTCTGCAATGGAAAATATCTTGTTAAGGCTGCACCATGTTTGGCAAAACTCGATCTTTTTCAGCATCTGCTGCTCTCTCCACAGGTGCAGCCACAACTCCCGGCGGACACGTTCCACCAGGGCATCCTGGGCTGGAACATTGCCTCTGTGGGCCGCAGTACACTGGCCCTTCCAGACCTGTAAGGGGACTTCCAACAAGGCAGGGCACAAATCGCACAGCCTCTCTGGCAAAGTGTCCAAATAGCGTATGGTGGGGAAGGGGATGCCCGGAATACTGAAGAGGTTGGCCAACCCGGCAAGCAGGGCACTAGGGAAGCGACAAATGTGGAAAGTGTGCACAACGTCTTCGACGCTGTTGCACAGAGGGCACACCCGGTGGCCAAGTTCATTGTGCTGGAACACCTGGACATGAAAGGGAAGGGCTCCTCGCATGAACCAGTACATGAACGAGGTGCGCCGGCTGTCTAGGAAGGGGGCTGTTATTACTGACTAAGAAGGCTTGACAGAGAAGAGTCTGTACTGGCGAAGGGGGGGGGGGCAAGGCTGGTGGTGAGGGCCTCCACCAGGTCCTTCAGGGGATTGCCGGCAAGTCAAACTCTGGCTGCGTGCGAACACAGCCTTCAGAGTCCTTGCGGCATCCCCATAGAATAGCAGTGGTGACCCCGCCCTAGCTGCGCTATTCTGCAAAGTGCTCTGAGAGAACAGCCTGAGTCTGGTGCCGGGGAAAGACAAGCTAAACAACTTTATGGAGACGTCGCAGTCAATGGCTATCTGTGTTTAACGAATGTGGAGTGCTGTGGCCATTAGGGGAAGATCTGGGATTCCTAAACCTCCTTTGCCTCTTGGGAGCAGCAGGACATCGTGCTTAATCTGCTCCCCTCGCCTTTCCCATTCAGGAAGCGGAAGATGGCAGAATCAAGCCGCTTCTTTAGACCGGTGGGGAAAGACTTGATGGTGGCCACGATGTCAGCGCCGAGAATAGAAGCGACCAGGCGATGGTCGCCTGTGCAGTTAGTGGGCACGAGTTTGCCATACTCGCCCACTCTGCGGTCCAGCACAGCCAGTTTGACACTGCGGCGCCCTGTCGATTAAAACAGAAATTCTCGACCCTGACATGAGGGATGACCTGGAGCACCGCTACCTCTCCTGATGGAGCTTTCCCCTCTGGGCGGAGGACCTTGGCCTAGGAGCGATTGAGGCACGCCCCACTGGCTTGGCAGAACACCTCCATGACAGTCAAAACCCTCTTGAGAGAGGGCTCGTTTGGGAGTGCCACGAATAGGTCATCTGCGCAGGCAAACAGCAGGAGGTCGCTCGCGGCCCCTCCAGGTAGCGGGAGACATCCAATCTGAGGATCTCTGGCCAGTCGCTGCAGCAGAGGCTTAATCGCAAGGACGTACAGAGCAGGGGACAGGGGACAGCCCTGCTGGACGCCATTCCATGCTCGATCCTGAATTCCTCTGACGCTTGCCCATTCACCACAATGGCTGAGACTGACACAGAGCGCGCAACATATTGACAAAACCGGTGTCCAGACCTTCCCACTCAAGTGTCTCAAACAGAAAGTCAAAGACCCTCTTCTGGTCGAAGGAGCAGACCAGGCCAGGAAGGCGTCGCTGCTCTGCCCTGGTGAGAAAATTGTGCAGGGAGAGAGTGTGTTATTGCGCAGAACGGCTTGGGACACAACTTTTCTGGTAGCAACCAACAACTTTATCCAGTGCTGGTGTTAGGCAGCTGGCTAGGCACTTCGCCACAAGGTTGTAGCCTGTGTTCAGGAGGGTGATGGGCTGCCCCACGTGAAGGTACGTGGGCCTCGACTCGTCCTTGCATAGCAGGACAATCAGGCCCTTGGAAAGCGAGCGAGGGAGCCCACCCCTGCCCATCACACAGTTCATCATGGCGGCGAATGGCACGACGAGCAGACCTGAGAACGGCCGTCGAGGCCCGGGCTGCGGCCGGTATTGGCACTTTCAGTGCGGCCGGCAGCTCGCCTGGCTGGATGGGCGCACCCCCCCTTCCCCCCCCCGAGATGCTGGTTGGCTCCTCTGGGGGGTCGAGGATACAGAGGCTAGGAGAGACATCCTCCCATTTGTACACGTCTACACGGAAATCTCTAGTTACACTCAGGACGTGCTCGGGATGCTCACCGGTGTCCCCAGAGGTTCGATCGAGCTCCGAAGACAGCGACATGTGCTTTTTTTTCTAGCGAAGGGCTTCCGCAGCAGTAGCCGGGAACACCAGGGGACGGAATTCCAGTGGGGATGATTTGGCGCTGGGTCAATGCGAGGTCACTGAATTATAGCCGAAACTTATTCGAGTGATGCAGGCTGCGTGGTGTTTTCGCTCAGCGCCAATCGCGTAAAACCCGTGGCTTTTAAAACAATTTCTTTTAATTCTTATGTAAACTCTGTGAAACTTGCCAGTCTTGCTGCTTTTTCGCCACTGGTTTCAAATATGCCATTGTTTTTTGAGTAAATCAATTAGTTGCCAAGATAATTAGAGATAATTAGCCATTTTCGGAGGAACAGTGGAGAAAACAGTGTTGGTCATAAAACTGTAATCCTTGTGTTTTCCATTACTATGAACCCTGGTGAGTGCAATAAGAAAATCTGTTTTTTGATGCATCGCTTAGAACTAATTTTACGGCTCATTAAACTTTGGTGTTCGAAGTGGGCATTCGAAATGGCTCCTTGCCACTGGTGCCACCAAGGTTTAATGAGCTGTAAAATTAGTTCCAAGGGGTGCATCAAAAAACAGATTGCACTCACCAGGGTTCATAGTATTGGAAAACACAAGGATTACAGTTTTATGACCAACACTGTTTTCTCCATTGTTCCTCCGAAAATGGCTAATTATCTCTAATTATCTTGGCAACTAATTGACTTACTAAAAAAACAATGGCATATTTGAAATCAGTGGCGAAAAAGCAGCAAGACTGGCAATTTTCACAGAGTTTACATAAGAATTAAAGGAAGCTGTTTTAAGAGCAGTGTCCGGCACCCAGTAGAATCGTAGAATTCCGCCCCAGCTCTCACTCTGCCATCGCTCGGCATGGGCCGCTGCCCTCAGGCCATCCCTCCTCTGCTTCAGCAACTCTCGCTAGCGCTTGCGCAGCGTAGACCGTTACCCCTGGACCGCGCGACAAGGGCTTGGAGAAGATAGCGTCTGAGACGGCCGGGATCTCACGAAACTCCTCTCTCCTCTTTGCCTTGACTACCTGGGGACCTGGGCAGGTGGGCAGGTGGCGCACAATCAAGCACAAATACAGCACAAAGGAAGGTGCCAGCGCCGGTGGACACGTGCGGCTGGTACCAGTAGGTGGGACCGGTGGGACCATGACAAGACCAACTCACCAACCGAACTACAGATTACATTTCCCCTAGGGGGGCTTGTGCACGACGGTGATACCAGCACTGAACAGATGACGCGACCGGATTAACTTCTACAGTAAAATAAAAGGTTCAGCCAACACACGTTTGTGCAGAGGGGAACTGCGTTTGTGCCATTAGCGCGGGCTGAGTGGAATGAACCTGTTGCCTGCTGTTGCTGCACTACTCCAATCCAATCCAAAATCCAACGCCTCGTCGACTGCTGTTCGCATGTTTGCGCTCGTGCACGATCGCAGTACGGTGCGACAAGGTTCCGTTAGTTTGAGTTATCGGTAATCACGGATGGTTTTCAAAACGTAGCCAATTCCTGCTAATTTCGTACGTAGTTTTTATGTGTGTATCGACCACTACCCCGCAAAGATGCATCGGCGTAAGAAACTACCCGTCCAGGTACAGCCATACGCCGCTACTGAAACTTTTCAAAATGCGCTGAAGAAATATGAATGTGTTTTATCTACAGAAGCTGCCAACGACGCAGAATACAACGCCTGCGGGTTTGTCGAATCCTGAAGACAGTGGTGCTGAAGAGGTTTGTTTCGTTGGGACCAGCTCAAATGCAGCGGCTAACCAGCGTCTTTGTGCGCGCAATGCAGGATGCCCAGGAGAAGTTTGAACGTGAACTGCGGTGGTGCATCGAGCAGCTGGATATCTCCCTAACCCAGACTGACGCAAAGAAGAAAATTTGTAAGTTACCGCGGTAGTGCTGTTTCTGTGAACGCAGTGATGTATTTCCTCATTTCTCTTTTGCAGACTCGGAACACATGCGGGCTCTTCAAACGCTCAAGAACGAGAAGGCGCCTATAGCGAAAAAACGACAGGTTATGAGCATGACACTTGGCAACTACAGAGAGAAAATGAAGCAGCAAGAGGCCAAGTTTGCTGCAGGTAAAAAAAAAAAATTACCGTAAAAAGTTTTTTTCTTTTGCGGTGCTTCCCTGAGATAGAGCCCATTATTTTTTTAACTTGATGGAGGATTGACCCGCGATTGTGTAAAATAAAACAGCCCCTAGCTTTGCAGATAGCTTAAACACGACGATATTTTGTAAATTATCGGTCAACACTAACAAGCTTGTGTTGAGTACGAAACGAATAGTACTTTATGCTACTGCAACACATTTAATTAAAAGCGACTAGCAAGCTACTAGGCAAAAAAGTATTGGCGTAAGATTAGTCAGTGCAAAGCTGTTGCATCCTAGCCACAATGCTCACCCACCATTCTCAAGAGTGGTATTTTTTAAGGCAGAAGCCACTGTCCACTGAGTGAGTCCACTGTCCACTGAGTCCAACAGTCCACTGAGCAAAAAATTTGGTGTCCACCGTCTATAACAAAAATGGCTCCTTTGGAAATGTTTCATAGCTCAAGGCATTCCGCACTGCGAACTTAAACTCGGCAATTGTGACAGGTGGTTGTCCACGCTGGTACACTGCAGATGAAGAGGGCGCAGAGAGAGAGAGAGACATGAAGCTTTATTGAGTACCAACAGCGGTTCCGCCCACCCGCCTACAGGTCGTCACCATTGAATGATAAACTCTACTCTAGTGCATTTTTGATGTACTATCGTCATACATTGAAATACGAACTACGGAGCGCGTGGCTTTCAGTACATGAAGGAGGGGAATAGCGCAAATTTGACAGACACGAGAAGGAGACGACACGCACAGCGCTGTGCGTGTCGTCTCCTTCTTCTCGTGTCTGTCAAATTCGCGCTGTTCCCCTCCTTCAAGTCATGAACCAACATGCCCAAGCCTCAGTCTTTGCAAGTTTCAGTACATGCCACACATCCTGGCAACAGGCCGCGTATGCGCAGTATGAACAAGTTACAAAAGTTTGTCGCCAACCTTGGTATGGAAACATCATCGTTGGGCGTGTGAGCATTTTGGTTTGTCTTCCTGCCGCGTTCATCTCCCGCTCATGCCATCTAACTTCGTCGCTGCGCTGAGTGAAAACGGCACACGCTGCTGAATTTCTTTATTTTGTGCTGACCGCCCAACGCACCATGGAAAGGTCATGAACTCTCGTAACTTATTCACACTGTGCATACGTGGCCCGTCGCTGAGATGCGTGGCATGTACTGAAAGCCACGCGCTCCGTCGGTTCGCATTTCAATGTATCACGGGAGTACAGCACTAGAGCTAGCTGTTTCTTGAAAGACGAGGTGAAAGTCAGCGGGGATATGACAGCTGCATTGGTGTCTGGAAGGATGCAGCTAAATGAGCAAATAGGCAAGTGGTGCAATCCACCATAGTCCTCAGCTTGCCCATTACACAGCGACAGGACCGAGCAGCGATACAACACGTAAAAGGCAGATCGAAGCCCTTCGACACCGTTAATGTGGATCGCAAAGCAAAGCGTTCCAAGATCACAAAGCATTTTGACAACATGAGAAGGATGCAAGGCATCTCAGGCGCTCAACTAGACATTTATGCTCCCGCATTCCCAACTGATAAGTGATTGATTGATTGACTATGAGGTTTAACGCACCGATGGTGCACAGGCAATGAGAGGTGCCATAGTGGAGGGCTCCGGATTAATTTTGATCCCCTGGAGATCTTTAACATGCACCGAAATCTCAAACAGGCGGGCGCTTTCACTTTTCGTCTCCATCAGAAAAGCGGCTGCTGTGGCCAGAACTTGAACCCACGTCCTTGGGCTCAGCAGCACAACGCCTTAGCCACTGAGCCACCCTCATGATTCACCAATAAGAAGTGCTTAGCTGTCCTCGAACTCTTTTTTTTACTACGTCTGAACTTCATTTTTGTCTGTATTTAAAGCTCAGTAGAAGCACACGAATCGAAGATGACCAGACATCGCTATTTATGCAGCACACGTTGTGCTTTTGCAGTGGTAGTCCCTGTGTCCCGTGCGTTTCCTTAGTTACAGTATTTAGTCCTGCTTTGGAACACTGAACTGCTTGAAAGGGAACCAGAAATTTCATGCTCAAAACTCACTGCGCGTGATCGGTGTGCAGTGCTACGAACACCCCTAAAGGAATTGGCAGACAATTGTTTGAACCAGTGATGCGAAAATACGGCGGAGGTGTGCTGACGCTGCGTTCACATTGGGGTAATGACGTCACACCACTGGCACATTCACTACTTGCCCCTTTATCCCTTATATGAGGCGACATCCTTGCATGAACGCATGGTGATTTCAAGCACTAACTTCAACGGTGGTTTCTCCCGATATATCTGTTCACTCAGAGTCGAGAATGACGGCACATGACTTTGAAGTTCAAACGAGTGTAAAGACAATGCCGTACACGTGAAATGTGCCCAGATTACCTTATGTGAATGCTGTCCTCAATACACGCATCTTGAAACAGTTTCAGGTCATTACAAAACCACGAGCGGCCACATTTAGCAGACAAATATGAAAACGGATTGTCCAAGAACTGCTTTTGAAAGGCTCTGGCTTGTTTTTTGAAAACCTGGGAACACTCGGTTGTCTTGATTGGCAGCAAGGGCCTGCTGCTTGTTCTAGCTAGCGTCATAAATTATTGCCACCATTTCCTTCAAGATTCATTCCGTGCAGCAATCACATGTGAGAGCGACTGCTGAAGTCACTCTCACAGTAGTGAACTGCAACTGCCTAGCGCGCTGTCTTTCATTAAAGGGGCCATGAAGACAAAACACAACCTTGGTCAATTTTAAAGAACTAGCTTTTGGTAACTCACTCAGCTCTATTCTCTAGTCGCGAAATACTTTCTTTTACCAAAAAAGCGCAAGAAACATTGGAAAGGTTGTAAATCTCGCACTGCACAAGAGCAGTGGAAGCCAGCACTAAATACACAGTAATCAGTGTGTTAGCTGCACATTAGCATTAACGTGATACGATCAAACGGAACTAGAGGCCCCCCCCTACAATCACTCAGTCATGTTTCCTGGCGGTGGCATTGGTCGACAGCTTCCAGTCGAACAAACAAGGTTCTGTGAAGTCATATCGCCCTCACTAGAAGGTGTCTTGGAAGTCGCCAGTTTTATCCGTTTTCTTTGATATCTCGATTATTTGTTTGACGTTTGCAACGGAATGGGTATTATTGTTACCAGGACAGAGCAGTCTTTTTAATGAACCAAGCGTGTATTTTGTCTTCGTGGCCCCTTTGAGGTGGCCACCTTTCTCCACAGTTGCATTAGACCAACACTCTTGTAAATCCTGTATGGGCACGTATTAGTTCAAGTTGTAAAAGGAAGATCCCTGAGCCCTGTTCCACTTCACTCGTTTCATTTGCCTGGTTGATTGTAGAGATCCCAGTAATATTTTTCTGCCATGGTGGAAATCTGTCGTGAGCAATTTCTTCTTTCTGTATGCAGCACGTCTAGCTTTAGTTTGACTCCCCCGAAAGCTTTTTTTTTGCTCCTGCGCAAATATGGCAGTGTCACAACTTAAGTGCCAAGCTTGTGCCATTCCCCTTCTTCTCCGTTGTCTTCCATTTGTGTTTGTCTTTATTACGGAAACTAGTTTACCAACTGCAATGCAAGGTGCTTGTAGTACCAAGGTTACCAGCCAGCATTCGATATGAATAGCAGTTGGCAGAAAGATTTTGCTTATAATCGTTAGTTTTCCTGTGTTCTGCTTCTGACGTTCGTGCATTAGATGCAAAAAGTAGCCTACTTATTTCTTTTTTTGAGCTGCAGAAGATCGACGCCAACTCAAACTAACCATACTTAGAAGCTATGCTCTTGAAGTCATTTCTAGGATTGTACTTGTGAGAGTAACTGCTCTTTCTCAGACCAACAGACAACTTCACCTTGAAGTTCGTAGGGCTGCCTGAATGATAGCAATTAACCTTTGATGGATGGTGTGGTGTTTTATGTGGGTAAAAAAGTGGATGCTGTTCCCTTGTGCATGCATGATAGCTGCATAGAGCAGCCAGTACTA
Source organism: Haemaphysalis longicornis (assembly GCF_048455015.1). Classification (NCBI taxonomy): domain Eukaryota; kingdom Metazoa; phylum Arthropoda; class Arachnida; order Ixodida; family Ixodidae; genus Haemaphysalis; species Haemaphysalis longicornis. The sequence continues at coordinate 47,087,554 of NW_027526422.1, read as the reverse complement.
AGAAAAACATAATAGGCCAACAGTAGAGTTCATATGCTCAACAAAAAAACAGGAGAAAGTTGACATTTTCTCTGCAACCTGCATTGAGTGCATTGCAGGTCTCAGCACTTTTAGCTATGTAGCATCTTATCTGAAATACCTCGCACTGATGTTTGACCTAGCTGCCTCTTGTACGCGATGAAAATAGCCAGTTCTTAATCTGCGATTCCAGACTATGCCCAGAGGACCAGGCTGCAGCCTCAGTGTTCAGCAGAGCCCAAGTCAGTCTTCCTGAAGAAAACAGCCACGTCGCACACGGACAGTGCAGCCAAAGTGTCGACACCTGTTGCCGAGTTCAAGTTCAACTTTGCCATTGACACCGAAGATGCGTCAGAAGGTGCCTCGTTTCTGTTACAATCATAGTGACCGGTATTATTATAATAAATGCTGCCTCTGTAACTTACGAAAAACTGTCGTTTCTCATTGGCGATGCAAGCTGACAGCGAGAAATGTTGGCCGACTTTTCACAAGGAAGTCGGTTAGTGTACAGGGGCAGCATAAGAAAGAGAGCACATTTCAGTTCTCCGTACAGCAATGCATTCTCTGAAAGAAAAAGGGGGAGGGTCACAGTCACTTCTTGGTTATGAGGCACTTGTAGTGAAGGGCTCCGAATTAAATGACCACCTGGGGATCTTTAATGTGCACCGAAATTGTGACACACTGGCATTTTCATTTTTTGACTCCATCTGAAAAGCAGTCACCGCAGCCAGGTTCGAAGATGCGTCCTTGAGCTCAGCAGTACAACACCTTAGCCACCGAGCCACCGCAGTGGGTCAATGCATTTGCTGCATCCTGTAAACATAACTCATTAGCATGGCATCTACGAAGCCAACGATCCGCAAAGTGGATAAACAAGACAGGACATGACGCGCGGGAATACAACACTTAAATCTGGCGTCATTTTTCAGAAGTTTTGGCTTTCCCACACGACAGAAGTCCATGACTATCCTTTCACACATTTGGGCTTTAACGGAGTTAAGCCCCCATTAAAACTGCGAGCGTCAAGTGCCCAGGTCAACAGTGGTGGGAAACAAAGCCACCAGGGTGCTCGTACAAGTGCTGGGAGCGTTACTTTTTGCTTTGCAGCTTTTGCATGGGCAGTACGTATGTGATAATCATAAAAGGCTAGCAACGCCTACACGTGCTCTGCACCGGCCTCTCAACCACATGTGGTTTAAGGCTATCTCGTTAACTAAACAAGCATTCACATCTCTTGTTTATAAAGTTTTTCGTATTGTAGATAAGGCCCCTTTCATGTGACGTCGAACAAATTGGGCAGCTTTTAGAATGCAGTGCAACGGGAAAAAAGGCAGCTAAGGGCAGCCAGTTTGGGTCAATGTCAGTGAAGGCATTCGCAGCATCGGCTGCTTTCAACAACTTGCATGCAGTGCGACGGGGAACTCTACACTCGACCTTAGAGATTTTGAATGCTAAACTCAAATCACTGTCATCTCTTAAACCCACATGCCCCTTCTGCGAAGCATGCAATCTGGCACAGCGTTCATGCCTAAACACAAATTTAAGTTTGAGGCATCCAGATTGAGAAAATGGAGTGAAAATTAGAGGCAGGCTATCAGCCCCAGACTGCTGCCACCACAAAGGATCTGCACCCAAGGAGTTTGAAGCACACAATTCATGCCGTTCCTTTTTATGGTGCACAGAATAGATTAGCGCCACTAACGAGCTAATGCCAATGGCAAGAGTTTGTTCTCTGGAGCGTTTTTACAACTAGAATAGCACAAAGCAAATCAAGCTGAACTGATATTTAACAAGCTATGCACGAAGTCACGAAACTTGTCAACAGGCGCCATACTTAGCTTTCAGTGGCATGTGCAAAATCATTGGTCTTATCAATTTATGCCCTAATGTCTTATAATAGACTTGTAAGGCTACAGCATATACAGTATACACTCGTTACAGCAGATCCGGCAACAGCGGACTACTTCCTGTTATAACAGACCATTTCTGTTGGTTTGTTTGGTCCCCATGCATTTAAAATGGAGTCCAGCTAGAGCAGACTATCGGCTACAACAGACAATTTTAGGCGAAAATTGTTTCGGCTGATTGTTTATAGCGGACTTCCGTGGGGCCGGCACCTGATATGCTTTTCCTTTGTTTTGCTTGGCAATGAAACTTATGCATGGCAACATTGTTGGCAGCTGGGTCGTTGGCACAGCCAAGCCAAGCCTGTGGCCTTGTTTAGTTTTTTGCAACCAGCGGCATGAGTGGCAGGGTAGATGATCCCACTCAAATTAAACGTGACTAACACGGTCGAACATGACGAAAAACAGGCCAACATCGCCAGAAGTACAGGCCTGTCTAAGCAGAAGGTCCAATCGACTATCGCGAACAAGGCTGCTGCCAATAAATGCGACTCCCACGAGATTAACAACAGCGCTATTGAATACGCAAAGTGGTGCACTCAGAGTAGAGTCTGCCATCGTTAGTTTTTTTATGCATAAAGAACTTCGGTTCGGTGAAAAAGGTAAGAAATGCCTCAAGTTCCCATCGATTGTGTGCAATCTGCCGGTGGCCGTGCGCAGTCTAACTGGTCTAACTTTTGATTTCACAGCTGTCCATCAGATTATTTCGTATCAGCTGTTTCAAGGACCAGACTAAAATCATAGAAAAGGTGGAGGCAGCGATCAGATTTGTGTGACGAATGGTTTAGGGTAAACCTGCTTCGTCACGAAGGAATAATTCCGACAGCCACGACTGATTTTTATAGCTGGTTAATAATTGCTCCTGCTTCGTCACGAAGGAATATTCTGACAGCCACGACTGATTTTTATAGCTGGTTAATAATTGCTCCTAGTTATATTTTGCTTTATTTGCTCCGCTTATCATGCATCTTTACGGACTTGATCGCATGCACTAGGCTTTTTCCAAGTGCCGGTGCCAAGCTTTGAAAATGGTTTTTAGACGATTATTTGCCCTCACGCGAACACTGTGCAGAGGTGCTGCAGGTGTGTAGAAAGAACATGGCATCTGTAGTATGTATACGTAATACCAGTCAAAGTGCCCACTTTTGCGCTCATGAACCTTCTTCCCCCCGGTCGGATACTGCATACTTCGGCTACAGTGGTCATTTTTTTCCAGATTGAGAGGGTCCGTTGTAACAGGCGTAGACTGTATATAGTTATACTCACACATGCATGTATGAATAACGTTTAGGGAGTAAAACACGACCTTAAAGCAGTACTGTTACAAATAACATTTGTGTGGAGTAATTCCTCATGTTTTTTTAGAATTTAGAAATTTTGAATTTTGAAATGGGATCTCTTATCACTCTCTCTCTCTCTCGTAATCAGAAGCTGGGAGAAATGCTCCACTCATTCTCACAATTTGTGGCCTGAAAGTTGTCGCATCCATTAGTGAAGGTTTTTTGGAAGCGCACATGCCATTTGACAAAGTTAACCAATCTGCTTTCCAAATTCCCAATGTTGCAAGCCAGGGTACAGAAAACAGCTGGTGGTGCCAAGACAGTTGGCTACTGCGTATTATTTGTAATTCCATGCTCATCCGAAGCACCACTGCTGTTTGTAAACTTAGCACAGCAGTCAGTCCATATTGGTCAACTTGTTGCTCAACTCTTGTGTCATCCTGCCATCAAGCAAGCTTACTGATACAAGTTTCAACTGAACAGTTGGTCTAGCCGTTACAATTATGCAAATACATGTCACATGAAAGCATCTGACCATGCCCAAACAGGCTCAGTGACAAGTTACAGCCGTAAACAGGTATGCCACGATTTGCCAAGAGTTGTTCAAGTACACCACTACTCGAGTACAAACAAATGTCATCAGACGCTGCTAGCACTGACTACAGCGAGTGAATGTGCGCAACATGCTTTATTTGGTGTGCTGTTAGGCAAGATTTGTACATTCAGTGCGTAGAATGTGGCAGGAGTTAAAGCACTAGATTTTTTACAAAAAAACGACAAAGGCAGTCGTACAGAGGGAGAGACTCAATCAGGGACACCACACTGTCAGCAAAGCGACTCATCCATTCGTCCATCTGCAACTCGAGACTAAAAAAAGCGCACCAAGCCACTCTCAAACCACCCAGACAGCATAGCGTAATCAGTTTGTCAGACACCAGGACAAGACGCTGCGGGAAGCGAGAGGAGTAACAATACCCGCACACACAATTTACAAACAAAGAAAGGACACTGACAAGATCCCTCTCCCCGTCGGCTCACGGCGCTTTGCAAATCCGCGCACTTTGCCTGGAAGATGGAACCCGCCGTCACATCGAGATGAGATCACTGTAGCTGATATTGTCGTCTGGCTGCTTCAACTCGCGAGAGAGAGAAGCTGCTTGGCTTTAAAAAAGAAAGAAAAAAAAAACACAAACGAACAAATACAGGTCTACCACGGCATCTATAGACATCGAAGTGTATCCCCCTCTACAATGACACAGTACAAAGATATTTCATCAGCATTTCGAGTACAGCTCATGGTCTGTTTCAATCCAGTAGGCATAAAATGCAATTCCAAGGGCTGTACAAGATAAGAAAGAAAGGCAACTCAGCATTTCTGTGTGTCTTACGTAATTCCTTTTCAATCAGTGAATATTTGAAATAATTAGTTCTGAACTGAACACACTCGAAGCACCATTCTTGCGTTCTCATTCATGCCTGCGACTTTCTTCTGGACGGTTTACAAGTTCCAATTTCGCACAAAGCGCGTGTGCACCAGCAGGTGTAATTTGAAGGAAGACTTCAGCCGCAAGGGCCGCCCTTGAAAGTTTCTCAGTAGTTTTGTCCTTACTGCGCCACACAGTTAGCACTAAACTTCGGTCTGGAAGAGTGACCCATAGACTCCAGAATTACTGAAGCGTGCTCTATCAGTTTGGCATGCATGTTTCTCGTGGATACCCTGTAGCAGAGAGAGAAAGACAGATATTAAAAAGTAAAAAAAAAAAATCGAAATGCACAACAGTTGACATCTAAAAGTGCACTTGATTATGTGCGCGAAACCGTAACAATGTAGCATTTGCCGACAAAAAGATCACAGCGGATGGCCAGATCAAGCGCTCGCTGGCACGACACCATTTTCCTTGTCATCTGAGCAGTTTCGGGCCTTGGGAGAGTAGAAATTGGCCTTGCCAGCTCTCTGCAAGGTGTTTTCTTGGAGAGATCTCAGCAGGGTATTTGGCCGGCTTGTGCTCTTCAGTGCGGGCCGCTCACCCATCGGAGGCGTCGTAATTGCCTGAGACTGCTTCTTCGTGCCGCCGGTGTTCTCCTGAGATCTCTTCAGCCTCCTTTCTGCAGGGAAAAGGAAACAGCGAGGAAGGCATCAACTAGAGCCACTAAATCAGCTACGCTTAAGAGTAGCGACACTGACGAACGGCGGCAGCCATTTTGGTGACTGACGCCAGGGCGGCCAGCTTTATGCACCCTATTGCGGCTGACGTTGACGGATGGAACTGGTCCTCCGGGCGCCGCTTGGAAACCATGGCAGCTGTGTTTACTTTTCGAAGATTTAGAGACGGCGCGCCGGAGCGATGGGGTCAGGCTCGGTTACGCTAGCGTAGCTCATTTAGTGGCTTTAGGTTATGCTAGAGCCACTAACACTACGCTAGTAGTGTAAGTGGCTCTAGTTACGCTAGTATAAGTTACACTAGTGGCTTTAGGTTACGCTAGAGCCACTTATAGCCACTTAAAAGCTACGCTTTTAAGTGGCTATAAGTTACGCTCGGCCACTGTCGTTCTTTCCCAGTGGGAAGCGATGAAGGCGTTCTCCACCTTCCCGCCAGTTGAAACAGCCCAGTACAGGGCGGCACGGCATCGCTACTCTGTCTGGGGGCTTAAAAACTGACTCCCAACGTGTCATACAGCCGCACTGCGCTCCGAAAATCACGACTTATCGAAGAGCGCGCAAGCGGCAACACAGAGGCACAAAAATGTCAGCACCCATGGGTCTTCCGAGGTAAACAAATGTCACGTGGTGCGGTTTTACCAATGGCCGCTGTCAGCGGCATAGAACAATGACAGAAAAGAGGGCCGATACTCTGAAACCTCATCTAGTGGCTGTAGCGTCAACCATGCGCCTGCTCAAGTCGAGATAGCCTTTGTTGGAACAACCAGAGCAACATTTGGGTGTGATTGATTAGAGTGAGAACCTCTGGAGAAAGTGAAACAAATAGTGATCAACTCCGCATGGTAGAGCAACTGCACCGCATGTTTAGACTGAGGACATAAATGTATGTACATAACTCACTCAATTTTAACATGTGGCAGATTATTTTGTCTAAATTCTGTACAACAAATGCACACTCAGTTTGATCTAGGAATCGGGTGGCAAGTGTTGAGATTTCAGAAGAGTTTCAAGTTTTAAATGGGCAAATCCAAGAGCCTGCGCCTTCTGCACAAATGCCGGCACAAGAACACTAACACTTGTTTTTTGTTCCCCCAAGAATCCCCTCCAATCAATGCGAATTAGCTTCGAAGAAGCTCCTAAACATTTCTAATCGGAAAAAAAAAAAAAAATAATAATAAAACCTGCAGACTGCCTACCAAAGCTTTATGTGTGCATTTTCCACACTTGCACGCGACCCGCAATCAAACAGAACGTGTTACGACACTGATGCTTTCATTTCACAATTGAAGTGCAAACTTTGAAGCGTAAGGATCTCACGCAAAGTAGGAATTGGATGTTTGTCATTATTTTATTTATTTTGCAGTTTGGTTGGCAATATAAACAAAATCATCCCTTTTTGGCACATATTATCTCACTGGAATCGTTTCACAGTGATTTCAGGTCCATTTCTGCTTCAGAAATTTTCCTAGGCATTGGCATTGAACAGCGACTGGCAGTTAATAATGACGCTTGAGTGTCTTAAATGTAATTGAAAAAATTATTCAATGTTTCAGCTTGCTGAACTGGACACCCACTTATGCACAGAGGATGTGACACCACCGGTATGATTGATTATGGGGTTTAACGGGCTGAAACTGCGCAGGTTATGAGGCGCGCGTAGTGGAGGGCTCCGGATTAATTTTGACCACCTGGGGAAATCTCGAAATCTCAAAATTGTGCGCCGAAATCTCGAGCACACAAATGTTTTTGCTTTACGCCTACATCAGAAAAGCGGCCGCCATGGCCGAGAATCAAACCCGCGTCTTTGGGCTCAGTGCCTTAGCCACTGAGCCACTGTGGCAAATGAGGATTTGACCAAGTTGCTATTTGTAGCGGAGAGCCTGAGAAAAATTGCACTCCACATCAAGATTCCAGACCCCAGGAAACAAAAATAACTTGCTGTATCTGGCGGAACTGCTCGTTCACAAGAGTGCACCCACCAAAGGGAAAAAAAAATTCAACTTCGTCCGGTGCAGCACTCAGCACATTCTCTGCAATTTATTTTTAGTTTTCAGCATCCCTGCATGTCACCACAGACAGTAGCAAGCAGAGCAGAAAGTGTGGACATGCTTGACTCTCCAGTTTTGGAATTTCGTTCAGGTGCCAAGAATGTGATGCAGAAGGCGAATGTCAACGACTGCATGTTAAAGTATGTTGCACGCACTTTCGACTGACACCTCGACTTGTTTCCCACCATTGTGACCAGTCTTTACCAGACCCCAAATTTGCCACCTTTGCATACAGTCTGGATTCCTGTTTGAATCGGAGGGTACTTTGTGGCATTTGTCGCTAAATAATGGATAGCCCAGTCTTTGTTTATAACATCCACGCAGGGATAAGAGCACCAGGGACTCGATAATTCAAAGATGCTTAATTGGAATTTTCAGGTAAATAGAAGTGGTGTGCTGGTCTCGACAATTTTACACGCAATCCAATGGAAGAGGTTTCTCGATAATTCAAAGCGAAAACCCATTATACTGGTTAACTGGAAGTTATCTAGAAAAAAAGAAGCATCGAGATGACCTTCATTCCTCAGTAAAATTCAAAATTTTCAAGCGCGATAGCAGCGCCATGTTCTGTGCTGATGTCGGTGTAAGCGCAACTGGGAATCACACAGTTGATAAAGCGACAGGCCAGTTGAGACTGGAGTCAGCGTACGCAGCTCTCTCCCTTGAGGTCCTCAACCTCCTTTGTTGCACTCAGGGCAGTGTGAGCGGACTGTGTGTGTGGTGGACGTTTCAATTTTAATATAAAGTCTCAACTATCATATCAACCCAAGCTGTACGCTCTACTTGACTACAAAAGTCAAGATGCTTAACGATATCAAGAAGAAAGAGGTGTTGCAGACTAATAATTATTACGGTTCCTTTCTTGTCATTTTCGTTTAATCGGAAATTCGGTTCATTCGAAGCGTTCTGCGGTCCTGCTGGACTTCACAGGGGAGTTGACTGTAGTAGTGTTCACAGTAACTGAGTAGTAGTGTTATTTCTGCAAGGTTACGAATGTTCCTAACATGCTCACGCAGGCGCCAGGTAATTCCAGTGAGATAGACATACGAAGACGCCCCGCAATGTGCGCTACATACGCCAGTTGCCGTGCTTGCAATCAGAGGTGTTGCTATTTCCTTAGTCTTTGCCACTAGTCATGTGATTACACTACTCTGAACGCTGCTATCATTCAGCAACCATGCTACACCACGATTGGTTCTTAAAGGAAGGTGCCATCAGAACATAATAAAACCCAAAAGTTCTAAAAAAACCAGCGCTGATTAATTTAAAGATTTTGCCACATGGGGGCTTTTGGGGTAAACCATGCAAAATGATCACACTTGAGCGACGTCATTCCCTCTAAGGGAAGACACTGGTCTTAGATTGTTGTGACTCACACTCCTGTGTCCAAATTACAGCTTGCACTACACTCCAGAAACAGCTTTCACATAACGTTTGCATGCTTGGATTGAACTACATGTAGGGCTGTGTGGCTAAGTGTGAAGACAATGGAAGCACCGAGCTAGAAATTTCTGGCAATTCCTTGAGGATGGAGTTGCAAAGCTCCGTTCAGGTTTACATCTTGCCAGGGGCAAGATTGGAACAGTGCTGTGCTCCTAGCTGAAAGCTACGAAAATTAGTGTCAACACTGGCATGCAATTTTTTTTATTCTCCAACACACTTGGCACCTTCACTTAGATGCGCACACATACACAAAAATAAATATCAACCCTCGCATCATATATATTGTAAGTCTTGTACATCTGCAGCCCTGTTTATACTGTAGCCTAAACAGTAATCGGTTAGTAATCTTCCGAAGTTGTGCATGTGCAGAAACTTTACAGCTCTAATCGAGCCTAGCGCCATGACAAAAATGAGAAAAGCAAACGTGGAAAAATCAAGTTGCATCATCTCAAGCTTGAGAGGGAAGTGAGACAGTTTTAAGCCTCCAAGCAAAAAAAAAAAAAAAAAAGGAATGAAAGAATTATGCTAGCATTTGTTATACTTAGAGACGCTTCATTAGCTTCCATGTGTTGTTTCTGTCACTGTTCTCAGCTGCCCACCAGTACTCACTAAATTATTATGTCCATAGCATAGGCTGTGCCAACAGTCGCCCAATGAACTTGTCTATTCTTGTTATACTCAGACACAATTTTTTTTTTTTTTTTTTGAGCAAACTTGGCGTGAATATTCACAAAATGAAATGGCTGAAATAGTAACGGCTATACTCTGGCGCAACTTAAGAACGACAACGGAAATTTCCCCTGCGCCTCATCACTGCAGCTGGCTGTTACTCCACGTGGAACAAAAAGTGCCTTACTGCGGGTACTTCGAACGTGACACGAGCCGTTGCGCTTAGTCTGCTTTTAAATTCTTGCAGCAAGCGCAAAAAGGCCAGGTGTGAAAAACAAGAGGATGTTACGCATTAGGCAGAATCGTTTCAAAACGCCCGTTGACATTCAGGCCCATTGCTTCGGCGGAGTGATACACTACATGAGCTATTGCTATTCTTAACTTGTACCCGAGTATAGCAGCACTTATTCCCTCACACTATCTGGCACAAACAGCGCTAAGTTTAGGCTAGCTTTGCAGCCAAGTACCTGCAGCACAGAGCTTTATGCGCTCCAGGAAACACGCGCTTGGAAGTAGACCAGTCACAGCAGCAGCTGTCTGGCTTACACCGTACTAGTTACGGCGGCTGTTTGCACTCACCCCTCAGAGTTGTGGTGCCTTGTGGTGACACACTTTCGGGCACAGGCATTTTCTCGCGGACCAGGAACGTTGGGGACTCTGGCTCTGCACGTCTCTTGAAAATCGTGCCCAGTGGTATGGGGGTCCGCTGGAACGCATTGGTGGGGGACCTTGGATCGAGCTGCGCGTCAGCGTCACCCACTTCTGTCAACGAATCAGATGGGGACGACGCCTCCATCTGTGCACAGGGGACAGGCAGAAGAGGAGTGACACACAAGTTACAGAGCACGAGGCACCCTAGTCTGCAGTACCTTTTCTTTTGGTACTGAAGTGGCTAAATAGGTCAGGGTGTGTGGTGCGACACTGAATACGTGACCCCTGCACCATTTGCAGCGTGCACCTAGAAAAGAGATCCAGGGGCACAACTGTGCTTTTACAAGACTGTGCACAAACAAGCAGCATCGCATTAAATTGTGATCTGCGTGACTGCAGCCAGTTGCACTAACAAATATAAGCCTCTGTCTTGCCTATGGCGAGCGAAATTGCCATGAAGCACGATACAGCAACCAAGACGTCTTATGCTTCCCTTTTTTTTTTTTGCACATCGACTGCATTTTAGCGGGCATCTGGGTTTTGTATATTCTAGAATACAGAGGGTACAGCTGCAACTCTGATGTAATAGGAATACAGTGGAGTCCACTTATAATGATACCGTTTATAACAATATGTTGGATATAACGATGAACAGCTATGGCACCGTCAATTTTTGCATTCTTTCTATGGTAAAACAAACTGCTTATTACAATGCTCCAGTGCCACGATATCGGATATAATGATAGAATTCGGTGATATTGTGCACCAAAAGTGCAACAGCGATGACTAACGACGTGGTTGCGCAGCCTACTCAGGTAGTGTCTTCGTAGGCGGCCCAATGCGTGACACAGTCCCTCGGGGACTTTGTTTCCGCCAAGGACATTTACCTCAGCTAGGTGAAGCACCTGTACATTCTATTGGAAAAGATTTGCGCTAGCTTCACACGCGGCAAACAAAGGTGACTGACTGTGGCTTCTTTTCCGCAAATAAGTAATAGTACAACCTTGCTGGCATGCGAATAAAATGTTTTGAGCTCTGTTCCGTCTTTTTATTTTGCAACCCACTTACAACAATTATCTGTTATAACGATGGGATTTGTTTGGCACTTGGATATTAGACAAATGAATATTTTGTATATCTGTCCAAAAAAAGGAATGTGCTAACGCTTTTGTTTTGATCACTGTGAAGTATTCACCACTGTTAGGCGGTAGACTGTGGTTGGCACAATTTATATCCTGTGGAGGCCTTCATTAGAACTTAGAAAACAATAAAAAAGACAGCGGCTATGTCGTATGCACTTTTAACACTGCAGCCATTCATGGGCTCCTTGTGCAAACTCGTGCTTGTATCAGTACATGAGTGAAAACACCACTATTCACTCACGTGAGCGGCTAGATCCTCATCTAATTGCTTAACCTGCTTTTCATTAATGTGAGGAAGATCTCATAACACAAGTGTCTCAACATTCGCCAGCACCGATAAAATAAATTCCGAGATGTTAAAGAGGCTCATGAAGGCAAAATACAACCTCGCTAAATTTGAAAGAGCCAGCTTTTCGCAGCTCCATATAAGCCACGAAAGGTGTTCTTTAACTGAAAAAATGCAAGAAACATTGAAAACTTTCAAATTTTGCGCTACAGTGATGTGTTTAGGGTAGGAGTGACATAATATGGGCCAGCACTGAAACAGTTAACGGTGCATTAACCACACGTTTGCATTCTAGTAATACGACCGAATGAATCTACAGGCCCTGCTAAAACAGCTGCCATGTTTTTTGGCGGTGGCTTAGGCGGGCAGCCGCCAATTGCACAACCAAGATTCTGCGATGTCATAAAGGAATTGACAGAAAGTGGCTAGGGAGTCACCACTGCTGCATCTGTTTCCCCTAATATCTCCACTATTTTTTGATTCATTGATTGTAAGGTTTATTGCGCCGACGCAACGCCAGTGATGAGGCATGCTGTACTGGAGGGCTCCGGATTAATTTTGACCACCCGGGGATCTCCAACGTGCACCGAAATCTCGTATGCAGGGGCATTATTGCTTTTCGCCTCCATAAGAAAAGCGGCCGAGAATCGAACCCGCGTCCTCATGCTCAGCAGCACAACGCCTTAGCCACTGCGGCGGGTTCCATTATTATTATTTAAGGTTGCAACACAACTGGTATCGCTGTCGGGACAGAGCTGTCTTTTAAGTGAACCAAACTTGTGTTTTGCCCACGGCCCATTAAAGAACACCACCACTGCCTTAAGCACGTTCGCTGTTGATCAGTTCGCAGGTAAAATATTATGGATACACAAAGCTGGCAATATTCACTGCACAATTATCGACCTTTATTTTTAACATGCAAATGGTACAAGGGACTCGGGCACATCATTTTGCCTTATGTACTGTCACGGACAGCCTAAGCTGAAACAACAGAGACAGCCAAGGAATACTTTATTTAGGAATTAAGCAAGAAAAACAATAATACACTCACAAACAATACCTTGAAGGTATGGGAGGGCATTTGTATTGTTCTTTCCCCCCCATTTACTAAATAAAGTATTGTTCGGCCATTGTTTTGTCATTTCAGCTTAGACTGTCCATTGCTGTACAACCACCTCAAGAATACTTTTTTTTCTTCAACCAGGAGGAGATTTCATTGCGACACACAGCTACTCAGCTTCACGATTGACTTGCACTTTAGCATGAGCTGAGACGTTCAAACTGGCCATCTTTCTTGGCTGCTCGATATTTCGACAGGTGCCCTTTGGCTGTGAGATTTCCAAATTATTTGCTCTTTGACACAAATTTCCAATGTAACCCTGGCTTCATGACTTCCTTTTCTTTCACCAACAGACACCAGCAAGAACCCCACGACGACGCCTCTCCCAGCTTGAGACTGATAAACAAGCGGAGGACTCCAGGTCCTACTGGGTTCGAACAGCATGTGTGTGGTGCGTGCAACAAGATGCGTATTGATCCTCCGCCAAGCGAAAATGCACACTACGCAGGAGCATCGACCGCCCAGTAGACGCAGGTGGTCATCCTACCGGCCAGCTCTGATACCGCCATGTAACCATAGCTGGAGTGGTTGAAGCATCATCCCTGCCGTTTGTTACCAGTATGTTACCTCATAAAAAGTGAAAGATAAGCCATTATCAGCATGGCGGACTCTGCAAACATCATTGTCATGAAAAGGCTGTTGACTGAAGCAGCCGAAATCATGGGCCTGGCAATAAAACAATCATCTTTGTCACATCATCAAGGTACTTTGCTCAATGCTCAAGACTCACATTCTGCCATGGCTTCCTGGTGGTGTAGATTTCTCTTCACCCCCAATGCTGCTGCTACGAAAGCCACATGTAGCTGCAGCCGGTACTGTCAAGCCATATTTTCCAATTTCGAGCAAAAATTTGATAAAACTGCATGCTACCGGACGGGGAGGGGTAAGTACACTGAAAATGTAGTCATGCGGTATTGTATGAACAAGGTTTCACTGCATCTGAATCCGAAACGTTCAGTTACTGGTGCTTGAAGGGATACTGAACTGAGTTTTAAACATTGTCTACTTATCCTACTAGATTAATGTTTAAATTGCAAAGGCAACACTCAGAACTTTCTCGCCAGATTTACAGGTATTTTTAAACGAGCAAGGAGTTTGCCTGTGTTTCAAGAGTCCTCAATAAATACCTCGGCTCACGGACAGCTGTCACATGTTGCTGGTTTTTACTACCTTTGATGAACATGATTTAGAATCTTCTTAATGGTATGTTGCTTACAAAATTGCTCCATGCGCCCCTTACGAAAGCTTGTTGCAGGACGAGGTAATTCATGGCTTGGGTAAGAACACTGCAGTGATAACAGACCTACATACAGCAACAAATGCGGGCACCTGTATTTGTCATTCCATCTCACTTCAGCCCATCTGTTAGCCCTGCACCCTTTTCATTCAAACCTCCTAAGAATTCCACGAAATCAAACAGTAATAACAATAAACGGTGGACTACCATCCTATTGGTGAAATTATTACACATTCACGACATACATGGAAATAATTATAACAGCTCTCAGGACTAGCAAATGTTTGTGAGAATATGACCCATAATTTGCAGCTACACACAGTCTAGAGAAACTGTAATAAATTTCCCCTTTCCCCAATTTGTCGCCGCTAAAAAAAAAGGAAGAAACAGAAGTAGACTGCTACCACAGGTGTGGATTTCTAACAGTATGCATTCTCTTCCGAATACGTTTGTTCTTAATACAACTGTTAACCAGAGCGCTTTTCGTAGACAAGACCGACTGCAAACTTAACAAACCGAAATCCGTATGTAAGGCATCCGCCTAGCTTGGTTTATCCGGACATGATGCAGAAAGCAAACGAACGAACGAAACTTTTAAGGGCGTGTAACATACATGACTAACAAGTACACGCGCGCCGCAGAACACGGCTTGTTCTGAAGTTCAAAAAATAATTGCATACGTGCGGTGACGAAATACGCCCAAGCTCGAAGAAATAACGACGCAAGCATACATCCCCAGTGGCAATTAAGCGCAGTCAAGCGCGGTGTCCCATTGCGAGAAATGGCGGGAGAACTATGCGTGTTGAGGCGGGCAAGCACAGGCAAGGGCGAAGACGGCGAATAAGAAATTATCACCGCCATTACGACAAATGGAAAAGTGGCGGTTCCGCACAACGGTCGGCGTAGGCGCGCCAAGCATTCGCAGTGAGGGCACCCAGTGTCCCGGCGAGGCTTGCGCACGAGGAAACGGAGCGCATGACGAGCTCACCTGTATGGGCGTCCGGGTAATCTCGGCCGTAGGCGACCGAGGGTCCAGCTCCGACAAGGTTAGCACCCTGGCGTGCCTGCGCACGGGCAGTGGTGTGCATTGAGCCGGCAACGCGCTGTTTTCGCTCAACGATTTGCCCAGGTACTGCCCCATGCCGGCATGTGTTTTCTATCTTCAACCCGGAAGAAAAAAAACGCTCGGCGAAAACCCGTTTAAAATCAAATACGAACTTGAATCAACCGCCAGCAGCTGGCACAACGCCTAAAATGCAAGCTGAGCGGCTGAGAGGGTGACGGCGCGGCCGCGCCACTAGCGGAATTATCCGGAAGCGGTGAATTCGCAAAAACTCCGTTTCGAGCGCAACGGATCTTGGTCACGACCGAAAGGAAAGCCGAAAAAGCTTAGATTATGCTGATGTTTAAGAAATAATGGATCAAGCGCGCACCTAATTAGAAAATTTCAGGAGCGACAGGTTAGGAGGTCCTTCAAATTTTCTTCGAAAGCTCTTTTCGATTTGCCTACGGTGACAGGGGATTTTTGAGCCAAGTGTGAGCCCCATACGTTGTACGGATAATATGTAAACAATTTTTGAAGATAGCCTTTCTCAGCCGATGAGCGCGACGCCGCAGCGAGCCTATCGCTGCTGACGCAACGGCGAGCCGCCCCCTGATTTGCCCAATCGCCGGCGAGGCCGGCCGCCGGCAACGTCACTGCCATTGGCTTCCGGCTGCTCTTCCTCCTTCCTGCGCGATCCCGAGGCAAAGGCGGGTCCGCAGCGATTGACGCGTGCCTAGGCGCAGGAATGTAGTTAGCGCAGAACGGAAGTCGAGCGTCGCGATGTCGCATGGCTATTCCCAGTGTTTCCAGCTGCTTTGAAAGAAGCAAATAGGGAGGAGGAATCTATCGGCAGGGGGGGGGGGGGGGGGATGTGCATTTAATTGCTTCTGGCGCAGCTAATACTGAATGTAGATCAATAATTCCAACGGTATTGCATCGCTACGTTGGTGCTACGCGACAATACAGGCCTTTTGTAACTTTTACAAAAGGCTTTTCTGGGTCCCTTTAAGACACCTTTGCAGTGCGCAAAACTATGATAGGATACAAACGATTCGACGCATTTTCTTGGAATGCGCGAGTGCGTGCTTGCGTGCGTGCATGCCAAGAAAATCTGTCGAATCGTTTCGGATATATTTATCCGCATTTGTGTATGCCTTTTTGGTATACTTCTCCACAAAGCTCTTCGTTATCAATCAATCTGCTGAAGTGTAAAAAATCTTAGTACTGCGCCGTTGGCGTATAATAAATCAAGATTTTGTTTTCTGATATCATTATTTCTTCCCTGCACATCTCTAACGATGCTGTTGAGGACATTTTCTCCGCGAAGCTGTATATAGCTGATTACTCGGATTTATTTATGTGCGTAGCGGCAAAGAGAACTTTCTCTGTATCTTGCAATCTAATGAAGACATCTTGCAAATAACTGCGGGGCAGTTCTTCTCATGCTTATGGTGGTTCACTGCGGATCTGTAAACAATGGGAAATTCCGGTCTGCTGTCAATACAGAGACTTCCATGGAAGGAGTATAATTATATCAATTTCTACAACTTCAGTTTTATCGGGACTATACCGAAACGAATTATGTGACGTTAGAAAGCTCAGGCGACTACTTAACTGGGGGAAGTGTGACCTGAGTACGTAACGTGGATAACTATCATTCGCAGTTTTAGTAAGCCGTAATCCATGTCGTGAGTTCACGCGTTACCAGGGGAGCGCTTTTTCTCCCCTTTCTTTCAAAGATTTAAAAATTAATATTTCCACATGAAGAAATGACGGGCTACTACCTCTATGTCCTCCCCTTGCCTTATGGTTCTTGAAGTCTGGCTGTGTGTGTGTGTGTATATATATATATATATATATATATATATATATATATATATATATATATATATATATATATATATATAAGACAGAAATAAGAATTGGCAGTCAAGAAAACCTCGGAAAGCAAACGGGAGGATGTAGTTGGTCAAGATTAAGAATTTGGAAAATAAGAAAGTGGACAAAAATTTTTTTTCTGGAAAATAAGAAAATAAGAAAGTGGACAAAAAATTTTTTTTCTCCACTTTCTTATTTTCCAAATTCTTAATCTTGACCAACTACATCCTCCCGTTTGCTTTCCGAGGTTTTCTTGACTGCCAATTCTTATTTCTGTCTTATTTTCAACGAACCCCTAATTTCCTATTCTGATTCGCTACATGCATAGCGAGGGCCTCTGTTCTGGCAGTCTTGGTGCCATAGGGAGCTTCAGAGGGTTCAACGCTGGTCGACCACTCTCGACATGTCGTAGACGCTCGAGTCACGGCCTGGGGGTTAAAAAGAAGGTCCCCTTCACCCCGAGTAGTCCGAGTGGCGCTGGCCACCCCCAAGCGCAGGAAACAAAAACGCCTGAACATAAATACCCCAGAAAGTGGAGGCTAAAGTAGCCCCGCCGGTAGCGTAGTGGTTATCGCACCAGACCGGTGTTCTGGAGGTCGTGGGTTCGGATCCCACCTGGCGGGCATTTTTTCTCCACTTTCTTACTTTCCAAATTCTTAATCTTGACCAACTACATCCTCCCGTTTGCTTTCCGAGGTTTTCTTGACTGCCAATTCTTATTTCTGTCTTATTTTCAACGAGCCCCTCATTTCCTATTCTGATTCGCTATATATATATATATATATATATATATATATATATATATATATATATATATATATATATATATATATATATATATATATAAGAGAAGAAAAACTTCGAACAAGGTAAAAGCACGATTGTGGCCTACGTTTCAGCAAAGAGAACTTGCTTTCCTCAGGCCCTGAGGAAAGCAAGTTCTCTTTGCTGAAACGTAGGCCACAATCGTGCTTTTACCTTGTTCGAAGTTTTTCTTCTCTTGTGTTCTCTACCATCTTCAAAGTTCTACTATATATATATATATATATGTGTGTGTAGGCGGCCGATGAGGTGGTGCGGCCGAGCCCACGTTTATTGTGGTTGAGTTGGCTGTGCCATGGTCGGAACGAGGCGCATAGAACGAGGGGGCCCTTCCGAGACCGGGTGCTGAGTGCTGCGTGTCCTTCGTGCCCCGTTGGCCCATCTACCGATGATGATGGTGGCGCTACAGGGCTCCCCCCCTAGCGTGAAGCGCGGTAAAGTGACGATTGTAAATGACAATGCGCGAAAATACACTATGCACTATGTACATGTATGTACAATTTGTCCGTAGTCAAGGAGAATCCGTGGGCAGTCAGTGCCATGGTCAAGTGGCAGGGGTTGACTAAACGGCACGGTCCTGGTCGTCGGCGAGGTAGCGTCCGGGATGTGGGGAACCTCTGGTGGACGAGGCTGGGAGTGCAGCCGCGGACGCATTGCGGGATGCGAAGCGGCTGCTGCAATTGATGGTTACGCGAACGGCAGGCGTAACTGGAAGGACAGCGACAAGGTGAAGCGTCGTGCAGCAGAATGACGAGCGGAGTGCGGGCTTGACTGTGCTGTCGTGTGAGCCAGTGTTGTACACGTTCCTCCAAAATAGGAACGAAAGCTCGTTCCTCGTTCCTTGCCAATTTTGAAACGAGTTCCCGTTACAAGTTCCTTTATTGCGAAAGGAACGCGTTCCAGTTCCACTTCGAAAATTGGAACGTGTCGTTACATTAACGTTACAATTAGGTTTTTAAATTAAAATATAGTGTAGGATAATCCTGGGTCGAAATTAAGTGAGGCATTTAAAACTCACATCGAACTACGTATATTATACGAATATTAACACCACCGGCAGCGGATTATCTGGAGATAAAGATAATCAAAAGAAACGCGCCTAGGCGAATTTTTTCAGGGAGCACCGGACAAACTCCAGACGGCTCGAGGACATTTCGGTGTCGGATATTTCGGTGCGGAAATTTGGGTGTACGGACATATCGGTGTACGGACATATCGGTGTACGGGCGTTTCGATGCACGCACATTTCGGTGTACGGACGTTTCGGCGACCAAATTATCCGGTGCTTGCCTGTTGCGACAGCCGTTATATTTTTATTTCCGCTTAACGTGGGTCATGGACAACAATCTGGAGCCGTCAATTTATTTTTTTGATTGATGTCATGTTCTATCTTTGCCAGGTATTTTTAGAAATTCTACATGTATATATATTTTTAATACCTCTTCCTGGGGACACCTGTTATGCAGCCGATTGAAGTCTTTAGCACATGTTTTTTTTTCATTTATGACAGGTTGTTAATTTATATTTGCTCTTTTTTAGCTAAGACAATTACCCGTGTTTACGATCGCCTCTTTTGTATTTTTTTAAATTACACACCCTCAAATTACATAAATTACATGCACACTCTCAATATCCAAAAAGTAACAAACATTAGCTAGCCCCCCAGAATGAAGAAAACCTTATGAAGAGTATTAAAAGGGCTGGGCTGCCTTGCTAAAATGAATTCGCGAACACTGGCCTATTGGCGGTGAGATCTTTGAGTGGCGCCCCCTGGCTCTGACGTCGGCTTAGGGATTCGCGCCGCTGTCGTCTGCTACACTCCGCTTGTCAGGGGCAACAGTGCCTGGGCTAGAAATCGCCCCCTTCGTTGCTGTAGTGCGTTAAAAAGCGTATTCTAGCGACTCAGTTATTTTGCCAACTTCTGACGCATCTGAATAATTTGAAGCTGTATCCCCCACAAGTTTGCAACACACGAAGAGATAGAGAACAACTTTCTTCAGAGTATCGGTCAGAAGATCGTGTGTAACTCGTCCTTTCTTGCTTATTCGCGAGGATCAGCGATCAGAGCTTCTCGATAAGTATTCAAAATGCGTAGGCTTCCCTGCACTATTTTTGAGATGCTCCTATGAAGACTCAACAGTCTACTACGTACCAAGCAGCGGCCTCTACACGCTCATCGCACAGCAGGAAATAAAGCGGCTTTCTTGTGTTTCTTTCGTTGTTGTCTTGTATCGGATTAATGTTTCTTGCTTTTTTTTTCTGTCCAACGCATTAATTTTTCTGCTCCGTCACCAACTTCTTATTAGGAGGTTTCGGGATGTTTGGGAGCCTCACAAAGGTCGTGTAGATATTTCCTTCATTTTGTGTGGCATACATTCCCTTCTTCACAAATTGGCTTTCATGACGGCTGCGTGCAAGAAGGTGCATATCCGCAGCGTGCTTTGTTTATTCACATGCAAATAAAATGAGACGGTTTGTGCTACGCCACCGCGATCGCGCCCTAAACAACGTGGTCCACAGTACTCGAAGGCGGCTTTTGTGCTCCGAATTTCTATCGTAATTATATCGTTATCATAACGAACTGACTCTCAACTCGAACAATGATGACATGATTACGGTGTTGAAGGCATGATATACTCGCTGACTAACGTAATAAATAGTATACCTGCATATATTATAAGACTCGAAACCGAAGAAGAATTCCGAGTAGCTCTTTATTGCTTTTCAACCCTTCCAGGCGCGAAGAACAAATCCTATTCTACTCAGGATGGCATTCTATGATTTGAAGAAAATTACTTTTACTCTCTTGTCCTGGACTGAGGACCCGGCCCACTAACCAGATCGATTTAATTGTTAAACAAAGTTTTCCCCTCCTCCCCTTACTCCTCCTCCTCTTCTTGAGTGCAGTTTTCCTATAACGCATATCCGAATATCTGGAAGATATGGCTGTGCAAAATGTTCCGAAATATCCCTCCAGGTCTTAACAAACATATATCTGTTACTATAAATTTAACGAAGACGTGACTCGTTTTGCTCAATAAACCTCCATACTGGTTAGATGCCTGGTATAGAATCAGCACGCGCGTATATACACACTGGAACTCAACCTACAGTTTTTGCAGTCTGTAGTGCATGTCGGCAAACTTTCATGCCTTGACACCGTAAAGTGATGTGACAAAACGCGTCCGAGCGTTCGGCAAGGTTGCAAAAACTGTTTTACCTTACATATGATTACCGGGAATCGTGATGCCTTCTGCCAAAGCCGACAGCCCTGAAGGCCTAGAATTTGTTTTGGTCTTGTATTCTCTCTGTTATCGGTTACTAGCAGCTGGCTCGAAACATTGCTTAATACAGAAGCTGACGCCTAGCTCCGACTCTTCGCGCTCCGCACAGGACCGGCTTCGCAAGGAATGGGGTGGCGCCGGCAATGTTTCTCCCGTAGCGGTATCCAAAACTATACTTTAATTGACACCATGAGCTAGTGTATGCGATTTTAAGCCTATTATTATGATAAAAACACACACGCCAATTCTGGTGCGGACAAGCATCAGACGTTGACCGAGCGCAAAGCAACAGCAGGGAGAGCAATCCTGAGTGAAGCAGACGACAAATGCGAGAATCCCTAAGCTGACGTCACGGAGGCGCGCTTCGCAGCGCCGCCTGTGTTCGCGCTCACCGCCAATACGCCTCGAGCCACGGCCGGGCTGGAGGAGCGGCGGGCGCGCAGTTTCATACGGCCTGCGCTTCGGGTATAGTTCCCACCTTTCACCGCCGCTAGTTCGTGGCGCTTCGGACCAACCCTCGCCAGTTGCAAGTGCGCCTCTCATCCAGCGGCCGTGCTACAGTGTACTAGAAGGGGCAGTGCAGCGGCCGCCGCTCCCCGCCCGACTCCTGCAACGTCGCCAGTAGCGGCGGCGCTGCGGTCAACCAATCTTCCTAGCGGGCGGGCCATGGGGCGGGCGAAGCGTTCGCGGTGCACGGCGGAGCGTGCCCGTGCGAAGCCTTCGCGCGCTCCAAAATTACCGTTTTCAACCGTTTTATTTATATTCTCTGGTTACAACGACGAAAAAATTATATACCTCTACCGGAGAGCCACACCGCTCGCTGAAACATTCACGGCGCCGAGTGCGCCAAGATCCGCCGTAATAAACGCCGTACAATTGGAAGCAAATAATAGCCCCGCAATTCTAATTCTTTCATCAAATGAAACACTTACAACGCAAGCTACCCACATTTTGTTGCATATTTTTAAGGCCAGCCTGGAGAATCCAAACATTGCGTGGATAAAAGCACAGAAGAATTAATGGTAAGACCTGCAGGAAATCGTCAATTATGCACATGAGGGCGTGGGGCATGTATTCACAGAATAAGGAAGTTAGTCTTGCATGAATCCACAAAATCATTTTATTCTCAAGAGCTTGGCAGAAAAAAGTATTCAACACAAACACTGAAGCAGAAAGTATGCTATGAAACAAATAGCAAAGTGACTACTCCATTCAAAAATCATGTTGTTTGCAATTTTACACCACAATAATCACGAAAGTTGTGTATAGTACTGATATGTTAACAATGCATAGTAAAAAAATGTTCACATACATATTACAATTACAGAAAATAGATACGAAACATGTTCACTTCCAGTCCCGCCGCGGTGGCTCAGTGGCTAAGGCGTTGCGCTGCTGAGCACGAGGTCGCGGGTTCTATTCCCATCCGCGGCGGCCGCTTTTCTGATGGAGGCAAAAACGCCCGTGCGTACGAGATTTTGGCGCACGTTAAAGATCCTCAGGTGGTCTAAATTAATCCGGAGCCCTCCACTACGGCGCGCCTCATCGCCTGCGTTGCGTCGGCGCGTTAAACCCCACAATCAACCAATCAATATTCACTTCCACTAGTTAACAGTTTAAAGCTTCAGTAGCTGCACCTGTACACAAGTGCGGTGCGTCGGCTTGATTAATACATATTCTACATCCCGCATCGTAACCACTGCCGCTTCTGCTGTAAGTTTCCGTAGTACAAACGTTCTCGAGTGGGTAACAAAAAAACGTCGCTGTTTACAGTAAGAAATACTGCCTCTTCTACAGTCCCATCCCTTGTGCCGGCGTCCAGTGAGAGCAAGACGTAAAACACGCTCCCTGGGCACCTTGCATCTTATGAAAAATCCCGTACTGGTTGGGCAATGCCGCTCCACTCAATGACGCACCTGTCACAGCGGCTCCGCCGGCTTGTCGCCGGCTTGTCAACATATGCTCGTCTGGAGAACTCAGTAGTGCCTTTTTTTCACGGCAGGACATCCTCTTCGTGTTTCCTCTTTTTGTCGTTTCTTTTTGAAGGCAAGCGTAGCAACGTTCGGTAGAATCGTTGGAACAGCGCCCGGTGCGAGGGTCGGGCTCCCGCGCTCAAGACGCGCCTCTGTGCCGTTAATATGATGAACAGTCCTTGACAATGAACATACAATAGTCCTTTACAATGAACATACTCCTTCTCAAAGTGTAACTCACAAATAGCACAATCCGGCGTGAGCCTCCTGTCGCTTCTGCGCAGGTTGCGTTCCCATACGCTTCTTCTCCCCGAGTCAGCGGGTGCTTTAAACGACAATTTCTGCGCTTGCTTGATTCGGGAGTACCCTGTGTTGCATCTAGGTGCGAAGCACTGATTCAGGCGTTGCTTCTGCGCCATTTGTGAGCCGTAGTAGCTCACATTCATGGAGCTCCATGCTCACATTCACAAGCAAGGCTGCGAAACGCCGGTTCGGAAGATTGGGCGAAACGGAAGATTGGACGACAGCAGCGCCGCCGCTCCGTTCGCCACCAGCGGTGCCGGCGTACGTATGCGCCGCCGCCTCCGCCCGCTACACTGCCCCTTTTAGTACACTGTAGCCGTGCCAGTTGACCCACAGCACGGGCGGGGTAGAGGAGCGGTGCGCGCGGATTTGCCACTGCCCTAGCCCTGCCGTGGCTACCTGCCAGTGTTAATTTACATGGGCGTTCTTAAAATAGTTGATTCCTTACCCCCTTCTGAATTTTCGGTCTATTAGGGTCAAACAACCTAACATTATCATTCGGAAGCGCCGAATCAAACATTTGAAAGAAACATTTCAACGCGGGGCGCATGATGAAAAAAAACAGCGTGGGGAGGTAAAAACGAAATTTCAAACTGCCACCAAACAGCCTATTTCAAGCCAAACAATACAAAAGCAACTCATTGTGGGGGAGCAAAATTTACGCACTTAAACAAGGGCTACGTTTCTGGCACACCAAAATCACCAAATAAAAACACCCAGCTTTACGGCAGGGAACCGCGTTTTCTTTACTCCTAGGTCTGCAAGCAATGCTACACACTCCACACCAACCCTAATATTATCCCGCACATTGCCGCAGCTGTGCTATCCACGTCCGAAGCCACTATAGTTGAAAAAAGTTTGCAGCCCCAAGTTTAATAAAAAAAATTAAAACATCCCCCTCGCGAGGGGCACGATCAAATGCACAGCATTTCCGAGGGGGTGCGCCGGCAAGTCGTATGGATTACGTATTGGTTGTTGGTTTTCTTGTTGGTGCTAGTTATTGTAATTAATGTCGTGTCGTAATTGCAAGGTCACGTGACATGATTTGTTCCATGTCACGGACTATTACACGCTGCACGTCATCAAATTTGCGGTGGGCTACAGCGGGGCGTCCCGGCAGCACGAGACGCGACCAGCGCTGCTGGTCTCTCGATCATAGTCTCGATCGCGGGACCTGTGTCGCCATCTTGCGGAGGCGCGTGACAACTTATGGCGGGTCTCTCGATCATAGTCTCGATCGCGGAACCTGTGTCGCCATCTTGCGGAGGCGCGTGACAACTTATGGCGCTTTCGAAACAAACCATAAATGAGTGAAGGATATAAGGCGCTATCGGTGCATCGAAATCCGTGTTGGTTGCGTGGCTCAATCGGTAGTGCGCCCGGCACTTGCCGTTCCGCCCGCGGCGTCATGGGTTCGAATCCGGGCGCCGGAAACTGTTGTTTCTTTTATAGTGTAGTGGCCTGGCTGCGGACTAGGCCGAACGCCGCGTGACATTGTGAGTTACTAAAATGCTATGCATTTAAAATATGCGAGGTCTTCATATCTTATCAGCGACTGTATTATATACGCAACGACAGCAAGTTCACGGCGCCGGTATGATACGACGGCGAATGATGTCTTGGTTTGCACACGCACAGGGCACGACCAGTGACGCGAATGATTTCCCGTCGAGGGAGATAGGGTTATCGCTTAGCTAAACGTGATTCTGCTATTCACGCTCCGGTCGGGCTGAGCGGCCCGCCGGCAGCGAAGCGCACTGTCAAAAACACACAGCTGCGCTCGGCCAGAAGCGATGCGTCGACTAACAGAAAGGCGGGTTGGAAGGGCAGAGGGTTGGTTCGAAGCGCCCCCACTGTAAAGAATCTGCTGTATTGGTTCCTTCTTGGGTGCGCAGGCCGTATGAAAGTGCGCGCTCGCCGCTGCTCCAGTCCGGCCGTGCTCGAGCGCGGCCTGTAGGGGCGCCACTGAAATCCCCCTAGCGGCCCGTTTCGAAAGCAGGCGCGGGAGTCCCCGGCTCGGTCCCCCCTGTCGCCGTTGCTTTTGGGGCTCGTTCAAGACAGCGATTTACCGTTTGTCCGCGTTACAAATACCGAATAATGCGGAGCAGGCACTCTGTTTGCAAGCGTGGTGTGTTCACGAGAGGATAAACGTTTATGACGCGATCTTAGTGAGATCTATATAAGCGCCGGGCGTGTGTCACAGGCCCGCGTCCCGAAGCCAGCATTTGCATGCAGCTGATTGCAATTCCGCAGCCCTGAAATTTAGTGGGAGTGTCTCCGTAAGCAGTGTTTCCTCCGATGGTCATGTTGCGGCCATACACACTATGATGTAAATCGACTTTGTGTGTGCACTTACAAAATCCAGCGGAGCACTCATGCCTGACAGCACGCAAGTTACGCCTGCCAATATCACATAGCAGATATTGATCAGTACCATGAAAAAGCCAATGCGGCATAAATTTAACAAACATTGTACCAAAGAGGTACGATGGATAATGGAAAATTACACTCCGGAGTCAGCACACGACGACAAATTTAATGGGGATCGTCTTGTCCCGAGGTGAGCGCTCGCAAAGATTCATCTGTTACATTTATCCTCCACGAGAAGCGCGAAGACGGGTTTATAGAGTAATCCGCGTCCCCGACCAAACTCTTCGAAACATCGTCATATGACACAGGGAGACTGCAGAATCTAGCATAAACCGAAATCAGAACCCTTATCAGATACGACACTCTTCCAACAAGCCCGTGTGTACGAGATTTCGGCGCACGTTAAGGATCTCCAGGTGGTCAAAATTAATCCGGAGCCCTCCACTACGGCATGACTCATCGTCTCCGTTTCGTCGGCGCGTTAAACCCTGCAATCAATCAATCAACTCTTTCAACGACACCTCGTATCGCTTGTGAACTGCCTACCCTGTATTCTTCAAAAAATGCGTCCGCCGAGTGATCAGCCGTTCGTTGAAGGCGAAAAACAAACGAAAAGTGAAAAGGCAGCAATTGTGTGTGTGATTACTAAAACGTTCATTCGTTGATTTCGCTCCGCATTTTTAAACAACGATAGTTGAGCGTCCTCCTCCTCAACCCCCCCCCCCCGCCGCTCCCCCCCCCCCCCCCCCCACACGTCTAGCGATATATCACTGCATTTCGCATCTAGTTGGTCTGGTGAATACTAGCTTGCTCAAACAAACGTCTTTAGCATGTCAGAAGCTGCACTCGTTTTTTTTTCATTCCCGTACGACTATTATATTTATTCCTGACTTGCAGACCATTCATTTTCCCGTGGTTTCATTAACATATACCTTGGTTCTTACTATAAGGCATGAGGGGGCACATATATGACACTGCACATCCTTTGAGTGTACTTAACATTTTCGCGTGGCTTATATTCCCATGAAAGGCACAAGTTTTTGTCAGCTATTGGGTTATCACATCCCCGAATCATATTTTTCTACGACGTACATAGAAGCAAAGCCGCATTGTTGTCTGCGCTGCAAAACGAACCAACCTCTTACAGTGCCAATATGATGTCTAAACGAGGCGACAATAAATAGAATTCACTTGTGCTGACGTGTTCGAAGGTGACAGCGGTGATATGCTGCTGCCGTCGCCGACGCCCGCAAGAGCGGCCAAGAAGCGCGCAGAACCGCCTCCCCGCGGGTAGCTCTTGTTGGCGTTAGAGCGCTCTACCAAGACGCAGCTGTTTTTTTTAAATGCCCTATACGTGCAGTTAGCTTACAGACGTCACCATAACAAGTTGTTTATTGCGCGGAAAGGCAAAGAGAAGCGAAAGAGAACCGAAACACTGCATGACCGCCTATCAGCCACGCAGCGCTAATCCCGCAAACGCCGCGGAGAAGCGGCGGCAGGCGGCGCAGCGATCGCGAATCTCGAGGCGTATAGGGCATTGTCGGGGAGGAAAAACGGGCCTTTTGGAAAAGAGCCGCAGGTTCTAATGTCCTAAATGCTGATTAAGCGCGTACCGGTTGTGCATACAAATTCCACCCATTGTGTTCGGGACAACCAACCTCCGTTTAATGTTTACAAGCCTAAATTTACCACATTTTAATTCTTTGTTCTAGCGCCCCCCCCCCCCCCCCTCCCACCTCCCGCCTGTACTCTCGAATCTCGACCAGATTTCTTTTTCAGCCATATTATTTTCGGTTTCCCCTGAAAATCCTACTGGCGTGGTGGAGTTCACGGTCTCCGAAGCGTAACCACAGATTTTTTTATTTTTTTATTTATAACATACTGCTAGCCTCTTAGTGGAGGCTTTTGCAGGACGGGTGATACATTCAGAACAGTGACATAGCACACTTCGCGTTTAAAACAGAGAAAAAGCTTTACATTCACCATGGGCGCACGAAACCTCTATAATGTGACACAAAAAGCCACCCAAAAAGCCCGAGAACACAATGGCCCCTATCGTTTGCTGGCTACGCCCTTCCCCGCGTCGTGGTCATATCGACGGCGCCCCCACTCCAGGAATCGCTCTTTCTGCGCCTTCAGTCGCCCCCTTGGGAATTGACTCATCAAGTCGCGCATATCATGGACACCCCAGGTATACATCGCTTCCTCCCATTATCAGGAGCAAAAAAAAAATGAATAGGCTAGTGTGACGAGAGCGGCAACAGTCGTCTTCAAGTTTTCGAAGTCCAGTGGACGCAATGGTGAAGCACAAGTGACACCCCTCTCTCTCTACTTAGGGGGATGATTGCCGGCGGGGCTCAGCTTTCCCCTCCCCTAAGTAACGCCACCGTAAGTGCGATCGTTGGTTTTTTTCGAATGCAACGAAGGCGAGATTGATTGAGAGAATAATTAAAACGAAATGCACATTCGCCTAATCGACCTCGTTTTTCTGTTGTTTTTTCGCGGTAGTTTTGCTGGGGGGGGGGGGGGGAGGAGGAGGAACAGACTACAAGCAGCAGCGTCTTGCACCGTTTGGTGAAGTGAAAGGAAAGTGCTTTGGTAACACTTAAAATATAAGGGTTGTTCACATGAATGTTAAAATAACGAAAAATGGTTGAACGGATCCAAATTAACAACGTTAATTTTTACCATCTGCTACAGAAATTGGGTTTCACGTGGCAATGCTCCGCCAGGGTTTAGCGTTCGTTTCCACGAACGGCGGCGCAAGCACAAGTCTCGAACGTAAAATCATATCAAGTCACGGAATTACAATATTAAAGCTAAAATGTTCAAAGAATGCTGGGACATCCCCTCACTCAAAATGTCTGGGCCAAGACGTCATGCACCAAAATGTCCGTGCACAGAAATGTCCACACCGAAACGTCCTGGACCGAAATGTCCGACACCGAAATGTCCGGATACCGTTTAGCAGTCCGTCCGTTTCGTTGGCTACGTTGTTACCGGGTTGACCTTAACCGGTCTGCTCCTGAGCGCGCGGAAGAGCGAGTAGGAAGGGTGCGGAGGCACGGACATGGCGAAGGCAGGCCCGCGGAACTAATCCCCCTACCGCGACGAATGCCCAAGTGCCCAGCCGGGTCCCGGTCAACCCAGTAACAACGCATACGACAGAACGGACGGACTGCTAAAACTCTATTCTTTCCACGCCACGGAACAATTCTCTCGGCCAGACGCGCATTCTGGCCTCCACAGACAAACGATGAAGGGTGAAAAGCATTCTCGCGGCTACGCTATTCACCCGTCGAACCCCGCGTAAGCAACCAGCATGAAAGCAGCACAAGCTGTGGCCTGCTGCGTGGTTATTCTTCTGCATTTCACTTTCGAGGAAGCACGTACGGCTGAAGGGGGGGCAAACTGATCATCTTATAGGAAGAGAAACGCAGTAGCGCTTTGTGGATTTTTGTACTCGAGCCTTGGCATCAAAAACAGCCGAATCCTAGCGATGTAACGGCAGGAACGCCGTTCCCGCCGTTCCTTCAGAAACGTAACGAGTTACCGTTACAGTTCCACCAACCCTTAATGGAACGGTGGCGTTCCTCCGTTCCTCCAAAAAGGAACTAGTTCCAGGAACGCCGTTCCTTGTAACGCTGTTCCGTACAACACTGGTGTGAGCTCTGGGGATGTGTTGCTGTCTGGGCAACGTGCGCATGCGCCGTGCGAGACGGAGCAGCGGAGGGCGCCAACGACAAGCGGCTCTCGAACTAGCGGTGGGTCGGGTTCTTGTCGTGCAGTGCACTCGCGCTGATTTCAACCGGGGTCGCAGAGCAGAGCGCCTGTCACACCGTAAACCGAATGCGCTCCTGTAGCAGGGAATCGGCCGAGGTGGGGTTAGCAGTTTGCGGCGCGTCTGACTGCATGGGGACACGAGAGTGTTCTTTCGGGGACATTTGTTGGGTCGTTTGTCCCGCAATTGCTTCTCCGGTGTCTCCGTCGTAGCCAGGGTGTCAGGACTGTCGGAGGCAGTCTGATCAGTTTCGAGTGAGGATCTCGAGCTGTTGTCGACTGCTGGAAGCTGTTCCACCACTGACGGGGGAGAGGGCTCGCATGTGCGGGGAGAAGGGTCTGAAAGTTCATTCTCACCCGTGCCGTGCGGAGAAGGCGATGAAGTGTCCCAGTTGTTAGCGGCAAAGCAGTCCACACCCTGGTGGGTTTGGGCAGGAGACGCAACAACGTGTGGGACTGCGCCATGTATGTATATATATATATATATATATATATATATATATATATATATATATATATATATATATATCAGGGTGTCGAACCGAAAAAAATACCGGTTCGGTTACGGTTCGGGTTCGGGTGAAATAATTTCGTTCCGGTTCAGTTCCGGTTCGACAAAATTATGTGCCGAACCGGTTCGCGAACCGGTTCGATGAATTGAATTGTCACTGAAATTAGAAAAAAAAACATTTAGTAGTTTAAAGCGACAGTAAAGTCAAAACACAAACAAAAATTCAAAATGCTGCTGTTCCCCAAGGGCAGTGGCGCAATTGCAAAGCAAACTTTAAATAATCACGAGATATTAGAAAAACAGATGAAGTGGTGACGATTTACTACCTACTTTCTCGTCCAGACTTTATGTTGTCCTAGCGACTATTCATAAAGCCACCGCCGAGAGATATGACGGTGGGATATACAGGGTGTCCCAGCTATCATGCACCAAGATTTAAAAAACGAGTAAAGGCGTAACTCGAAAGAAACCAGGTGCATAATGTTTGCAGTACTGTGAAGAAGCGGACAGTATTTTTTTCTTTAATGACACTTAATTAACTAATTGTAATTAATTATCTAACTCGAGTAATACTCTCCTAATCACTAAAGTGTCAATGAGGCACTTGAAGGTAACCACGAGGGGCATCTAACTGCGGTATTTTCAGCGATGAACTAATTGCGTACACATTTATTATGACTGATAAAGGAAACCCGCGAAATATGAAAAATACCACGTGACGGCGCCTCCGCGCGCACCGTAAAGCAACGCCCTCAAACAGGCTGCCTCTGAGTTAGCCAGAATGAAATAAACAAAAGAAAGAAAGAAGAAATCGCGACCGAGTTTGTTCCTTATCTGCACACGCGTCCCGGGAATCTTGCTGTTGCTGCTCCTTCCATGCATGCTATTATCAAGGTGATGCGCTGTCTTTTCGGGCGGATAACACGCGAAGCAGTTGCTTTCAATCAGCTTTGTTTGGGGACGCTGCTTTACAATGCGCGCGTAAGCGTCGTCACGTGGTATTTTTCATATTTCGCGGGTTTCCTTAATCAGTCAAAATAAATGAGTACGCAATTAGTTCGTCGCTGAAAATAGCGCAGTTAGATGCCCCTCGTGGTTACCTACAAGTGCCTCATTGACACTTTAGTGATTAGGGAAGTATTTCTCTTGTTAGATAATTAATTACAATCAATTAATTAAGTCTCATTAACGAAAAAATTACTCTCCGCAAATTCACAGTACTGCAAACATTATGCACTAGGTTTTCTTCGAGTTACGCAATTTCTCTTTTTTTAAATCTTGGTGCATGATAGCTGGGACACCCTGTATATTCTGCCCTTTCATTTTTTGTTAAAATCGCAATCGTCACTATGGAATCGCCTATCACGCTTACCTTGAAGCCTTAAATTTAGGTCTGCGTACTGGCGTGTTGAAATATCAGCGCTAATTACCAATGGCGCACATTTTTTTAATATTTGTAAGAAAACAGAACAACCCTACTACAGGCACATAAATACTACCAATGAATTAGATCATTTGGTCACCCTGAATAATTTGTTAGCTGTCACCCTATCGAATGTGTTAGCCACACTTTTGTTAAAAGTAAGCTTTAGTTAACGCTCAGTCACTGCATTATTTCTCTGACCACTGCAATTCCTTTTGCGAAAGCTATACTGGATGTGTGCATTACAATCAGTATGTCATCGTACCGCCTGACCCCCGGCCATCGTTCCGTGTGCTACATTGCGTAATCTTATAACAGATTATGCTGTTACAAAATGAAATGGAAATTTTACGCGCGGAGCATAAGAAGAACTTTTTTGGGTAGGCGCTCTTTAATTCGTCCACAGCAGTACTCCCCTCTGACCTGCCTCGGTGGCTCAGTGGCTAAGGCACTGCTGAGCGCGAGGTCGCGGGTTCGATTCCCGGCCGAAGCGGCCGCTTTTCTGATGGAGGCGAAAAGCAAAAACGCCCGTGTGTACGAAATTTCGGCGCACGTTAAAGATCCCCAGGTGGTCAAAATTAATTCGAAGCCCTCCACTACGGCGCGCCTCATCGCCTGTGCTGGGTGGGCGCGTTAAACCCCACAATCAAATCAAATCAGTACTCCCCTCCGGATCGAGTAGCAGTAGAAGTAATGTAGCGAGTTGGGCAGTCAGTACAAGTGCACCTTCGAAAAAAAAGCAGATCTGAAAGAGAAAAAACTGCAGAACAAGCAGAAAAGATGATCGCTCGGCGAATGGGACAGTGTGAGGTACCGGCCGTCCTTTCTGCACGTGTCATCTGCTTTATTACTGTTTCTGCTTCCAAGACAAGGTCGAGGACTGCAGTTTCTTGCCAAGAGATTAAGTGCGCACCTTAACAGTTTTCCCTGACATATCTGTTGTTATTTGTACTTGTAAAAAACGGAGCTTGTCCACTGTACTGTCCTCAAAAATGGTCGTGGGTAAGGGACATCGAAGCCACTTGTAGTCAGCATCAAGTGGTTTAGCCACTGAGCCGCTCCTGCGGTCAAATTTGTCAAATATTACAATTTGCAGGTGTCGGACCTTTTAAACAAATTATGAAATGGAAAAAGTTTGCACACATCGGGCTTTCGCTGCTGCACACTGGAGCACTCCTGCAGCCTGATTGCTCCACTAAAGTTGCAGCTAGGGAAGGGCAAAGTCGTTTTATATCCCCTGCAAGCTGCGGAGAATGACATTTCCTTTGGTCAGCTTCCAGTACGCTCGCGCTTCCAGCAGCAACAGACCATTGCTACATTGGTGCTCATTCATTTCCCTTGTTGTTACATAGAGTGTGATAGTGTTCAATTGTCTGGAGGGGGAAGTGAGCGAGCAGGTACGAAGTTGATGGTACGTGAAAGAAAAAAAAGCCTGAATTGCATTGACTGTGCAATGTCAACAACAGAGGGTCGAACCGTTTCGGCATGAACCGGTAACCGTTATTTCTTTTTTCGGTTCAGTTCCGGTTCGGGTTCAGCGTGCTCAAAAAATAACGGTTCGGGTTCGGGTTCAGTTCCGGCAAAAATACCGGTTCAGTTCCGGTTTTCGGTTCGGTTCGGTTCCGGTTCGACACCCTGATATATATATACCCCTGCCTTCGTGACACAGTGTGGTGCATGCGTCAGCGATGTGCACGACCTTCTAGACTCCATCCCAGACAGTGCCAAGACTGTTATTCTAAATGTGGGCACTAATGCCCTTCTTTCAAAAAAGGCGACGGCCGTGTTCGAAGAATACCGCTCCCTGCTTGACGCGATCACCAGGAAGCGGCCCCAAGTGTCGCGCGTGTACGCCAGCCTAATTCTCCCTAGGAGCACTGATCGCCGTCGTGGCGGCCGAAACCGTTCCCTGGTGACCCGCTGCAATCAGGAAGCTTGCCGCTTCAATCAACTGCTCCGTAACTTCTGCCGCCGTTCCCGGACTACATTCTACCTGGACCATGGCTTGGAGTGGCTCCCGGCGGCACGGGTACTAGCTGCCGACGGACTTCACGTCAGTTTTGAGGGAGTCGCCATCATGGCCAGTCATATCCGGCGCCTGTGTCTTCGAAGACCCAGCGATGATACTACGTGGTGCAGCTTCGCTTCAGCTGATCCACGGAGCCAGACAACCCAGGACTCCCCCCGACATAATAGGACGCCATCGGTTCCACAGAGACACACGCCATCGGCTCCAGCCGTGGGCCGTCTACCCCAGCCGTCGGCTCCGCACAGACCCCAGCCAAGCCCCCGCCGCTACAACCTTCGGAGCAGCGATGCTGAGCCCTCAACAAGCAACCGCCAAAATTGACTTCCCACCTTAGACACTGGTAAATCTGCTCCTTTAACCGTGTCTAGGAACTTCCAAAATGCTAGAAAATTGGCAGAAAAACGCATTCGCTTTGAATTGCACGTAACCTCACTCACCCACTATTTGAATGAATCTGCTGTTCCGAAAGGTCTCATGTTGAAATTAGAACCCGCTACGTCTGAATTGTCCCCTCATAACCAAGCTAGATGGAAAAATGTCCTAACTTCTGCATCTCTAGAATTAACCAGTATTGTTTTAGATCACTACAAATCGGAAGTTAAATCTGTGCATGAGCAAGAATCGACTTTGGTGCCTCTTCTCACCAAACATGAATCTGATTCTCTAGCTGTCTTTGAACTCAAGAAAAAGTCTTCAATAGCCACGATGAAGTCTAAAAAAATGTCTCGCGACATGGTCCCTCCTCCGAAGCAATTTGAATTACCCCCTCCTATGCCATCATCCTCTAAAATGACCGAGAAGAGTGACTTCCCCAACAGTAATTTAGTGAACTTGTCCAGTGTTGTGCTGACAGAGATCGAAGTTCGCACACTATCCAAAGGCCTAAGTTTTTGTCCAGCAACGGGAGGTTTCAGCGAATTCCAGCTTCTTAAAGATTTAGACAATTTCGCTCGCAACATGAGATTGCGTGAATTCTTTCATGGACGCCCTAACACGGACAATGCCGGCTCTTTACCCAGCTCCAAGCACTGGACGCCACCGACTCAGCGCGATAAATGTCTAGATCTATATATTAGAGCAGTACAACATGACGTGCTTGAAGCCTATAAAAAGCAGACGCCTTTTAGACCCAACCTTTCAATTAAAGAGAAAGAATCACTTGAGAAGTTGGCATGTCGCCACGAAATTGTAATCAAGCCCGCTGATAAAGGTGGAGCAATAGTGATAATGAATCGAGATGATTACATCAAAGAAGCAGACCGACAATTATCCGACACATCCTTTTACAAAATTCTTCAATCTGATCCAACTTTTGAATATAAAGAAATTGTCAAGGAAAACCTCGAAGCACTACTGGAGGCCAAAGAAATAGACAAAACGACGGTGCGTTCTCTGATACCACTCAGCCCAATAGCAGGCAGGTTCTACCTTTTGCCCAAAATTCACAAGGCACATGTCCCTGGTCGCCCAATCGTATCTGGCATAGGCACGGTTACCGAAAATATTTCCCTCTATGTCGACAACTTAATGAACAAAATTCCCCCTAACTTTCCTTCATACATACGAGATACCAACCACTTTCTCTCTGAAATATTAGACCTTGAGATTCCCAGTGGCTGTCTGCTTGTCACCTTGGACGTCACGTCACTATATACCAATATTCCCCACTCTGATGGAATACAAGCGGTCATCCACGCTTACAGTGAATCACGGGAGCCTAAGCCCGTCGAGAATTCCACATTGGCCTTATTACTGAGATTGATTCTTGAGCTAAACAATTTCGAGTTCAATGGCAAACACTATGTTCAAGTCAGTGGTACATCCATGGGCACAAGGATAGGGCCAAATTATGCAAATATTTTCATGGCAGTCCTCGAGGAGGAGTTTCTTGCAAGCATCGACTTGAAGCCATTTTTTTACAAGCGCTTCATCGATGATGTCTTTCTGATTTGGCCACACGGAGAATCCAATCTCCTAAGATTTATAGCCGAGTTTAACGCGGTCCACCCTAACATTTCTTTCTCACACCAGTTTTCCGCTACCAGCATCAACTTCCTCGACGTGACGGTATCTGTCTCGCAGAACAAATTAGAGACCACCCTTTACCGAAAACCGACGGACTCCCATCAATATTTGCATTTTCAAAGTAGTCACATTAAGCACTGGAAAACGGGCATACCCTACAGTCAAGCGCACCGCTTCCGCCGGATATGCTCCAAGGAAACAGATTTTCTTTCCAACTGTGAGGGACTAAAAAACGATCTGCTCAAACAAAAGTACCCGCTCCAATTAATTGACGATTCCATTCGCCGAGCAGGAGCGCTGAGCCGCAATGAACTCCTTAAAGGGGCACTGACACAAAATTTTGAAGGCGAGATAAAGTCGGAGATAGATTGGTGGGAACACATATACATCATCTGCAAAATATCAGCGGCGAATACAGCCTAGAACATCTTTAAAATCAATTTTGAAGTGTGCGAAACGCAACCGAGCAGCCAACAGAGGACCACGCGCAATTGTAAATAAACAACATCCAAACACGTCACGAGTTTGTGTTTGCCGCTTCCTCACTACCGGCGTTTTACGCGGGCTCGCCCGGCTCGCCGCTCCAATCGGAGGGCCGGAGGGCGGAGCTTCTGCTCTCGAGAACGAACGACCCGATCGTTGGCGGCAGCGGCGCCGTGAATTCGTCAGCTCATCGGGCAGCTTGTAGCGACCAAAGTTCTACAGCGATTCCAGGCACTCTGTTTCTATTACTTTTGATTTACATTGGACGCCAAAACGCGCCGGAGGCACGAAAAGCTCACTGAGCTATCCGCACGGTCGCTGTGCAGGCGGCGGCCACGGCCGCGGCCGGCGCAGGTAGCTCGAGTGATAGCTTGTTACCGCTGCACGAAATTGTCCCCAAGTCCCGACCATAGTGGCTTAAATGAGAAAGGAGTTAATGATGCGATGGCGGGTTGCATTAAAAATTGTCATCTGCAACGCTTACGAGAGCGGCACTCGAATATCCGCCGCAGTGCTGAGCCGAACGCATCTGTAGGCGGACCTGTAGGCAGACCGGCCGGCTGCTCCCAGCGCGCGTCTTGCCACCCACCGTCTCGAGCGTCGCGCGTCGTTCTTTAGCCGCGGTAGCATTTGCACTCGCAGCGCCTGCGTCACATCCACGGTCGCTTTTTAATTAAGCGCCTCACGAGATCAGTACGTGGGGGCATTCGCAGAAAGTGCCGTCGATGCGGATTCGACAGTGCTACGGCGGCTCTGCTCTGTGATATCCCTCCGACGGTCACGTGGTCAGCTTTGTTCACACAAAATCCACAAAATCCATCGTTTCGCGGCACTCGCTGAAACCGAAACTGCGACTGGCCGCATTTAAAATCCCTCTAATTAAACAACCGTCGCACGCTGAAGCAAATGAGGTTTCTACAGGTTATAAGTAGGTCACTAGCTACTTATCGCAACGAAAAAAACAAGATGCTAAATTTTTGTGTCAGTGCCCCTTTAACTCCAGGAAGCCAGCCGACCGACGCCCTTCAAGTAACCTAGTTCTCACTCACTCCGCATCTGTGCCGAATGTTTCTGGCATACTTCGAAAGCATCACAACATATTAAATCAAAGTCCTCGACTAGCATCTATATTTTCCGAACCACCACGTGTTGTCT
Source organism: Haemaphysalis longicornis (assembly GCF_048455015.1). NCBI lineage: Eukaryota > Metazoa > Arthropoda > Arachnida > Ixodida > Ixodidae > Haemaphysalis > Haemaphysalis longicornis. The sequence goes on along the minus strand of NW_027526422.1, from coordinate 47,050,514 downwards.
ATAGGCGAAACAAAAACCTGCGCGACATTCTGACATCTTCGAGGCTCAGCCATTCACCAGTGACCGGTTGTGGGCCCTGCAACAAGCCTCGTTGTCAGGTATGCCCCCACATGACGAAAACAAAAACCGCCTCTAGCACCGCCTCGCACTTCTCTGTAAAACTGAAGGGAAATTTTAACTGTGACAGCGCCAACGTAGTTTACCTGCTCGAGTGCAATACCTGCCACCTGCAATATATTGGCCAGACGGCGAACTCTTTTAGATTAAGGTTCAACAATCATAGGGCACACGCCAAGTCTCTTCCTAACCTTCCTTTGTCCCGTCACGTCGGAATCCCGGGTCATTCATTTAATAATTTGAAGGTAACAATAATTGAATCCAATTTCAACAGCAACCACGCACGCGAAGTTCGCGAATCATATCTCATATTTAAGTTCAAAACCGCATCCTCTGGGCTGAACGAAGGCGTAGGCGCGTTGACATGTTTGCCACAATAATTACTCGCCTTTCTTCCGTTCGCTTCTTGCGTGACCAATCCTCTTTTTAGGCATACCAGCGCCGGCTTTATCCCTCCAGGTTCACTCAATTAGCCTCTTAGCGCCGGCTTAGCCACATAGCGCCGGCTTCACGTGACACATTCCTAAGACGAAAAGCGAAGGCGCGCTGACGCGTGCTCCCCAGTTCCTTATCTCGTTCTGCCGCTTTCACCCCGCTTCTTCTGTTGACACATTCCTAAGACGAAAAGCGATGACGTGCTGACGCGCGTTCCCCACTTCCTTATCTCGTTCTGCCGCCTTTACTCCTTTCTCTTCCCCGCCCCCGCTTCTTCTGTTAATTCCTATGAGGAGAGGCGCCAATTTACCTCCTCCCTAGACGCCCCTTTGCATTTTTCTTTTCTCTTTGTTGTACCACTTGCCAATAACTACTTTTAAACAGGGCGCATTGTAGCGCACCTTTTCTCCCAAAAAAGAGGGAGGGCAGTGCATTCCCTCTCATGTGTATGTCTTGCGTTTTTTCTTGTTTTGCTGAATGATGACGTATGATTTCTTTCAAAGAGGGCGCACTGTAGCGCAACTTCCTCCTCTCTCCACACGCACCTATAAAAGCGTTCTGCAGTGTACTGTAAATGTTACTCCGATGAAGACTGGACCACCAGTCGAAACGTTAGTAAACATGTTTGTTTTTGTTTTTTGAGACTTGCGTAGGACTCTACTTTTTGATATATATATATATATATATATATATATATATATATATATATATATATATATATATATATATATAGGGTTTGGAAATGAGGGGCTCGTTAGAAAATAGAGAAAGAAATGCCGGCAGTCTACAACGCCAAAGAAGGCATAGGGGAATGGTTAGACTATTTTTTTTACCGTTAGTGACGTTACATTATTTTTTTATTAATTACGTGAGAAAGAAAGAAAGAAAAACACGCGCCCAGAGTGGGGACAGAACCCACGCCTTTCGATTAGATCTCGAATGCCTTACCAACTTGAAAGGTGACATTTCGCGTGATTGGAAATGTCCCACAAAAAGAAACGTAATCGTAAAGGGCGAAACCTGCGTCAGGAAAAACAATGAACTTGAGGAAGTCAGGCGTCTACAGGCCACTTGTCGCGCTGAGAACTGCAATTTGAGCTCTCGTCATTGCCTTGGGCTTTTCCCCTTTTGTACCGCACTTTAGGTGCAGCCGTTCTCTCAACGCTGCTGCGACCGCGTGAAATGACACCGGTCGTCTTGTTCGACACAGGTCGAGTGCGCGGAGGAGCCAGCGGGATCTTCCACGGTACATACGTTAGGCGCGCACTGCTTCTATAGGCGGCGTTCCCTTGGCGCGATGCGAGCTCACGGCTTTACCCCTTGGCGTGCCCGCACTGAAACACGTGCCGCAAGTACGCGCAGAAGTTTTCCCTCATTCCTCGTTGCTCACCTTTTCCCGTACGCGTCCGGCAAGCAAACGCCGGAACGCGTTTGCGTTCTCTCCTCTAGGCTGTCGGTTCCCGACTTCGGCTCAGCCACAGGCGCCACCGAAATCTCAACTAGCTTAGCCCATATTGGTCTATTATTGTCGGGAGCATCAGCTGGGAGTGACAAGGGCACCACGTGCTCATTAGACACCTCGTAACGTCCAACAGATCCTATCTCCGCGTCCCTCGCCTTTTCCGCAACACTTTCAGTAAGCGAACACCGAAGGGTGTTTTCGTTCTGTTTTGCGGCTGTCAAGGCTACGCTACAACCAGGCTGCCCTGTCTCAAAAGACGGCTCAGCCGCCCCAGACACCTGAATCTCTACGAGCTCGGCTGGCCGTTGCTCGAGGTCAGCTACCTGAGCTGGTGGCAGGACGGAATCGGCTTGCCCAGTGGCGAGATCGTCATGACTCCCAACTGAACCCTGCAAACCGTTTGCTGCCTCGACTGCAGGTTTTCCTACCACGTCGCTCGTTTCTGCACTACTGTCCGAAGGAACAACCTCCGTTTCAGCGGACTCGTGTTGCCTTTCGGTGGCCTCATGGTTTCCGCACTCCAGCGAAACCTCTCTATCTCGCGAAATGTTCACGTTCAAGTCGGCAGCCGTTCCCAAGGCCTCCCGCGAATTTGAACCGTTCGAACACTCCGCCGAGATCTCCGACTCAAACGCCGACACATTATCGCACTCAGTTAGAAATCAGTGGACACGCACTGCCCTCTGCCGACAGTCTGAGCTAATGCGCCGTCGTTATCTCTCTCAGCAACCTTGCCGCGCTGCTGGGCCAGGCTGGGCCGCAACCGACACCTCCGACTCGCGCTCCCGAGCGTCTGCTACGGGCAGCGCTGGCACGGTGCTTTCCTCGACAACGAGGTCTTTTTCGAGCAACAATTCTAACTCGGGCTTCACTTCTTCCTGCTCGAGTTGAATTTCGTGCTCTCGGTTCTTGTTCTCCCGTCGGAGTCTCTCTCGTTCGAGCCTCTTTCTTTCCTGTTCGAGGCGCTCGAGTTCGAGGTCGTACCATCGCATCTTTTCCTCGTGTTTGAGTTCCAGATCGCGTATTCTTCCCTTGCGTTCCTGTTCTTGTTTCTGCCATTCGAGCTCCTGTACTCGCTTTTTCTCCTCGCGTTCCTCACGCTGGCGCACAGCCTCTGCCTCTGCAGCCTGACGTTTAGCGGTCTCCCTGCTATTGATCGTCTCAATGCACTCAGACAGCTCGTCATCGTCAGCCCCAACAGCGAGTATAGCCTGTATCAGCTCTGGCTTTCTCAGCGCGTCCGTAACATCCAAGCGCAACTCTCTTGCAAGCTCCAACAACTGCGGTTTTTTCAACGCCTTCAAATTCATGGCCGGTCTAGAGTACTGCTTTCCCACTGCTCCAAAAAATGTTTTGCGCGAATAACCCACGCGACAAAAACACACGCCCTACCAGCTATCCTCAGAAGCCTGGTAAAACTCAGTAAAGACAAGTCCCGCACTCACCATTGACCGCCGTGAATTCTGCGAAGTCTAAAGCCGCCTTGACGGCCGTGGTGTTGGCTCTCGCACCGCTGGCTCCAGGTATTACGAAGTTGCCATCCCACCGCTGCCACCAGTGTTTGAGACCGGGCGGGGGCACCCGGTCCGAGCTCCCTGGCCTCCGACATACGAGTGGTAGCGTGTATGATGCGAGCGGCCAGCCGCTGTTGCAGCCGTGAAGAAGTCCAGAAGCCGTAGGCTAACGTAACTGTTTACTTCATAGCGAGAGGTGAGCCAAAGCCAAAGAACAATGGCCCGATGGGAGAGGTTACAATACAGGACTCGAGCAGAGCGACAGCATCGATTCGCTGCTCTAATAGGAATGGTTTACAACGCTTGCCGGGGTCTATTTATACCCAAAAGCGGTAACGGTCAAAACGCAACAAGCTACAACACGCCACGAACGTCACAGACACAAACAACGCTCTTTCCAGAGTTCGTAAGCCGTTCATAGCCTCGGCGCACGTTGAGTCCGGGAGAGGGGAGAGAGGACTCCCCTGAGTTCGCGGGGCCTCTGTGTCCTTGAAGAGCGTGGAGACGAGCCTCGCCGGCAGCCACCGAAGTTTTGAAATGCGCCGAAAGCGAAGCGTCTGACGCGGCTTGTCGCAACTTGACACCGACATGGTGGCGCCTGACGGCAGAAAGGCGCACGCAGTGGCTTCGCCGCACAGCCGAGGAGTGATGCGGGACAGTACGGCGGCGCTGGCCGATTTGTAACAGTAGCAGGAAGAGGAGTGGGCGCGTGGTAGGGCTTGAGTCGTGTCACATGAACGATATCTGATTGACGGCCACCTGGTGAACCCGTTGGCAGTACTGGGTAAATCTCGTAAGTCACATCTGTTACCTGGCGCAAAACACAGTACGCACCGTTGTAGCACCACAGAAGTTTTTGAGACAGGCCCAAACGATGACTGGGGACCATAACAAAACGAGCGTTCCAGGGGAATAGCTAACACTCCTGTGGCAGCGATCATACCGAATCTTTTGCGACGTTTGGGATGCTTAGAGTTTTGCACGAGCCACTTGGCGTGCGAGTTGGGCCCATGTGATTGCTTCGTTAGCGTATTCCATTGCAGCCGGGCAGGAAGGACGCAATGTGTCCATCGGTAATGTCGGCTCACGTCCACAAAGAAGATAAAAGGGGGCGAATCCAGTCTTGTCATGTCGGGAAGAGTTGTAGGCAAATGTGACGTAAGGTAACGCATTGTCCCAGTCTCGGTGGTCAGCTGACACGTACATCGAAAGTATGTCCGTGAGTGTTCGGTTAAGACGTTCCGTAAGACCATTTGTTTGAGGGTGGTAGGCAGTCGAAATCTTGTGGGCGGTAGAGCAGGAACGAAGAATGCCGCCGACAACTCTGGACAGAAAGTACCGACCTCGGTCGGTAGGAAGCTGTCGAGGGGCGCCATGCTGTAGAATGACGTCACGGAGTAGAAAATCTGCAACGTCAGTCGCACAGCTTGCCGGAAGGGCACGGGTAATGGCGAAACGCGTGGAGTAGTCCGTAGCAACCGCAACCCTACTCAGACTGATTTTCTGTAAATACCTGCCAATACACCACTATTCCTTGCGCATTCCTCGTAACGATATCGAGGAACTCTACTCTAGGAACCCTACCGAGGAACTCTACCTCGTAACAATATCGAGGAACTTGCTTGCTGAGCTTGCAGCTGTCAGCAAGCAAGACAGAGGCGATGCTGGTCCACCCGGATGCCCAGTCCCGTCGCAGGGCCAGGTGCCTGCACATCGATGGCGAGGAGCTCAGCTGGAAGTCACCCGCCGCGGTGGCTCAGTGGCTAAGGCGTTGCGCTGCTGAGCACGAGGTCGCGGGTTCGATTCCCGGCCGCGGCGGCCGCTTTTCTGATGGAGGCGAAAAGCAAAAACGCCCGTGTGTTCGAGATTTCGGCGCACGTTAAAGATCCCCTAGTGGTCAAAATTAATCCGGAGCCCTCCACTACGGCGCGCCTCATCGCCTGCGTAGCGTCGGCGCGTTAAACCCTACAATCAATCAAATCATCATTCAGCTGGAAGTCCAGTGTGCGCTACCTGGGGCTCACACTGGACCACTGCGTCAACTTCCGGCAGGCCACCGGGGAGCTCCCAGCCAGGGCACAGATGGCCACCACGGCCGTGCGAAAGATGGCTGCCAGGGACCGCGGCTGCTCGCAGCGAACGGCCCTGCGACTCTACAATGCTGCGGCTGTGGGTCTGCTCATGTACGGGATACCATTGGTCACCCTGCGCAAGCCCAGCTGGCAGCAGCTGGAGGGCGACCACCGCAGGGGTGTCCGCACCTGCCTTGGCCTGCCTCGAGACTCCCAGTGTGCGAAGACGCTGGCTGAGGCGGGGGCATGGACGCTCCAAATGACGGCGGACCAGCGCGCCCTGGGCCACATTGACCGGCTGCGGCGGGCTGAGGGAGGCAGCCCCCTGCTGCAGCGGCTGCGCACACACCGCCACTCGCGCATGGGGCGCATGTTGGCCCTGTACGAGGAGGTGGTGGCCCCCGTGGAAGCAGGCCCTCCCTCCAGCCGCCCCCCTGCACTGGAGGCCGAAGTGCACACGGACATCCCGGGCCTGCGTAGCAAGCGGCGGACATCGCACTGCGGGCAGCTGCAGCTGGCTCGGGGCGTCGTGTGGGGCGACCTGGAGGACCACACACTGGTGTACACGGATGGTTCCGTGCGGCAGCAGCAGGGTTCGGCCACGGCGGCGGCAGAGCGGGGGGAGGCCACCAGGCAGGCGCGGCTGCACTACGCTGCATCATCCGCCACGGCCGAAATGGTGGGCGTAAGCCTTGGCCTGGACCTTTTACTGGAGCTGGAGCCCCCCCTCGAGCGCTGCGCCCTGCTGTGTGACTCTCGAGTGGCCCTACTCCGGATCCAGGAGGGCGACCCGCGCTCCCTCCTGGTGCGGGCCGTGCGGGACAAGGTGGCACGGCTGGCCCAGCGGGGGACTCACCTGCGGCTGCAGTGGGTGCCAGGCCACATTGGGCTGGAGGGCAATGAGAGGGCAGACGAACTGGCCGCCGACGCCCACGAGCTGCCCCCTTCGCCCACGGCAGCCCACGCAGCTGCGGATGACGCCCGCCTGCTGATACAGCGACATGTACGGGCCCAGCACCCGGACCCGAGGTTGGCAGCTGGAGAGGCCCCACCACCCGTCTGGGCCACACGGATGCCGAGACATCAACGCTCGGCTGTCCTGCGCCTACGCGTGGGGTGCGTGTGGACAGCCGAGCGAAAACACCGCCTGTCACTCATCAATGACCCGTCGTGCCAGCACTGCCGGGCGGCTGTCCAGACCCTGCCACATCTGGTCCTGGAGTGCCCCCAGTTTGTGTCAGGGAGGACCGAACTGTTGGCCGCCTTCGGGGGAGGGGCTCGGCCCCTCGAAGAATTTCTGTGGCCGCCAGGCAGTGCCAGAGAGCGGGACGGAGTCCATGAGGCCCTGGGGTCGTACCTGGATGCCTCAGAACTCCTCCCTGCTCTCCGCTTTCTCCCCACATAAACTAAACGGTGTGTGTGTGGGTGCTTCGTTTGTTTTCCTTGTTTTTTTTGTCTTCGTGTTTAAAAAAAGTGTTTACCTTGTATATATTGTACATATATGTCCTGTTAGACCTGTATAGTTGTATATATGTAACCTCTTCTTCTCTCTATCCTCCCTTTCCTGTACAACTGTTTTCCCCATTCCCCACACCCCCCACACCAGCAGGCGTTCCGGTGTCCACCCTTAGGTGAGACTACGCCTGCTGGTGGTCTTTCCTTTCCTTGTTTACAATAAATTCATTCATTCATTCATTCATTCATTCATTCATTCATTCATTCATTCTAGGGAAAGGAAAGGAAAGGAAATGAAATGAAACGAAACGAAATGAAATGAAAGGAAAGGAAAGGAAAGGAAAGGAAAGGAAAGGAAAGGAAAGGATTCTTTGCTGCAAATAGGGCAGCTTAGATGAAGACATGACGAAGCTCGCTGTGAGGGAGCGAACAGCAGCCGGACAACTATAGTTCATACCACAAGCTAGCTTCAGCATTGTGGAGGCTACATTGTTATCAATAATGCGCCCACTGAGGGCGACTAACTCGCCGTGAAGGGGTCCTGAAAGGACATTCCCTTCTCCCCTCTCGGCAACTGGCACCGCAAGGCCCCGGCGACTTTTGCCGCTTCCTTCGCGGTGAGTTAGGCGCCCTGAGGGGGACAACAATGTAGCCTCCACAGTGCTGCAGCTAGCTTGTGGTATGTAAGTTGATAGATAAACTTCTATTTCAACAAAACATCATAACTTCTCAGACCCTTTAGTTTTACCAAATGTTACTTATCAGCTATAACTGAAGAACAGTTGACGTTTTATCCCTGGCCAATGCCCCCTTGTAGGTATGGATTAAACTCATCGAACACATCATTAATCAACTACGTTGACGATAACGTCCGATTATGTCCGAGTTGCCTTGAAGTTTTTGCGATATAGAAAAAAAATACGAATCACGTATCAGAAAATGTCTATGACGTGCAAGCAGCATGTAAACTGGCGCAAGCCAAACTCTTCGGGCGTCGTACGTGCGTCAGTTTCGCAACTTTCTCTTCTAATAAACCCGCAGTAAAGCGCAGGTGTACAAATGTACCCTGTAGACTGGCACGTATGTGGCAATTCAAAGACTATGTAAGCAAATTTCGCCTAGTGTGAGCCGGGGCCTACAACCCACTCGGTACCTCAAACTTGACAATTAGATCCTCAATCGGAAGCTGCCTGCACGACCCTTAAAAATTCAAGAAGTGTTATTCCTACCTCCTTGCTATTTACCCCCTCTGGCCAACCGGCCTTACCACTGCTACTGCCTTGTGTGTCTTTCGGAGGTTTGTGTGAGAGGAAAATAATGGGAATTGGCTTATATACCCCATTTCCCCTCATTCCACTTCATAATTAGTTTTTCCATCCATTCATCCATCCATCCTCATACACACCAAAGAAGCAATTACCGCAGAACAACACAGCTAGAGTTAGAAGGGAACGAAAAATAAAACACCCTGATAAGCGTTGTGCTATGAGTAGCGCTAGAAGAACTTAAAGCGGTGTCCCTCAGCGGAAGCGGATGAGCAACGGCCATCACAATCTTCATCATCCGACCACGCCGTGCACGAGCAGCCCGGTCCAGACAGCAGTCACGCGAGCTCGCGCCGAGGGGGCCTGCTCGGAACGGACGCGCACGTCGGCTAGCCAGGCGTCCCGTGTGTGCCGGTGCTCGTCTCCAGGACTGCTGTGCCCTCGGGGAGACAGCGCCCCCAAAGGTGAGGAGGCCCACGACGCCCGCACGACCGCGCGCGTGCTGAGGCGGAGGTTTTAAGCCGTCCTCCGTGCTTTGCGTGCCAGCTCGTCCCCCTGCCTTCGGGATGTGATGTCCGAGCAGCGACCAGCAAAAAGACAAACATTCACTGGCGCGCGAGTGCGCTGATAGAGCAATTATCGTTTCCACCGACCCATTCCAAGTCATGTCCACGCGGCGTGCGTTTCGCGACGTCCATGCCTGCTTAACCCGAATAGCCCGCATTGCTAATCAGGATTTCCGTGCCTGTGTTCCCGCTTAGTTGCTCAGTTCTTGTCATTATAGTTATAGCACAGCGGGGAAACTGTACGGTACCAGGTAGCCTACCGGCGCTACTGCGAGTGCGAATAAGGGCTGAAATCGGTTGTACGCATGCGCTGGTGCACCAACCGCACACCGGACGCCATGCCGGTACCGCTTCCGCGCTTTCTATTGTTGTAGGCCGCGTTTAATGGCTGAGAAGTTCACACAGCGGAGAGATATAACGCGTCCAAGCCTGCTGACGCTGGGACTTCGCTGAGGTTGCATGGTTTTTGCGGGAACTATTGCAGTGCAGGTTACTGCTCCCGGCGCCTAAACGTATCGGCTTCGCAAGGAATGGGACGACGCCGGCAATGTTTCTTCCAAAGCGGTACCCAAAACTGCACTTTAACTCACGCCGAGCTACGTGCACTTTAGCGTCGGAACTTCGAAAAGTATGTGCACACTAGCGGCAGCGGCGGCGCGCCGCCGCTGTCGGCAGGGCGGCACGGCAAGTTCGACGCTAGTGTGCACGTAGCTTTACAGTTGTCGTTCAAGTTTCACCCTCGATCGATCGCCGCCGACTCAAAATAGTTGGACAAGTTCGAGCGCCAAATATCGCCAACACACGCAATATACAACCACAAGCTTACTTATAAGCTAGTTCCCCCCTGCTACGTTCACCCAAGGCGGCATGTTCGTTTGAGTTGCCTGACATGATGTACTCTACAGATGCGTTCACCTTGCAAAACGGCGTTGTTTGTTGTTTTGTTGCGCCCGTGTTTGTCGCTTTCCCGGTCGTTCCGTATTGTTCTTATCGCTGTTTTATAGCCGGCCCGTAATACTACTGTCCAGACCTGCTTTCTGCCGTGGCCGACAGGTTAATTTAGGTTTGACCATCTACGTACTCATAAATACGCGCAAAGTAGCTCCTCCTTAGTGCATCGCCGCATTAGTGAGGATCGGCTGTCCCCCACGTCAAGAGTGACAGTGACGCCCTATCCGCTGGAATGAGGGAAATCATGATTCATCGCAAGATGCCCCGTGTTATTCTTCTCCACCTACTCCTCAATCGTGGTCTCCGACGAGAAAGTTTCATGGCGTGCGTACGTGCGGATAAGTACTTCCTTAAAGCCAGGCACACATCTCACTACGAGTAAAACGTTACTAAGCTGGCATTCCGTGATTTCAGTGTGCCCCGCGAGCTATATCCGAAACTGACACTATCACACCAAAGAGAAGAGGACGACAGCACCAACTGTAAAGTATTCGCCAGAAATTAGACCTAGCGTTTCGCGTCGAGGTTTTACGTCGTCAATCGGTACACGCAGCTTGACGCACAATGGTTTGAGGTTGCTTGGCAGGTATTTAAGCTTAACATTCAGCGGTCAACGTTAAGCCTAAACACAGTCCTAACAAAGGCGATTGGACAAGGGTCTTAGTAAAAGTCACAGAACGAAGAACCAAAGTTGCAAAAAAGGGATAATGATGACGCGTTCATTCGCACTCACATCCTATGGCCACACAAGTGCAGATATCTTCTGAAACTTTCCTAAGATCGCATAATCTTTGGCCCTGTTGACTTACGTACTAGTGGCAACTTCTCAAAAGTTTCCGATGCTTTCCAGGCTTAGCCGGAGCCGTATAAGTAGTGATGGAAGCACTTCATGGCGTACGTGGCGAACACGCGTCCCAAGGGACGCTTGTATCGTCATTCGCCAAAGCGTTCAAGGCTCGTAAAACATGAAATGGGAAGAGCGTCTGTCAAACTAGGCTTTCGAGGAACATTGCTGCCACTACCTAACTGAACTCGCAAGAGAGGGAACAACCAACTTACTGTACCCGAAGGACCCAGTTCATAGCGGTCCACGTTTTAGCGGTGGTTTTCTGTGTCGCGGGTCAGCATACAGTTCAAGTACGGATGCGCGGGCCGGTATACGTGTTCAGCGAGCGGTTCATAGCCAGCCTAGATGACAGCAGTTGCAAGAGCTTTGGACAACGACGGTTACACTTAGTGAATAGTGATTTTCCCGATGACCACTTACGTCGCATCGCCTTACAGTTCCTGGAGGAACTGGATTCCAGAGAGCTAAGGAAGCAAAACAAAAAAAGCTGCAGGTGAGCGCTGGTTTCACCCTACACGTTGAATTCACTGGCGAGGCATGCGTGCAGGCAACCATGTGAGTGCACCGTCACTGGTTACGTCGTGCTCCGCGGGATGGCGGTACTTATCCGTGCTAGGCACCTTGTGTGTTGGACGTTCCAAACTCTGCCCCACTGAACGCAAAGTAATTCACAGAGTCCAATGTGAGTGCGATTAATAACATCTCTGTTGACATCCCCGTTGGGAATCGGGTTGAAACGGAGCAGACGACACATGTCGGTTTTTTTTTTTTCTTCGGCGTGCGGGCGCAGTGGCAGAAGCCGCGCCATGTCCGTGGCACTTCGGCGTTTCTAGTGTTGTCAAGCGAACAAATTGGCTGCTAAACATTTCAGTGAATACGATCTGTATGTCTACGGTGTCAACTGAGGAGCGGCCAGAAAAAAAAAAAGGTCACCTGTACAAAAAGTATGATTCGGAGTAGCTTTCTTTTACGTCAGGCCTCAAGAAACTAGAAAAACAGTGTAACTGCTGTGGATCCAAGCCTGAGCGTGCCATGAGCAGTCCGTCTTTGGGTGTGTCTGCAGGTGCGGACATGGCGTTTGTTCAGCCCACAACTCAACTTACTCGTCATTTACGATTCTTGCATGGACAACCCGCTGCTCGAATAATGGTCAAGAGACAGCACCGCGTCCACAGGGCAGGCTTTGGCGTGGTTATTCAATTATTCCACGCAGATTTCCGCCCCCTCTTTCTATTTATGATCCCTCTGGCAGGCTCAGTTCTTTCCCCCTCCTTCCGTGCTTTTTGACTTGCACACCTTCTACATACACTAAACCATCGAACTAAAACACCCGCGGATAGTAGGCGCTTGTGCTGCTGTCTTCAGCCACCGCTGTTTACAGCTTCCCGACTCGTCGCAATAGTTTGGCGAAGTTTGTAAAAGTATTCTCGCACAGATATTGTTTGGGAGGAGGGGGAATCTTTCTTGGAGGAAACGCCACATTTAGGCGTTTGTTTTTGCGCTGATGACATAACTGTTTTGTGCCTTTTAGGGGCGAAGCCTCTTAGGGGCTGGGGCTGTTGGCGTCTCCAGTCGTCGTCGTCGTCGTCGTCGTCGTCGTAATCTTCGTCTCATGTAGTCAAGGTACCAAAACACCGGGAAACTCGTTTACGCAGGGCTTATAAGCTTGCCGAACCAGCTATTTGCGCTTAAACTTAGGTTCATTTTTTCATAGCAGTAAGAATGGTGGGGTAAACAGTGGAAGTTACGAAAGTACACGTAAACATAGAAGTACCTACCCATACTGCTGTTGGTACTGCTCGCACTATGCGTGTTTTAGCTGCACAGCAGTGCGGCGCTTTGGGGTTGTCTCAGACGACAATGGCTGATTGGCGTGTGCAACGGTGTCTTACGGGACCATATCTGTCGAGGGAACACCATGTTTAAGGAAAGAATTATTTCCTACCTTAACAAAAACAAGCCAGGTACAAATACGGTAAAAAACAAAGCAAAGACAGAAAACGGGCCCGCCGCGGTATGGTGGCGCCATCTAGGTTCACTAATTCGGTAAACCATGCTCCGCAGCGGTTTGAAGACCTGTTCTTGTGATGTCATTGCAGACGTCATGAAAACACGATTTGGCGGGAGAATCAAAATTTTACTTAAATTGGCTAATTTCTCAGCGAATAAAGCGTCGTTGGCTTCCGGGCAAGCGCTGGGGGCACTATAAAACATGAAATCTTTTGAATAAAACAAACTTGTGTTTTGTCTGATGGCCCCTTTAATTAAAGGGCCCATGAAGACAGAATACAATTCTGCTCAGTTTGAAAGAAGTAGCATTTGGTAACTCACTCAGCCCAATTCCAGGTACGAAATATGCTTTTTAAACGAGAAAACGCAAGAAATATCGAAACACTTTCAAATTTCGCGCTACAGTGACATCACATGGGCAGCAGTGATGTAATATGGGCTAGCACTAAAAGCACAGTTTTAAGTGGGTTTTCTGCACGTTATAGCATTCAATTGATACGATCAGACGAAACTAGAGGCCTCACTGCAATCGGCCAGCCATGTTTCTTCGCGGTGCCGCGGGCCTCAATCTGTGTTGCCTTTGGTCGGCGGCCGCCATCACACATACACAAGATTCTGTGACGTCATACAGAAGTTGCCGGAAAGTAGCCGTGAAGTCGCCACTGCTTCACCTTTCTTTAATATCTCCGCTATTTGTTTGAAGTTTGCCGTAAAATATAATTGTCATCTGACAAAACGGCCTCCTTAATGAGCCGAACTTGTATTTTGTATTCACGGCCACTTTAAGGGCCCCGTGAAATTCTTTCTCGACGCATGCTCTTCCCGTTGCAGAAGATGGGTGACGAGTCGGTCGTGTCTGGTCTGTCGACCGAGGACGCCGGAGGGCCAGCCCTGGGAGGTCCTCAGCAGGGTGGTGCAGAGTGAGTTGAGCCAACGAAGGGGTTTCACTTGGAGCCGTTACACTGCAGGGAAGTGGTTTAGTGCATAGAGTTTCATACTGTAATATATACTAGAGGGAAATCTGGCGCCACTGTCTAGGGGAGCCGCGCGTCGGCGAGCGTTCCGTCATGTACCGGGCAGGCGCGTTCCAGTTGTCCTTGGCATGGCTCATGAACAGGCTGAAAAGTTGGCTCTGGCTGCAAAAAAGCAACAACATTACTCTAGAAGGTTCATCAAATTTGTTTTGTTATTACAAAATTAAACCTACAGAAAGATTAATTTGTCAATAATTATGTAGAAGCTTCATGCATGATGAACAAGAAAAAAATATTAACCTTTTTTGCTGATTTTGGCTTCGAGACAAAAAAAGAAGCCATATGGCTATCTAAGCCAAGTAGGCGAGGAACATCGCTAGCAGCAATGGCGCCACACACGGCGGCCCGCGACTGCAGCGACAGATTTCCCTCTAGTATATATTAGTATGAAACTCTATGGTTTAGTGGCCCTACGCGGCGGCCGAAAGTGGCGAGTGACTGATATCCCGATGATTGCTCTGCGTTTGAAACCGGAATCAGTTTCAACCTGAATGTGTTTTAATTTGGCGGATTGCTCGCGTCCAGCGTCGGCACCGATTAGCTTCTGCAAATGAATGAACGAGTTCATTGATCAGAAAATTGAAAGGATAGTCCACCAGCAGGCGTAATTTGTAACACCTAGAGGTGGACACCGGAATTCCTGGTGGTATGGGGGTGAGGGAAGGGTATGACAGACTGGCAGAGAGGAGAGAAAAAAGGAGAGAGGAGGTTAAAAACACACAAACGGGCAAAAAAAAAGACAGAAAAAAAGAGGGAGGAATGTCTAGAAAGCACCATCCAATCTTTCGTCCCCCAATCGATTTAATCACTGACTGCTCTAACTTGCGTATGAATCCCCTTACGTTCACGCAGAGGAAAACTGTAAATTTTGTGTTTCGGGAAAATATGAATGCGACACGGCTGGATAATGAGGACCAAAGATATTGAACTTCATCTGTTGTCGGCTGGGGTGTGTCAACGTTGACATTGGCACGAGTGCAGTGACAGTCATCTAGGCCGGAATTTCAAATCTCGGTGGCGCCTAGACGAAAGAAAAGAAAAGCGACATTTTTTAAAAGTCGGTCGGATTGGCTTTTGCGTTCACCCTTGCGCGCAGGTGAGCGTCTGCACTGGAATATTTTTGAACTATATATTCTCGTGAGAATGACGTGCGTGTCGCTTTAAGCGAGCAAAACGCCGAAAAAAAGCTTACCTGTAGGGTTGCTTTTAAACGTTTCCTAAAGACTTTCCTGGGCTAGTTGAACGCAGAAATTGCGGAGTACCTTAGGACCGCACAATGTCCATCCGCGTCCTTGCGGATAGCATTTACAATCGCAAAAACACACACAGGTACCGCAGGATTTGAGCCTGCATCTGGTAGACTAGACAGAGTTAGTGTCAGTCGTCTTACCCATTTGGCTACGACCCACTTGGCGTACCCATTTAGCTACGACCCATTTGTCTTATCCATTTGGCTACGCCGAGAGTCAAACGGCTTACTTCCTCGCCTGTAACGGTGCGGAGTATCTTCGGACCGCACAATGTCCGCCCGCGTCCATCCGTGCGCACACCATCATCAAGCGAAAATTAAGCGAAATTCAATTTGAGCCGTCAGTTGCGGTTCCATTTAGGGAATAATCAAGGTGCAAATCACGGCTCAAATCGAATGACGGTCGGGGCGCAAATCGGATGTCCCTCGGTGCGCAACTTGGATGTCATTTCGGGTCCCCGTACTCCGCACCCTGGCCATCATCCACGGAGTGGAGATGGTATCATTGTATATGACAAAATTGCTAGAGTTGTAGCTAACAATCCGCGTGTAAGAGCATGTAAATGTCTTGATAAACCGTCATATCTCTTGCATTTAATATTTGTGTCTGTTTTTGCTGTGTCGTAATTAAAGTGTGTCAGGCCGACATAAAGTAGCGCTTTCTTTAGCATTCTCAGCTCTCAATCATTTTTTGTAATGCCTGCTTCGCTATATCTGAAGGTCGAGCAAGCGGCAGTGGCCATTCAACCCGAATGTGAGCAATGCGCTTGTTGAGTTAAGTCAATGGACCATCATTAGTCCAGTAGTTTTATGGGACCATGGAACGGCTATGCTCAACTGTTGGCACCCTTGTGTCAGTATAAACAATAACATTTTTGGTTTTAATCTGAAATTATTTGCGCTTGTGTAAAAAAATTGCGGTGCCTATATTTGCGACGTTGAAGACCTGCTTATTTTTGGCGCTTAGAGCGCCCTTTCTTAATGCCTAGAAATCCTGCCACTAATAATTACATAGTAAGGCTCTAACTCTTGTTTCATTGAAACTATTTCGAAGCCTAGTTATGTGACAATTAGCCGCTAAGACGACGCCATCATTATGCCTATAGTTTCATTTACTTGTAAACCGTCTGCTGTGAGCCGTCTGCGCAGAGCCGTCTGCGCAGACTGCGCAGTAAGCCGTCTGCGCAGAGAGTATGGTCACGGAAAACGGCTGAAACTGTTGTTTTATCGAAACTGTCCCGAGAAAAATGATAAAAGACTAGCCCGACTAGCTTTACGCCGAGTTTCATTGACTTTTCACAATTACACAGTTCGCAGTGAAATTGTAAATATTCCGCGCACGGGGCACCTTGAGCAATCTTGGTGACGGTACTGGCGATACCGCGGACCCCGAGCCCCCAAACATACGCTGGATCCAACCGTGGCAATGTGTTTATAGGTGGAGGGTTAGAAACCACGAACGGTGGCCGTCGGAGCCCAGGTCAAGCTCCGGCGGATGGGCTCCCTGTCTGTTCACCAGGCAGGGAGCTCCGGGACCTCTTTGGCTACCAGGGTAAGGTCAAAGGAGAAAGTACCCCCGTCTCCCTGCTTTCCAATGTGTCATATGGCATTTTCCAACCCCCCCCCCCCCCCCAAACGTGATCGGCCCCCGAAAAGGGCCGCACCGAAGTTTCGTACCCACCTCTTTCAACAACTGTCTTGTCAACAACCGCGAATACCTATGCTCGTTTTCTTGTGATTGAGTCTGCTGACTCAGCACGACCTGTCGCTTCCATGTCTGTATTCTTGATCTCTAAATTTCTGCAAAGCACCATAGGCGGCAAATATCAAGCTAAAAAGCTCAGGACCGGAGAAATCCTGGTAGAAGTCAATGCTGAACAACAAGCCCGCACTCTTCTTGCACAAACCCGCATCCATGATCTGGACATCAGGGTCACGCCCCACAGGAGCCTAAACAGCTCCCAGGGTGTGATTTCTGAGACAGATCTCTTGACGGAAACAGATGCCGACCTTCTCGAAGGTTTAAAGGACCAGGGCGTCACAGCTGTGCGCCGCATCACGATGCGCAGGGACGATAAGATAATCCCCACCAGACATATTATCCTGACCTTCGACCGTTCGACACTTCCGCAATATATAAATGCAGGCTACATCCGATGCTCTATTCGTCCTTACATACCGAACCCGCGCCGCTGCTTTAAGTGCCAGCGGTTCGGGCACAGCACAACCTCTTGCCGCGGAAAACAAGCTGTGCCAAATGTGCAGCGCAGGACCACCCCACTGACAACTGCAATTCTGACAACCTCACATGTGCAAACTGCAGGGGCCCTCATGCGGCCTACTCCAGGAAGTGTGAGAAATTCCAAGTGGAAAAGAAAATAATCCATCTAAAAGTGACAGAAAACATCACCTTCCTAGAGGCGCGGAAGAGGTTCGCCTCTTTCCCCCTGGGGAGGTACGCCGACGCGGCTCGCCGGGGGGCGGAGCGGCGTCTGGTCTCGGCGGGGACCCAGTACCGCGAGTCGGACTTGGTCCCGCCCCCGCCCCCCCCAGGGTTGCCTCAGGCAGCCCAGCCCGCCTCCACACCGCTCGCTGAGCCAGCAGCGGTTGTGGTGGCAACCTCTTGCGTCGGGACCGGTGCCGCTCCCGTCCGTGCCTCCCCATCGTCCAGTGCGTTGGAGGGTGCCATGGACACCACGGGCCCCGGACCGGCTCCCACCGCCACCGCACCGCCCGTGCCACTTCTGGTGCCCCCGACACCAGCGGCGGTGGCGGGTCAAACGAAGGGCCCCCGAAGGGGGGCCAAGTCCGGGGGGCCCGGTTCGACGGGCACACCCAGGACATCGGACGACGAAATGGACGTCGTGCCGTTCTTGCCTGCAACCCAGCGCAAGGAGCGGCCTCCGTCGTCCAAGCCTACAGATAGGCCACCCAAAAAGCCCAATCCAAGAGTCACAGCCCCGAAAGACGACACATAAACATACACACTCCAGTAGCTCTCACACCAAATAATGGGAAGAGAAAATATTGTTCAATGGAACTGCAGAGGCCTTATGAATAATCTTGACGACGTGTATGAGATTCTGCATACCAATCAGCCAAGTGTAATGTGTGTTCAGGAAACACATTTGAATTCTAAACACACAAATTTCTTGAATAGTTACCTGGTATACAGGAAAGACAGGGATGGCTGCACACACTCTTCTGGCGGTGTGGCCATAATCGTCCGGAAATCCTTAGCATGCCACCATGTCACTCTGAACACTATCCTTGAGGCTGTAGCAATACGCTTGATAATATTTAATGGGTTGATAACGGTATGCTCCATATACATTCCTCCTGATGTTTCACTTTTAAGCTCTGACTTCGAGGCGCTGGTTGACCAACTGCCCGAACCATACATCCTGACAGGCGACCTTAATGCTCACAACACTCTTTGGGGCTCTTCTCGCACGGATGCCCGAGGTCGCCTTATAGAGAAATTCCTTACATCTTCAGGAGCATGCCTTTTCAACAATAAACAGCCTACATATCATAACATAGCACACAACACATACTCATGTCTTGACTTGGCTATTGGCTCCGCAGTTCTCTTTCCTCTTGTCGAGTGGGGTGTGGGAACTGATCCATATGGCAGTGACCACTTTCCCACCTCACTTACATACATAGGTAAAGGCCCATGCAGTCCATCTTCCCGTAATAGGTTCAATGAAGCACGAGCTAACTGGAATACATTTACAGAGACATCCAAACTACACCACACATCCATAGGACACCTACACGTAGATGAAGCCGCACAACTCCTCACGGCGCACATCCTCGACGCCGCCGAAAGGTCCATTCCCCACGCCTCTGGTGCCCCGCGCAACCAGCGGAGGCCGTGGTAGAATGAGGACTGTAGGCGGGGGCGAGAGGCCCAGAACAAGGCGTGGGGTATCCTCCGTCGGTACCCCACGTCGGGAAACCTCCTCTTGTTCAAACGGGCCAAGGCGTTAGGAAAACGTGTGCGCCGTGAGGCAAAAAGAGATAGTTGGCGCTCATTCATAACATCTATAAACTCGTACACAGACACACGCAAGGTATGAACACGTATACGCAAACTCAAGGGACAACAAACACACAGCCTGCCCCTGGTCAGTACAACTGGGGACACACTGGAAGACCAGGCTGACACACTCGCACAACACTTCCAACACGTGTCCAGTTCAGCGCACTACACGAACACTTTCCTGAAACATAAAGCCTCTTGTGAAAAGAAGTCCCTACACGACAACAACAAATCACAGACTTCTTACAACTCCCTGTTTTCGCTACATGAGCTGAGGGCTGCTCTGAGCACGTGTAAACCCTCAGCTCCAGGCCCAGACAACATCACATATACAATGATACAACATCTACACGCAGACACACTTGAAGCACTTCTACATCTATACAATAAAATATGGCTTTCGGGGCACATTCCACACTCTTGGAGGGAGGCCATTGTAGTGGCTTTCTTGAAGGAGGGAAAGGACCCGTCGTCCCCCTCAAGTTACCGTCCAATAGCCCTGACGAGCTGCCTGTGCAAGCTCTTCGAGAAGATGATAAATCGCAGGCTCGTGTACTTCCTCGAGTACAACGGTCTTCTCGAGGGCTGCCAGGCAGGCTTCAGGGTGGGGCGATCCACGAATGATCAACTGGTTGCACTTGACTCATACATCAAGGATGCCTTCGTACATAAGCAGTACTGTTTAACTGTCTTTTTCGACGTCGAGAAGGCCTACGACACCGCTTGGCGTTATGGGATCCTTAGTGACCTCAGGTCATTCGGCGTTTCGGGTAATATGTTGAACACCCTTGTTAGTTATTTGTCAGAGAGAACGTTCAGAGTAAGAGTTGGTTGTGCACTTTCAAAGGTTCACGTCCAAGAAAATGGCGTACCACAAGGTGGCGTGTTGAGTTGCACTCTCTTCATAGTAAATATGAACTCTCTTGGAAAGGCACTGCCACCAACAATCTCTTATTCTATGTATGTAGATGATGTGCAAATATCTTTCAAATCATGTAATATGTCAATATGCGAACGTCAAGTTCAGCTTGGTGTCAAGAAGCTTGCCGGCTGGGCAGACAAGAATGGGTTTAAATTGAATCCTGCAAAAAGCTCCTGCGTTGTGTTCTCCAGGAAGCGCGGGGTCCATCCGGACCCAGACATTACTCTTAATGGTGTGTCGCTTCCTGTGAATAAGGAGCAGAAGTTCTTAGGTGTGGTGTTTGATCACAAACTCACATTCATTCCCCACATCAAGGAACTTAAAAATAAATGTCTCAAAACAATGAATATACTTAAGGTTCTTTCCCACCAATCCTATGGTTCCGACAAAGAACTCTTGCTTCGCTTGTATACTGCTTTGGTTGGGTCTCGTTTGGACTATGGCAGTGTGGTGTATGGGTCGGCGACTAAGACAGCCTTGCGAATTCTTGACCCAGTTCTACACCTGGGCCTTCGTCTTTCGTCGGGTGCTTTCCGCACTAGCCCTGCTGAGAGTCTTTATGTTGAGTGTAATAAGTGGAGCCTTGACAACCAACGAACATACATGGACTTGCTTTATGCTTTTAAAATTTCATCGCTGAATAATCATCCTTTTTATCCTGTCTTTAACGACACATCCACAACTCTGCTCTTTGTAAATCGCCCATCCGTTCCTCTGCCCTTTTCACTTAGAGTGAAAGAGCGAGCCTCGGATCTCAGTGCTTCGTTTTTAGATGTGTACAGGTCATCCTTTTCAAACAGTTTACCGCCTTGGCAAGGTCGTCCTGTGTCGTGCGACCTTTCTTTTATGAAACTTGACAAAAATCGGGTACCGCGAGCTGCAATACTGCAGCACTTTCTGTCTCTGCAGTTTAAATACCCACTTGCAGAATTTTACAGTGACGCGTCTAAAACCTCCACCATGGTCTCCTGCGCTGCTCATGGTCCGGATTTCAGTGCAGCCAGAACCATGAGCGTCCACACAACAATTTTTTCAGCAGAAGCGTATGGAATTTTACTGATTGTACGACACATTCTTTAAACTCAAATTCCCAATTCCATCATCTATACAGATTCTCTGAGTGTTGTTCGCGCACTGTCATCGCACAAGCTCCCCAAAAACCACATAGTTAATCTTGTATTCAACACTATCATGTCCGTGTATGCACAAAAGCATCAGCTGGTCCTCTGCTGGGTCCCAGGACACGCAGGGATCGCTGGGAATGAGTTGGCAGATGAGAGGGCTGCTGCTGCTGCACTCAGGAACACTGTGGACATTACAACGGTACCCTACACAGACCTCAAGCCACACATAAGACAACACCTGCGCAGAACATGGCAAACACACTGGGACGAACAGACAGACAACAAACTACATGTAATAAAGCCACACTTGGGACGGTACACATCTGACTCACACAACAGACACACGGAAGTCGCCTTGGGTAGGCTACGGATAGGGCACACGCATGCAACTCACTCGTATCTGCTGGCGTGATCTCCTAGACCCCAGTGCAGCAGGTGCGGAGAGGCCCTATCCGTAGTGCACATACTGATCACATGCAAGGCACTTCACACAACACGACACAAACACTTCAGAGAACTCTACAGACAACATATTCCCCTACATCCATCGTTTTTCCTGGGTGACGAAGCCATTGTTTCCGTGAAACGTGTGTTTGAGTATTTGTCGGACGTCAAGTTTTTAAACCTCATTTCCTATCACGCATCATGAAATCTGGCCCTATACACCAGCCATGCTCATTGTCGTTTTGTGATTTTACTTTTGTTTTTGCTGATTTTACTTAGTATATAAGGTATCACCTCTCATATACGACTATTGTTTTGGCGCTCTTTGCCCCAGTTGGCCTTGCGCCATAAACATCAAACCATCATCATCAATTGTAAATATTGCTGTCAGTGCGCATTGTCAATGTACGAGCATCTACGGAAGGAAAACGGACAGCCCCTTGTTTGCCCGCTGGAATAAAGCTCCAGTTCGCCAGGGCTTCATTCGGGTAATTAACGCGGAAGTATGCTCGATCGCAAATTGCAAACAAACGTGTTTTGTTTCGAGCACGACCCGCTCAACGTTGAAAAAGTGAGGCTCGGTACCACAGCTTCGCTGGTCATCCGTCTTCACAGACTGCGAGGGCACTGAGTTCTAATCAGCGTACCTCGAATTGCCTCTAAAGCGAACAATCCACTCATTCGGCTCCACTGTGCAATACATAACGTTCATAAAAAAATGGGGGGTTCGTGAGTACCGGTTTGCAGCGGTTTTCTTTCATTTTCTCGAAGGCTTTTCCGTACTCCTTTAGGCTGATCAATCGGGAAAAGGCACGCTTAAGGTAGCTCGGCAGCTACCTTAAGTAGAGATTCCTTTTCGGGCCGATAAGTTCGCGGAGAGGCGCCCTTTAAGCATAAATTTGTTTCTTGAAACACAATGCGGCGTCTGAAAGTGTCGAAGGCAAAAGTTATACGCAAGTTAGGTTTCTCAATGCTTGGGTAAAAGTTAAAAGTGGGGAGTGTTCACGAAGCGTGGCCCACCAAATCCGAGCTCTGCTTTTGTGTTTAAAACTTCGAAATACAAGCCGGAAATGAGGCGTGATTTAACTTCCGGGGTGATCCTCCTAACCAAAGGTTAGCCTATGAAGGGAAGAATGTTACTGGGACTTCCGGATTATCATGCCTGCGAAGGGGGGGAAAGGGGTAGGACAGCGCGTGCGCATGTGTAGTATTCCATATTGAAAAGTTCAAAAAAAAAAAAAAAAGAAAACCTCGCCATTCGCAGGTTTGCATCGCTCGCATTTAGTCCCCCTTGAACCTTTTAAAGAAGCGTAGCCTTGGTTATTATGGCTGTGATTTTACGGTTTCAGCTTTCTTCAGTCCGTGCGGATCGTTAACAGGAAATTATGCTCGGCGAAGTGGAGAGGGGAAAAATTCTAAGCCAAGAAGTGTGAGGAAAAGTGGCGAAGAGGCAATGAGCCCTCGAGGAGGCATTGGGCGTGCGCGCCTCAAAAAAAAAAAAAAAAAAAAAAGCTTCCCGGGCCTGGAATCTTTTTTGTTCGTTATTGCCTGACTTTGGCAGAAAAAAATCTGTTACATTCTCAACCTATAAGTTGATGTTAATAACCACCCTGGCATACTTTATGTGGGCAGTTTTGATTGGCGAGGGAACCAGTTGCGAAGGACCCAGGTTCGGTTCTGTAACCGGAATCGAAGCTGCGTCCCCCGCGTTACGACAGCGGCGTCTATACGATTGCGCTATCATCGCATTCGTGGCGCACATTTCCTTTGGTTCGTAGCGCGGGCGTTGGCTGTGGACTTTGATTGAATTGAAGTGAACTTTGGCAAATGGCAATTTTGACTTTAGGAGGGTGGATTGTGGAATTGGATTTAACACTGTTTGAATATAGAAAGCTTCGCTTTTTAACAATGTTTCTTTATTATTTTATTGGTTATTTATTCAGAGTACCCCTAAAGGCCCTCACGCAGGAGGGTGTTACATAGGGGGTGGCCAATGAGAAATAGAACATAAAAAGAACAGTGCATGCGCGAACACAAATATGATAAATGTAATATTAGCTCGAAATAACGCGTAAATATAAACTCAAAAGAAGAAACAACAAACAAATCTCTGTAGAAGAAGAAGAATCTGTCCGAAGTTAAACAATAAAAAAGAGTGTTGTTTTCAATTCACAACTTCCTCTTGAGAAAGGGGCCGGCCCAAGAAAAGCCCCAAGTTCAAAAAGCTAGCGAGGACCACCAGCTCTGCTGTTTCCTCAGTCTTCGCATCTCAATCGCCAAGGTGGCCAAACTTTCTTTCCGAATATTTCACTTATTGAAAGACGCGAAAACTTTGAAAACAGCGGTACACCTCGGATGTCTCTCGCTTGCTGCTACACCGCGAAAATTCAAAATTTTTTCCTTCACTTAAATCCGTCCTTCTCGTCTCCAGGGGCGTGATAAAGAAGCTGTCAAACTTCTGGTTCATCATCGGGTCCATACCACTGGTTTTGTTTCTGCTAGTCTGCCTGCCAACCATGTTCTACGTCCAGTCCATCTCAAGTAAGCAAATGCAGCCGCTATTTCTGATCTCGCGCAAGTTGACGGAACGAAGGAACCACTAACGAAACCCTGCAGCACGTTTCCCAACTGCTCTCAGAACGTAGAGAAGCACCCAGTACTTATAGCAGAGATTCACAGGGTACTTCAGCCAGAAATTACTGCGTTACGCTGAATTGATGGCTTAGTAAAGGGATCCTGATACTTTTTTTTTCAACTTTTTTCGAAATCTTCAATGGTTGCAGAATGAAGTCGACCAACACATCCAAAAATTATATTAGGGGGTCGCAAAGTAGCTTGACCAAGAATTACTGCTCTATGCGGATCAGATGACTTAATTGGCAAGCAACTCAAAATATAATTCTCTTTCCCGGTCTCGGCGTTCTTCGACCGCTGGAATTCCGTCATTACTGCGGTGTAGCGGCTATTGGCCGGCTTTTCTTCAATTGCAGCAATGAACTCATTCTAAAACAACTTTAAAAAGAATGCCACAAAAGCAAAGTAGAAACGGAAGGCGTATCTACTGCGACGAACAAATCACGCACTGTCGCTCCGTGCTTGCGATAACTATAGCTTTCGCAGTGCTTCCAGACGCGAAGAGTGGAAACGTTTATCGGAAGTGTTGCAGAGTCCCTTTAAAAACTTGCTCAAAAGATTTGTCTCTCTTTCCCAATCTTGGCGTCACGCTGGAATGACGTCACTCGAACGACGTCACGGCTGTTGGCCAGCTTCGTTCCAGTGGCAGCAATAAACGCATTCGATAGCTACATCGAAGGACTCTGCATTACTTCCGATAAACGCTCTCCCTTTTTCCTCCCAGTCTGGAAGCACTGCGAAAGCTATACTGATCCGCAGCATGGAGCGGCACTGCGTGATTTGCTCGTCGTGATAGATACCCCTTCCGTTTCTGCTTTGCTTTTGTGGCTTTCTTTTTAAAGTGGCTATCGAATGCGTTCATTGCTGCAACTGAAAGAAAACCGGCCATTAGCCGCTTCAGCGCTGTAATGACGTAATTCGAGCGGTCGAAGAACGCCAAGAGCTGTAAAGAGAGAAAAATCTTTTGAGTAAGAGTCGTAATTTTCGTCGAAGGTGCTTTGCGACCCCCTATAATGTAAGTACTGGAGGTGTTGGCTGACTACGTTCTGCAATCGTTTAAAAATTTCGAAAAAAAAAAGTTGAGAAGTTTTGCAGGGTCCGTCTAAGAAAATGCCTGAAAGCAGAACAGAAACTGGAAGGCGTATCTTCTGCGACGAGAAATCACCTAGTGAATCTCTATGGTGGCGATGATAATTAAAACTGTCGCAGTGCTTCAAGGCACGAATGAAATAACGTAAGCGTTTATCGGCAACCTGCCAAGTCCCTTTAAAGTAGAAGCCTAAAATTGACGCTCTTGGAACTTGCGACATAGCCCGGTCTTCTAACGCCTGATTGGTCCACAGCGTTGCAAATACTTTAGCGGTAGATTTTGGAATCCCTCTTGCTGAGCCTCTGGCATCGGTGAGCGATGACCCCACTGAGACCTTATGTATATACAGTAGACTCACGATAAACGGAACATCAAGGGACCGAAAAAAATTAGTTCCGTTTAACAGGAGTTCCGTTTATCGAGATCGATGTATGAAAGCGCAAATTTATGTGGGTACACAATCAATACCATTTCATGGAACTCGAAGCATCAGAAGGTGAATGTAGCTGATAGTTTTTCAGAAAGCACGAAAACTAAAAGAGGTTTAGGCACAGCACTCACAAAGTTAACTTGGCAACAATGAGTCGCTGTGCACTACAAGATGCATCAAATATTTTTGTTTGAGTCCTTGCAACGGCATCTTCACGGAGGCTAGAGACCTCAACTTCGTGAGTGCTTACGAGCCACCGAATGTAGAAGACGTAAACGCGGTAATGAAGCGCGAATAGCACCAC
Source organism: Haemaphysalis longicornis (assembly GCF_048455015.1). Taxonomy (NCBI): domain Eukaryota; kingdom Metazoa; phylum Arthropoda; class Arachnida; order Ixodida; family Ixodidae; genus Haemaphysalis; species Haemaphysalis longicornis. Next base: position 47,024,541 of record NW_027526422.1, on the reverse strand, counting down.
GATGGCACGAACGAGGCAACAGGAGCAGAGCCCCTTCAACGTCGTAAACCTCAACGGCTTAAATAGAGACCATACGACTGGAACAAGAATTGCGATTCGTTGCGCTAACACGGCTGACAACTAACGAGACGAGGCTTACGAGGAGCAAAAAAAAAAAAAAAATCACACAATCACGAAACAGCCGGAACCGTAAAAATCTGATTCTCATGCCAATTGGTTTCACAAGAAGTTCTATTTCTGGTTCCGTTTACACGGTGACGTGGAAACTTTAGTTCCGATTACCGAGAGTTTTTTTACGTTATCTGAATATAAAACCAACCAACTTACTATACTGTTCCGTTTAAGCAGCAATTCCGTTTAAGCGATTTCCGTTTATCGAGATTCTACTGTAGTTCCCCTTGAATTGTCATGAATGGTCTGGGGTCGTCTGGCGGGCAGCCGAATCTTTTAGGGTTTGGCGGACACGGAAACAAAAAACTGCTGCGATGTGCGTGCGTGTATATGTACATTTACAGGGGTCGTCAAAAGTAAATAGAACACGGTCTCGTAAATTTACAGGGAATTCTCCTTTCTGAAACTGCCTGGCTGAGTTGGTGTGCATTTAAGGACTCTTCCCTAATAGAAAAAAGCTTCCTGTAAAGCGGTAATGGATGACATAAAGCCAGTAAGACAAATATTTTGTTGAAATTCACAGATACTTGTTTCAATTACTTATGACTGCACTTGTACATGTACAGTCTTTGCCAAAATTTTGTGGCCCAAGCCGGAAACGCGCAGGTTGCAAAAAATTCAATGTACAAGCTACGTTCCCAGCGAGGCTAAAACTTTGTATGCAGGAAAGCTATAGAGAAAACACCGTTCCTTCTTGCTGCCTTAAAATGTTTTTGTCACATGTAAAGGTAAAGCCGATTTTTTGAATTCTGTGTAGTCGAGAAGGCTTAGGATTAACCCACGAAATTTTGGCAAAGAGTGTACATGTATATGCATACGTTTTTGTATACAATATTGTGTGTATGTGTGCGTGTGTGTATCTTTTTACACGCATGTGTGCGAAAGCAAGGCTCGCATGGTTATTGCGTTACATTTACAGACCCTAAAATCATGTGAGCGCATATGCTGAACTTCCACAGTTTAAGTTTCATTTCGTTTCGTTCCCCCTTGCAGGCTACGTGAACGCGTTCTACTGCAGAAGCAAAGCATGTGACAACCTGGGTAAGCTATTGAAAAATAAGTGTTCTAGTTTTTCAATGAACGGCAAATTTTTTATAGGGCGCATTCTGGCGGAAGTTGCCAGATGATGTGTTCCGTAAGGTTTCATGCCAAGGATGTAATAGTATCAATCTCTATAGTGTGTACCGGTGGTTTTTCATTGCAGAATGCCTCTTCGTAGACAGGCCGAAAATTATTTACCTCGACAGGCGCTGGGTCACACTGCAAAATAATTAAATATAATTTATATACAGGGTGATTAAAGTTAAGTGGACAGGTTTTTAAAAAAATAGGCGGTTAGATTTACGCGAAGACGACCTCTACACTGAGGTTATGCGCCCAGGAGGACACATAAATAGGAGATTATTGATTTCAGAAGCTTAATTAAATAAAATTTAATAATTAACTTTCAGAGGCTCCTCCGCACGTGGATTCTGCTAGCTATATAAACAACTGATTTCTTTCTCCGTAAGGGCGATGGAGGGTGGGCTGACACCATCTTGCTCCCGCTTCTGAATTTCCTATGCCTCTCGTATCCCTCGCCGCATTCTGTCAGGATAACGAGCCAGCACGTGGCACTGCTGAAATGCGGAGGAGCCTCCGATATGTGGTGGACTGTATGTACTGGTCTGCTTTAGCTGTGCCGATTACTGTGTTTAGATTGCGCAGCATTTAGTTTTTGTTTTTGTTTGTAAAACATTTTTTGTTAAGTCTAGCGTCACGTGTCACCCTCCTTTTTCCTATTTATTGCTGTACAGCGATAATAAAACTTCAGTTGTTAGTCAGCGCTGTGTTTGTCTACTCCTCTGTTGTCCCGTTCTTTCGCGCTGTTAATCTCAGAAATATGTACCAACTGGCCCGCCTACAATCCGTGTTTAAGATTTCACATACGCCATATTCGTCACGGAAGTGACGCCAGTACAACGAAGCAAGCGGCCTGTAAAGGGTGCACCCCTGCACACAGTGTCATCTTGCGGGGAAGCAACCTTCAGTACTAAAGAGTACGTTATACTTAGGGTTATTCGTTTTCGGGCTTCGTATTTAAGCACAACAGTGTTTTATACCGCGATACCCAAAGATTTCACTGACTTCATCACGGAAATGACGCCAGTGCACCTTTGCCGAAGCGACCCGCCGGCAGGACGTCGCTCGCCATGCACACCCACACGGCAGCCGGTGACCCGCAAATCGTGCTCAGCTGCCGGTTTCGCTGCACATTTCACTTTCGTGTTTTACCGATTCTTATGGCAGAGGAATCAACCACAGCATTTTTTTTCCTCCCATGCTACAGTCGAACACGGATGTATGGAACTCCAAGGGGATCCCAAGGGGATAGTTCGACATATCGATAATTCAAAATACAAAATACGCCTGTCTGAAGATTACCTGACAACTGTCCGCATCACTGAGAGCTTTTCGAGATTGTGACAGCCGGCAGCTTACCACTTGTTTTTCTCTTGGCCCGGAGAATTCGAACCACAGCGCAACGACCCCCCCCTCCCCCTCCCCTCATCATGAAAAAAAGTATTTGCTTTTTCTGTGTCAAGTGCACCAGACCACCTTCAAGCTTACAAACGCCGTCCAAATGAGAAAATCCGGCATTGCACATTGTGCCACAGCAGTGGCGAATCTGAACACTGACGCAAGCCCGGCAGCAGTGGGCGGTTGGTCGTTACCAGGGCCGCTAGTAGCGTCCTCTTCTTGGCATCGATGATGTCCGCCACAGCCTGCACGTCGTCGTCAGCACTTACGATATCGCGTGCCGTTTTTTATTTAGGAATGACGCACGGGAATGCCGGCAGCTCTCTAGATTGACTCTCGAGGCACTTAGCGCAGTCGCCTTCGGTATCAGAACACCTGTCGCTTGGAGTCGCGCAACAAAGCCGCTCTGCACACGACAGGCACCGGAACAGCCTGGCCGTGGTCGCGCGGCCTTCGTTAGGATCCGCAGTATCGCGCTCAGAAATGCTGCGAGAAATTTCGAATACCTCTGCAGCCGACATCTCTCCACCGAACTTTACCCGTCGAATAATGTCCGTTTTTGCCATTCAATCGAAATTCTTCCGTTTTTTGGCGAGTGTCCGTCTCGCTCGAAGTCGCCAACAAGAAACCCCGTCGCGGACGAGCAAAGACGCAGCCGCAGCTAAGCAGGCAGCGGCTAGCGCCCGGAAAACAAGATCTTCGGCGATCAAGGCTGCGAGAATGCCAGCGCTGCCCAGGGATACCATCAAGATCGTCTTGAGACCTCGAGGAGGTATCAACTTGGCCAAGCTAGGCATAGTGGAATTGACTGCGGCTGTACATGCAGCGGCCGGTACCACCAAGGAAGTTGAGTACGAGGACATCCTCTGTGTAAATGCTCAGCAAAACATTGTTGTGATCTGCACCTCAGATGAGGAACGAGCCACCCGATACAGCCAGATCAAAGAAATCGCCATACGGGAAAAGAAGCATGAAGTGTGGGCCTACAGAACTGCGCCGCACGATACGGTCAAGGGAGTCATCAGAGGAATCCCGATAAGCGAGACCTCCGACAACATTGACGAGCGCGTGGTCAACAAGCGTAATCCGCTAGCCCTAGGAGCCAAGAGAATCGGCGAAACGACAACGGTCATCGTCGTTTTCAAGGGCGCGAAGGTTCCGAATTACGTGAGGTACGGGTCGGCGTTGCTAAGATGCTCTCTCTATCGCAAGCAGGTGGATGTCTGTCACCAGTGCGGGCGCGTTGGTCATCGAAAAGACGTGTGTCCCACCCCGAATGAAAGAAGATGCCGGGGGTGTGGCAAACTCAACCCGGAGGAACAGCATCCATGCTCACCAAGATGCAAGCTATGCGGTGGGGGCCACGTTACGGGTGATAAGGCCTGCAAGGCACGCTACAAGACGCCATATGTCGTCAGGAAAAGACAATGGGAGCGGCGTTACGCTTCGGTAGAGGAGAGCCAGCTGCCATCGGAAAGCGACTTCCCAGTACTGGGCTCCGCCCGCAAACCAAGATCCCATTCGAGGAACCGTTCGAATTCTAAGGGCCGGTCGCCATCCAACGGCGGCATCTTGCGCCGTCAGAGTCGGAGTCCCAGCACCTCCCGGAAAGGAAGATCCCCGTCAAAGGACCGCGTAAGCTGGGCGGATGCGGCCAAGAGCACCAGAAAGGCCAGCGGCAATGCAACCAACAAACAGCACACGCAAAGCAAGGAGCACGAAATGATAGAGGCTCTTCGCGAGGAAAACAAGGAATTGAGAAGAATGATAGATGAATTGAAGAAGAGCCTACAATGTCTGGCGGAGGCTAGGGGCAATGACACCGCCCCGGGCCCTTCGACCAACACGTCTGAGTCTCTGCCTAAGGGGCAGCCAATGGAAACTGTCGATGATGCCCAGGAACTCAAAGAACCGGCACTCAAGAAAAGGATCACGAAAAAACGTGGCACCAAAGAAATTAGCAGCAACGAAGCTCGACTAGAGGACAGGTTGAGCAAGCTAGAAAAGAGGATGGAGCGAATGTTCGAATCGAGGATGGAAAAAATGATCGACTCGCTCAAGTTGGCCATCGCCGAAAAAAGCAGGATAGACCACGAACGGTTCTTGCAGATCGAGGGAGCCACCCAACACACTCTAAGCTATGAGGCCTTATCCCAACACCAGGACCCACGCACGACGGCGCAGGGCGGCATTACCGGTACAGACGAGTCATGGCCCCAGAAACAACAATAGTCGTTTGGCAGTGGAATTGCCGCGGCCTGCACAGGAAGTGGGCAGTTCTACTGCAACACATCGAGAGCAGCGACCGGAAACCAGACATAATCCTACTCCAAGAAACTTTAACAGTGCGTCACCCCCTACATGGCTACAGAGCGCTATGGTCTACCGACGACAATAGCCGGGGACTATGCGTCATGGCCAGGAAGGAGCACACAATGCTAGAACTTAATCTCACGAACGTTACAATTGATCACGTCTTTGCGGAAGTGGTGGTAGGCAGGAAAAGAAAGGAAAGTATTTATATCCTCAACGTTTACAGCAACCCCAGTAAACGCAGGCAGCGCTTCAGGGCGCTTCTACACAAGGCCAGTGCACAGGCAGGCTGCTCCAAGCTACTGGTATGCGGCGATTTCAACGCCATGGACCAGTCCTGGGGTTACGTCAAGAGCAACGCCAAAGGCAGAAACCTGGCGCAGGATGCGCTCGACAATGGGTACGTCCTCGTCACGGATCCTGCCAACCCGACGAGAACGGGCAACTCGGTGTCCAGAGACACCACCCCTGACCTCACCTTTGTCAAGAACATCGTGGCGGACGACGTACAGTGGAAGAACACCGGACTGGACCTTGGAAGTGATCACATGATTGTGGAAACTACAGTGCGACTGAGTGGAGCCAGCGCACCTCAGGCACGAAAGCACAAATGGGTCGACTGGGAAGCCTTCAGAAGGCAAAGAAACGAAGCCGCAGACGAAAACGAACACATCCAAGACATCGCCGCCTGGATGAAAAACGTTACCAGGGACGTGAGGTTGGCCACGAGAGAAATCGAGACGGATGTTCAAGTCGACAGCATGGACAGCAGGCTAGTCCATCTAATCCAGGCGAAGCGATCTCTACAAGAGCGATGGAAGAAGCAAAGGCTCAACAGAGGGCTGCGGAAGAAGATCGCCGGTCTGAATCGCAAGATTGAGGAGCACTGCCACGCGCTCAACAACCAGAAATGGAACGAACTCTGCAACGCTGCTGATGGCCAACTCCACAACGGCAGAACCTGGAACCTGTTCCGGCACCTACTGGATAAGACGACGACCAAGTCTTATCAGAGGGATAGGCTTGCAAAGATCCTACACGCGGAAATCAAGGAAAGAGGCGAGGATGCGGTGAAGAAGAAACTTCTGGAGAAATACATCCCATCCACGCCGAAAGTCACCCACAGAGATTACTTTGGAAGCCCAAACGACAGGTTGGACAGAGACATCGACGTCGAGGAAGTGCGGACGGCTCTGCAAGAGCTTAACAGCAGATCGGCTCCGGGTCCCGACCACGTGCCGAACGGAGCACTCAAGAACCTCGATGACCGCTCGATTGTAGCCCTCACGAAATACTTCAACGAGTGCTGGAGGTCGGGAGTCGTACCGAAGGAGTGGAAACATTCTAAGATGATCCTGATACCCAAGCCTGGAAAGCCGCCGAGCACGGACAACCTCCGTCCAATATCGCTCACATCCTGCGTGGGCAAGGTACTGGAGCGCGTCCTACTAGCGCGCTGGCAAGAATATCTCGAAAACAACGACCTTTACCCCGACAGTATGATCGGATTCCGGCAGCACTTGTGCACGCAGGACGCCATGATACAACTGAAGCACCTCATTGTCGACAGGGACACCCGAGACTCAAGGGCCGTCATGGGCCTGGATCTACAGGGGGCCTTCGACAATGTCAACCACTCGGCGATCCTGAGCCAAGTCTCTAAGTTGAACATGGGCAAGCGGACCCACGAGTACATAGGTAGCTTTCTCACGGGCCGAACGGCAGAAATCGTTGCGGGGGATCTCGCAACGGACGCCAAAAAGAACGGCAGCCGAGGCACCCCTCAAGGGTCGGTGATCTCGCCGCTCCTATTCAACCTAGTCATGATCGAGGTCGCCAGTAGACTCGCAGAGGTGGAGCACGTCGGGCACACCATATATGCCGACGACATCACGCTGTGGGTCGAAGGCGGCAGCGACGCTCGAGTAGAAGAGGCGCTTCAGCGGGCGGTACGGACGGTCGAGGAAAGCCTCGAGGGCACCGGCCTCAGATGCTCACCGAGTAAGTCCGAGGTGCTGCTATACAGGCCCAGGGAAGGTCCCCGCACTGAAAAGAGAAGCGACCGCGAGGAAATCTCCGTCTACACCAAAGATGGTACCGTCATACCCAGAGTCACAGATATCCGTATTCTGGGAATGCTTATTAACGAGCACGGAGGCAACGGGAAAACAGTGACACGGGTCGTCGGCAAGGCGGCCAACGCCATCAGACTAATGAGAAGAGTGTCGAACAGACGGAGGGGACTTCGCGAGGAGAACCTCACGAGGCTCGTGCACTCTTTCGTCCTCAGCCACATCACATACGTGGCCGCCTTCCACAAATGGAAGAGGGACGAAACGAACAAGCTCAACGTAGTCATCCGAAGGGCATACAAGACGGCCATCGGAGTTCCCGAATGCACCAGCACGGAGAGGTTGTACACTCTAGGCATCCACAACACCCTCGACGAAATTGCCGAGGCTCAGAGGATTGCCCAGCTGGAGAGGCTTTCCATGACCAAGCCCGGTAGGAGAATCCTGGAGAAGCTTGGAATACGATATCACGAACAACAAGGAGCCAAGATGCCCGTCCCGGACGAGATCAGGAGCAAAATTCGCGTGGACACTATCCCGCGCAACGTGCACCCCGAATACAATGAAGGCAGACGCAAGGCGAGGGCCAAGGCACTGGCGGACCTGCACGCCGGCGACACAAGCGCCCGTTACGTGGATGCTGCCGAATATGCGAGCAGAAGAGGATTCGCCGTGGTTGTCGTCGATGCTGGGGGCAGCATCAGAGCGGCGGCCAGCACAGCGAGCGGTACATCCGAAGAGGCTGAAGAGGTGGCCATCGCACTGGCCATCAAAGACCCGGGCTGCCGCACTGTCCTCAGCGATTCGCGGCAGGCAATCAGGAACTTCGCCCGAGGCAGGGTCTCTGCTGCTGCGACGAAAATTTTAAATGAGATACCGAGACACCGGGAAAGAGCAAGAATAAAGTGGTTTCCGGCACACGCAGGGGAAGTGTCGCACACCAACGCCAACCATAACGAAACCGCACACGCCCGCGCGCGCGAACTAACAGACCGCGCCGGGTCAAGTGGTGATCACTTGTGGTTCAGTACAAGAGACCGAATGACCAGCTTCAACGAAATAACCAAGGCCTATCGGCTCGCCAGACGCACCCTCCCGCCGCCCTGTAAAGGGCTGAGCAGGGAGCAGGCAGTCATATATAGGCAGCTTCAAACACGAACGGTCATGAGCCCGGCTTTCATGCACAAGATTTTCCCGGAGGCACACCCCGACGGTACGTGCAGGGTGTGTCGCAACGCCCCCGCGACTCTTGAGCACATCGTCTGGGACTGTCTGAACTTCCCAGAAGATTCTACATCAGGAAGGCTTCCACCCGCCTTTGAAGAGGCTAAGCGATCTGGCAACCAAGACCTCCAACTCGAGGCCGTCCAGCGGGTTATCGTGGCGTTGGCCAGGCAGGAGACTTCACAGCCCGGTAACGGGCGGGGGGCCTCTAACCCTGGTGGCGACAGCGAGGACGACACTGGCCAAGTCTGAAGTCCTAACTTGGACTTCAACCGCAGGCACAATAAATGTTTTTCCAATCCAAATCCAATCCGTTTTTCCATGACCGTAGCCTCGAAACGCGTGCCGCGGACAAAACACGCACCACGCCACGTCGGACCCACTGCGTTAGCCACCACTGATAACCGCTCAAGGCTCAAGCACGAAAAAAAAAAATGCGAGAAAAAGAGCGCTTTCGATCCTTTCCCCTCCGCCTTTATTGCCTTTCGCACCCAATTACTCCCCACATTCTCGCTGTCATGCGGCTGCCCCCCAATGCTAGCGTGCGAGTAGGTCTTTAAGGCCATACAACTTCGATGCGGCGCGGCACCGTCAACGCCGCTTCCTTCTTAGCTAGCGCCGCACTGACCGCGACAAGTTATCAGCGCATATAACTCGTCAGGAGAAGCGCACTTGCAGGGGCACCTGCCGCGCAGCGTTCGGTATATTCAATGTGCTCGTGATCGAGGGTTCGGTACACGCATACAACAGCGCTGTATTTTTGCAGGGAATTCTGAGGGGATGTTCATAGTGTTCGACATATACAATAGTTTGATATATCTGTGTTCGACATATTCGTGTTCGACTGCATTTGCACTCCGCATTGATATATTTAAATATAAAACAAAAAAATAAGAGCGTCGGTTTGTCGTTTATGTGCAGTAGGGTTGTGCTTACACTTCATTCTGCACACTGCACTCGAACGAAACAAATAGCGCTCACAAAACGCAAAACAGCTGACGGGTGCTCTACACGGACTCTCATTTTTCTTTTACCCAAATCATTGGCCCCGGTGACTTGGCTGGCGTGCGCTGTATCTGTCGCTAGTAAACGACAGTTCGCACAGCTAATCAATAAATACGGTGGCTTGCAGAGAGGGATAGTACACCGCGAGGACTCGGAAAAAAAAAGTCCCCGCGGTATAGACACAAAACGAGGGTGATTTCAGATAAGATCGAACAAAGGGTGGCTGGTCGACCTCTTCCATTTGTGTGAAAGTGAATTTTTTTTATATTCCCTCATTATTCTGATGTCGAGATTAGGGAATGTTTTCCCAGGGAAAAATTTTGTCTAACTGTAAAAAAAATTTGGAACAAGACAAGATGGACTCCCGCCGCTACATGCCCGTGCGCCTCGGCCAACTTTAGCGACGTCTTTATAGAAAAAATATGAGGGGCAATAGGTAAGTGTTATGCTCACCTAGGGTGCATTTTACTGAAAAAGTTTTGTTACTGTCAAGGATAGACATTTCTCGCAATAAAATGCCAAATTCGGCTGAGAGCGCGATTCGTTAAAACTTTGAGCCTAAATGCTACAGAAAGTGCTTATGTCACAGCCTTTAAATTTTACTCGCTAGTGCTCCTTACATTTATAAACAAACAGACCAAATATTATAACTGCGCAATGAACGGTTAACGCGCAACGGGCACGAAAATTCAAGAAAAAACAGGAAGACACAAATTTCAGACTAACGTAAAAAACAAAACACATTCGATTTTCTTGAAATTCCCCCAGGGTACGCCTTTACATGTTATTGCATTATCAATAAAAAAATTCCCCGCATTTCCCCGAGGGGAAGAGTGTGAAAGTGCGAATGCACGAGTTGAATTTGCGCGGTTCGGTAATGTTCGCGAAAGAGAGATCACACACACACACACAACTACAAAGAAAGAAAGATGCATTTATTCACAGACACCTATTTGTGTTGTCGTTGTACTTGATTGCTAGAGCGGATCTCAGCTTTGAAATTTCGTGTCAGTACTCCTTTAAGCGGGTGCATTAGCCCTTCTCACGCCCGATTCTTGGCCAATCCCCCACGTGGGTATGTGCCATGTCAGCGGCCAGGCAGCGCGCGCCCATCTCCCCCCGTTGCCAAGGAAGACGAGGAGATTCCTGGCCAATACCCCACGTGGGTATGTGCTATGTCAGCGGCCAGGCTGCGCGCGCCCATCTCCACGTGCGCGGACATCGCCGGTGGACGCAGGTTCAGGGTCGCTTAAGAAGTGCATTGCACTTAAAACACGTTGCATCTTTTTGTTTCTGGAGCGCGCACAGCGCGAGAGAGGAGTCCTATTCGCCCGGCTCTCCACGACGTACCGTAGATTGATAGCAACTTGCCTCAGATTTGCATAAATTCTGCAGCTCAGCTTTTTTTTTTTTGTATAAAAGGCAGATGACTCCTTCCCAGATACAATAAGTGGGAATGGAGCATACATATTTTAATGTCTACGTTGGCACCATGACAACCAATTTACGCCCAATTTAAAGCCTATGGATTGGGGGAAAACGACAAAGCTCTTAGGTTCAGCCCGTTATTTAAAAATAAGAGCTCTTTCAGTTTCCGTAAAACTCTCCCAAGATGTTGACCACTAAATGTGCTGTGGCTATAAGTAGGTACATCAAGGGATACCACTCCAGACCTCACTATTGTTCGCAACGTGACGGAATACACATGGAACTGCCTCCCTGACACTTTTGGTAGCGACCACATCATATCCACAACAATCCAAGGTATCGCCCCTTCTCGAATAGGCACAGCCCGACTCACGGACTGGAAAGCAGTTCGCGAACATTTACCCGCGGAAGAAATTCACGACCTCGATAGATGGATAGCCGCTCTGTCGGACGTACTCAAAGCCCAGTCAAAAGAATTCCCCCTCACCACCGACTATCCAGCTGTCGACCAACGGCTCAACAACTTGCGGACAGCGAGAAACAGCATCATCAAGCGTTGGAAGCGCAACGATTCGGAAATTGAAATTACGCATTGCACCCCTTACGCGGCAAGATGAAGAAATGCACAATGGTTAAGCGAACACAACTGGATACAATTCTACGATTGCTTGCAGGGCACCTTGGGCACCCGTAAAACATGGCACCTAATACGCTCCCTCATGGGAACTAGAGAGACAAAAGCGGCCACGGAACAGCGCATACACTGCCTTACACACAACCACCCAGTCAACGAGCAAGAATTGACACCTCACAAAAGTAATTCGCACGTGACTCGTCGCAACCTTCGCCTCAATATCTAGCATACGGGGGCACCCACAATGCTGTACTTTACACACCATTCATCGTGCAAGAACTCGAAGCCGAACTAAGTAAGCGCATCCGCAACTGTACGCCCGGACACAAACACATCCCCAAACAACTCATCCGCAATCTCGACGACTTGGCGCTTGAGCATCTCCTCCTCCTCCTATACATCAATGACCACTGGGCCCACGGCACGCTCCCACCACAGTGACGTCATGCCGAAATCACACTTATTCCAAAACCTCAGAAACCCGTCTCCCTTTCAAACCTGCGTCCCATTTCTCTTGCCTCGTGTGTCGGTAAGCTCAAGGAATAATTGGTTCACACTCGATTGACTGACTATTGTCACGTTTTGTGGCACGTCTCGACCAGCTCAGAAGCATGGACACGGGAGAATCGTTGGCACGTTTACCACAGCACACATTTATTATGCACACTACAACCCCTAAGCAAAATAAACAACAAAGCAACCAAAGAACTCAACCAAAGAAATTCCTAAATACTAATCCCTAACACCAACCCAGAAAAGCCAACAAACCCAACCAAGTCACTACAATGAAGTCCCTAATAAAGCAACCCGCCCTAGTTTCAGTTTATACAACGTCCATGTTAACAATCCTAACAACAATGGTCATATAATACCAAGTCCCTAGCGGACGGGCCAACCGCTGTCTCCGGCGCTGACGTGTCGTACCCGTAGCGTGGCCGTGACACGCTGGTAGTTCTAGTTGTCCGCTGCCGCGGTGCCGGTGGTGGTGGTACCGACGTAGTTGTGCGTAGTAGTCACACGGTGGACCGCTTTTCAGCTACCCCTCGTGGTAGCCCTCGTAGCAGGAAGCAACCCCTGGCCTCGGGGCCGTCGCCGTGGAAGCAGGTAGCACCAGGGAGCTCCGGGAACGTCGCCGCGTGGGGACCGCCAAGGCGTTAGTTGACGGTGCGTGCTCGCTGTACTCAGGCGCCCGACCGTCGCCGCTGGGGCCACCAAAGGACAGGTTGGTGGTACAACGCGGAAGTAGGAGCCGATGCCACGTCGGTCCACTCCGGCCCAGGCTGACGTGGCTCTGGTCGATGGCGTGGCCTCGTACCCCCGGCTTGTTCCTCGGACTCGTGCCACCTGAACTTCCTGCTGTGGCGTTCTTCTGACCTCTCCCTCTTCCGGCCTGTGCCCCGGGATTAAATAGCCTTTGCCCGGCCGTCGCGGCACTCTTGCATTCGCTGTGCCCGTGTCCGCCGCACGGGTCCCCACCACATTGGTTATTTCTCCACGTGCCTCCATCGCGTCACCTCGTCATTCGTCCGCCCTCTTCGCGGGAAATTTGCATTCTCTTTCTTCGTCTTCATCTTTGTCGGCCTCTGGCCCCGCTATGACATGTCATCATTATTCCCACGGGTGGATCGCCCCCTTAGTCATGACAACTATATGGAAGACAACGCGTTACTACCAAATACCATGTACGGCTTTAGACAACGCCTGTCCACTCAAGATATTCTACTTTAACTAAAGGAAGACATAATCCTTCGTATTCCCAAAAACCACAAATACTGCATACTTGCTTGGGACATAAACGGAGCCTTCGATAATGTCACTCACGACGTCATCTTACATGGCCTCGCCACCCTCAACCCGGGTACGAACACCAACAATTACGCTAAAGCGTTTCTAACAGAACGCACGGCGACAGTGGGACTTGGACACTTACGCTCACCTAAGTTTGCCGTTATTCCACGTGGTACGCCACAGGGGTCTGTCATTTCTCAACTCCTATATTCAACATCACCATCAAAGATCTATCTACGCAGTGCTCTACCATATCGACCTGATGCATGCCTTGTGCACAGACGACTTAACTTTATGGACAACCACAGGATCCATCGGAGACCAGCAAAAAGCCCTTCGAACAGCTGTTGATTGCGTTTGCAGGTACTTAAAGAACGCGGTCGCACATGCGCACCTGAAAAATCTGCTCTCCTTACCCTACAACAACGCACAGGGGACAGAAGAATCGCTCCAGTACCAGACCCTGAACTCCATCTTAAAAACTTTCCAATTCCAACTGTTTCGTACTTACGCATACTCGGACTCACCATCCCACAGGACGGATCGGGCTCCCATACAATCCTACAACTTAACCCCCCATGACTCAGCTAACCCAATTAATTCGCCGTATCACGCACAAACGGACCGGACTGAAGGAACCAGACCTCATCCGTCTCATTCAAGCCTCGCTCATAACTCGCGTTACGTACGGCACGCCTTACCTGTGCCTCAAGCCAGCCGAACGGCAAAAACAAATTGGCCGCAGATGTCGACAAAAGACGATAGTCTTCTCCCTTCGCTTTCCCGCTGACCTCTCATGTTGTTGCTCTTGCGTCGCTCTCCTCCCAAGGTAAGCACGCAAAGGTGTGCTCAAGTCAGTTTAAATTATCGCATTACATTGGTCCAGGCCGGGTGCCTCGATGCCAGCGCTGCCGTACGGCGGAGACGCGCGTGAATCGAGGCGCCCTACTTCAACGTTTACAGAACCACGTTGCCCTAGTCCACGTGCGTTCCAAGCAGAACATGGAACCTATTTAGTGGAACCTTTCGTAACTGTTGCCGCTTGAGTTCCTAAAATTCCGCCAGAACCTATAGTGGCGTGGCCACCGCTATAGCCACCGTCCTCACCTCGGACACCCCCATAGCTGAGGAAGCAGCAATAGCCATGGCAGCCATTACAACAGAAAGTGACTACCTGACCATACTTACAGATTATCAAGAAGCTTGACGCAGCTTCCTGCAAGACACTCTCTGCCCAGCAGCCCTCAATATAACCAAGACTCACGTACCTGACCTCTGCATTACCTGGGCACCAAGTCATTCAGGCATAGTCGGCATTGAAGCGGCACGTGCCGCGGCTCGAGGAGCAGTACAGCGGGCCATTGCGGACAGCCAAAACCCTATGCCAACCATCCCCACGTACTACACCCCAACCCCGACTAACATACACTGACATACTCTGTCACTACCGACTAGCCCGTCAGCAGTTTCCTCCCCCACATAAGCAACTCACCAAGGAGGAAGGAGTGATACATCGCCAGCTCCAAACAAACAGCTTTCCCTACAACATGGTCTCGCACAAAATATTCCCCACTTAATACTCACCTCAGTGCACCTTATGCCCCACACCAGGAACACTGTACCACATAGCGCGGGCAAGCCCAAACACAGCATATCCCCCCCCCCCTCTCAATTCCAACCCTACCCTTTCCCAGTGGGCGGCGACGCTGACCAGCTCCTACCCCTGCTCCCAGCTTCGGCTGGTGAACAGGGCACGGAAAACCGACTACAGCCAGGGAGTCCTGGACTGAGGACACGCCTCACTGGTCCGCAGTGACCGTGATCTGGTAGCGTGACTGGCGATGACGTCCGTTGGTCCGGAGTTGGGGCAAACATTGGGGCCGAGTAGGGCGAAGAAACTATGTACAGATATATACATAGCGTTTGACTGAGTGAACAGGGGCGTGCGCTCCTGCGAGTGCGAGATTAAATAACCAGGTTGGATTCGCCCCCATCCACCCTTTCTCCCGCTGCTTTCAGGAACGCACCACTCACGAAAATTCATGGCACTGAAATTGACGTCCACACACTCACAAAAAGAAGGCACTTTTCCTCTCGCGCAAGTCAGCGTCCGGTTGACTTTGGTGGTTCAATCTTCCCAAAGTCGAAGCCCTTAGGACCATCCTAGGAAGAGACAGGAGGGCGCCTGGGCCCGGTCGGTAATCCATTATCGGGCGCTCGTTGAATAGCGGCATCTCGGACCCGCAACAAAGGTGCCCCATAATGCGGGGCTCGCAGCTGAAGATTGCCGCCGAAAGAGCAATGCTGCGCTCGTTTACATTGACCCGACGAGGGCGCGTTGAGTTGAAATAAACAGGTTTTTTGGACTCGACGCACTCATGTATAAGCGGACGCGGCGAGTCGAAAAGCCGTCGGGGCGAGTCCGTTCGACTCGCAGGCAGGGGGTGGGTTCACGCGCTCGTCGGGCTGAGTCGGCGGGCCGTGGGGAGCTGAATACCGTATTTGCACGATTATAACGCGCAACCGACTGTACCGCGCAGGTAGGTTCGCGCAGGAAAATCCGAAAAAATAACTGGACGTCGGCTTTACCGCGCAGGTGTAAAATACATGACACTACTTAGCTAGAAGAAGGATATTTTATTTTGCGCGTGCAACTGTGGCAGCCAAAAATAAATTGTGCTTCGTAAACTTGCTTATCCAGCTCCTGCAGGGAATAAAACTATAGTGGGAAGCATTGAAGCTGTTTGCGATTTCAAGTGTCTTGACCTTCATAATTCTATGTGTGACGGGCTAATTGCAATAGTAGAAAAATGAGTAAAAGCTGACCAAGGTACGTAATTCAGGAATGAGTGCGCCGAAATTAACTCACGTGATATTTACGGATTTTTTTATTGGATTGAGTTAGAGATGGGGGGACCTCGTGCCTATGGCAGTGTTGCTGGCCGATTTAAAACCTGTTTCGGTTTTGAGCCCGATTGTAACACGCACACAAATTTTAAGGCTAGATTTTAGAAAAAAAAAGGTGCGCAGTAGAATCGTAAAAATACGGTAGCTCCTTCTCCGGCAATCCCCCGGCCCCCTCACCTCGGCTCTTTGAATGGAGCTCATATAAACGCGTGAGGGGTCGAGGTAGCTGAACCCGACAGTCGACTCGACCCTCCTTCGTCGGATCCATGTATCCGGGGCTATTGTGACTTGCCTCGCCGGGGGGTGCTTGGGTTACCGTGAAGCCGCGGAAAGTGGTTTGTGTCCAGCAGTAGCGTCAGTCACCCCGCGTCCTTGCGCACAAAGCCCGGTCGCTCCCCGTCGATGAGTTGGGGGAAGGGAATGGGGGGGGGGGGGGGGGGTGGCGAAAACCGGACGACGGGAGGATTGGGTGATTAAACCTGATAATATTGCAGACGGACGTCGCAATGCCAATACGCCGATCGTAACACCACACTCACAAAGGATAGGAGAGTTTTTTCCTCCTTCTTTTCAATCTTGCGTGCCCGTTGCATCTTCACCGTACATTATGCAGTTATATTTGTTGTGTCTGTTTATACCTGTAAGAAGCACACGGGAGTATAATTTAAAGGCTGTAACTTGAGTACTTTTTGTAATATTTAAGCTAAAAGTTCTATCAAAATTGCGCTCTGATCCGAATTTAGCCTCTTATTGCGAAAAATTTTTACCCTTTACAGGAACAACACATTGTCAGAAAAATGTGCTTTAGGCGTAAATTAATCATAAAATTTGCGAACTGCCCCTCATAAATTTATATTTTTATAGATAGATGTCGCTAAAGTTGGCCGAGGCACACGGGCATGTAGCGGCAGGGGTCCACCTTGCCGCGTTCGAAAATTTCTTACAGTTCACGGAGCAAGCATTATGGAGGAGGTGAAACCAGGGCTTGCTCCAGCGGCGCGATAAAGTCACGGCGCCGGGCACGGCACCGACGCGCCCTCTGTCGCGAGGCACCAAAGGGAAAAGGCTCGCCGGTTGAAGGTCAGTCAGTGCATAGCCGGCTGCCGTCGTGGGCAGACGACGCCGATGAATCCCTCACGGGACTGGACTTTCATTAGAGTCAGTTTGCGGTGGAAGAAATAATCGCGTTTCAAACATTTTTCGTAGGACGAAGAGGCTTAATTGTTTTTAGAACACGATCCTGTAATAAGACATGTGGTTAAGAATCTAGGTATGATTAGTTCCAGTGAATGATGGTTCTTATCCTCTATGCCATTAGTGCATATTTAGACTGTCCTAACTTTGCCGCCCTGCCTGTGCAACGTGAAAAGCGCGCGCAAATCTGAGAAGCCGCCCGCGAGAGGCGAGAGCAGCGAGAGTGAACCACTGGTGGCGGGAAGGCGGGGTCGGCAGACGTTGTCTGCTCCTGGATTCCTTCTAGTGCGTCTTTTCAAGAGTGGTACGGCTTGTAACGAGGGCAGTATTTATGTCCCTGTGGACTTTCGCTTGTACCACAGGGATACACAAGAGAATGTAGACGCTCTCACCTTTTTTACCGCCTTCCCCATCCCTGACTAGACCTTGAGTCTCCCCTTCCGAATAAAGAATAATAATAATAATAATAATAATAATAATAATAATAATGATAATAATAATAATAATAATTAATAGCTGCTACTAAAATGTCCAGCACTTCTATTTATTTTACAAAAAGAAATCTGGCAATTTTCACAATATCTTCCATGATATTACGATTTTTGTGCGTCGCGCCCGTAGAAGAACATGTAAACTATGGCAACGCGCTCCAGGCGCCACCTGTTGTGCTGCTCCGCAAGCTGCATTTCCTCCTTGCCAGACAGTGACATTAACGCGCCACCCGCCCGCGCTGTCCCAGCCCAGCAGATTACCCTCCTCAAATACTTCTTTCTCCGTGTTATAGTTAAACAAAAATTTTCCCGGGTAGAATATTGCTGACCCTCGACAGTGGAATAATGAGGGAATGATGAGAGGTCGACCAGCCAACCCTTGTTCGATCTTCCCAGGAGGATAAAATGGGCGCTCGTAGTCGCCAACCAAATGCAGGCTCATTCTATCAGTTGGGCACGGATTACGAGATTCTGACACGAAAATAATTAGCTGATAAGAAGTAATAGAGGAAACTGACTGAACTTTCATAACGGGAGCCTTTGTCTTCGGCGTTCGTAGGCCTTTTGCGGTGGACCGGCGGGAAAATCGTAGGCGCATATGACAGCGATCTTGGATCCGTCTATGGTTTACCACCATCGAAGTCGGCATTGCGTATTCTTGCCCACTTCGATGGCTGCCATTCAGTTCTATTGGCACTACGTAAAAAAAATTCAGTCGTCTTCCGCACATGGACATAGCCGGACGAAAACGTCAACAACCATTTACTTAACGCAGCGCATACAGCCTATCCGTTGCGTTCGATGGTCCTAAAGGCATAGCCTTGTTGAAACCCGAAACAGCTTCGTTCCCGGCGGGCGGTTAGCGTAAGAATGTGCGCAGTTCACGATGAAACAGTTCATATGCGACATCACGAAGTCACTGTCTCTCCGCAGCAACCTTAGGGCTGTCTGCTCGGCTGCCCAGCACGCAGTGTGGGAAGTACCCACGCCGAGGGTGGCGCCATTGTTCTGTTGTGAATCGTCAGTGCGTTTTTGAGCAACGAAAAAAAAGGGAAGAATCAAAGTAACAATCCATAAAATTGTTCAAGGGAGGGTTCAATGCAATGTCAACATTGTTGACACAACCAAAAAACAAAAAAATGCCGAAAAAAGAGAATATTTTTTCTTTGGACAAGAACACGAATCGGAAACGCATGTCTCGCTAAATTCAAGTACTTCAATCAAACGACGGTGATGTGAGTATAACGACTACAGAGCTGTTGTGCCGTAAATGGCTCGGTTCTGACGATGATGTTCGGGCTTGCCCCAACGCAACAGACTTGGATACTTAGAAGTTAATGGTGCAATGCCTTAATTTACAGCCGAAGTGACGAAAGCAGCCCGAGATTCAAGCCCCTGCGTAAATTACCACGATGCCGTGTGCAAGGCGTCCACCAAATACTCAATGAAGGGCGTTTACCAGAAGGACGCCACATTCATCGGTAAGTGAATGGATCTCTTCCGAAAACTTACGCACGGCTGACGCGTTTTCTCGCGCCTTTTCTAAGGGCACAAAATGTATTTCGCTAACTATATATTTTGTACGTGCATCAATGTATTGCACTAGTCAATGCCGGGGTTCGATCAGTGCCGGATTAGGAAACTTTGGGGCCCGGGGCTACTGCGTCCTTGAGGCCCTAATGATTATGATGATGATGATGATGATGATGATGATTCCGCTTTGATATGTGAAAATTTTCGAAGCGCATGGTATGCTCTCTGATCTGGGATAAATTAAACATAATTTTACGCTTTCCGGAAACTAATTTCTTGGCTTGATGTCTAGTATTATATAACGGATTTCATCAGGCGTAAAAGTTCGTAGGTTTGATTGCCGGTCCATCACAGATTCACAATTAATCGAAGCGCCGTGTCGGCCAGCACACGCCATGGTACAAAAGAGTATTTTCTTACGAGAAGCGTATCTTATTAAGCCTGTAAGGTTTTAGTTTTATTCTAAAGTTCTCCACCTCCATATATGGGAGGGCTCAAAGTCCGCTTAGGCAGCTGTCACTCACAGACATCTGCCACACAGTTAGCCGCCACGGCTTACGGGCCAAAATCATGTAGGTTATCCGCGCAGACGAGAAAGCACGCGGCGGTTAGAACACGTGCCGCCTTTGAAGGAGGGGGAAAGGGGGGCTCAGACGTGTCGCGTAACCCAACATTCGTATCGCAGCACGATTAGCACAAAGACGATAAGCAGAAAGATGTCGCTTTTTGGGTGGGGGCGTGGTCCGCTTCGTGCATGGGTTAGCGCATGGCCGTCGAACTTTCAGCGGCGATGAACTCCTGTTGCGCAGCTGTGATGGCCTTGCTAGTCGGCAAGCCGTTACACATTAACGGGTCCCCTTTGGGTTGAGGAGCGACAGGTGAGCACAAGAGATGGCATCAGACAACAGTTTAATAGGGATAGAAGGCCTCTGCTCACCCCCGAGCTGCCGCTCTTGTCGGTGCCGCGCAGCAGTTGCAGCAGTCAGTAGTTCATTGTCGATCGGTCGGGTCGTTGTTCGGTCGTAACTGGCAGTGGAAACACGCTGGAGCTTCTTGTCTAGATTCGGGGTCTACGATAGAGGCGAGTATGGGTGGACCTCTAGTTTTTGAATCCTCAACACGTCTGCCGCGTCCGCTGTTTTCCCACGCTCCTTCGGGGATTCCTCTCCTCCTGCCGCCGCGCCCAAGCGGGACCAGATCTGCGGGCCGCCCTTTGGTCCGCGCCCTCCACCGGCTTATTCCAAAGCGAAAAGCGCCCACGAGGACAAGCAGCTTACCGTCACAGAGTCGCGCTGGAGCTCAGTTTTCAAGACAGCATCGAAGGGGCCGCACGCAAGATGCGTTTTTAAGTGGACACAGCTTTCGTCATCCCGAAAGGATACAGACGTTGTTGTTGTTTTGTTTGGCGTCCACGCCTGAGCCCTTCACACCGCCTCGGCCTGCTTTTTCCCCAGCTCGAAAAGAGCCGTTAGGGTCGGGCTGGCCCGGCGGCCTCTGCGTTCACACGGAGTGGCGCCTAGAGAATTACGCTACGAATGGAGTCGCGCGGACATGTAGCTTCCGCAATGCTTGTTGCTCAGACAGCCTGCAGAGGCTACAGCACAGAGGCGCGGGCTGCAGCCGAACGACCCCGCGAGTGGCCTACATAAACTTTGAACATTTAAATAACCATATATACGCCGACCATTTAGCGAGAAATATCGAGTCGATATTAATCAAGCTTATGCGATTCAACTAATCCACTAGCTTTATTGAACGGGTCGTCATCGCAATGAACTTCCTTTTCAAGCGCTATACATTGAAAATTTTCGCAGAAACTGTGTATGAGCCCATAGGGCAGTGCTGAAGTTGTCAATAATTACATATTACGTCCCTCAGGCTTAAACAATTTACAATGTTCTGCAGACATTATTTTATTATTCGCATGCCTGGCCCTTTCTTATACCGAAACGTCCGCGTACTTAGATTTCTGTGTACCGAAAAGACTACCGAAACGATCTGTGCCCAAAAAGACCGGAGGCGAGCTCGGGGTCTTTCTTATGTGACTTTTTAGGCCCGGTAAAGCTGTGTACCCACCACTTTTGGTCCCAGACGTCTTCTCATAAACCTCGGGAAAACAATAAAGAGGAGTAGGAACAACTAAATTAAATTGAAATGGACTCGAAGGTTGTCAACCATAACGTGAGCCCCCCCCCCCCCCCCCCACTCCTCCGCACCTGTCACGAGTTAGTCAGCTTCGGTGTGAAGGTGAGGTTGAAGCTCCTACCTTCAACTTTCAATGCGGGCAGCGAGTACACTCAAGATATTTTTTTTTCATATGATCGAGCGGGGCCCCTGACAGCTGGGGGCCCGGGGCTGCAGCCCCCGTAGCCCCCACCTTAACCAGCCCTGGGTTCGATACTTCCCCGGTGCTTCTGTAGGCAGCAATATTATCAGCAAAGCCCAATATGGCCTCCAAAAATGACGGTCAACAGAGCAGGCGCTCCTTCATGTAAAAGAAACATAATTAAAAACATTGAAGACAAGAACTTGATATTAACGTTATTTCTAGACCCGAGGAAAGCATTTGATTCAATCAACCTCACAATATTTTAAAATAAATTAGGCAAATATGGAATTGGAGGTGTAGCCAACACGTTGATAGAAAGTTAACAGAAGCACCCGAAAACAGCTTGCGCGCCTTGGAGAGGCTAGGTCACGTTTAACAATTGAGCGCGGTGTACCCCAGGGCTCAAAATTGGGACCCCTACTCTGTTTGGCTTATATTAATGACATCACTCCCATTCCGAATTTCCCCAAGCTAATAATGTATGCAGACGACACCAATGCCTTTTTCACACCAAAAAATTGGCCGCGTATCTGCTCCTTTTGTAGCAAATGTCGACAAAAGACGATAGTCTTTATCGACCTTTGCCAAGAAAATGCCTCCCTTCACTTTCCCGCTCCCCTCTCACGTTGTTCCTCTTGCGTCGCGCTCCTCTCAAGGTAAAGACGCCAAAGCTTTGCTTAAATCATTTTAAATTTACCGCATTCCACTGCTCCAGGTCCGGTGTCTCGATGCCAACGCTGCCGTACGGCGGAGACGCGCGTGAATCGAGGCGCCCTACTTCAGCGTTTATAGAACCACGTTGCCCTACTCCACGTCCGTTCCAAGCAGAACGTGGAACCTATGTAGTGGAACCTTTCGTAACTGCTGCCGGTTGATTTCTTAAAATGGCGCCAGAAGCTATAGTGGCGCGTGCGACAGCAGGCGACAGCGGAGTGAATTTTTTTCTTTAGTTGATAAAGTATTAAATTTCGCAAAAATCAAGCATGTATGATTTTTTATAAAGGAACACTGCAAATACCACTTCTGTATTAATTTGTTGTCTTACATTTGCGTAATGTTTTGTTCTTCTTCAACAATGTTGACAAGTATGAACATTACACCGGACTTAGACGCGTAGATTTAGCTGTGACTATATAAGACTGTTGCGCAGGCCTTGTATTACTTTGGCCGGGTGGCTGAATCGAGTCACAGATAGACAAACAGACAGACATACAGCCAGACCAAAATTTTTTGGTTTAAGTAGCCCAAGAAAGGCTATCGTCTTTAAAAGTGTAATTGACCTGTCAAAAGACGTAAAATAGTATCTTTCATCGCTTTCCTTGTGGCTTCGACACAATAAACTGCAACTAAATTATGTGAAGACAAAATATGTAATATTTCAGCCAATAAACAAAACAACCATAGCAGAGCCAGCACTAACGTTTGAAGGGACTACAGTGTACAGGACAAGGGAACAAAAATTTTTGGGAGTATGGTTCAACGAAAATTCACTCACATTACAAAATTAAGCAATGAACGGGCCCGAACTGTTGGAGTGTTGTGCCGAATCGCGCACCTCGTTCACTCGAAGTTATGCTATGGTCCACTTGTGTGGGGTTCCAGAAGTGGTCAAAATTACAAAAAAATTACCCTGCAGAAAACAATGCTAAGGATTTACGTTAGTTACAAAGGCTACATCTGTGACCTGCGAACGGCTGCACTATTCGGTCAATACTGCATGCTTCGAGCGGACGAATATTACTTCAGACTTCTGCGGCTTATGTGTAAAAATAAGACACAGCTCAAAGACAATGAACCCGACGAAACGTACTTTTCCTTAAGGCATTCAAATCGGCATACTGGCAGAACCAGAACCAATTAGGGAAAACAAGCGTTATCATATCAAGCCATTGTAGTCATAAAGAAACTATCTGATGAGATAGACTTTAACGTCTCCGTTAGAGAATTTACCAGTCAAATAAGAGATCTATTCCTAAGAACGAACATTCGCTTAAGGCAAAATTACCGTTTACATGCATGACGTTTTTTTTCTCTCAGCTTTTTTTATTTCTTTCAGTTTTTCGTATTTCATTAAGAATCTCGAGACCAGAATTCTGTAAATAAACCAACTGAGCAATTCACTTCTCTGCACAGTGGTATATGAGTCAGTTGCTACCTGGATCATTTCGTATGCTTGTGATAGCTTTACAATGCAATCTCTGCTACTTGTAACCCCTTCTGTAAACCCTGCGTCTTATTTCTGTGTTATTTTGGAGATTTTGCTCGCGAACATTGCTGCGTGCCATTGCTTTATTGTTTGTATAACTTTAGTGTATATGATTGCATGTTTTAGTATAAGAGCTTAAAAGCCACTTACACATGTTTTCAATGCGCTGTAGACCTGACAACGGGGGGGGGGGGGGGGGGGGGGGGCTGCGGCTCTGTGAAGCTGTTATGTGCGGAGTACCTTAGGACCGCACAATGTCCATCCGCGTCCGTGCGCATAGCATTTACAATCGCAAAAAATCACACAGGCACCAGACAGAGTTAGTGTCAGTCGTCTTACCCATTGGGCTACGACCGTGAGTTAGTACCTGAGAGTCAAACGGCTTACTCCCTCGCCTGTAACGGTGCGGAGTACCTTAGGACCTCCCAATGACCATGCGCGTCCATCCGTACGCCCACCACCATCTAGCGAAAATCAAGCGAAATTCGATTTGACCCGTGAGTTGCAGTTTCATCTAGGGAATAATCAAGGTGCAACTCACGGCTCAAATCGAATGACGGTCGGGGCGCAAATCGGATGTCACTCGGGGAGCAACTTGGATGCCATTTCGAGTCCCCGTACTCCGCACCCTCGCCATCATCCACGGAGTGGAGATGCTGCCATTTTTTCTTCAGCTTTTTCCACAGGCCTCCAGCATCATGCCCCCTGCGATGCGAAATAAACGATTCTATTCAATTCTAAAAGAATGGCCACTCAGCCACGAACGATTCACCGCTAGGCTTCGGTGCATTCATCGTCGCGCCCTGCAAAAAGGGCATTACGACTCTCGGAGAAGTTTTCTTTAGACTAAAGTGATCATTTTAGTGCAGTTACAGCTGTGTCCAGGCAGAAACGGTGTGATAAAACAAGACCTAATACGCCTGAATTATTGTGGCTATTCATCCATGGCTCAAGCTCGCCAAATAAGATTCCATAAAGAATTTCGTACCGTCCCAAGCCGTCAATACTGATGACGTTTGAATAACAGCAACTTAGTGCCCCAAGTGTCGCTCAAGGTTCCAGCGGTCCTATTCTACAGGACGGAAAATGTTTCATGAAGGGGTCGTTCTTTACAGCATAGCTGTTTATGGCTAGGGTTCCATGGATTTTCCGTGTGCGTGTGAAAAACTCGGGCCCAGTCGCATTTAGTGCCTCACTGTGGGCGGAAAGGTCACGAGCTACATCCTCAAGGAAAGCGAACGTCCTCATATGCGTGATATTGACACGCGGTCCGCATCGAAGTCGCACGCCATTCAAAACATGAATTAGAACTCAAGCTTATACGTCTGAATACTTGGATACACAGGGTGTTTGGGGGAAGACGAAGTTATTTAAAAAGTCTTTCCGAGCTAAAATTGTTTTTCTTGCGCGAAGCGATCAGGGGCAGCGGCGGGCGCAATAAAACGAGTTCCAATTGCTGTGTACTGCAACAATTATTCAGTACTTGCTAATTACCCGTTAGACCATAGTGGTAGAGCGGATTGGGTTTGTGTGTTAAGCTATGTTCTGATTACCGACGTAAAACCGGTATCGTGATCTATGGACGTAAAAAAATGCCATGTCACGCAGTTCGGTTGACGTGAAATGACGTCATTGTTTAAATTTTTTACGGCAGTTGCGGCAACAGTCTGAATCCGGCCTTACACAAACAGTAAGATGCTTACGACGGGGGAGGGACATGTTTATCTGCAAGAACAAAGCTTGGATCCTTCAGAGGTTTATTCAGCTAATTGGTTAGGAAATATTATGCTCCACGCAAATTACGATAAACGTGTTTTACTTCGTGCACTCCGTGGACTGCGTCCAGCTTTGCAGGTCATCCTTCTTCACAGAGTGTAAGGGCACTAATTTTTCTTCAAGGACTAGGAACAATTCGACAAGGATTGGCACAACTTCGCAAAGAAAATGCCATGCTAAGACAAGAAAACGGTGTCCTGAAACATGCCGCTAAGCCCTCCACAATGCCAATCAACCCCCTCTTCCCCCTTCTTACACACAACTCCACCGAGTTGCCTCCTCCCCCCTCCCCCTCCCCATCGATGTGACTACACTCCGACGCATCGCCTCCCTCCAAGAGGGGGGCAACAAAATCAACTGCTCCCACTGACGACGACAGACAACCCTCCCTCGCCGACCGGATTGCAGCTGTTGAACGCACTTGCCACAACGCATAATCCGAACAAAAGCAAAAAGCTGAGTACATCCACCACCTTCAAACCCTATTGACTAACCAAGCTACCACATAGGCAGTGGTGGAAGCCCCCTTAAATACACGCCGGCCTCACTCAAATTCATAAAATCGAAACAACTTTTGCCGCCCTTTTGGTCCCCTCCACAAGCTGGCAACGTCTCCCTGATCTTTCTGATGACCCCTCGCAAGACTCGTAGCATGCTCCGTATCTGCCAATGGAATTGCCGGGGCTACAAAAGCGAAACTCCCTTTTGCTCCTCACCCCATCCCAAGACAAAGCCCCTGATATAATCGCTCTCCAATAAACTGGGATAGCAGTCAAACTCCTGGTTTGCCAAAGCCTTCAACACACTTGTCACCATGTTACAGCCATTCTAGCCCAACGCAACCTATTAGTCAATCAGATATCCCTCACTGAGACAACAATCCCACATAAGACAACAATCCCACATATCTTCATTGAACTGCTCCTTTGCCGCAAGGGTGACAATAGCATCTTCATTCTAAACATCTACTAAAGACTAAAAGAAAGACTAAAAAATTAGTGCCCTTCAACTCTGTGAAGAAGGATGACCTGCAAAGCTGCACGCCGTCCACAGAGTGCACGAAACACAACACGTTTATCGTAATTTGCGTGGAGCATATTTACTAACCAATTAGCTGAATGAACCTCTGACGGATCCAAGCTTTGTTCTTGCAGATAAACATGGAACTGCCTGTGTCCCTCCCGCGTCGTAAGCATCTTACTGTTTGTGTAAGGCCGGATTCAGATGGTTGCCGCAACTGTCGTAATAACTTTAAAGAATGACATCATTTCACGTCTCAGCCAATCGAGCTGCGTGACACTGCATTTTTTTACGTCCATAGATCACGATACGAGTTTTGCCTCGGTAATCTGAACGTATCACGATACGAGTTTTGCCTCGGTAATCTGAACGTAGCCTAACACACGAACCCAATCCACTCTACCACTAAGGACTCCGGACAGGTCCCATTGGGTCATTTAACATTCGCGTATCTCACCAGCACGACGGACATGCCATCCATCAGTACGGGCATGAAACCTATAGGTGCGCGTGCAGGCCTCCCCTCCTCTCCCACTATTCACTAAAAACCTGCGCACACATAAACCGGCAATCGGTCATGTGCGCGCGCTTAGAAGTGACAGACGCAATCGAAAATATCCCCTGAAAGCGCTCTGAAGAAGTGATATTGGCCCAAGCCGGCGTTCCAAGCGGGCAATTTGCTGTTCATTCTGGAGGGATTTGCCGCTACTCGACGAGCTGAGATGTAGGCGATCTCGGCGGTGCCAACAGCTTTCCGTTGTTTTTGTACCCGTTCGCGCTTGTGTTCGGGCCAACGCTTCGATTCTTGCCCGGAAGCCCTTGACCTCTATTCTCGCGTACAAACATGTGGCTGTCTGTTTTCCTTCCCCCTCGTATGCATCTTACTGTGTGTGTAATATGTCTGTGTAACACATCAACCCACACCCGAACCACTAGATTGAGGAGGACGGCTGACTAACCGCATTGAGCCATGTAATTTCGACATCTACATACCAGCACACCGGCATTTCATCGGTAGCGGCATGATTCCTAGCTGTGCGTGAACGCCCCCCCCCCCTTTTTTCTACCCGCAGACCGTGCACGCATAAACCGGCAAACGCTGATGGCGCGTTCTTAGGCGTGAAAGACACCGGCGAAAATGTCGCTCGGAAGGCCTTCGAGGCTGGAAAAGTAATATGGGCTCAAGCCGGGGTTCCAACTGGGGAAGTTTCTCTTCTACCGGGAGCGATTCGCAGTTACTTGGCGAAGTGCATTTTGAGTGGAAACGGCGACGGCGGGTTTCAGTCGTTTTAGTGGGCAGCACTTTGGCAGCCGTTACCTGGGCTTCGCGGGAGTGGCATTTGTTTATGCCACGTAACCGAGTGAGCGAACACAGCAGCGAAGAAAGAAAGAAAACGGAGAGGCGTGTCTTGCGAAGGGTGAAGTGGAGTACGACACGTGCGGCTACGGCGTCATCTTTCACACGATTCATGTGTCGCCACCAAGGAGCGCCCTTCCCCTGACACTTTCCCCCCAGACGTTGTTCCATTCTCCGCTAATCCAAACCACGTGACGTTTGCGCGGGAGATTCAAACACGATATGCAACAATATAGGGACCGGGCAGCTGGACGGGTGGCGCCACCACTTGGCGCCACCACGTGGCGCCAAATGAAGCCTAGACAGATGTGTTGGGTTCTTAGATGCAATAACAGCTACGTAAACTTGTCGGACGCCTCTAAAGTTAAGCATGGGCTACAATCACGTGAGCGCTTTTTGCAGCGATGTACGCTTGGCTGCAGCCGCTCTGTGTACAAATAAAACTACTATTATTATAACCACTTCTTAGATGCACTAACGGCTACGTAAACTTACTGGACGATTTTAAGGTGGAGAATAGGCTACATTGACATAAGCGCTTTTTGCAGGGCTCTGCCCCTGATTTCGTGCGATCTGAGTAGGAATAAAACTATTAATATTATTAGTATTCATTTCTACCACTTTACTTTATCTTCACTGGTTTCAATGACTACGGTTTCCACGGTAGCCTTAACGCTGGGATACCTCGATACGTGAGCTTTGAAGAGAAATGCACTTACGTACGAGATCGATTACCGTGCACGTGGAAATGTCGCTGTAGTTTACACTTTCTTTCTGTTAACCGTGAGCTGTGTGCCTCCGGTTTTGGTGAGTGACGTGACATTATTGGATTCTGAGAGCCGAAGAGTAACTCCCACGTTTGTGGCGGTTATTTTATCAAGTTCCAAAGTTATTCAACCACCCAACAGCCCAAGCTACAAACCATCCCCCCTTTCCTTCCCATTTTACCCCCTCCGTGGAATAAAGGCCGGCACCGGTAGTTAAAAATGTGGCAGTGTTACCGGTGCTTTGCAGAGTGCCTAAAAAGTCGTGTAATGCCTTGTGAAGAAACCAAAAACGCGCGACTAGTTGCCTCAAATAGGGGTGCATCAGCCCGGGTTCTCCAACACAGACGCCTTTCCTTCACGCTGGAAGCAGTTAGGATTTTTAGAGGGGTGCATGGAAGTGCAAAATTAAACATGAAAATCATTTAGCTCTCCGACTAACGACGACGATGGTTGATCGCGAAGCGTTCGTGCCAAATATAATGGGAAAGGGTCAAAGTCAAAGACGCCGCGATCAAAAAACCAAGCTGCGTGCTGGTCAAATTCAAAGCTCAACTAGTCAGTTCAAATCCTGAAGGCAACCAAGGAAACCGATTCGAGAAATCTTTGCGATAAACCATCATCATGTTTTGACTGGGGAGTGCATGATTTTTCAAACGTAGGTGGCAGCTTGTAAAAATCGGCCGCAGCATTCTGGTGAATGCTGCTTTCAGGTTTGTGGCACCCTCCTGTCTCGTCCTTCAGCATCGAAGGAATTGTTTTTTGAAAAACCATTAACCAGGCAGCAACCATTGCGAGTCTTCTGAAGCAATGCTTTTCAATGACAAGCAATAATGTTCTACTATCATGCGGTGTTTATTCTGTGAACGATTCCCCATGACTCTAGTCAGCGTATATCTTAGAATCTTAGGTAAATCTTCGAAGACACCCCTGAAATTTACGTTTCGATTGTGCACGACACCGTTTCGTCATCAACTGCCAATGGCCAGAGCCACAGCATTCCTAGATTGACTGCATACTCCTGCTTTGTATGAGCAATTAGCTGCAATATATTTCCCGATACGCCAAACTGCATGCAGACATAAAAAGTTTGCCCGGAGGAACGGACTTGCACTTCGAGCTTGACTTGCAGCTTGACGCATTGAGCTCTGCTATTTGTAATTACTGAGTATGGGCGTAAATCACACACATGGCATGCCTCGTAAGGGTTGCCTCTACTTTCAAGACTTACCGATCTGAAAAAGTTCTGGTGTCTATCTGTGCTCTGAAAGCCGCACCGCAGCAGAACGACAGAAAGTCATGCACAACTACGCTGCGCTGACCGCCACCGGCATTCCACTGACGAGCGGTTCACCACGGGCGGCGCTGTTCGCTGAAGCGACTGTAGTGTCCTACAACGGCCACCCGGTCCCAATGCTCGTTTCTCCATTGTGCAGAGCTAATCCGAACCACGTGACATTTGCGCGGGAGGTTCAAACACGATTTGCAACATGCTGGCCGGCGGCGGCGGCGCATTGCGAGGTAGCAGCACAATAGCGTCCGCCGCCGTACGTTCGCTGATCACGCGAACACTTCCTGAGACGCAGCAGAAATGCGCCGTGACCGAGAAGACTGCAGCTGGCGCTGCGCACAAATTTCATATTAGGGAGTGTAGTAATCGGCAGTGCATTTTTTACGCCCGTCCGTGCTCCTGTGTATTTTTCGCAATCATATGATAACCGCATACCGCCGTTAGCTGCCGACTGCGCAACTTGCCAAAGGGGCATCACTGGAGGCCAGGGGGAAAATAGTTGTGAAAGGTGTCAGCGGTGGTGAAGAGGAGCTCCGGGGGGGGGGGGGGGGGGTTAGACATATACTAAAACTGGGAAGGGGGGGGGGTTAGACATATACTACTTTGCAGTAAAGAAACGTTAGGGATGTTGGGGGGATTGTGCAGCGAGCTAGAGAGAGGAATGCAGGGTGCTCACCTTCGTGGCTTCAGCATTCGGGTTGCAGGGTGGCTGGTTGGCCTTGTTCTTCGAGTATTGCTGCTTCGTGGGCTTCCCCAAGGCAGGGGATTGTGAAGCCTGTCGTTGACTCGGTGAGGCCCCATCCGTCAAAGTCCGGGCGTATGTGGGGGCTTGTCGTCATGGTTGAAAGCGCCTCGGGCATTCAGCAGAGCCCGTTAAGTGGGCGCCCCGCCCCTCCCCCCCCCTCCCACACACACACACACACTGCACTTGGGAGTACTTGTGTGGGTCCGGTGGGTTGACGAGTACGCATTGTACGCAGCGGGGCGGTGGTTGGGTAGTAGGGCCGACGTCCTTGCGGTAGCCTGTGCGCCAGCACGGGGTGCAGGCTTCTGTTTTTCGTTTGACAAATTTGCAGAGGTAGGTAACAGCGCGATATCGCACACAAAACGGAGCGGTTGTGCCTTCGAAGAGGATTTGTACGATGTTTGAAGAGTTCAGTATCTTCGCATCCAGAATCCCTAGATCGGGATTATAGTGCATGAGGCTGTGCTGGATTTGCTCTGCCGTGTCCGTGCTGGGAATATTAAAGATTACTCCCAGTGCCGTGTTGGACGGTGCAGAAACGTGGTTTGCGACTGGGTATTGTTGCCCGTTGTGGTTGATGGCCGTGATACTGGTGTATCGTGCGGCTCGTTCCTTGTGAGGGGTGCTGATTATGGAGCTGGTTTTAGCTTGGATGCGGTCTTGATCCTCGTCATTGTGGGTTAGTCCTGCAGCTTGCATGATATCAGCAAGCGTAGCCGTGGCGATGGAGACGACGGCCAGTCCACCTCGCGGGTGGAGGATAACTTTGATATCATTTTCCGGCAATGGAG
The DNA here is from genome assembly GCF_048455015.1 of Haemaphysalis longicornis. Taxonomy (NCBI): domain Eukaryota; kingdom Metazoa; phylum Arthropoda; class Arachnida; order Ixodida; family Ixodidae; genus Haemaphysalis; species Haemaphysalis longicornis. Next base: position 46,992,982 of record NW_027526422.1, on the reverse strand, counting down.
GGAGGGGATACTTACTGTATTTGGGTTTGCGGCGGCGGTGTTGTAGCCCGGCGTCGCTGGGTGTCGTTGAGGCACGTGAGCCGGCGGCAGAAGTGCGATTTCCTGAAGTCGGGGTCTTGCGTTGAAGGCGGCGGCGTAGTGTAAGGCAGCCGGGTTGTTGGAGTTCGGTCGGGTCGACGTTGATACCTTCGACGGCGTACTCCATTTCGGCGACGAAGGAAGCGCGAGGAATTGCTTCAGTCGGAAGGGTCGATGCTGGAAGACATACCTGGTGGGGTGCGTCGAAGCGGCGGGGAGGCGTCCGCCCCGCCAAGCCTGGTTGTGAGGCTTAGCTGTGGAATCGGCGTGGCACAAATAGAAAAAAACCGCATAAAATCCGCTGGGAACGTCTGATGGTCACAACTGTGGAGCCAGCAGACTTCTCAGAACGTTAGGAAGTTCGCACATCACATGTGAAGGAATAACTGTTAAAAGATCGTATGGAGAACGGCAAAAAACGGAAGCCGATGTGAGCCTGGGGTATCTGCTGTAGCCCCCTGCAGCGATCTCCCCGAGGTTGATGGCGACCTACTCCGCGGGTTCCGCCTTGATGCCTCTATGCTTGATGCATCTGACGCTTGCCGCCGTCTGCACGGCACCCGTGGTCGCTTCGATGACAGCCGCGGCGAAAGCCTCTCGTTGATATTTGGCCACGTCCGCGTACCGCGCGTGTCCGTCATTGGCGTGTAGGTTGATGAGGGCCCTGGCCATCGCATCCCTTTCTTCCCTTGTTGTATTCCGGGTTCATGTTTCTCGGTAAGGGATCTACCCTGATCTCGTTCCGGATCTCGTCGGGGGTGGAAAGTGCCCTTCGCGTCCTGACGTCCGAGACTCAGGTCTTCGAGTATTTTCCCCCCGGCCTTGGTTGTAGACAGGCGCTCGAGCTGAGCCATTCGTTGCGTCTCCGCGATCTCTTCGAGCGTATTGTGTACTGCTGGCTTCAAAGAATCGGGGCGTGCTCGTGGACTCAAGCAGGCCCAGCGCCGACTTGTATGCTATTCGGATGATGGCGTTGATCTTGCTCCGTTCGTGTTGCAGCCAGTTGTGGTAGGCCGCTACGTACGCAATGTGGCTGACGACGACGGACTGGACGAGCCTAGCCTGATCAGGCTGTCCTCCTTCATGCCGGCTTTGCGGGATGTGACTCTTCTGACGAAACGCATCGCGTCGGGCGCGCTGGCGGTGAGACGGGCGACGATCTCGCCGTTTCTTCTGTGCTTCTAGATGACCATGCACAGGACTCTGGTCTTGCCGACCTCTGGGATCGTTTGCCCGCACCGCGTTACGATATTGATCTGCTCGCGCTTTCGCCGCTGAATGTTTTTGGTGTTGCCTCTTCGTCTGTAGCTACAGTCTGTAGTTAAGTTTTTCTCTTATTATTCATGTACTGAGTAATGTCAATGTAAATAGTTGTATATAATGTCTACAATTACCATCGTATCAACTAAGTCTCGTTAATCGAGGATTTAAGAGCTGCGCTATCGCTCCGCTGAGGCTCCTGCCGAATCAACAGGAGCCTGGGCGATTGGGTTCCTGATCGCAGCCAGACTTGAGTGAAACGAACAACTACAACCTTTCGTATTCACTGCATCATAAAAAGTGCTACGTGTAGTATAATTTTTAAGGACGGTAGTATTTCTTGGGTTACTTGAACGCGAAAATTTTGGTCTGTCTGTGTGTCAGACATCCGTTCAAAGCGAAACATAAGCAGCACAAAAGGTTTATATACCCACAGCCAAATATAAACGTCTAAGTCCAGTGTCAATGTTAAAACCTGTCAACATTGTTGAGCAAGAACAATACATTATGCAGATATGAGGCATAAAATCAATACGTAAGTGATATTTGCAGTGTTCCTTATAACAAATTCATGGACGCTTGATTTAAATGAACTACTGCATTACGGCATAAAAACAATTCCCTCCATGGCCTGCTGTCGCCCGCGCCACTATAGCTTCTAGCGGTATTTCCGTTACATAGATTCCACATTCCGCTTCGAATGCACGTAGAGTAGGGCAACGTGGTTCTATAAACGTTGAAGTAGGGCGCCTCGATTCACGTGCGTCTCCGCCGTACGGCGGCGCTGGCATCGAGGCATCCTAGGCACCCGGTCTGGAGCAGCGGGACGCGGTAAATTTAAATTTGCTTGAGCAAACCTCAAGCCTGTTTACCTCGGGAGGAGCGCGACGTGAGAGGAACCGCATGAGGGGTGAGCGGGAAAACGAAGGGAGGCATTTACTTGACAAATATTGACAAAAGACTGTAGTCTTTTATCAACATTTGCAACGAAAGGACGAGGTACGCGCCATTTTTTTTTTTTTTGAGGGAGGTGCGGAATCTTTCTCTGTACTTTATTTCTGAGCAGTGCACTTTGGTACGATCGCAGCCTACGGGAATTTGAGACGCTTTTCTGGGATGGTGGCTGAAGCCCTACATGCCCCATCGTGCGAAAAGTGGTTGTCTTTTTTGTTGTAATTGTCCGGGCAAGAAAATGGCCGTAGCTGCAAAGAATAAACGCGCATTCGAGCGAAGTGGAAGTTTATTTCATGTTTAAGAAGTGCGCACAAAAAATTATTCGGAAGAAGATCCCGTAGTTAAAAAACACAGAATACAGAACACAGAGCAAGTAATACAGGAGGAGGTACCGTAGTTCGCGTGGGATTTTAACCTGGGTCTTCCAAGTAGGCGCCCCGGTACTTTACCGCTGCTATATCCCCAACCGCGCCCAACAGTGAAAGCTAAGTTAAACCAGTGCATGCCGCGGTCCAAGTGAATGTGACTGCGCGTGAGTACAACAGTGCACACCAGGCGAGCAGAGCTCTGGATCAGCTGTAGCGTGCGGCACCAGAGTGACGTAACATCCAACTCGCTAGCAGCGGTGCCCGCCAGCTCCTGCATTCAACGTATACTTCATTTCGAACATATCGTTCGTACGCTTTACCCTCGTTAATTCAAGGCCAGCGGAACATCTGGAGGACCTCTGCACACCAAGGACATCACCTGGAAACGACTCAAGGCTCCGGAAAAAGCTTCGGAAGCAAGAGCAATCGGGTAAGCCTAACTCACCGCTGCAAATTTTCAAGACCTCCAAACAAGACAACTGCCGGGAGGATCCTGTGTCAGGTTCTATTCGACTGACGAACACTTTCGGTGACATCGACGAGCCAATATCCGCCAAACCAGGCGCAAGAAGAAAATAAACCCCGTCTTACTATTCTCGGCCGACTGGACCCTAGGCGCAGCCATTTAGGACGATGTAGACAAATACATGGTTGCCGGAGGAGGGCCGATTGGGCTCCGAATTTAGACAAAAGTTTCCAGAAGAGGAAAACGAAACCCAGCGAAAATTCTAACAGATATCGAAAAAAAAAAAACTAATAAAAGCCCACTCCCACGCTGCAACGTCGGTTTCGCCTTGGCGAGGCCGAATACGGAAGTGTAGCGCTTGCGGAGGGGACTCGTAGAGAGGGAAAATGAATAATCATGCGAAAACAAGTGGGAGCTCCCCAGTAGTAGTGAAAGGATAAAAAAACAACGCTTAAAGAAACAATATGCAGACCCAACGAAAAAAGCAAAACTAAGCCAACCTTCACCAGCGGCAATGGAAGAGCCTCATCAGAATGCGACGGGAGGCAAAATGATGACTCACAGCTAAGCGACACGGGCTCAAATACTTCTCCTGGAATTTCCAACATGATTAAATCACCCTAAAGAGTTGAGACTCAAGTAGTGAAGACCACCAACGAAGTCTCCACGAGCCAAAATCACCGGATGGAACTGATATAGCTGAAGATTTCCCCGCTCCACCCACCAGAGAACACACTACATCGGACATTCCGATCTGCGCCGACAGCAGTGACCTGCTAACAAAAATAACCAGCTGTGATGAGCGTTTCATGAGTGCACTCATGGAAATCGCGACGTTTACTAAAAACGTAAAAGGTCTGAAGCCAGGAGTCTACACACTGCTCAAAGAGTTCATCCAAATGAAGGAGCTCACATTAAAAGCATATCACGACATCCAGCGATTGCGAGGAGAGATCTCCGGCATGGAAACGCTATCAGCAAACACAACCGAGGAGGTCCCAGTTATGCAAGATCTGTTCAAGGAAGTGAAGTGAAAGAACCAACCAACGACAAAGAGCCAGTACAAATAACCAACCAGCCGCCACCTCGCGCTGCGCTAGTGGTGACGTCACACACACTAAAAGGAGCAAAGATAGTTGAAATAATCCAAAAACATTGACCAAGGAAAAATTGGCCTTACAGAAGTCTCACTCCGACAAGGAAGAGAAGGTATCGTATTGACCTCGACGTCAAAGGAAGGACTAAAGAAACTGTCTGAAGAAATCGCGAAGAATCCAGCAACCCACCAAATACAATCAAGGGAACCCTAGACAAAACTACCCCAGGTTAAGGTAATAGGTATCCAAGATGACGTTTCAGTCGAAGATATTCTGACAATCTTAGTAAACCAGAATCGACTATCCTGCGACCCCGACGACATCCAAGTTCTCAACCATTAGAAGGGAAAGAATGGCACAACAGCCGTTCTGTCAACAAAACTGCGAGCTTATCAGAGCATCGTTTTGAAAGAAAGACTCTACATCGGGTGGACACGCTGCAGGTACTTCAACAATGTTTTCCTCCCAAGATGCAAGCGTTGTGCGAGCTACGGCCACTCCGAAAAACACTGTGACATCAACAGGAGGCCACGATGCGCTAAATAAGGAGGAAACCGCTACTACCAGAACTGCGCTAGTGTCGAACCTCGTTGTTGCATCTGTGCGGAAGAGAGCCAAGGAACGGTTGAGAATGTCGGCATAAGACACTCAATGATGGAGAACACATTCCCGACGTACATTCACAGGCAGTGACAACAAGAAGAGGCGATTCTCTTCAGATTTAATTGAACCGACCGGTGGAGCTCTGCTTCGACAACGCAAGCGGCAAGTAATGGAACATTCAGCGAAGTGTTGCGTGAAGCGGACTGAGGTGGACTCTCTAAAATTGTGAGTTCTTATGGATAGATCAACGCAATTACACTCATCACTACAAAGCTCACAACACACACACACAAGGAGTACTCAGACCAGCGAAAAATGCAGCCACGGTCTTCACTACACATCATCAACGAGGCGTCAAGTTTCTACCATAACAAAAATCAGAATCACATCTCAGCAATACAGGCACCTTATCATGTGAAAGGAAAGGTTATAGGTTTTCCCATCCGACATCAAGTCATAGGTCACAGAAATAAACCGAAGGTCGCTCTAGTAAATCATTCTCCAGATGTAAAAATACTCTTGCTCATAATCGAACAAAAAATTATTGCGGCAAAGGTAAACTGGGAAGAAAAGGAATTCATTATAATTAATTGCTACGCGCCTCCCAGAGACGATTTTGAAAACACGTTAAACCGATCAGAATGCCAAACACAGAGAATGGGGAGGAGATATAACCGATCCAAGGGGTGGCGATTTACTTGAACTTTCCCTTAGGCACGACCTTTCTGTTATAAATAGCCCTAACTCACCTCCGACATTCGAAAACAGTATAGGTAGGAGTTGGATCGACGTAACCATTTTAGGGCAAGCGTTGTTACCAGAAATGATTCACAGGGAAGTACTGGAAGATTACAATAGCAGCGACCACAAATTTATTAGTTTACTTTTATACGATATCGTTAACAAACCCAAGTACCGTCTCACCCTGAAAGGTGAGAAACATGTCCTAGAAGATTTAAGAAAGGACACTTGGTTCGAAACCGCGAGAAACGAGATTAAAACAACAGAAGAAATCGAAAACGCTGTCAACACATTGTATGATAAAATAGAAAAATTAGTAAGTAAACATAGCAAACGTTAAACCATCCCACAATCAACCAAAACCGTGGTGGACAGTTGAACTTGAAATCCAGGGAAAGCGAGTAAGAGCACTAAGGACGAGGTATCAAAAATCGCGAGGAGAAATCGGGGAACAATTTAAGCGCGAGTACTATAATGAACATAAAGCTTACACTGATAACTTAGCCTCAGCAAAAAGAAAAAGTTGGGAACAACTTTGCTCACAAGTTCATAAAAGCTATTCACATTACCGTATCAATTGGCCAGAGGAACAGTAAAGCAACCAATCATCATTTCAAGTTTTGAAAAAGAAAGTGGAGAAAAAACAAAATCAACCGAAGAAACAGTTGAACATATATTAAGAGAGTTATACGAGGTCGACAAGGTTTGTGACGAGGAAGAAATATTTCCCCTTGAAAACGATAACGATGAAGCTGTTATTGCGAAACATGAAATTAACGCAGTTATTTCTAAATTACGCAGAAATTTAGCTCTGGGACCACATGGCCTACGCGCCACGGTTGTACAATGTCTATATAATAATAAAAAAATATTCTTTCTCGATTTTTACAATGCATGTATCAAAACAGGATACATTCAATCACGTTGGAAGGAATCAAATGTAATCATAATACGAAAATCAGGAGATAATCAAGGAGCGAACAAATATAGACCCATAGCAGTCAACTCTATGTTGGAAAAATACTTGAAAAGTAATTAAAGACAGAATATATTACCTCTTAACCAAGAAAAAGCTCCATAGCACAAAACAATTTGGATTCACCCATAACACGTCGGCAACCATCGCCTTAAATGAGTTAAAAAAAATTGATCAAGCAAGATTAGATAAAGAGGTATGTGTTGTCATCTCTTTAGACATAAAGAACGCATTTAGCTGCATCAAACCATTCGTCATTGTAAGCTTTCTAAAAAAATCAGGCTGTCCGATAAATCTGATCATTTCGTCTCATAGTTTTTAAAAAAATAGAAAAAAAAATCTATAATATGAAAAAAGCAAGACATCAATTTGATCTTAAGTCAGGTTCTCCGCAGGGGTCACCTTTAAGTCCATTATTCTGGAACATAACAATTTTAGATCTAAACAGCAAATGTCCTAGCGATGTATATATCCCGGCTTTTGCCGACGACATAACCTTAGTAATAAGATGCAATTCAAGAGATAATATTGAGCAAAAGGCAACTGAAGCGCTTAAAATAGTAGAAAACTGGGGAATAGACAAAGAACTTATATTTAACACAACAAAATCAAAATTCACTGTAATAGGTGACAAGTACATTAAAAGACTTCCCATTATCAAACTAGGCAACAAAAATCTTAAATTCTGTAAAGAATTTAAAATATTACGCGTTTATATAGACTACAAGCTCAGTTTCATCCCTCATATTAACTATGTAAAGGAAAAAGTAAAGCAAATAATAAACACACTAGGAAAATTTACAGCATACAACTGGGGCTTACCAGCAAACACATGATACAAATTTATATCAGAGCTATAGAAAACATCATAGTTTATGCCGCTCCAATTTGGTATAAGAAACAGGTCGTAATGAGAAAGAAACTAAGAAGTATTCAAGGAACAAGCCTCATTAAAATTATCAAAGCATTTAAAAGAGTATAAAATCCGGCCTTAAACATCATAGCTAATTTCCCACCAATTCATCTAACGATCGAAAAAGAAATTGAAACATTTAACGTACTGTTTGCCGGGAAAATGTTCACCTGGGAAAACTGCGGTTTTACGGGAGACCAAAGAAGTAATAAAGTAGGTATATGGCAGCGTCATCCAGCAGATAAGATATCTTTTACCTATCTTACTCAACCAATTTTGCAGACAGACTTGGCAGTATTTACAGACGGCCCTCATGATAAAACTAACATAGGAGCAGCTTTTGTAATTCTAGCTAAATCCGGCAGAATAGTAGGAACCAAACAATACAAACTTCCGGAGTACAGCAATAACTTTGAGGCAGAAGGAATCGCGATTTTAGAAGCAATGGAATACCTCCAAACTATCTTCAAAGAAGGTAACGTACAATTGTATACTGATAGCCTATCAACCCTAAAAGCAATTAGCAATCCAAATAATTGTAACCCAAATATATTTAGAATTAAAGAAATGCTAAACAAAATAGAAAACCAGGTGAAAATAACGTTAACTTACATTAAAGGTCACAGTGGCAATGCCGGTAACGAAATAGCGGATGAAATGGCTAAAAAAGCAGCAAAATATGGCGAAAAAATTGACTGGCCTATTTCACTACAATTCATCAAAAAACAGCTCAATATCAACCCAAGAAAACATTAGAATGTTGAGTGGCAACAAGAAGGAAATGAAAGCTACACATTCCAATGGATAAAAAAATTTCACAAAATTCCGGCCCATTTTCCCACCAGCTATTACACGTCCCGGTTTATCACTGGACACGGTAGGTTTCCGTTTTATTTTCACAGGTTTGCCATTACAAATAACATGTAAATGTAGCCTACCAGCAGACAGTTTCGACCACTATTTACAGGACTGCCCAATAACAAATGAAAGACACAGAGAACAACTTATTAATGTCCATAGAAATTATCTCGCAAGAAGGAAACCAGAGCTAATAAAAAATACAGAAACATTAAAAATTTTAGAAGAAATGACAATTCTAATTAACGCTAATATTGAACCACACTAACCCCTCAAACATTTTGTCACAATTTCACACACACGCAGAAACAAAGTCAGCGGCAAATAATGCGATAGAAACTTTTTGATCTTTTGTATTTATCTGTGGTCTGCAGTAATTTTCTGCGTAATTATCTTGTGTAATTAACTTTTCACATTTTTTTGCGATGTTAAATCCAAACATCCAATTTCAATGTATTTGATTTACCCGTTATACCTCGGTGGAACGCGAAGGGTTTCTGTGCATGAGCCCGCTTAATAAAAGACTGCCTGCCAAATTGTTTCGCCAAGAAACAAAAGCGAACGAGCTCGGAGACGGCAAGCATGGGGTGGCAGTAAAGAAGCCTGGTGTATTCGCGCAACGAAAGCACGCAAACTCGACGCAAACACGACGCAACCGCGAAGTCGTTGATCAGTATTGCCAGGCGTTCGGCTTTAAAGCGCGTAAGCAGACTTTAGTTATTCGAGAAATTTCTTGCTGAGTGAGCAACTTGACGTTATATTTCGAATTAGTACTTAAAGCAACTGACAACAAGTTTCTCCATTTCACGACAAATGTGTGACCGCATGCACCAAGTTTAATTGTTCTCATTGACTCGCAAGTACCCTGTCGGTAACGACGGTAATTTCGTACCTGTGAACAGCACATTTGGTCATCGTGTGTCGGTTTCCGTTCTGGCGTCGCGATAATCGTCGCAAAATGTTTGAATTAGTGGACCTCAGGTGACCAGCCTATAACAACGGTCTGTTTCACCTGTCTAGAGCCTTTCTCACTGTAATCGGTTCGCGTTTCTTCTATTCTATAGTGTGACGGCGAGCACTACGATCGGTTCGTCCGAAGTGTCGTGCAGAGCTGTTAACTGTGCTGCGCCGTTTCTTGCCAAGTTTATCCTAAACGTAATCATCTCTCTTTTGCTTTATTTCCAGCCAAAGTTACGGCAACTCTTGGCGATAATGCGGATCCAAGGTTTACGTCAATAAGCAGTATCGACTCCGTCTGCAAATCCGTATTCGCAGAAAACGCGGGTAAGTACACAAGACAAGCACACCACGTGCTGCGCGGAACCATGAGTGAAAGGCAGCGAAGAGGGCGTTTTAGTTAAACGGACACTGAAGTGATTTGTAAACATCGTGGAATTACGTGCGCAAATTTTAGCCTGGAGTAGGCCATGTTTCGACCATTCTCGGTGTGTTTACGTGACTTTATTTGGTAGAAAAATCAATTCCGAAGTGATGTCCTACTCTATGAAACCTCCTCGCCGATTTCCTATGACGTGTCGCATCAATGCTTGCTCGAGCCGGCTGGGCTTGACTGCGCTACTGCGCAGCTCGCCGACTCTCCAACAGAGTCAACGGCCGGCCGCCGGCGGGTAGTCGCAATTTGTTGGCTCAGTTAAAACTAAGCCACGACACGGTTTGTGTCTGTAAGAATGTGCCCTTAGTTTGTTAGTTTGTAGACTGTATCGAGCTTAGTAAAATTCACGAAGTCAGTGTAGCTCCACAAAAGCACCCATGCGACACTTGGCTTACTATGAAGGAAAGTTTGACATCCACCTAAATGCAGCCATAGGGCTACACAGGAAAGCTATACAGCTTTCTCAGAAACTTCACAGTTGATGAAAAATTCGTCCTAGTCTTCGTATGGCTGAATTTAGGTGGATGTATGGCTGCATTTCGTATGGCTGCATTTCGTATGGCTGCATTTCGTATGGCTGCATTTAGGTGGATGTCAAACTTTCCTTCACAGAATCTTACTCCACCTTGGGGATTTCCCCTAAATCTGATCGATTAACACCTGTCCTTCACTTCGAGTTGTTGATCAATTCGCTTTCGCGCTACTAACGACTAGCCTCCTGGTTAGGTAAGTTGGTAGAGCGACTGCTCCGGTTAAGCAGTGGTCCCGGGTTCGAATCCTGGACCAGGACGAATTTTTCTTCAACTGTGAAGTTTCTGAGAAAGCTGTATAGCTTTCCTGTGTAGCCCTATGGCTGCATTTAGGTGGATGCCAAACTTTCCTTCACAGAAACTTACTCCACCTTGGGGATTTCCCCTAAATCTGGTCGATTAACTTGGCTTACTAGTACGATAGAAGAAAATAAAGGCGGGATAAGAGTTAGCGAAGTTAATATACGTACTAAGGAATTAAAATCAACCGAAACTTTCTCTGTAAAACGTTAAACAAAGGTACGGGAAGCACTGTTTGCGCTACGTGAACTAGTACAGCGGCCAGCAGCACGACCACACATTTGCGATCACTCTTATCCTAAGGAATGCGGTCGCTGGGGATGAGGTATTCGTTGGAACTTGGGGGATCGACGTTTACTGCATAAACGCTAAAGGAGAATTACTCATCTAAGCTGATGGGAATACTAAAAACATACGATATATACATTATATTTCCACCACCGAGAGCGCTGGGGCGAGGGGTTTGAAGCACTGGGTGTAGTTTGTCGCACTTATCAAGTTCGAATCATCAATAGAACTTGTTCTTTTTTTTTTTTTTGAGTTGATTCGGAATGCACCATTTTGCGCTGAAACTTTCATTGCTCCACGAACGAGTCGGCAGACTGCGTGCAGACTGACACTGACACACTGGCGAGTTCTCGTTGCCGTGGCGTTGACATAAGCACCAACAGTTAGCGGGAACAGTGCCGTATCCGCCGATCAGGATTGTACGAACACGCCTCTTATGACACAGGAACGAGCCAGGAGAGTTCCGAAGGTGGGGGCGAAGCGCTTCGCAGTTAAGCGTCTCCGATGATGCGGAGGGCATTCAGCCACTGCGTATGCCCGACTAGTGAACGTACGATTCCAAGCGGTGCTAGTAGGCCTACCTGACGCATTCTACGGCCGACAGCATGGTAGAAGGGCGGTATGACTATTCCTGAAATACCGATAATGCCCAACCAACGATAAAGCCGGGTGCCAAGCATGTTGTTTCACAGAACCGAACCTGAACTTCAATCCCAATCTTGTACATCGTCCAATCACATCACAACTCGAAAACTGCTGTACGTTGTTGAGGCCACGACAAATATCGCGTGGTATTTTTTTATTTTTCAGGCTTTACAGTAAAATATGGCTTTACGACCCGATAAACCATGAAAAGTGTGTTTACTTGAGCCAGTCTATGCAAGACCAACAAAAGCAATTCAGTGTCCCTTTCAAGGGGTCATGAGGACAAAGCGCAGCCTTGTTTAAAGACATATTTTAATAGAAAAAAAACTCACGAAGTATTGGGAATGTTCCAAATTTTGTGCTACAGTGACGTGTTATCGGCAGGACAGACGTCATAAGGGCCAGCATTAAGACAATTTTCAGTGTGTTACCAACACGTTAGCATTCAAGCGATGCGATTCAACGGGCCCCACTATAATCGCCCAGTCGTTTGTCTAAGCGATGGGTTATTTCGCTGGCCGCCAATCGGACAATTTGTGAAGTCATAAAAAAGTTGCCCGAAAGTGGCTAGGGAGTCACCACTGCTTCACGTGTCTTTTTTACTTCCATTATTTGTTCGAAGTTTGCGAAAACATTGGTACCATTTTAAGCGAGACAAAGCAGCCTTTCTAATTAACCAAGCTTGTATTTTTTTTCATGGAACTTACGGTACAGAAATTTTGAGAGCCGTCTAATTCGTATGAGTTCTGTCCAGTCGAACAGCTTTACACCAGGCCTCTTTTAAAGGGACCCTGCACACCCAGTACTTAAATTAGGGGGTCGAAAGTACCTCATTCAGAAATTACTGTTCTATACCCATCAGATATATACCTTGTAAACCCGCTCGAAACGTTTTTCTCTTTCCCGGTCTTGACGTTCTTCGGCGGCTCGAATTACGTCACTAAGGCCATGTAGCTGCTGTTGGCCGGTTTTCCTTCAGTTGCAGCAATGGACGCTTTTCGATAGCAACTAAAAAAAGCCACAAAAACAAAGCAGAAAAGGAAGGCGTATCTGGTGCGACGAGCAAATCGCGCAGTGCCGCTCCGTGCTGGCGATAACTATAGCTTTCGCAGTGGTTCCAGACGCGAAGGAAAGAGTGAAAGCGTTTATCGAAAGTGTTGCGGGCTCCTTTTAAGTTGGCTTCCCTGCTGTGCACAAATTCACTGCTGTGAATCGGTGTTATTAGGGGAAATGTAAGCCACCTGATATCAGCGAATGAAGGCCTCATGTACGGCGCGAAAGGTGAAGCGAGCGGCCAGCCAATGTTGCTGCCTCGAAGACCAGAAGCCGAAGGCAGACGTGACTTGTTTACTTCATGGCGAGAGATGGGCCGAAGCCAGTCAAGAGCAATGCCCCGACGGGCGAGGTTACAGTACAGGACTCGAGCAGAGTGACAGCATTGATTCACTGCTCAAACAGGAATGAACTACAGCGTTTGGGGGGGGGGTCTTATTTATACTCAAAGCGCTAATGATTAAAACAAGCGTTCCCTCTAGATTGTGCACACGACACGAACGGCACAGACACACACAAAACTCCAGAGTTCGTGAGCAGTCGGTAGTAGCGGCACACGCTGAGTCCGAGAGAGAGGAGAGAGGCTTCCTCGTCCTTCGGACAAGTCCCTGTGTGTTGCGTCGACAGCCACCGAAGTGTGATCACGCCGATAGCGAGACGCCTGCGATTCAGACGTGTAACAGCTTGTTTGAATCGGTCGGCTGCAAGTGTGAGTCACCGACAGAAATGGCCTGCTTGAAAGGCACTCGTAGTGGAGGCTACGCCACACAGCCGAGGAGTGTTGAACAAAGCCCTGCGGTGGGCTGATTCGTACAGCGCGCGATGCGAGCTCCTTTCTGGCAGCAAGCTGACGACCAAGAGGCTTTCCGAAGGGGGTCTCGGAGCTTGGTTTTAAACACCTCCCAGCTGGGCAAGTAGGTCTCGGGCGTCTCGAACCACTTGCGTGCGGAACGTTCCTCTTCCAGGTAGAAGAACACATTCTCCAGCATGATGGTAGGGTAGCACCTGTTGTGAGCGCTGACACGCTCAACTAGACTGAGCCAGTCGTCGACATCAATGTCGTCTGTTCCGGTAAGCATGCCAGGCTCGGGAAACAGCTGCGGGAGCGAGGGGTAGCTGCGGAAACGAGAAGATGGGTAGACAGGGCCGTGGCGAAACCATCTCTCCGTCTGTACGCGTCACACAAGCACACCATTTCCCACGAGCACTTCTACGACAACTTGCCAGGAAGTGCGATGCTGTTCGAAGCGCGGGCTGGGGTGTTGAGGACGCGGATGTGGAGGCGGAAATGGGGCGATGCGGAGGAGGTGATGTGTGCGGTGTGTGGTGAGGAAGAGAAGACGGCAGAACACATTGTGTTGCGTGGCGAACAATTGAATCCCCGCCACCCTAGTGATACCACCATGGCGGAGGTGATAGATTTCATTGCGCATCCCCCGTCAGGGGGCACACTGGGCACGGACGACACCACGCATGCGAGTGGAGCGCCACAGGGGCAGGTGACTAGTGGCGTGGCGCCGAATCCGGTCGGCACTACGAAGCGTCGACTGGAGGAATGGCGAAGACGCGCCCGTTTAGCATGAGGAAAGGAGGCGACGTACAAAACTCTCGAGGCTAGGACGCCAGGGTGATATGCCCTCAGGAGTGTCCCCCCCGCTACCAAGGGGCAGCCACCAAGCCACCACCACCACCACTATCATCATCATCATCGTCATCGTCATCATCATCATCATAATGATCGGGGCTGAGACACGATGACGAAGGGTGTCGTCGACATGGTCGCGCCACCGGGAGGCATGGTTACTCAAGGAACGGAGCGTCCACTCCGAAGCTTCGCGGTGGGTAGAGCACGCCCGTCCGAGCGATAGGAGATGAGGTGTTGACCCCAACTCCGCAACCCTCACTAAGGATGTTACGTGGCAAGGATGCGTATCTTTACAGCTACTTGCAAGTGAGAATAAGCTGGGAAGCGTTGGGGTAAGCATCAGCATGAGTCCATGGCCGATCGTCGTCGTTCTCGTCCTCTTCCACCAGCGGCACAGCACAGATGGCACGTTTGTTTCCCACAGGGATGGCCCACTTCACCTAATGGTGGGTTTGATAGTGGGATTTCACTGTTCGTGGGGCCCTCTGCGTAAGCTCGAGCCCATCATAGGGGCTTTGTCGCACCTTGCCGATGACGATATCTGTCGGGGGTAGTTGAGCGGCCTGCGCTGACTTTAGGCATTCTTCGGTAAGCCTGCTTTAGCTCGTGGCATAGTTGCAGGCAATATTTGAATGTCGGCCAGCTGGCTCCGTGACATCGTAGACGGGGAGAGAGCGGCGCGTTGTTTGAAGTCACCAAAGAAGGTTGGGTACCCAGTATGCTGAATGAAGAATGGGTTGCCAGGTGTTTCACAAGGATCCATACTAAAGCGTTGGCGCTAACCTGACACGACATTATCGTCGCTTTCCGCGGTCGCAGGGCGCAACCACCTGAAGTTCTAATTGCTGACGCGAAGTGTGTGCTCGCTTCCGTTGATGCTCAGTATAACGTACTCCTGATGGTTATATACAAACTGTTTACCAAGATAGTGGTTAACCACATAACCGCCAACCTACTCTTCCAACAACCCAGGGTACAGGCTGGGTTTAGAAAAGGATACTCTACAATGGATCACATTCATTGTAACAGAGTAACAAAGTAACTGTAACAAAGCAACAGACGAATGCGCAGAGCATAATAAATACTTTTCATGACATTTATGGACTATGAAAAATCGTTCGATTCCGTAAGAACAACCACAGTGATGGACGCCCTAAAGGACCAAAGAATAGAGAAGACCTACCTCAGACTCACTAACGATATACACGAGGAATGCACTGGCAGAATTACCATTCGCAAGCAAAGTGATAAATTCTTGATCCCATAGGGAGTGCGACAAGGAGATACCATCTCACCAAAATTGTTCTCAGCATGTCTGGAGAGTGTATTCAGGAGGCGTTACTGGGATAAACGAGAAACGATAAACGAGATAAACGAGATATACGGATAAACGAGAATAATTGGGCATTTAAGGTTTGCAGAAGACAGTCTTGCTCAGTGAATCTGTAGAACTCCAAAAAATGACAGCGGAACTGCAATCAGAGTTTCCATATGGGTCTAAGGATAAATACGAATAAAACTAAAATAATGCCTAATAAACATGCTGAACGCGCCTTCTTCAGCATAGATGATGAAACCCTGGAGCAAGTAGAAGAAAACAACTACTTCGGACAGATGGGTAGTGCTGACCCCAACCACAACAAAGAAATCCGGCACAGAATAGGGCTAGGTTGGAGTGCATTCGGCAAGAACTAGCAAATAATGGAAAATAAGATATCCCTAAAAAGAAAGGTATTCAACCAATGCGTCCTGCCGGTGATGACATACGGAGCGGAAACGTGGCGCTTTACTGGACAACTTAGAAAGCAAACTAAGGTTCCCCCAACGTGCCATGGAGCGAATAATGTTAGGAGTAACGCTTAGGGACAGAAAACGAGCTATCTGGATCAGAGAAAGAACTAGAGTAGAACATATCATTTTTTTTTCTAAATAAAGAAAAAGGCATGGACTCGGGCTGGCCACGTGGTACGACGAACTGACAACACGTAGACCTCAAGGGCGAGAGAATGGACACCGAGTGACGGGACTAGAAGAAGAGCAAGGCCATTAACTTGATGGAGAGACGAAATAAGACAATTCGCAGCCAAAGAATGGACTCGGGCGGCCCAGGACAGAAGTGGGGGAAGGTAGTAAATAGGGAAGGGCTTCGTCCTGCAGTGGACCTAAATAGGCTGTTGATGTTGTTGTTGGTGATGATGATAACGGCTGCCATTCGAAGCTCCACAGGCATTGCGTCCTTACACTGCGTATACTTAGGTGCTGTCCGGACCTCCCCAGCCTATACATCCCTAACCGCACCGCCGTGTGTTCTCTTATTTCTGGTTACTATACTTACGACCGGGTGTAAAATCAGAGCCCGGAACGGGGCCTTGTGGCATAGAGTTTCATACTAATATACACTAGAGGGAAATCTGGCGCCACTGTCTAGGGGAGCCGCACTTCAGCGAGCGTGCCGTCATGTACCGGGCAGGCACCAGGCAGGCACGTTCCACTTGTCCTTGGCATGGCTCACGAACAGGCTGAAAAGGTGGCTTTGGCTGCAAAAATGCAACAATATTACTGCAGAAGATTAACCAAATTTGTTTTGTTATTGTAAAATTAAAGCTCCAGAGAGATTTATTTGTCAGGGATTATTTAGAAGCTTCATGCAAGATGAACAAAAAAAGAATGTTACCCCTTTTAGCTTCAAGACGAAAAAGAAGCCATGTGGCTAACCAAGCCAAGGAGGCGAGGAACGTCGCTAGCTGAAATGGCGCCGCCCACGGCGGCCCGCGAATGCAGCGCCAGATTTCCCTCTAGTATATATTAGTCTGAAACTCTATGCCTTGTGGCACACTTCAGCCGGCAGGTTGCGAGAGTGAGAGAGAATAAACTTTATTTGGAAAAATATCAGTGATGCACCTTGAAAGCGATGCTGGTGGTTAGATCGCATTGATGGCTCTCAACGTGAACTGATCAGCGACCTCGGCAGCCCTGGTGACCCAGCGGGCCTGTACTACAGGCCCGGGTTCGAGCTGCGCAGCGCGGCCTCCCGCCGTTCCTCGGAGGGTATTTCGGGAAAGGGTTTTTTTTGGGGCAAGCCAAGATGACGTGGGATAGTGTGGCATGACCGCCACGTAAGCAGCACGCCGAAGTAGGGTACAGAGTTGGGTGGATGTGCGTCAAGACGGCGGGATTTGTAAAGGAGCCCGTCTGAAGAAGTCGCCACGTGTCAGCCTTAGGATTGTCTAAAGTTTTGTCCGCCGGAGGATAGGTCAAGCGGGAGAGGCGGTAGTGCATAGTGCTGTCAGGGTGCAAGCGTGTGATGCCCATAGCGAATCACCTTTGCTCATCGCAACTGGCCGCTTCACAAGACTGGATGCGCATCCAGTCTTGTGAAGCGGCCAGTTAGTTAGGCTGAGCAAACGCGATTCGCTATGGACACCACACGCTTGCACCTTGCAGGCCGAAGTATGCCACAAAACCCCGTTTCGGGCGCCGTACGTGCCCTCCACCCGTCCGAAACCTCATCCGAATTCGGCCTTTACCTCGTAACATGCATCCCTCTCACCACCACCTCCGCCGCTTGGCCCGCGCTCAGTATCGTGTCACACTGCCCCCTTCCAACCACACACTACGTAGACGCAGTCGCCTACGCCGAGGGCGAATCGTTGCTCCCGCTGTTGTAGGCGACATCCGCCACTTCCCCGTAAGCTCTGCCACGATATACGCACCGCATCCGGAGAGATACACCGCAACGATATACGCACCGCATCTTCCACAATATACGCACCGCACGGCGGAGGAGGTGGCCATAGCCCTTGCTCTCACCAAGAGCCCCACCCCTCTCCATACCGCCTCTGAATCCCAGCAGGCAATTCGGAATTACATTAAGGAACACATTTCCCCCCTTCTCTCAAAATTGTACTCACAATGCCCCCTGCGACCCCATGGCGCTGGTATGGACTCCGGCCCACATGGCATAGGCGCCAATATTAGAGGCGGTACATGACCATGCTCGAGCTTTGACTTTCCGGGCTTCCGCTTCTTTTTCGGCTACCCACGGTGACCCCAATCAAGTGGCTTCTAAAGCACTTTTGACTTACACGGACATTATCCCCACCCCTCTTCCACCCCCGCTGCAGCGCACATGTGGCGGATTCTGCAAAAAACACACCCAACTGGTCCAAACACACCCGCACATTTTCACATCTCCTACTTGCTCAGCGTGTGGGGCACCCACTACCACTCCATTTGTGTCCAGCCTCCACATACCCCCTCTCCCCTCCCCCACCCTCGGGAACAGGCACTGAGGAGCCCAGACATCCCCGATCAACTATTGGTGACGTCGCGGGCAGTGGACGTTGCGGAGGCCTCATGGACCGCCGCCACACCCATTCCTAATTTCAGAGAGAAAGTTTGCTCTCTCTCTCTCTCTCTCTCTCCAGCCTTGTGCGGAATGAGTCGGTGATCAGGAATTTTGCTTCTAATTCGCTCTGCAAAACATCCAGCGGCAATCTTGGTGAGCCCAAGTTGGGCCTGAAGCTGAGCTGCGTGTGATATAGAACCACCGCGAGGTTTTCAGGTGCCGCAACCGGGCCGTTGTGATGTGATTCCCGGGCCGTCCTAATGGGTCTGCCCCCCTACCCAACGATGGGTCCCTTTATAGAGTCTATTGCCACAAGCCGCCGAGGTCTCGCAGCGTCTGATGCCACTGTTTGGCCCGAAACTGATATGGTGGAACACAACCTGAAAAAAAAAAAAAGTCAACTGAATGAGACTTATTGTAGCACGTGGCTCTTACCTTCGTGCATGTCTTTCCTTTTTTTTTCGAAACAGATACCACTGTTCCTCCAGTTCTCACTTATTTAACTGGGGATCCTAATCCGCAGCCACCTGAACATTACCTCCCCAAATACTTAACAATATACAAGAATGCCCAAATGATAGGCATTGACTGCGTTTTTCGCTTGGAGCTGGTGCACAGCAGCGTGAAGAGCATTTTTGGAGACAATCCAAGACCAGAAATCGGCGAAAAGCTGCCTACAGACAACACTTTTTATGACCTCGCAGTAAGTATACCTTCCTTGAACTATACAGGACGGAGCGATCGCCAACCAACAAACGTTGGGTTCTTTTGCATAGGTTTTGGGCCAGAGTATAGCGATAAACTGCGCGTTAATCAGCCTTGATTTGTGCAGTGAGAGGTGCTACTCTAATAGTTCTGGAGAGACGCATAAAGGGGGGTATACGGGCAACGACTGCGGCGATTGCAGTGTTACGTGTGGTCGGCACCAATTGCCTGCTCAAGACAAGGCCTAATTCAAAACTCGCAGGAGTCGTTCGAGCAGCTAGGCCAAGTAGTCCGACATCAGGTTTTAAAGGGCCTCTGAAACACAATGCCGAAATGGTTTTCCGACTAATTAATAAAAGGGACCGCTCCTTGCATTATTAAAATATTTGATGGCACTGTTGTCGCCCTGCGCGCGTCATGTATACCTCAAACTCAGTCAACGTTCTTTGAAGGACCACGGAAGTGACCTGTAAACCTTGCGAGATTACCTGTGCATATCTAAGACAGCCCACGTTTCCATTACTCCTGCTGCGGACGTTTATGATAATGAAAGAAACGTCCTTTCGAAAGTGTTGTCTTTATTTCTGCACACTCTTTTCCGATTTATGATGTTTTCTATAATGCGGGAAGTTGTTCCGGGATGCCTATATGCGTTTCCTGGTCAGTACCGCCAGCCGTCACCTGAGCTTGCTTATGGGGGTCATATCACAGCATAAACGTACCTAAAGCATACAAAACCACCCGAACTGAAATAAATTACAGCAAAACGGACCTGCAGTGGTTGAAAACAAGGGTGTAGAAAAATATTGAACAGAAATAGCCGAAAACGACTTAGAAGGAGAAAACTCGCAAAAACGTTCAAGAGGCAGTAGCTGAAACTCACCAAAAGGCAACCAAAATATCCGAAATCCCATTTATAATGCGTAAATATGTCATAAATAGATTATATGCGTGAAAATAAATGTTTTTATTCGGATATGACAAACCCTAGGAAATTAAAAAAAAAAGCGGTAACGGGATTTGAACCAGGGTTAGGTTGTTTGCGTCGCAGGAGCGGAACTACACACTACAAGACCAAGCGGTTCTGAGCAAACAAATTGAGAGCCACATGCACGTGAACATAGTTTCACACATGCCCCTCGGTGGCGCCATGCGTCGCTTGAGTGCGCAGTGCGCAGTCAACCTGTGCGGACGTGCTTTTCTGGTGCTCCGGCAACAGCGTGTTTTTACAGAGGACAGCGGAACGGCAGAGACAGCGGAGGATAGCCGAAGCAGAGCATTTTCCTGCACGGTTCTTTCTCTTTGTGTCGGGTTTTTCAGCCGGGATGAAGCGTAGAAAGCTGGTACAGTGTGGTAGCTGTCCGCGGCAAGTAGACGCAGAGGAGCTTCAGCGGGATGACGACGAGGCAGACGAAGGGGCAGGTACAGTCATGGACAACTCAAATACGAACCGCAGAGCGCACAGCCGAAGATACCGGTGCCGTCACCTGGCAGCGGCCGTGGAAAACGTATGGACATGCGCAGTTGAGATGTCGGGAGCGAGGCTGCGTGTCCCACTGCGATATGTTGCCCTCTGCTCGCTCGCATGCTTGCCTTGTCGCCATACCGCCAGAGCCCTGAAAACAATTGTTAGCGATGCGGCGCGAAATGGTACGTGCGGCATCCTGCGGCCACTGTGTGCTCGGCTCACACACTCTTGCTCCCCGTATGTGCCGGCGTCACTTGCCGATATAGCTTTGCATATGGGGTGCAGTAACTTGAGCAAAAAACTATGGGCACCTGAGTCACGCCCAAACCATGCCCAGTGCTGTCCGCTCCGCATATTTCTATGAGCACTGAGGTGCCTGCCAAAACAACACGAAACAACAAGAAAAAATCGGCCCACCAAAATTTTTGTGGAAGGGCAACTGTCCTTAGAATGGTTGGACCTGCTTATCTCTGTAATGTTTTATTAGAATTCTGCCAGTAATTTTCCCAGCACACACAATGCTTGCAGTAATGCATATTATTGGAGATGAATTCTGGTGGTATACATGTTTTGTTTGCTACAAGCACCGAACCCGCGAAATGGCTCAGCCATGGCTCCGTTAAACAAAGGCGCATTCTTGGCGGCCAGGTAATTGTTCAATTCCCGAGCTACTGCACCACGAACGCAAAACATTGCAGTGCCATCAAAAGTTATGCGGCATGCATTTATTTTAGTCTGAATTTCTGTGCGCTGGTTTTCTTCAAAAAAGCATGATGAGCTCAACAGTATGCCTCACGAGAGCGTGCACGCGTTTCCCACGCAAGCATTGGCAGCAGCTGCAGGCAATAACGCACCGCATTGCTCTCAATGCGACGAACCCCTTCAGCTGCAACGGCGGTAGTACTTTTAGTGCTTGCAGCGCTCTTGCGGCATGGCGACAAATAGGCAAGCGTGCGAGCGAGGAGAGGGCGACATATCGCAGTGGGGCATGCGCCCTAGACATCTCAACTGCGCATGTCCGTGCGTTTTCCACGGCCGCTACCAGGTGACGGTACCGGTATCTTCGGCCGTGTGCTCCGTGGTTCGTATTTCAATTGTCCATGACTGTACAGGTCTGCGCAGAAGTAAACGGAGCACGGGAGCGGTGGCCGAACTGCATCGCTGCGCCGCGTATGGGCGCCGACGGGAACCATGGAGCGCCGGTCAAAGAGTGTGTTCGCACTGGCCCCGCCGCCCTATCTGATATGTTTAATCGCTGCTCTGCTGGCGTGTCATGCTCGGCGAGACGGGCTTTAAAAGGCAGCTCTGGGCTATAGAGGGGTGCTGGTTGCATTGCCACTCGCGGGCATCAGCGTGACCGAATGCGCTGCTCATGAGCTGGACGAAGCTGCGCGCGCCCGGAAACGTGCCTTCTTGAGCGCTGTAAAGGGTGGTATAAAATTGTTGGCCGCTGCGGTTTGGCATAGCATGTCATTGCGATATAATTAATTGTAAGCCGTCAACAAAATTGCCACGTACAATATAGAAAGCACATTCACAGACATTTTCGTTGTTCGGAAAAAAAAAAAAATCTCGCTTACGAGATCTTTTCTTTAATTTTGGGTTTGTCCCAAGTTATTGCTGCCGGTTAGTCCAGGTCTGTTCTGAAGAAAGGGAAATAAAAAATGTTGACTTTATGGAGACAACGACGCCTCCAAAGGTGGTGAAATCCTAAAAATAGAGGACAACATACCGTACCTTTCTGGTCGCTGATAGGTCACACGGCAGTCACAAGAAAGACTATCGTCTTTAGAAGAACTAACCAAGTGTTGACGCTTCGTTATGCCGATTCCAGGGTGGCCCCAAAGGGACCGAAAAGCAATACATTCTCCCAAAAATGAGGGCTAAACGGTTGCCCTCTACTGCAGAAAGGCTGAGCCGTGTTCGCGGGCCCCCAAAATAAAAACAAAATAGCTGAAACGCGCGCACACACACACGCACACGGACAAAGAGACAGACAGACAGAGACAGACAGATAGACACACCACACCCCATGCGCGCACTCGCAGACAAACAGACAGGTTCTCCTGGTTCAGCAGATTTTTACACATGAAACGACGACGACGACGACAGGAGACGCCAACAGCTCGACACCCGAAGGGTCTTATTTTGCCCCTAAAACCCCGCTTTTATAAAACAGTTCTACTACGTTTCTTGGAGTGGCACCTAATGCCCGATCAAGCTGAGTACGATTGCCGCAAATGATGGCTATGATGCTATATTGGTCTTCAGGTTTCTGTTCCTGACATGGGACTCATGGACCCGGCGCTCTACATAGTTAAATTGGAGGGAAAGAAATACGAGGACGCCTTTGCTGCCATGGTCAAAATGTTGAGTGACCAGCCCGATCCCGCTATCCTGGCTACGATCCAAGGGGCGGCCAAATACTACGAGGTGAGCAATCAACCGACCTGTTCAAGCCAGCTTCCAAATTTAAGCGGGAGGCGCACATACATACTTCACGATTATGAAACTCGTCGACCAATGGGGAAACCCGGAGCGACCTCTGGTGCGCTTCCTCCTTGGTACTCAAGTAGAAAGAAGGCCACCTTTGTACTTTGAAGGTGCCATTCAGACAAAGAACAAGTCGGTTTTATTCGAAAGACCGTGTTTTATAGTGTCTCCAGCGCTTGTGCAGCAGCAAACGATGCCGTATTCAATGAGAAATTAATCAGTTTAGGTCAACATTTTGATTCTCCCGCCAAATCGGACGGTTTCGTGACGTCTGCCTGGAAGTCACGAGGGCGGGTATTCAAACGAACTTCCAGTTCGTCATTGGGCTCTGCAGCCTCGCGAACCGTCAGTCCTCCCGGATAGCGCTACCCTAGTAAGCCTTTGCCATTTGCCGTTGCTTTGTTTCTGACCGAATTTACACGTGGCTTGTTTTTGTTACGGTAAACAGTCATTGTTTCGTGAAACATTTGGTATGCTCGACAAACAGGGTCACGTAAGACGTCGCTTACGCCAATCAGCCAGTGTCGTGTAAGACAACTGCAAAGCGGCGGTCTGCTGTGCAGCTAAAACAAGCATAGTGCCCCCAGTGCCAACAGTAGTACGCATCGGTACTTCTGTGTTTACGTGTATTTTCGTAACTTTCATTGTTTACCCCACCATTCTTACGGCTGTAAAATGGATATGCATTACATATAATCATAAATAGCTCGCTCGGCAAGCTAATAAACCCTGCCCGATTTGCGTTTGCCGGCGTCAGCCAATCGTACAGCAGGGCATATGACATCATAGGTTCTTTTGCGGGAAGTGGGCTAATGATTTGCATGGTCATATGTACTTTTTTTCCTAATTATACAGCTTATTTCAGCGAAGTGTGCATTAAAAGTGGTGTCAGTGGGATTCTAACGAGACAATCTTTCGAATGGAGCAAATTTGTGTTTTGTCTGCATGACCTCTTTAAGTATATAACGGAGGTAATGTTAAGGAATGGCCGTGTTGACTCGTCCAGAATGGAGGGGTGATTCCATGGTGGGGGCATTGTTTGCGATGCTTTAAAGGCTAGTTAAAAAAGCGCCTTGGGTGGCGATTATTCCCTTCCGTCTCTGCTAAAGTAAAAGTAGTAGACTCTAAAACTGAGGTCAAAGTAGCAAACGCACACTTCTACACGTCGTCCCCCTCTAGCAAGGGTCGTTGCTGACAAGGCAAGCCTTGAATCCAACCGCCCGGAAACGTATAGAGAAACACACTGTCACGCATTGCACCAGCGCCGACGTCTCTGATCCTATGTAATCACTAAGCAGCTTGAAACATGTAGCTCGACGCGGGGATGCATCGTAAAAGCTGCATTAAAATAGGCTGAGTGTTGCACCGCAGCATTGTGTATTCGGGCGTCTCTGGTCGTGGCTCGCTTGTCTTACAAGCACTCGGGGAACCGACAGAAGATTAAGCGACGGCGATTACTCGAGGTCAAGTCCAGAAAACAGCTTTTTTTTTGTAGCGTCAACCTGACCATCAGGCTCAGACAAGGTCAAGTCAGCACCTCGTGCGGTTGCACAGTGAAGGCGTCGAAGACCGCCTTCGTTGGAGGGCGGGGGTGGTATGCGGAGAGGGGATAGTCATGCCTCGTTAATAATGGACTCCGTTACCATGGACACCCCGCATGGTGGAATTTTAGGTGATCGGTCTCTTGCCATGCAATTCTGCCCGGTTAATATAGAAACCCGCAGTCCGGACTATGGATGGCTATTTTGGGGACGAAACGGGTAAATAGAGGCATTCTTGCCTCGTTATTATGGACACGGGTCCACAAATAAAAAAAGCGAAAAATTGACTGGTGACCTGCATCGGCCCAGCACGTTCCAGGAATTCACTGTTGAGCGAAGCCTACAAAGCGGAGGTATGCATTTATCTTGGAACGCTATTCCTTCCGTCAACATCGAATTAGATCGAGAACATTCGCGATTAGCGAACACTCTGGGGTAGTGACCACAGGGTTGACGCGCTTTCACTGTCAAACAAGATTTCCCGGCGCTCATACGGCGGAAAGAGCAAGTCCACAGGCTCAGGTCAAGATAACAGGGCAATAAGAGTTCGTGCCAATATTCGGTGCGCATAACAGGCAAGGCTGTACGATTCTCTGGTAATCTTTGGCCGTTAGGGTGGTGTTTCGTAACTATGTGGTCTCTCTGGTCAGTGTCGGGACAATTTTACAGTGATTTTGCCGTGCACTGACAGCGTCCGCGATAATGGAAGGTATACGGACGGAGCTCCGGCAACACAGCAACTGCATCTGATACAGGTAAGTGAATTGTTCACCGCCGCGAGATCGCCCATGTGTGTAAGGTATGCTGCTCAAATACTATCCGGACAGTCGTGTCAGAAACGTCCAACTGCATTTCTGCGTGCATTGCAGATTTTCGACGGCCCGAGTACGCGAACAGGGCCGGCAGCATGTCCGTTGGTGCGAGCCGCCGCCAGGGCTTACCGACAATAAAACGGTGACCGCGATGGCCGCTGCACGGCCAAGGCGCCGTGAAAGTTCGTTTTACTTCCTCTGGCGCTTTTATTTGTCCCCGAACACGGAATGCTGAATGCGCTTTGACGAGTCTGTCTTAGGCTGACAGAGGGATGAAATGTCAACTTGAAAAGAAACGGTTAAGTGTTCGACAGCGGCTTGCTTCGGCGCCCAAGCAGCAGGCATTTCGTACAACTGCGGGACGCGCATGTATTGGTAGAATATAATTTTGCGCGTAAGAATACTTTTGATGGTGCCTGCGCACCTGCCAGGATCCGGTAGATAGAGATGACTTGTCGCCAGTGCACTCCGCTACGCTGTTTCCAGGGTGGCCACAGTGGTAGGCGGGGAGAGGGGTGGCGCTGACTCTTTCACCGGATCCTCATAGAGCAGAAGGTGAGCAAACCTGACGGACCAGCAGCTTTTAGATGCATGTATACCTTTCGAAACTTCGTTCTCGCGTGTCGTTGTGCTTGTGTAAAGTACTTAAAGTTGAAACTCGAAATCGCTGCATCGCTCCTTCAACTGGCACGTTGCATTAATTTTGTCACCATGCAGGCTCGAAGATTGGTGATACCCAGCGGGTGTTCATAGCAGTCGATGGACACGACAGCATCACCACAACTGCTATGAAGCAAGCAGCGTTACCACTTATCCTGGATTCTCAATGTTCAACATGAGCCCTCCCTCTCACTACAGTGTTTGCGAAGGTAAACGAGTGGGAAATAAGTTACCTTCGATAACGGTTGAAAATGTACCAACTGTTCCATTGCAGTGGCGATGAACCAAAGAAAACGCCCGGTACCTTGAGGAAGCTGGTGTAGGTCTGTAGTGAAATGGTACGACGAGGCACACTTAAATGGGATTTTTTATTTTTCAGCTTTTAGGCACTGGGTTTATGCACATACTACACCTATCAAAACTCTCGCATTTCACTTTTGCACAGTATTCTTGAAAACTTCAGTATCATCTTAAAGGTCTTGATAACTGAGGCAGGGGTGGAAATGAGGTACCCCGAGTGTAAAACGTTTATTATGAGTTAGGGTGGCTCTGGAGCGTGTGCAAGGCCACATTCGTGAGGAAAAGCTGGAGAATAGCCTTTTTAATGAGTACAAGTTGTAAGTGCAAATCAGACACGAGCGAAGCAGGCAAGGAAATTTGTGTGCCAGCCATGTCCAGCTGTATACCTAAGCACACTCATAATTATCTTGCACTGGATGACAATTGCTTTGTAGTACTATAGCGCTTCACCGCGTTCGACTCGATTTATGATTGCCAAATTCACGGCGAAATGCAAATTCGGCAGCTGCGCGATAGCTAGAGCCGTCAAATGAACGTTTGTAGCGATAGCCACCGGAGCTACACTTCGCAAAAAAAATTACACCATCTTCCCGTGGGGAACCCTGATGAGGATGCGAAGCATCGTGGCCGTTCCGTGCGGTTCCATTGTGTTGCCGTTATGTTGAGTGATCTGGTTTTTACTAGCGCCAGAGGGAATTCCGCGTCCGGGTCCACACCGGTGGCAAAGGCACGCAAGTACTGTTGTGTTACGGTGAGTAGGCGGTGGTTCTCGAGGCGCCGAAACTCGTCCTTCATGTTCTTCTTGTCGATGTTGTCTCTGTGGTAGAATCGGTAGTCTCCGTCAGCGTTGGTGAGGTAAAAGTTGTTGACATTGGTGCACCGGCTGAGAGCAATGTACACGCCCTCCCCTTCGCAGCTTTGTCTTCTCCTTCTTCGGCGGTTCCCCTACGGGAAGATGACGACGGTGGTTGAACGCGAACCTATCTCGTGATGGATTCTTTGGTTGGCCAATCCCTAGGGGCATCCTGCCACAATCAGCATCAGAGGAGCTGCAGACGGGGCTGGTTGAGCTGCAAGGCGCGTGGCGCTTCCCGCCACAGCTTTCCCACGGGAAATTCAACATCCTACTCTAAAGTTTTCAGTTCGTCGTTTCCGTTGACGTTCAGCTTCGCGTGCCTTCGTTGTATCAGTAGCTTCTTGACGTGGTTTGAATGAGTCAAGGACATAAGGCGCGTTCGTAGCACTTGCTCCTGTCCAGGATTTGTAGCGTAGTGGGAAGAGCACCGCGTACCTCCCGTTGTGACCAGAGTCGTGGGATCGAAAGCGGGCGCCGCTAACTATTTCTATTTTATAGTGTAGTATCGCGCAGCTGTGGGTGTAAGGAGGAGAGTTGCGCATGCGCAGTGTGAGTGCGGATGCCGACGCGGGACATGCCGAGACCATAAGATGCTTTCGCATCTAAAAAGCCTACAAAGCGCGAACGGTACAAACACAAAGAACGAAAAAAAAAAAACTTGGCGGACGGGCCACGATCATTTTTTGCATGGGGGTGCGACAGCTCGCCTTAGACGGCACAGGGCCGTCATGATTGGAGATAGAGGGAGGAGGAGGGAAGAGAGAGAGAGAGAGAATTCACTTTATTGGAACTCTGGTTTTAGGGTGGGGGAGTGGCGGTGGCCCATAGGGCCGCTGCACTAGTAGAGTGTTGAGGAAATGGGTGCGTCTGAAGAAGGCGCCAGATGTGGGCAGCCTCGGTGGTGAGGGAGGGGTGGGGAGGGGGAAGTTGTCTGCGAAGGAGGCGGTAATGTTGGGTGATAAGGAGGGAAAGAGTCGCCAGCTACCTATGAGCGGCCGGTATAAATCACTGTAAGGGGTGTGCCGGCGGAATTTAAGCCAGCTTTGTGGGGGGTGGGGTGGGGGGGGGGGAGTACTCCTTGGGCATTTGCTGTTCAATGTATCGGGGGTCGCTGGTATTTTTACGTGATATAGGCGTAATGTTTGCTATATATTCTCACTGCAAATATACTGCTACCAGAAATAGTTCCACATACAGTGTTATTCGATGTAAATGGTTTCCATCAGTTGGGTTCGACTATACAACTTTAGTTTTCGTCGTTCTCTTTACAGATGTAAAAGATTCCAGCGCTCCTGTTTTGCTGCCCTTTTTGGTGAATGAAAGAGATGACATCTTCACGACACTGGTGAGAACAGGGAGCTTCATTTGCGATAAGATGGCAACATCGGCAAAAGGCTTGAGTTGCCCTCAGCCTTAGAAATATTAGGGTGCATGCAATCTTAAACTAAAAGAAATTATCTACATGTAAGAGAGCAGCTAGGAAAAAATTCTTTACCCTTTAGAAAGGCTGGCTGACGTGTTTAGGCTTACTAACGTTCATGGTTACTTTGACCTCAGGTAGCGGAATAGCCCTGACCCTGTACTTGTTTGCTTTCTTAAAGGCCAATATTCCACTCAAACTTTCGGTTTCTTGAGAACCTTAATTCCGTAACGTAGTCTGCCTAAAAGACTGCAAGATACAAAATATGACAGCTGAAATACGACATAAAAAATCACACCATATCCACGGAATGAATGATGATAAGTGGGTCGAAGCTCTAGAGGGGGAGATCATCGGTAACCGTAACTCTCCCGTGAAAGTTCGCCCATTACATCATTAAGAAAGACGTAAGACTGTGTGCGTACATTGTACAAATCAACTTTTATTTTCGGAGTCAATGCTCCCAGGCCCAGACCTGGTGAAAGACCCCGCGCCATCGAGGACTACCCCGCACCTCTACCACAATTTGTCACGTAGGATGGGACACAACGGTAAAGAAAGAGCTTTTATTTAGGGCGAACTTGTGCCCGAACAAGACGAGAGGAAACGAGCAAAGGTCATTGCGTCTCGTTCGATCTCCGAGAACGACTGCCTGCGTTCGTGGCGTGATCTCTTGCGTGATCTCCCCCTCGCAGTGCACGTGCGCTCGCGCCTCCATTGGCGAACACAGACAAGCTCGCGCTCCCGGTGCCGAGTTTGCGCTGCCGGTTGCAGCCGGTTCTTGCGCGTGCAAGGCGGCCCACTTTGCGACATCTCCGAAAGCATGCGGCGGTCACGTACCACGAGACACAAGGGATGGACAGACCCATGGCTTTAGGAGCTTCGCCCCTAAAATAAACGGCCATAAAAATCGCCGTTGGTCAAGCCGAAGCTGAGAACAGCACGGGTTATTGTGGCCAGGCTAAAGTAATGTAGAAGTGATAGTGGCCAGGCTGAAGTAAGGTACCGGCCAGCCGCTATGTCACTTCAACTTCATGGCTGTTTCCGCAATTTGCCGGCAGGTGCGGCGGCGTCATCTGCAATGGAGCTATTATAAATGTTTCTAACTAATTAACAAAGTATTTTACAGGGCTATCAGTCATGTCCAACTTGGTTTGGGTATACGTACTCTTCTGTACATTAATTGAAAATTTGGTCATGGTAAAATTTTGAGTGCAGTTGGCCTTTAAACGGCATGTGTTTCCGGCCCAGTTCTGTGGCCTTCTTGGACACTAAGCACCTAGCTGTACAAGGCTTTTAAATTAATGAAAGGTCGAAGTCTTTATGCAGAAAATAACACCAATGCAGCCCATGGTCAAGTGTCTGCACTCGGTCTTTGTTTGAATTGTGTTGGTTTTATTTTCAGAACATGCCCAATCACTACTTTAACGAAGTGGATGCAAGGATGAAAATAAGCTGTGTGCTGTGTGCGCGAAATGTGGCAGGTGTGTCCGGTTGACATCTTCAGTTTTGACAAAAATTTCATACAGAGGTTCTCGTCCACAGGGGAGAACACCGGGAGTTAGTTCGGACTAAAAATTGTTCCCTTTCTAAAGAAAAATTTCAAAGCTTGCTGTGGTCGCAGTCGTATTGGACAAGTGACATGAAATTTGCAACTTTTACTGCTGTAAAACACAAAATATTGCAGGTATCACAGCAGGCTTCTTTTGGAGGAGACTGCATTCTTTCAAATGAGTTCACCTACTGATTTTTCTTTTTATTTTCAGATAAAATTCTGTACAAAAAATTGCAAATTTCAAACTTTTTCAAAAACTGTCAAAACGTTTGGCCCGTTTTCTCAGCATGTAGAAGAGCCAGCGAGTAGGAATGTTTTGGTGTTATTCTTCATGCCAATTTTATTTTACGTAGAAAAGATGGCTCGGTTTGAGGCCATCTCCAATTTTTTGTTTTTCAAGCTTTCACAAACTGAACCCAAAGTTGTTTTTACCACAAGCTTAAACGTGTTGCCCTACTTTTTTAGTTCTGTAGCTACAAAGCACGGAATATCACCTTGTAACTGCATTGCGGTGACACTAGAGTGGTTTGTAGCAGCACGGCCGTTCTATGGAAACAAGGTCCATCGAGCGGCCATGGTAGCAGACTTCTGACGGCAACGTAAGGCGAGTAATGGCCAGGAATACTAGAAAATTACAAGAGTGAGTATGAGGTGATAATGTTTATTTGAAATACACTAGGAATAAATTACCCAGCATTTTAGAAGGGAGAAGAAATACTTTCCAAGCGGACTGCTCACGCCAGCGCATACATTCCTTAACGTATTCCTCACTATTTTGTGTACGCTCCGCGTTGGCCCGCTCGCATAAACAGAAGCCATAAGGGGAGCTCCAGACCGCTGGGAAGTAACCAGTGTGTTTGAGATATCTGCCAGCAAACTCAAGCTTTAGGAAGATCCGCAGTGGGGTAGTTGCTAGTGGTTCTTTAACATCTTGAAATAGCACAGACTAGATACAGGCAGGAGAAGTAGAAAATGGACAGACGACAGCGCTGTTGTAAATTGTCCGGCGCAATATGGTATTTACTATGTCTGATATTTCCTTTGTCCTCATGTACTTAATCAGTGCGTGACCTAAGTACCTATTTCGGGAAAAAAAATTACTTGCACATTATGTGCACCCCAAAAACGTTCTGCTGTGTTAGCTGTGTGCCGTGCGACAAAGCTGAACATAGCCAAAGTGCGAGAAGAATGCGAATACTATGTGTCACACAGGAAATTTTCTGAAGCAGGACATTTGCTGAAGTGACCTGCATGGCTGTTATTGGTGAACAAAAAAGCAACGAATGCAGATGGAAGGATGGGCGGAAGCTCAGCCTTTTTTCGGTCTCTCCGGGTATTTTGATCTTATCACCAAGCGCGAGTGGTATTTGTAGCATTTTTGTTGTGCTCAGCGAGAAAAACTAAAAACGGAACTTGTGTGCTCTGTGCACTCTTCACCGATTGTGAACTAGCAGAAAAAACAGGTACAAGCGGCTGCAGTCGCGATTGATTGAGGTAATGCCGTGACCAGGGACCGGGGTGGGAAATAAACGAGTAGAAAAAGAAGAGTGGTGCCACAAATAAACAAACTGGGAGATAGCGCAGTGTTAAAGGAAAATGTGGCAAGAAAACAGCTTGAAAGGTTGAAAGTATGCAGATTTTTTAACCGCAATGGGGGTTTCAGGTTGCACGTCGTGCATCCCATGAAGCTAGCTGCGTGTACTTGTGCGGTATACAACCGGTGTATTTAATGCGGAGGTTCTAAAGGCAGGCTGCTGGGACCACAATGATTAATCGTAGAAAGCGGGTCTTCGTATAATCGGGGGATGTACTATAACCGAACTTACCGTGTAACTTATTGTAGCAGGTATTTTCTTTCTCAGTCCGCGCATCATAGTATAGACAATCACAGTAATCATTTACATATATTGATTTCTGTGCACATAAAGTACTTTTTTGCAGCAACTAAATTTCAGCATTATTTGTCTTTTTTATAGGGCCGTGATAGGGCATATTCGTACCCGACACGGGTCTACACGGGGAGCAACCCACTCGTATCTTACTTGAAAGTGGTGCGCGAGCATGTCTCCTTCGACGTTTCGGGCTTCACTTCAGAATTTTCTCTTCTATTTGCAGTGTGGTGCACAACTTCCAATAAGTGAAGTCCCCAAACCAGATTTCACGTATTGGACCCTTACGTTTACCATTTCGCAAGACCTGATGGGAGTGTGAAACGGCATGTGCACAAACATATTAGTGACAACGGCAAAGCTGATCATTGCCTTGAGAGCTCGCGCGAAGTTCAGCCAGGGTGTAAATACTTTTTTGAATGCCAGCACGTGAAGTGGTTGGTGTTGCGATACTAACTGACAACGCAGCCTTTCCGTAATTTTCTGTAACGTTTTATAACGAACAAATACGTTTTCCCAGGAAAAATTTTAACAATCATCGGTTAACATTCTTGTAACGCCCTTTTTTTAACTGGTCATGTTCGTTGGGCATGAGTATGGTCAAAGTGGCCATTTTATTAAGGCAAAAAGTGTTGTATGCATCATATACGAATGTGTTCAAGGCGACCATTTTATTAAGCAACAATTCTCTGCAATACTCTGTTTTGTGTATTTATGGTGCTATTTTTGGTTGGTGAGTTGTTCCAGAGTTTTTTCATTTCAGATGCCTAAGGTTATTTTTGAATATTTGTTTAAATGTGGTTTTAGTAAATTTGTGGTTTGATGTTCACTTGGCATTTCTTTAAGTAGTTGAGCCAGCAATTGATGGCTGATCAAAGTTGTAGGTTTGTGTTTCTTATGTGAGCTCAAGTGTTAATTGCTTGTTTCGTTGCATGTTACCAGTTTTTGTTATTTGAGACACACATGTTGTAGAAGGTGATAATTTTGAACCTAGGATTTCTCACGTTTCTACTAGTCATACAAATGTTGTCTAAGAGAACTCCTGATTCTTATTTCTTATAACATTTTTTTCTATTCATTGATCCAATACGTCATTCAAAACTGTTGTAGGCTTTACTTAAGAACTGTTTGGTACCTTGCATTTATGTTTCTTGCATGTCTGCAGTGATTACTTTATAGGGTCATTGTGGTATATGTATGGTATTTTTTACTTTTTTGACTCTGAAGGGATTCTGTTTGATGGAGTCGCAAAATAGTCGACTGGGCTTTTTGCTCATAGATTTTGAGTCTCGGTGACTGTGCTGTGGAGTCCTGCATGTTCTATCTCGACTCTTGGTTTAATGGGTGGTCACGGGACTCCCTTTCAGGAAGTCAGGGTGACTCCTTTCGCGTGGGGTCATCCAGTAGTCAAGCGGACTCTCTTTGTTTGAAGATTCAAAGTCGGTGTGACTACATTCTACCGAGTCCTGCATACTGTTTTTCGACTCTTAACCTAGTAGAGTCAGGGTACTCTTCTTCAAAGAGTCGGTGTGAATATTTTGGTAGAGTCGAAAAGTAGTCATTAAGACTGTTTGGAAATGAGGACTCGTGGTGACTACGTCTTACGTAGACCTGCCTGTTTTTTACTCTTGGTCTAACAGAGTGACAGGACTCTTTTCCAAAAAGAGTGAGGAAGACTCTTATTGCTGGATTCATAACGTAGTCAAGCGGACTCTCTTGTTTACTATTTTGGAGTCACCGTGACTAAATCCTATGGAAACTGCAGACTCTCTTTTGACTCTTCGTCGCGACTCCCTAAAGGCCCGTTCACGCATGCGACGAAAACGAGCGAAAGCGACGAAAGCGACGGAAATTTCTGTCGCTTTCGTCGCCTGGCATCGCTTTCATCGCGCGACGAGAGCGACCGGTCTCGACCAATTTTTTTCGCCTGCGTCGCGCCGTCGCATTTGAAGCGGAAGCAGGAGGCGAGACTTCCTGACGTCATATCCTGCCAAAGCACCCAGATGCTGTGTCTCCACAAGCGGCGAAGCTCCCGTGAAGTCTCACTCTGAGCGCGAGACAATAACAAGAAAAGCAAAAAATAGGCGTCGCCCATCGCTCGACGTCGCGTGCAAGTGTGAACAGCAAGGGTGGCGATCGCTTTCGCCTTCGTCGCGTCGCTTCGTCGCAAGTGTGAACGGGACTTAAGAGTCCTGGGCCCGTTTGCTCGAGCGCAATAAGTGTGGGAATAAGTTCTAAACTATGACTTTAGCAATGTCTAGGTAATAAGTCGTTTGCCCGAAACTGATACAAACGCTCGTTTAAGGTAGCGTTTCCGTCGGGTTTCCTGTCAACCGGCTTATTTGTCGTGGCCGACTTCAACTTATTGGCGTCTTATTCGTTAGCGGGAACTTAATCGGGAACTTATGCGTACGGGCAAACGGGCCCAGGGACTCTTGATTCTGATTACCCTCTCTCCAAGAGTCCAAAGGTGGTCAATTATGTAGCAAGCCAATGACTCCGCAAAGAGAGTCAGTACGGAATCTTTTTTATTAGAGTGCTATAGCTTTGGTAACCCTAGTTCATAGCGAAAGCTTCACTGCCTTGGCTAGGCCTATTGTCGAGGTGGGGTTTCGCAGTGATATACAGACATGGTTGCAATGAATGCACAGCTTATTCATCATCTTTCTCGCCTCACGACGTTGCTTAAGCCTCGCCGCTGTACGAGCGACCACTGCTGGATGTTCGTCTTCTTCCATCGCACAAGGCTCTGCGCCGCGCGTGGCTTCCTGGCCTTCCTTTGCGGCGCGGGGTTATCGCTGCGGCGGCGGCCTCCTCGCCCTCCTCCGCTAGGTGGCGACGCGGGTCCCGCGCACGGCTCCGTCCCGTCCCCGCCTATCTCTCGGCAGAAAGGTTGCAAGCTGGATTAGTTGGAAAGGCATTTCCGGATGAAACCAATGCGAACTTAAAGACAAAGGAAGTGGAATACAAGTTGTATCAACGTGCATGCGTTTTAGAGAGCATGCATTGTCATTATAGGGCTCCCATCATCCCATATTTCTTCACATTGTACTAATCGCAGCGGATGTAAACCTAATTTTCCCACCACTAGTCGCGTTTACATGAATGCAACAAGTGGCGCATCGCATCGCATCGCATCCTAGTAAACGGCGCTAATGCGCTAGGAGAGCGCGTCGCCATAATGTACCAGACAGGGGTGGATTGAGCCGCAGAAGTCGACTTTCGAAGTGCATGTAAACCCGAGCGCATCTCATTAGAATTATGTCGACGACAACAGTAAGTCCTGCAAACGCAGCTTTGCGTTTAAAAAATCTTAATCCTGAGACGCCAAAAAATGCGAGTCGAAAAAAAAAAACGCGACGGAGCCACCGGAAGTGCCAGAAACGTTTCTTTGACTTGGATGTCCGACACTGTATGGCGCCAGCATCGCACCAGGGGTAATGTGCTACATGTAAACGCTAGCGCATCGCATTAATCGTGATGCGCTAGGAAATGCGACGCGCTACTGTCGCATTCATGTAAACGCGACTACTAACATTTTGTTTATGAGCGTGAATAAACGCCTCCCAAAATTATGGAAGCGTTCCAGATACACTCTAAGAAAAAAGGGAGTCCGTACTGACTTTTTACGGAGTCATTGGCTTGCTGCAGACTTGACCACCTTTGGACTCTTAAAGGGGCACTGACACAAAATTTTGAAGGCGAGATAATTTCGGAGATAGATTGGTGGGAACACATATACATCATCTGCAAAATATCAGCGGCGAATACAGCCTAGAACATATTTAAAATCAATTTTAAAGTGTGCGAAACGCAACCGAGCACCCAGCAGAGGACCACGCGCAATCGACATCCCGAGTATATTGTGTAAATAAACAACATCCAAACACGTCACGAGTTTGTGTTTGCCGCTTCTGCACTGCCAGCGTTTTTCGCCGGCTCGCCCGGTTCGCCGCTCCAATCGGAGGGCCGGAGGGCGGAGCTTCTGCTCTCGAGAACGAACGACCCGATCGTTGGCGGCGGAGGCGCCGTGATTTCGTCAGCTCATCGGGCAGCTGGCCGCGACCAAAGTTTTACAGCGATTCCAGGCACTCTGTTTTATTACTGTTTGTTACCATTGGATGCGAAAACGCGCCGGAGGCACGAAAAGCCCACTGAGCTAGCCGCACGGTCGCTGTGCAGGCGGCAGCCACGGCCGCGAAGTGGCCCAGGCCGGCGCAGGTAGCTCGAGTGATAGCTTGTTACCGCTGCATGAAATTGTCCCCAAGTTCCGACCATGGTGGCTTTCATGAGAAAGAGGTAATGATGCCATGGCGGGTTGCATTAGAAATTGTCATCTGCACCGCTTACGAGAGCGGCACTCGAATATCCGCGGCAGTGCTAAGCCGAACACATCTGTAGGCGGACCTGTAGGCAGACCGGCCGGCTGCTCCCAGCGCGCGTCTTGCCACCCACCGTCTCGAGCGTCGCGCGTCGTTCTTTAGCCGCGGTAGCATTTGCACTCGCAGCGCCTGCGTCACATCCACGGTCGCTTTTTAATTAAGCGCCTCACGAGATCAGTACTGGGGCATTCGCAGAAACTGCCGTCGATGCGGATTCGACAGTGCTACGGCGGCTCTTCTCTGTGATATCCCTCCGACGGTCACGTGGTCAGCTTTGTTCACACAAAATCCACAAAATCCATCGTTTCGCGGCACTCGCTGAAACCGAAACTGCGACTGGCCGCATTGAAAATGCCTCTAATTAAACAACCGTCGCACGCTGAAGCAAATGAGGTTTCTACAGGTTATAAGTAGGTCACTAGCTACTTATCGCAACAAAAAAAAAAAAAACAAGATGCAACATTTTTGTGTCAGTGCCCCTTTAAAGAGAGGGTCACCATACTCTTCCAAACAGAGTGCCGGGGCTCTTAGGGAGGGAGTCTTGAAGAGTCAAAAGTGAGTCTGCAGGACTTGTAGGATGTAGTCACTGTCACTCTAAACTAGTAAACAAAAAGTCCGCTTGAGTACGTTCTGACCCCAGTAATGTCTTTCTGACTCTATTTCGAAAAGTGTCCTGTGACTCTGTTAAACCAAGAGTAAAAAAAGAGTAAGCAGGACTCCGTAAGAGAGAGTCACCACGTCTCCTAATTTCGGTACAAAGAGTGTCTTAATGACTACTTTGCAACTACCAAAAATAGTCACACCGACTCTTCTTGAACAAGAGTCCCCGGACTCTACCAGGTTACAAATCGAAAAAGAGTAGTCATGTAGTCATACCGACTCCGAATCTGCAAAGAGAGTCCACTTGACTACTGCATGGCCCCGGCGAAAAGTCACACTGACTTGCTCAAAGGAAGTCCCGTTACCCCCATCGAACCAAGAGTGGAGGAGCATGCAGGACTCTACAGCAGTCACAGAGACTCAAAATCTGCAAGAAAAAGTTCCATTAGACGATTTTCCAACTCCAGCAAATAGAATGCCTTCAGAGTCGAAAGGGTAAAAAAATACCATACATATACTGCAATGACCCTATAAGGTAAGCCCTGCATACATGCAAGAAACATCAATGCAAGGTACCAAAACAACTTTTAATTATGTAAAGCCTGCAGCAGTTTTGAATGATGTATTGGCTCAATGATTAGAACAAAAATATCATACGAAATAAAAATCAGGAGTTGTCTTAAACAACACTTCTATGACTAGAAGAAACGTGAGAAATAGAAGATTCAAAATTACCACCTTTGGCAACATTTGTCTCAAATAACAAAAACGGGTAACATTCAACAATGCAAGCATTGAACACTTCAGCTCACATAAGAAACACAAACCTACAACAGTGATCAGCCATCAGCTGCTGGCTAAAGAAATTCTAAGTGAATATCAAACCACAAATGTTCTAAAACCACATTTAAACGAACATTTAAAAATGTAACTTGAGACATCTGAAGTGAAAAAATCTATAACTCACAAATCGAAAATATGGCAATAAAATGCAGAAAGCAGAGTTCGGCAGAGAAATATAGCTTAATAAAATAGTTAGCTTGAGCACATTCATATTTGGTGCATACAACTCCTTTTCCTTAACGAAGTGGCCACTTTGACCACACTCATGCCTAATGATAATGAACTTTTAAGAAAAGGGTGTTAAAAGATTGTTAATCGATGATTGTTAAAATTTTCCTTGAGAAAACTTCTTTGTTGGTTCTTTACAGAAAAAAGATACCTTATGTACACAGAAATCAATATGCCTAAATCATTGCTGTGATGGTCTATACTAAGAAGCGGGAACAATAATTTACATGGAAAGCTCGGTTATAGTACATGCCCCGGGTACTGAAAGCCCCGCTTGCTATGATTAACCATTGGGGTCCCAGAAACCTATTTCAGCTGTCATATTTTGTATCTTGAAATCTTTTTAGGCAGACTAGGTTAGGGAATTAAGATTTTCGAGAAACCAAAATTTTGAGTGCAGTTGACCTTTAAGAAAGCAAACAAGTACAGGTTCAGGGTTTGATGATTTATTGTAGGGTTTAACGCGCCAACGCAACGCAGGCGATGAAGCGCGCCGTAGTGGAGGGCTCCGGATTAATTTTTACCACCTGGGGATCTTTAACCTGCACGGAAATTCGCACACACGAGCGTTTTTGCTTTTCACCTCCATCAGAAAAGCAACCGCCGTGGCAGAGTATCGAACCCGGACCTGTGCTCAGCATCACAACGCCTTAGCCACTGAGATACCGCAGTGGGTAAAGGGTCAGGGCTTGTTCGCAACCTGTGGTCAAAGTAACCATAAACGTTAAGAAGCCTAAACACGTCATCCATCCTTTATAAATAGAAATAATTTTTTTCGTAACTGCTCTCTTACATGTAGATAATTTCTTTTAGTTTAAGATTGGATACACCCTAATATTTGTAAGGCTGAGGGCAACTCAAGCCAAGTGCCTTTTGCCAATGTTGCCATCTTATCGCAAACGAAGCTCTCTCTTCTCACCAGTGTGGTGAAGATGTCATCCCCTCTTTCATTCACCAAAAAGGGCAGGAAAACAGGAGCGCTGGCACCTTTTGCATCTGTAAAGAGAACGACGAAAACTAAAGTTGTGCAATCGGACTGTTGTGCCAGAGCGCCTGGCTCAAATGCGTTGCACGAGGCGACGCGCCGACAGCGAGGCTGAGTCACGCCTCGTCCAAACCGATCAAACCGCCAAGGCGCCTCTCCCTTTCGTCGCGGCGGCGCGGCCGAATCCCGCATCTGAGAACGACCAAATAAGGGCATGTCACTACGCCTGGAGGCGAGGTCACGGAGACAGCGGGGGCATCGCCCTCCCTTTCCCAATTGGCGGCGCAGCTGACTCACCGCTTCGCTACCATTCGTCGGAATTCAAACTTCAGGCAGCGAGAGCCCTGATTGGAGCTATTCGAACTTCTCGGGGCCACAACGAACTTCCCGTGGTATAAAACAAGCCCGGAGGCCCTCATCGTTGGCATTCCTCGGCGGCTTCTCTCCGGCGGCACTTTTCGAATCACCTTTGTGCGAGTCATGTAACGTTTGCTTATCCTGTACATACTGTATATAAATGTTACTTCAACTTTTCGTCGGCTCGAGAACTTCATCGCTCTGCTCTGCGCCGCGTCGATAGCGGACGGAGCAAGGCAACGTCGCTACACCGGTGACTGCGCTCGGATGGCCAGTTCCAACAGTGGAGGCGGCGGTGAGAGGGCCCAGTCCCTACAGCGGAGACAGCGTCGGGATGACTGCTTCCCAACATCGGTGACGAGCTGGATGCGAGTCACAACCTGGGAGCAGCGCTGGGAAGGTCATTCCCAACAGAACCATACTGATGGAAACCATTTACATATAATTATCCTGTATGCCGAACTATTTCTGGTAACAGTATATTTGCAGTGAGAATGCATAGCAAAAATTACGCCTAGATGTCGAATAAAATACCAGCGACACACGATATACCGAACGGCAAATGCCGCAGAAGTCCCCCCTCTCCCGTCCCCCACCAAGCTTGCTTAAATTCCGCCGGCACACCCCTTACAGTGATTTATACCGGCCGCTCATGCGTAGCTGGCGACTCTTTCCCTCCTTCTCCCTCTATCTCCTATCGTGACGGCCCTGCGCCGTCTAAGGCGAGCTGTCGCACCCTCAGCAAAAAATGATCGTGGCCCGTCCGCCAAGTTTTTTTTTTCGTTGTTTGTGTTTGTAGCGTTCGCGCTTTGTATGCTTTTTTGCGAAGTGTAGCTCTGGTGGCTAGCGCTAGAAACGTTCATTTGACGGCTCTAGCTATCGCGCAGCTGTCGAATTTACATTTCGCCGTGAAGCTGGCAATATCATAAATCGAGTCAAACGTGGTGGAGTGCTATAGTACTGCAAAGCAATTGTCATCCGGTGCAAGATAACTCTCTGAGTGTGCTTAGGTATAGCTGGACATGGCTGGCACACAAATTTCCTTGCCTGCTTCGCTCGTGTCTGATTTGCACTTACAACTTGTGCTCGTTAAAAAGACGATTCTCCGGGTTTTCCTCACGAATGTGGCCTTGCACACGCTCCACCCTAACGCATAATAAACGTTTTACACTCGGGGTACCTCATTTCCACCACTGCCTCAAGTTTTTTAAAACAGTTCACTCAAAAGCCCACACAATCCTAACATACTTTTCGTTAGACCGGCGGCCTATGAATAAAACGCTTACTGTGCGCAAGCTGCAGCAAGATGGTGCGGAACATCCACGGTTTGCTGCGGCAAGCGAGACCGCACTTGCGAGCAAAATATAGAAAGGGTCACATAACGAGCACAGTTTCAACGCAAGAATCAGCCACAGGAGTAGCATTGAAAACGTTCTGCACACCACCTACCTCTAGCACCAGCCATCGCAAGCTTACCAACGCGGTATTCAGGCACGATAACCATCACTTTGCGACAGTGGTGGCACTTGTGTTACGTTTGTACAGAACTGTAAAGGTCGTACCATGCCGAACATCTCACATATTGTACTTAACTATTTCCTATTTTGAATTTAAAAATCTCAGCTCTCATTAAGTTATTTAGGAGAAACACCTGGTAGAATAAACGTTCCACACTTGGAAAAAAAGCATGAAACATTTTGTTCAAACAACATAAACAAACACTCCAACGATATTTTGTACAATTTATGCGGCCTTGATATTACCTAAGAGGCCAGGCTCAATGAGAATGTAATTTTGTAGCTTTTACATATCTGTTTACCTGGAATTCGTGAGAACTAAAAAAATGAACACACGTTCGCGACGACCCGCACTCCGTGTGCTTTGTGGACGCCGCGCAGTACGGCCGATTGGCGAACTTCTCGGCAGTTATGGTAGATCGCAGTGGCACAGTTCTCAATTCTGCGTCTTTAAGGAACACCACCCCGGCTAGAGCCGAGCAGGCCGCGGTGGCTCTTGCTTTACTTGACGACAGCCGGCATCGAATTTACACCGATTACCGCGCAGCCGTTAGGGCCTTTGCTTCAGATTCCGTTTCGGTCGAGGTAGCTTGCATTCTAGGAAATAAGCTCATTTCCTCACACACTATCACCTGGTTTCCCGCTCACCTAGGGTCGCACTTGTCCTGTTTAACTAACCTCAATGAGGTAGCCCACACCCGCGCGCGCGAGATAACCCACCGTGCCGGGTCGGACGGAGGCGATTCCTCGGGGATTGGTTGGGAGGTCTTCAGAAACACTTTATTCACGTCCAACGAGATTATTCAGCACTATCAGCTGGGCAGGCGAAGGTTTCCTCTTCCGCACGAGAAACTCTCCAGGCCGCAGCCAGCCACGCTCAGAATGTTGCAGACCAGGTCTTATCCTAGTCTATCCACTCTCAGCTTCTACACGGACACTTTCGAACCGGACTGCCCGGATTGTGGCGAACGTAGCAATTTAGATGATATGCTCTGGCGGTGTCCCTCACTTCGAAGCCCTCAACGCATAACCGAGGAAGAGTGGCGTTCCGACTTTGAGAGCCCCGATATACTACACCAGCTAAGGGCCGTCCAGAGGGCCCACGACGCGGCGGTGAGGCTCGGCCTCCCCGTCCCCACGTGGGAGCGGCCCGCAGCGCTGCCGCCCTTAACGGCGGCAGTGCTCCTCAGGACCTTCAATAAAGTTCATTGTCTCTCTGTCTGTCTGTCTGTCTGTCTGTCTGGGGCTTTAAGCGCTGAAGGTCTGTGCCAATAGGTCACAGTTGACGAGGGCACCAGAATATTTAAAACTTTTAAATTGGTAATAATTGCAACATTCGATTTTTCAAGCATTTTATCAGTACCATTACAATTTAAAATTTCCGGTGTTTTAAGCGTTACGGGGATAAGTTTTACCATACTAAAGGAGTAAAGGTAAATTTAAAGCGACGGAATATTATTTACGGGCTACAATCTGGAGGGATGGTCGTATTCGTTCTTCGCCTCCATCAGAAAAACTGCCGAAGCTGGGATAAAATCGGTATTACGCAGCGGAACGCCTGAGTCGCTGAGCTGCACCGACGGTCCCAGTATAACTGCCACAAAATTTGTTTTCCCGGCCAAACATCGCCATTTAATTTTTCATGTTTTGAGATTCGTGGATTTGTGATCCAACACGAATACCACACTGAATATGATCCAAAAGTGACCTGAGACATAGCAACTGAATTAAAGCAATGAGCCAAGTTATTAGAAAAGCATTTTTGAGATTCATCATCACCGGCACTATACTAGATTTCTTCATTTTGGGAAAAAGATGAGGGAGCATTAACCGCTTTTAGGAGACACCTTATGAACTAAAATTTCATTTTCTCCTATTTCACAGTATCAACTTTTTGTCAGCAAGCGTCATACTTGCGCAACATGCTCGCAGTGGTAAATTTTACCGAGTGGAAATCCTCGCCGACTTCACCAAATTACTCAGGATGGAAAAGAATGGGAAGAGCTCTAAATGAACATTTGGGGTAAATTAATACAAATCATCTGAAAGAACTCGAACATGGCCTACATATC
This sequence comes from Haemaphysalis longicornis, assembly GCF_048455015.1. Classification (NCBI taxonomy): domain Eukaryota; kingdom Metazoa; phylum Arthropoda; class Arachnida; order Ixodida; family Ixodidae; genus Haemaphysalis; species Haemaphysalis longicornis. The sequence continues at coordinate 46,949,783 of NW_027526422.1, read as the reverse complement.
CTAGAAATCGCTTAGTCATACCTTTATGTTTACCCGCCAACTTTTTTACCATATGCGATGGATGGTGACAGTAGGTACTGAACAAGTTGAAGTGCTTTATGGAGGCGCATCAACTCAGGTACGGTGTCAATATCAGGTATCGCGTACGCTCCTTGCCCCCCCCCCCCCCCTTTGGGCGGGGGAAATTTACCCATGTGCGTAGAAAAGTGAGGACAGGCTAACTTTACATGCAATGAACTGCGTGACCTGAATTTATATCAGTAACGCCAAAATTCAGAGCACTCCACTTGCGTTAGCGCGGAGGTATGCTCAACTGCTTAATGCTGATATTGAATAACAATATTGACTCGGAACCTTTGGTGATAGACTAGCCAAATCTCCCCTTGCTAGTGACGACAGTTCAGACAATTACGACTACAGTACAAGCTTGTTGATTAGAATTGTGCACGGATATTTTCTTTTGTACTTTAGGAGTCGGTTAAAATCAAGTCACGCATGAAAGGGTTCAGAGAAACGAATAAACAATATCGGGCGTTATTAAGAGCTTTTAAATGATACTGTAGTTTTCAAGAATAGTGTTCAAAAGTAAAATGCGAGAGTTTTGATAGATGTAGTATGGGCATACCAGTGCGTAAAAAGCTGAAAAATAATAATAAAAAACACATTTCACTATGCCTCGTCGTACCATTTAACCACAAAGCTACACCAGCTTTCTCGAGGTACCGAGCGTTTTCTTTGTTTAATGGCCACTGCAGTGGAACAGTTTATACTTATCTAGGGAACTTATTTCATCCACGTTGACCTTTGCGAACACTATAGTGAGAGTGAGGGCTGCCGGGTTGGTCACTCACGTTGCCCATGAAGAATTTAGGATAAGTAGTAACACTTCCTGCTTCATAGCATTTGTGGTGATGCTGTCGTGTCCATCGACTGGTATGAACACCCGCTGGGTATCACCAATCTTCGAGCCTGCATGATGACAAAATTAATGCACTTGCGTACCAGTTGAAGGGGCGATGCAGACATTTCGAGTTTCAACTTTAAGTACTTTACACAAGCACAACGACACGCCAGAACGAAGTTTCGAAAGGTATACATGCATCTAAAAGCTGCTGGTCCGTCAGGTTTGCTCACCTTCTGCTCTATGAGGATCCGATGAAAGAGTCAGCGCCACCCCTCTCCCCGCCTACCATTGTGGCCACCCTGGAAACAGCGTAGCGGAGTGCACTGGCGACAAGTCATCTCTATCTACCGGATTCTGGCAGGTGCCCAGGCACCATCAAAAGCATTCTTACGCGCAAAATTCTATTCTACCAATACATGCGCGTCCCGCAGTTGTACGAAATTCCTGCTGCTTGGGCGTCGAAGTAAGCCGCTGTCGAACATCTACCCGTTTCTTTTCAAGTTGACATTTCGACTTTGTGTCAGCCTGAGGCAAAATCATCAAAGCACATTCAGCATTCCGTGTTCAGGGACAAATAAAAGCGCCAGGGGAAGTAAAACAAACTTTCACTGCGCCTTAGCCGTGCAGCGGCCAGCCCGTTCAAGGTCGCCGTTGCATCGTCGGTAAGCCCTTGGGAGTGGCTCCCGCCAACGGACACGCTGCCTGCCCTGTTCGTGTACTCAGGCGGTCGAAAAACTGCGCGTGCAGAAATGAGGTTGGACTTTCTACGTTTCTGACACGACTGTCCGCACAGTATTTGAGTAGCATATCTGACACACTGGAGCGTTCTTTGCAGAAATTGCGCACGAAGTTTTTTTACGAGGGAAAATGTCTCTCCGTGGTGAATACTTCACTTACCTATATCAGATGCAGTTGCTGTGTTGCCGCATCTCCGTCCGTATATCTTCCATTATCGCGGACGCTGTCTTCATGTGGAGCACGACAAAATCACTGTAAAATAGTCGCAATACTGACCAGCGAGACCACGTAGTTACGAAACACCACCCTAACGGCCACAACACAAAGACCGCCCTACCGGTGGAGCCCGCAGGCAAGTAAAAAAAATCCACTCCGCCTGCACGTCGACGCGACGCCTGCGCGCGGAGACGCGAAACGCCCGACGTCACACCTCTGGCGACCAATAAGAGTGGCCTCTTTTTTTGTTGTTTTCTTCGCTCGTCGTATCAGTTCCCCTCTCCCAAAAAGTGGTGCCGCGAACAGAGTCGAAAAAGAGTCGCAGAAACCACGACTCTCTTCTGTGACTCTGTACCAGACTCACCTAGCGGAAAAGGGAGTCGTGGTGGCCGGGACTCTTTTGACCACCTTTTTCCGTAGAGTGCAGCAGAAAGGGGCGACAATTGCATTAGCCAAGCACGCGCGTGTTTTCATCCCGGAGAGATTGCATACCTGGGTGGGCCTTGACTGTAGCCGGTGTCTATTTAGTAGGTGACTTGTCACCGTGGCTTTTGTAATCTTGTTTTTCTTTATGCCTAGTGTTTTTTAACGAGATAGCGTTATTAGGCTCATTTTTCGATTCACCCGTGGCGCCTAGCCGTCCGCTATCAGCCGTGCTCATCATGCGTCCACGATAATACGTCACCGCTGCCACCCGGAAGCTGCGACTGATGCTGCAAAATTCAAAGGCTCCGGTGATGCTGTAATGTGGCGCTACGGAGCCTACGGCTACAGAAGTTTTGAAAGGAAGCCAATGATACAACGTCGAATACGACAGAAGGGACACGCGTTTTCATCAGGTGCCACGCCTGCGCGGTGAAGTTTGTTCTATGTCCAGTCGGTGGTAGCATGCTCGGAAGACACGGGGCCCTATTCTCGACTGCACAAATTGCCGGCATTTCGCCCATGTTTTTTTGCGTAAGCACGACGTAAGCAATCAGTGACGTGCTGCACCTATAGCTATGACGACATGCTGTGTAATTTGACGAGTCACTCATAAAGATCGCTACCAAGGTATCAAAAATTGTGCAAGAAAGATTTAAAAACACTTGGCATGTACTATAAAAATTAAGACGGTAGCTGAGGCTGACAAGAAAAACACATTTCTGGAGGTCAAATTCGGAGCCAACACCACAAGGTGATCGAGTAACGTTGATCCAAAAGCGAGCGAAAGGCGGATGTCGAGCTAAAGAACATCACACAATTTTTTTGCCGTATCTATTTATTTCTTTCAATCGCTTTTATTATCATAGCTGGGCTCTCTGCTTCAATGCAAGCTTTGTTGCGTTATCACCTTCCCTGCCGCCACCGCCGCCGCGCCATCATCTGCTGCTATGTTACAAGTTTATGGCGTGATCACAGAAAAAGACGGCCGCGACCATCGCTTCTATGACACGTAAGACTGATAACCGCGGAGCGCACCGATGTCGCCGATTCACTCATTCGTCAAGCTGGACTGCAATCAGCGCTGTTATGAACTAAATAGTCACTTTTCATTGTTATTTTTCTCTTGAGTTCGATCATGTAACCCAACAGCTTACTAGGACAAGTATGGACAAATGCCATGCATTGGGTTCTCTTTGTCATGGAGAGGCTTGTACTGCCCTCTTATGTTGCGGTTACGCCAAACAAATTATTTTTATTTCATTGCCAAACATAAAAGCAAAATACTGCTTGTTATTTGCATGTTCCATGATCGCTGACTTGGAAGCAGTTGAAACTATAATTTGTTTCGGTAGGAAACACACTTTAAACAGCGCGTATGCGAAACTGCGCCTGCTGCAAATTGCCGCACATCCCGCGCCGTAAGCCGGGGCAATATTGTGCCCTATTTTGCTTGTATTTTGCGACAAAAACAACCGCCATTTTCAAGCTGTTACGTAGCATTACGTCACTTTTACGCAGGCTGAAGTTGCCAATGCATGACGTAATCGTTCCCGCCAACTGTTTAAATTACGTCACACCTTCTCAGCCAATCACAGAGGGGGTGTGTAATACAAGCAGTATTGTTGTTGAATAGCAAAGACAGGCTTACGTTGTCAAGTCCGCTACATTTAGACTGGTTTTTCATTGCCGGCCAAGAATTATGCGCCTTTAGTAACGAGAAAAAAGGAAACTTTAGAACTGGTGTCCGTAGACGACATGAAACGTCAAAATGACGACAGCACACACAACCGCTTTGTCAACCGGAAGCACGTGACCAAAATTGAAAGCCAATCAGAAAAGACTTCCGGAAAATTGCCCGAATTGCCGGCAATTTGTGCAGTCGAGAATAGGGCCCACGGTCTCCCACCGTGCCGCCCGCAACTTGCGCCACCACACCAAAGCGTGTTTCCACCAGAAGATCAAAAGTATAAACTTCCCGCCCTCCGGGCGGATGTACAACAGCTTCGGAAGGAGAACCAACAACTCCGAAATGAAAACCAAGAGCTTAAACGACAGCTAGAAAGCAAAACAGTGCCAACAGCAACGTCCAAAAGACTGCCTAACTCCCAAACTCGACCCAGCCGATCCCAGAGCACAAAACGTACCCCTACATCTCGACCAACTAGCGAATCCCCTCTCCAGTTAGCGCTCCAAACCGTCCTCACAGACATTCACCGCGAACGGCTTGCGCGTCAAGCGGAGCGCAAAAAGGACCAAGAAAACTTCGACAGCCAGATGAATGAGATTCGTAGTCTCGTTCAGTCCATTTTGCAAAAGCTCCCTTCGAGAGAAAACTCTAAGGAAGCGCCGCGCAAAGTGTCCATTCGGCCCAACAACCAGTTACAATGAACCGGTCACCGACTGTATTGCAATGGAACTGCCGCAGCTACTCCCACCAGCAAGTTATTCTAAAGCAGAGGATTACCCAGATCCAACCACTTTACATATTACTGCAAGAAACCCGCAGCACTCTTCAAATTCCGGGATATATTACCCATGTGAACCCATCTATCGCACCAACCACTCGGAATCAGCAGATAATGCCACCACCTAGATGTGTCGCCGTCCTTGTCCGTTCATCTCTGGGAAACCAGCAAATACAAGACCCTGAATTCTCCTCGGCGGATCACGAAGTAGTGGCAGTACATACGCGCCTACCTGGGGGAAAACCCATTATTGTGGCCACCGCCTATTACAAGCCAACTACCTCATCATCCACCACTGCTTCCTTTACCTGGTTGCATGTTTTAACGTCCCGATTTCCAGGCACCCCTATCTTACTGGGTGGAGACTTTAATGCCCCCAACACCTTATGGGGTTACAACAGAACTCACCTTAGGGGTAAAGCCTTGGAGTATGCTGCAGAAGCAGCAGGTCTTCATCTCATTAACGACCCAGACGCAATCACTCGCATCGGCCTTCACGCTGCTCAACGCGACACTTCGCCCGACCTCACTTGGGCGACTGCCGGACTTGTTCAAGCGTGGACTCCATATGCGACAACGTGGGGAAGCGACCACCTACCCATCCTCATAAGGCTAAGGAGCAAGACCGTGAGATCAGCCAAAGCAGTGACCAGGGCCGACTGCAACAAATTTCGACACATTATACTAACCTCCAACCCACCGGCATCGCTGGACGAATTTTGCAACTTGATCGCTACTTCATCTGCGCAAGCGCAAGAGACCATCCAATGCCGTGACGACACTCGGCACATGGACAATCATCTGGCAAACCTTTGGCGGAGAGTGCACGAGCTAACTCGCACTTACCGAGTTAGAGGAAAAAGACAGAGAGATTTACAACAAATCCGCCGGCAATATCGCCTGATTTCAGATGATGATGATGGTTTAAGTTTAATGGCGCAAGGCCGACATGGGCAAAGAGCGCCAAATACAAAGTTATTTGATAAGGAGGGAAATCGGATAAAGTCAGTTAAATACTATGAGCACGTCTGGTGTAAAGGGCCAGGGTGAAGAACGTGAGTGGTTAAAAGATAAATACGGTGGCTGGTGTATAGGACCAGGGGTAAAACTATGGGTGATAAGAGATGAGTTGTAAGAAATGAACTTCGGATAGGAACCTTAAGGTTCGCTGAACAGAGAACATGGCTTCATCTCCTAAGAAGTATGATGGGTGTGGTTGAATATGTCGTGTGTGTAGTTGTGGGAAGTGTTTTCGTCGTGTAATGTCGAGTGCCTTACATTGTATGAGGATGTGGATCACGGATAGGGCCTCTCCGCACCTGCTGCACAGAGGTCTTGGAGACCCCGTGAGAAGGTGCGAGTGCGTTGCATGAGTGTGCCCTATCCGTAATCTAGCCAAGGCGACTTCAGTGTATCTATTGCGTGTGTCGGTGGTGTATGGTCCCAAGTGTGGTTTTATTACGTGTAACTTATTGTCTGTTTGTTCATTCCAGTGTGTTTGCCATGTTTTGCGAAGTTGTTGTCTGATGTGTGGTTTCACGTCGGTGTAGGGTAATGTGGTTATGTCTACTGTATTCGAGAGTGTAGCAGCAGCAGCCATTCGGTCCGCTGCTTCGTTCCCTGCTATACCACTGTGGCCAGGGACCCAGCAAAGAACCAGTTCACATTTGCGTACATACACCGACATAATACCCTTGACTATTAGATTTACAACGTGATTTTTTGAAGACTTTGTTGACGACAACGCCCGCACGACACTGAGGGAGTCTGTATATATAATGGATTGTGGGATGTGACTTTGAAGGATATGATTAACAACAAGAAGTACACCATAAGCCTCTGCCGTAAAGATACTGGTATTACTGTTAAGAGTTCTAGTGACATTAAGGCCGGGCCCATGCGCCGCGCAGGACACAGAGGTGGCAGTTTTAGAGGCGTCCGTATAAAATTCAGAAAATTGATACTTCTGCTGCAAATACAAGAAGTGCTGCAGAATTGCACATGTGGGAGCTCGGTTTTTATCTACATGTGTGAAGGATGTGTCGCATGATACAGGGCGGAGATGCCATGGTGCTATAAAATTTGTTTGAGAACTTTGTATGGTGTCTAAAAAGGAGACAGAAAGCTCTGACGCTTCCTCTCTAACTCTGTAAGAGAAGGGCGCAGAGAACGATGGTCGGTTTAGGAGTAGTGCAGTCTGAGACGTATCATAAAAAGCCGATTTAAAAGGATGGTGTGGCATAGATGAAATTTTAAAAGCAAAAAAATAAAAGATCTGTGTATGCTCGCTGACGTTGTAAGTTCCACTTATTACACTCCACATAGAGGCTTTCGATCGGGCTAGTCCGGAAGGCGCCACATGCCAACCGGAGCCCCAGATGAAGCACTGGGTCCAGCATTTTGAGGGATGTCTTACTTGCTGACCCATAAACAACGCTTCCATAGTCTAATCGTGAACCTATCAGGCTGGTAAAAACACGTAAAAGAAGTTGTTTGTCAGCCCCATATGAAGAGTGGGAGAGAACCTTGAGTATATTCATGGCCTTTAAGCATTTATGTTTAAGTTGTTTTATGTGTGGAATAAACGAGAGCTTTTCGTCAAGGACTACACCTAAAAACTTGTGTTCATTTCTGACTGGAATTGAGACACCATTGAGTTTGATGTCTGGATCCGGCCGAATGCCGCGCCTTTTCGAAAACAAAACACAAGTACGCTTCACTGGATTAAATTTAAAACCGTTGCTATCTGCCCAGCCAGCTAGCTTGTTAACACCAAGCTGGACTTGGCGCTCGCAGATAGACAGGTTACAAGACTTAAAGGATAATTGCACGTCGTCTACATAGATTGAGCAGGAAATGGTTGGTGGCAGAGCCTTCCGAAGAGAGTTCATTTTTACAATAAACAACGTGCAACTCAAAACTCCACCTTGCGGAACACCGTTTTCCTACACATGAACTCTAGAGAGTGCAGTTCCAACTCGCACGCGAAACGTTCTTTCAGAGAGGTAACTGGCAAGCGTGTTCCACATGTTACCCGACATACCAAAGGACTTCAAATCGCTTAGGATGCCGTACCGCCAAGCAGTGTCGTACGCCTTTTCAAGATCAAAGAATACTGTCATACAGTACTGCTTATGGAGGTAAGCATCTTTAATATATGACTCTAACGCAACGAGTTGATCGTTCGTAGATCGCCCCGCCCTAAAGCCTGCCTGACAGCTCTCGAGAAGACCGTTGTACTCTAAGAAGTACACGAGTCTCCTGTTTATCATCATCTCGAAGAGCTTACACAGGCAGCTTGTCAGGGCAATGGGGCGATAACTGGCGGGAGAGGAAGGGTGCTTCCCTTCCTTTAGGAAAGCCACTACTATGGCCTCCCTCCAAGAGCGAGGGAAGTGCCCCGAAAGAAATATTTTATTGTAGAGGTGAAGAAGTGTTTCAAGTGTGTCTGCATGTAAGTGTTGTATCATTGTGTATAAAATCCTGTCTGCACCTGGAGCTGAAGGTTTACAAGTACCGAGTGCGACCTTCAGCTCATGAAGTGAAAAGGGGGTGTTATAGGATGAGTTCGACTTATTAGTGTCTCGCAAGGACTTCTTCTCACATGATGCTTTGTGTTTAATGAAAGTGTTGGTGTAGTGTGCTAAACTGGACACGCGTTCGAAGTGTTGTGCAAGTGTGTTAGCCTGGTCTTCTAGTGTGTCCCCTGTTGTACTGACCAGGGGCAGGCTGTGTGTCTGTCCTCCTTTAAGGTTACGTATTCGTGTCCAGTCTTTGTGAGTGTCGGTGTATGAGTTGATGGAAGTGAGGAAGGTGCGCCAACTCTCCCTTTTCGCTTCACGACGCACACGCTTCCCAAGAGCCTTTGCCCGTTTAAAGGAAATGAGATTATCTGGCGTGGGGTACCGGCGAAGGACACTCCACGCCTTGTTCTGGGCCTCTCGCGCCCGCCTACAGTCCTCGTTCCACCAGGGCCTCCTTGGGTTGCGGGACGCACTGGAGGCCTGGGGCATGGACTTTTCGGCGGCGTCGAGTATGTGTGCCGTGACGAGTTGGGCTGCTTCCTCCACGTGTAGGTGTTTTATGGTTGTGTGGTGTAGTTTAGATGTTTCTGTGAATGTACTCCAGTTTGCTTTTGATTCATTAAACCTGTTATGGGAAGATGGACTGCATGGGCCTTTACCTATGTAAGTTAGGGAAGTGGGGAAGTGGTCACTACCATATGGGTCCGTGCCCACGCCCCACTCAAGACATGGAAAGAGAATTGCGGAACCAATAGCCAAGTCAAGATGTGAGTATGTATTGTGTCCTAAGTTATGGTATGTAGGCTGTTTTTTGTTGAAAAGGCATGCTCCTGAAGATGTAAGGAATTTCTCTATCAGGCGACCTCGGGCATCCGTTCTGGCGGAGCCGCAAAGAGAGTTGTGCGCATACAGGTCGCCTGTTAGAATATATGGTTCGGGCAGCTGGTCGACCAGCGCCTCGAAATCAGAGCTCAGAAGTGCAAAATCAGGAGTATTGTAAATGGAGCATACCGTTACCAACCTATTAAATATTATTGTACGGATTGCTACAGCCTCGAGGACAGTGTTCAGAGTGATAGGATGGCAGGCTAATGATTTCCGGGCGACAATTGCCACACCTCCTGAAGAGTGTGTGCAGCCAACCCTGTCCTTTCTGAATACCATGTACCTATTTAAGAAATTTGTTTGTTTAGAATTGAGGTGGGTTTCCTGGAGACACATGATACTTGGCTGACTGGCATGCAGAATCTCATACACATCGTCAAGTTTTTTAAGGAGGCCTCTGCAGTTCCATTGGATGATGTTTTCTGTTCCCATTATTTAAGGTTAAGAATAACTGGAGTGTGTGTGTGTGTGTGTTTGTTCATGTGTCGTCTTTCGGGGCTGTTATTCTAGGATTTTTAGGCTTTTCTGTCGGCTTGGACATCGGAGGCCGCTCCTTGCGCTGCGTAGCAGGCAGGAACGGCGTGACATCCATCTCCTCGTCGGATGCCAGAAGGGTGTCCGGCGGACCAGGCCCCCCGGACTTGGCCCCCTTTCGGGAGCCCTTCGTTTGAGCTGCCACCGCCGAGGGCGTCCGGGGCACCAGAGGTGGCACGGGAGGGGCGGTGGCGGCGGGAGCCGATGCGGGGCCCCCGGTGTCCATCCGGTCGGCAACCTCCAACGCACTGAAGGACGGGGAGGCAGAGGCGGGAGCGGCACCGGTCCCCACGGAAGAGGTTGTCACCACAACCGCTGCTGCCTCAGCAAGCGGCGTGGCAACGGATTGGGATGCCTGAGGCACCCCAGGGGGGGGCAGGGGAGGGACCAGATCAGAGTCGCTGAACTGGGTCCCTGTGGACACCAGCAGCCGCTCCGCCCCCCGGCGAGCCGCGTCGGCGTACCTCCCCAGGGGGAAAGAGGCGAACCTCTTTCGCGCCTCTGGGAAGGTGATGTTTTCAGTGACTTTGATGTTGATGATTTTCTTTTCTAGTTGAAACTTTTCACATTTTCGAGAGTAGGCGGCATGGGGTCCCTGGCAGTTGGCGCAGGTGAGGGTTGATGATTGACAATTGTCCGATGGGTGATCATGCTGGGAGCACTTTGCGCAGGTCAGACGGCCGCGGCAAGAGTTGGTGCTGTGCCCGAACCGCTGGCACTTAAAGCAGCGGCGGGGGTTAGGAATGTATGGCCGAACCGAACATCGAATGTATCCTGCGTTAAAGAATTCTGGTAATGTTGATCGATCAAATGTTAAGATGAGATGTTTAGTAGGAATTTCTTTGTCTTCTCTGCGTATCGTTATGCGCCTCACTGCTGTTACGCCCTGACTTTTCAGGCCCTCCAGCAGATCGGTTTCAGTTTCAGTCATGAGGTCAGGATCTGAGATCACGCCCTGTGAGCTGTTAAGGCTTCGGTGGGGCGTGACCGTGATGTCAAGATCTGCAATGCGTGTCTGGCTCAGGAGATTTGTTGCCTGCTGCTGGTTATTGACTTCGACCAACAGTTCTCCCGTTCTCTGTTTCTTTGCTTTGTAGGATTTTCCTATTATACCTTCTATGAACTTGTGACCAAGAAGACGGACAGAGAGGCAACAGGCTTTTCTTTTTCAACGGATTGAATGATCAGGAAGCGGGGATAGTTGGCTGGCTTTGGGGTTGAGATCGTTGGTAAGGACGGAAGTGATACTTCGGTGCGGCCCCTTTTCAGGGACCGATCACGTTTGGAGGGGGGGTTTGATAATACCATACAGCATGTATAGAAGCAGGGGACGGGGGTGCTTTCTTCCACAACCTTACCCTGATAGCTGAGGAGGTCCCGGAGCTCCCTGCCTGGTAAACAGACAGGGAGCCCATCCGCCGGAGCTTGACCTGGGCTCCGACGGCCACCGTTCGTGGTTTCTAACCCTCCACCTATAAACACATTGCCACGGTTGGATCCAGCGTATGTTTGGGGGCTCGGGGTCCGCGGTATCGCCAGTACCGTCACCAAGATTGCTCAAGGTGCCCCGTGCGGGGCGCCTGATTTCAGACTATCAGCGACAACTAAATCAGGATTCCTGGGCGACAATCTGTAGCGATCTCAGTCACGAGCGTGGGCTCTCGGGCCTATGGAAACTGCATCGCAAGTTGAGCGGCAAGAGCAAGGGCCGCAAGCCACTGTTCGAGACCCTCACACTGACGGCACCAGCAAGTGATGTGGAGAAACGGCTTATTACCACATTTTTCCCTACGGCTTCTACGCTACCTTCACCACCGTTGCCCATTATCCCCATCGACAATCCTGATTCCGAATTAGATTCTCCGTTTACAATGGCGGAACTCCGTACGGCTATAAGGTTGGGTCGACAACAATCTGCCCCCGGACACGACAGCGTGACCTGGAAGCACCTCTGTAATCTGCCTCCCGAGGCGCTGCCCCACCTACTCACTCAAATTAATTCTTTATGGGAGCAAGGTCTCGTTCCGGACCATTTAAAGCTTACACTCATTTTCCCCATGCCAAAGCCAAAGAAGACGGCCGATAACCTCCAAAATCTGCGCCCCATCTCATTAACACCTGTATTGTGCAAACAAATCGAAAGGCTCATCAATATCCGCATCATCCACCACCTTGAATACGTAAGACCCTACTTTCATCCTGCCCAGACTGGTTTTCGACCCAACTTAGGGACGCACGACAGCCTGTGGCTATTACGGCGGGTCATGGACCGGCCCCATTACAACAGAGGAGATCCAGACCTCGTCATGGCCATCGATCTTCGAAAGGCATTTGATAATGTTAGCCAGGCGGTAATACTTGAGGAACTAGCCAAAGCCTATCCTAGCAGCAGAGCCCAAAGCTGGATTCGCAGTTTCTTGCAAAGCCGCCCCATACGACTGCAGGGGTCTCACCCGGGATGGGATCCTCTCACTTACTACCTGGATAGAGGAGTCCCTCAAGGATCAATCTTGGGACCCCTATTGTTCAACTTGGCAATGTCCCGGGTAGCACGCTGTCTCTACACTGAAACCGCGGCCCGCTTCACCATTTATGCGGACGATATTGCTATATGGACAGAGGCAGCTGACTTTCCTTCTCTGGAAGATCAAATAATCGAACTTCAAGCGGCTTCCCACAGTCTAGAGTCATTACTGTGCGAGTTGGGGCTTACGCTCGCTCCAGAGAAGACAGAGCTCTTGGCAGTGTACGGCTACAAACCACCTCCATCGATCCCCACCATCCCAGTGACAATTTCGAACCAGACGATAATCGCCTCAACGGACCCCATAATGTTGCTAGGACTGCCCATTGGAACGAAGAACAGCGCTAACACGTGGCTACAGCGCCTAAAGAAAGAGTGGAAAGGCATCCTTCAAAACATTCGGCGTCTCTCTAACAAATATGGAGGAGCAATTCAAGCCGCCACACAGGCGTTAGCCAGGGCCGTCACACTGAGCACCCTTACTTACGGGGCACTGGCTTACGACTTCAATAAAACTCACACGAATACCATACAGGTACTACATAGGGCCACTCTTCGCGTGATCAGAGGACTGCGTCGGCACACCCCCATCCACAATTTGGAGCAATCGGTCCCCCTTCCACCTGTGTCAGCAATCATCGAAGAGGCAAAAGCACAGGCCTCCTTCAAGCGGCCGCTAACCCACCAAGGGCTGTCACTGATTGCATGGGACGAACGAAAAATCCTCCCAACATGCACATTTCCAGTACCTATCGCACCTTGGGCACGACCGGACTGCGTCACAGCGCCGAACTCGCACCCCATCGGACGCAGAAACCCTCAGTTGCGTAGACAACGCATTCTGCAAATGAATTCGGCGCAGCAGGACGGCGCAGTCGATATATACACTGATGCCAGTGTGACCCCTCAATGTGTTGGCCTTGCATGGACGTGCCCCGAACTTCCTGCTCTATCGGGATATTGCACCATGATGGACCCCACCTTAACAAGTTTTGAAGCAGAACTGCACGCTTTGAACGCCGCTGTATCATCCCTCCTGTATGACGCTACGACGGCTCTCCCACCTTCGCTTCGACTCATCACGGACTCTTACGAGGCTATACAGGCACTTCGATCCCATACCACCACTAACCCTATTGCGCATGAAATTCTCTACCAAGTGCAAATTCTTCAACGGAATCACATCACTGTCCGCTTTGACTGGGTACCTGGCCACGAGCCGAACTTGACTGGTAACCAGGCGGCTCATGCGGCCGCACAGGAGTGTGCATTAACTCAAACTCCGCTGGTCTCTGCCGAGGAACCGTCTCGTTCATCTACACCATCTCCGTCGTTGCGGATTCATCGCTACAAATTGGATAGACGTCAACGACTAAAAAACTTACTCCTACCGGCTACCTAAGTAAACTTCCGCACTTACCACGTAGTGGCCAGATCTTCATCAACAAGTTTATCACAAACACTGCCTTCACACCAGAAATAGTTCGTAAATGGTACACGCCTCACCTTCCTCCCCGATGTCCTCATTGCCAGTCAAGCCTCCCAGCCGACCTCCGGCACTTGGTCTGGACATGTCCAGCCTTCAATCGCCACCGTACCTGCACCGCCCCGAACCCTCAACCAGACCCAACTTTACTGGACACGTCCTTACTCGCACAAATAGCGACGTATTCTCTAAAGAGTGGCCTAGCACGACTGGTATAAGAGCGCCATCGGTGACTGTCGTGCTTGGACTATTTAGCAGTGGACACAATTAGGTCTCCGGCCTATATATGTATACGACTGCCTCAACTATTGGACTTCATCGAGACATCAATGTGGACAAGTGCTTAAGTTATTGGCTTCCATTTCCCTCCTTTCTTCCCTTACCACGCTCGGACCTCTGGTCTTCCTGTCTTAATAAAGGTTTTTCAATCAATCAATCCCGTAATTGATGCCCCTAAGCTACGCGACACACTGGTGTTTTTGTTTAACGCTTCCATCAGAAAAACGGCCGCCGCGGCCAGGAATCGCACCAGCACCCTTGGGCTCAGCAGCGCAACGCCTTACCCACTGAGTCGCCGCGCTGTGTTTTAAACCGGGACTTATGCCGGCACCAACAGTGGGTGACCTAACTAAAATTGGGGACGAAAGATCACGCCAGTCTCTCAGGTTTCAAGGAAGGAAAAATTATAAGCCAAAAATAGCTAAAATAACGCCCACTCTATAGCGTCTAATCACATAAGTTTTCAAGATACTTTTCAGTATTTCATGGTTGCTTCCGCTGCAAGCTGGGTTTGGTAAACGATAGATGGTGCCACGTGGCCAAGTTCAAAATCACCCTAAAAGTAGGTACGAATATCCCCCCAGAGAAAAGCCACGTAAGAATGCATGGCGGGGCTATAGACAAGCGGGTAGTTCCCAACTCACAATAACCAAGAAACACTAACCAATTGTTGCCCGCAAGCAAAACGTACAACCAGGAGAAGAGCAACAAAATGAGAAAGGAAACGATAAGACTCATGCAACCACTGATCATGACCAGAATATTGCAGAGCCAGCCGTACCACGAATTAACCTGCACCGAAGGAAGTGAAAGAAACACTATCATTAGGACAGCATATAAGGCAACCTCGTAATTTTGACCGTGAGACGAACTAAGGGTGGACCTCCTGGGGTGACAAAATAATGCTTAGACGCGTCTAAGAGGGGAGGGCCATTTACACAATGGAGGGATAAAATAACAATATTCGGAGCAAAGAACAGCCTCCGGAAGCGCAGGACAACGTTCAGCGGGTGAGGGCCAATGGGAGAGGCGTTCACGTTGCAGTCGCCCTAAATAGGATGTTGGTGACAATGACGACGAATAGGTCCTCAACTTGTCTTCCTATCGCATTTCAAGGAATCATGGAAACCACTCTCCTAGCACCAATAAAGCGGATGTAAAAGCAAAATTGCGAGGGGCCATCATACTCCCTTCGAAAAGAAACAGGCACCTTCAAACAGAAAAGACAGGCAACCCCCCCCCCCTCCCCTTCTTTGAAAGACAACCCTGCATGCCATGATAGACACGGTACCGATCCAGGAACCCCGCATAAAAACTCTCCTCTACCCACAACATGGATGCAATCCTACACAAGAAGGGGCGGTATGGCAGGCTCATGTTCGTTCGGGGAAAGTTGCAGTATCATGAGACCACAGTATACACAGACTACGGTATGTACGCAAGCACGAGGCCCAATTGTCGTAACTGAATACTCTGGCAATCTTTGGGACCGCATGACCCTCCAACGTACAGGAACAAAGATGTGAAAGTTGGAGCCATCCTGTTGGCAATCTGAATAGCGGAAGTATCGAATAGGAGCGTAACATCATTACAGACACACAAAGGACATTATGCAGTTTTCTGGAGGCAGACTACCAAGCACTTTGGTAAGATATCCACATCCATAATGCAGGAAGTTAACGTAACCTGGACAGCCAGATCAAATGGTCTGGAAGCGAACGACGCACTATGCCAGAGGCGCACGAACTCCTATATCGGGCTCCTTGTGACCAGGTCTATTACACTGCCTTCCTCGAAAAACGATACGAAGCCTCACCGTATGCCTAGCAACACAATATTTCCCCTTGCTACAACGAGGTCTCACTGCCTCTATGGGCGAAAAACTAGAACAGTTATGATTGATTGATCGTAGGATTTAACGCGCCGACGCAACGAATGCGATGAGGCGCGCCGTAGTGGAGGGCTCCGGATTAATTTTGACCACTTGGGGATCTTTAACGTGCGCGGAAATCTCGTCCACACGGGCGTTTTTGCTTTTCGCCTCAATGAGAAAAGCGACCACCGTGGCCGGGAATCGAACCCACGTCATCGGGCACATCAGTGCAACGCCTGCACAGTAATCTGGAAATCCATGTGCGTTAAGGTGTTCCGTGGGAACAGCAGAAATTACCTTAAAACTCTGCTAAGATAGGAGAAACATCCACCCTCTCGCGTGCAACCTAGTCATATCCAGGGGAGAACAACTCAAACAACATATTCCACTTCTTCGAGGCATGGCAGGCAGATCTGACCAGCTGATCGAGAGGGCAAGGGAAAGAGCTGCTGCATCTGGTGCCGTAGACTTAGGTTACACTTTTGAGCTCCCTGCTATCCCTTTACACAATTTTCCTAAACCACAACTATTTCTTCCTGAACAAAGCTATTCTCTTTCTTTCTCTGTCTGAAAAAAAAAAGCAAAATTGTTCAGCCCCGCCTAGACATCACAGAGTAAACATTTGAAACACTGACAGTGACTCCTCGTCGCTGAAACTGACGAACACATCGCATTTGCAACCTTTCACGCTCAAATGTTAAGCTTTTTGAGCCACGGAAGCGCAGAGAGCCTTTGTCTCTCAAAAGAAACGGGCACTCCAAAAAGCCACGAACTGGGTGGAAAAGCTGGCAAGGGATAACGGCTTAGAGGGCGCACCTGAAAAGTCTGAAGTCATCAGAGTTCACGACGCCAGATGTAGGAGCCCAGGGGAGATAAAAATCAAGCTTGGGGACCACGAAGCAGCAGAGACAGATAAATTAAGAATTCTTGGGATGATTGCTCAACGCAATGGCAGAGCAAACTTCACAAGTGCAAAAACTTAAAAAAATACACGCTGAAAATTGCAAAGATAGTTAGAAGGATAACCAAAAAGAGAGCAGGGCTGAAGGGAGAAGAAACCTTGCGTACCATGCAGGCATTAGTTGTAAGCAGAGTTGCTTACAGTCTGCCTTTTCACCCTCTAAACCGGCAGGAAATGCAACAGGCCAACATTATATTGAGCACAGCATACAAAGCGGCTCTAGGTCTTCCCAACCACACGTCAAATGAAAAACTAGTCTCGGCGTATCCAACGCTTTTGAAGAAATTTGTAAATCTACTCTACTTCCACAAAAGGAAAGGCAGCAAGAAATGAGAACTGGCAGGGCCATTCTGCAAATTTATGCTCCAGGGTAGATGTACAATCAATTGTCGACTAATAAGACCTCAGCAATTCCGCCAGAGAGAAACTAAAAGCGCTGCCAATCCAAAGAAACGTGAACCCTCACGTGCATCAAGACAGAAGGAAAGCCAGAGTCAATTTCCCACGCAGAAAGTTGGGGAAAAAATCCAAACGTTGTATATACAGACGCGGCCTTTTACGACAAGACCAATGCCTCCCTAGCCATCTTCGACCGAGAAAAAGAACTCGGGGAATGCCTCACATTAACGAATACCAGCACAGAGGAGGCCGAAACCGGAGTCATTCTATTGGCAGTAAGGTATGGTGAATTACAAGGAGAAAACGTCCCAGTAATTACGTGCCCTAAGAAAGCTGTACAAAACATAATAAATGGACGAATCCACAAAAGGCTCACAAAAATTTTACCTCTCAATATCACCAAGTTTGAAAGCATCATTTGGACACACGGACATGAAGAGCTAGAGGGTAATGAGAGAGCAGACCAAGGTGCGCGAGAACTTACCAACCGCTCTCACCCCTCTTCCCAATACCTGCGGTGAACGACTCAACATTCAAAGAAAAACCAGAGATCTCTTCCCTCCACCAGATAAAAGCTTAACAGCTGCAGAGCGTCAGTCTCTCAAATACAGACGAGCAACAATCCCATCCTCAGATTACCGAAGACGTTCCCCGAGAAATTCTCGAACGCATGTAATAAGTGCGGTGAAATATCCGCTCTATTCCATGCATCCGGGGGTTGCGGTATTATATGGCCCTCAGTAAACACCAACCCCGATTTATATGAGCTATGGCAGGCAGCTCTGGCCAGCTCCGACCCTGGGGTTCAGAAGTATCTGATCTTTAGGGCCAAGACTGGGGCAGAGGAAACAGGGGCCCCGGAAGGAGGGAACGTAACCTAGCCCAATCAAGACCTTTAATTTCAAATAAACGTTTCATCTCTCTCTCTCTCTCTCTCTCTCTCTCTCTCTCTCTCTCTCTCTCTCTCTCTCTCTCTCTCTCTCTCTCTCTCTCTCTCTCTCTCTCTCTCTCTCTCTCTCTCTCTCTCTCTCTCTCTCTCTCTCTCTCTCTCCTGCGACACGGCGATTAGAAACTCTGGTTGCTAGTCTTTCTCTTTTGGGTAACCTATCGTGCTCGTGAAACATACATCGGAAATGCAGCAGCTGCGTACGCACACGCTCCGGGGGGGTGGGGGGGGGGGGAAAGGGGGGGTCGGAAGTATCGCTGCCACGCCTTACATCTTAGGATACAAATGTTGATGTCTCTGCAACTTCTTATTTGATCGTTGTTTTTATTCCCCGTTGTATCACATCTGCATTTGCGAGTGTGCCGATGAGAATGTATCAGTCACGACAAAGCCACTGTGACCGTCGTCACTAAGTGACAGCGACTTAGCAGATCACCTGTTCTTCCAGATTAGCAAGATTAAATGGGCTTTTGCGTGTGTGCCGTGCAACCGCGGGACGGGAAGTACCAGTGCCAATACGCGCATTTGCTGGTATTTGCTGGTATGTGCTGGTATGTTGTATATAGTATTTTGGAACTCGCACAAATGGAATGAAAAATCCCGGGGTGTGAGCGGTACGCTGCTTACGCTGCAAAATGTTGGTTCTCGCAATTATGTATGTAGCCAGCGCGACAGATTAGCTGTGGTCCACTAGCCTTTTTGTTGCTGGGAATAAAAAATAGCGAGTGGTCAAGTTATTGTAAAACGAGGAAAGGAATATCAATATCAGTTAGTATCTTCAAATTTCGAAAGGGGTGGACGTCACATTGCATTAGTTTCGTGAAAATTAATGATTGATTGATTGTGGGGTTTAACGCGCCGACGCAACGCAGGCGATGAGGCGCGCCGTAGTGGAGGGCTCCGGATTAATTTTGACCACCTGGGGATCTTTAACGTGCGCCGAAATCGCGTACACACGGGCGTTTTTGCTTTTCGCCTCCATCAGAAAAGCGGCCGCCGCGGCCGGGAATCGAACCGCGACCTCGTGCTCAGCAGCGCAACGCCTTAGCCACTGAGCCACCGCGGCGGGTAGTTTAGTGAAAATTATTTGATTTGCAAGCTGCTATTGATTGTTGCGGCTGGTGCTGCCCCTTATGCGCAGTGAATGCTATAAAGATAACAAATTGTGGACTGCCGTTCATACAACTCGTTTTAGTTTGGTAATTTACGGTTAAGTCGTTGTCGTGGGCAAAAACTGCGGCACGGTTTTAAGCGCGCTAGTTTTTCGCCACCTGTTGTTCCCTCGCTTTCAGTTGACGGAGATCGCCAAAGACAAAGACTACACAACGCCTCCATCCATCGTTCCTCTTCATGAATTCGGAAAAGAAGCTGTCGGAACGGTAAGAGTGCAGCACCTTTTTACGACACGTTACCTGGAGTAAATGATAGGTTCTTTCGTTGTTGTTGAAGACGCTGATGATCTGCGTTCGTGCCTGATGGTTGCGGCACTGATGACACGACGACGATGGTTGATGGAGGGTTTTTCAAAACTGTATATTTAAGCCAAAGACTTACACACGATATTTACAGACTGAAGTAGACAGAGTAAGAAATAAAGTGGGTTTCTAGGTCAGCTACGACTTTGTGCCCGCGGCATCCCCGTCAGTGACGGACCCTGACCTAAAACTACCCAAGTGGTGAGATCCCCCTAGCCTGACCTGGCTAGCCCGGCAATACGCGGGCCGTGCATAGCACATTAAAACCCTGAGGATTCGACCCCGAGACCTCGTGTCCCGTGGTTTTGATGAGTTACTAAGGCTAATGACCGATTGAGGGAGCATGACAGCAACGTCAAAAAAGGTAATGATGGGTTCCTAGCCTTTCATTGCAAATCTTGCGGGTGCAAACCTCAGGTTGACATGTGCGAGGAAATAGGAAGAAGCCGAAACCAAGCTGCGCGAGAAATAATTGAAACACACGAAATTCAAAGACAGGGTAGTAAATGTAGGAGCCGGGCGTCCATCACCTTGCCCCAAAAAGAGATGGATTTCCTATCGAGCACGTGCTGTACATCGGGTATGGCTTAACTGATGAACGCGTGTTGATGAGGTGGTGTACTATCAGGGATTGTACGTCTCTCTTTTGTTGTTGTTCTTCTTGTTGTCATTTTTATTTTTATTTTTTTTTACTGGCGTTAACATGAAGTGTGAGTATAAAAGGTGAAAGATTTCTCTTACTAAATTCAGTTGGAAGTAAGCGCTCGGCCCGTCGTCTTTCTGTGTCCCCGCTTATCTTCGCGCTGTAGCTATTTTTCAAATTAATCGCCAATTCGCCCAGCATTGCAACTCCGTTTTCATGTTTTTTTTTTGTTTTTTCAGATTGACTTCAAACAGCTCCTGACAAGTGTATACCCGGGTCTTGGCCGCGTCTTAGTAAGGAGTCCGACGTACGTCAGATACCTCGCCTTGAACATCAAACCGGGATCGGTGCCAACCGACAACGAGCCTTTCACAGTGTAAGAAACATCGCAGTCGGCTGAGGCCACCCAATTGCAAACAGCGGGTCCGGCAGAGTTTTCGCTTAATACAGATTGGATGGTCGTCTTCGCGAAATGGGAGTTAGTCCTATACTTGTGACATAGTATTTATGCCAACGGGCATACTAACGCAACAACAACAACAACAAAAAAATGCGTAACTTTGCGGAGCGACTTTTATTTTAATGCGTAGCATTCTTAGCTACGCAACTTCTCTACGCAACCGTAAATTACCCCAGTCACGACGGTGTAACGCCCTGCATTTCTACAAAAAATGCAGATTCGCGGAAGTTCCACCCGCAATCGCTATAACAACGTAAATAACAACTGGCCGCACAAAATTTTGGAAAACTAAAAAAAAAGAAATATTAAAAATTACGGAAAATGGCGACATATGTAACGTCCTGTATTTCCATACTAATGCAGATATCGCGGAAGTTCCTCCTGTAATCGTTATAATAGCGTAAATGGAGATAATGGGTCGAACGAAATTTTGAAAAACCCTAAAATAAAAAAAAACATAGAACCGTGTAACGCCCTGCATTTCCACTATAATCCAAATTTCGTAAAAGTTCCAAATGTAATCGTTAGAATATCGTAAATAGAGATAATTGGTCGGGCGAAGTTTTGAAAAAACTATGAAACAAGAAAAATAATAACAATTACGGAAAATGGCGAAACGTATAACGCATGGCATTTCCACAATAATGCATATTTCGCGAAAGTTCCACCTGTAATCGTCATAATAGCGGAAATAGACATATTTGGTCGAACGAAATTTTGAAAAACCAGAAAGGCAAACATAAGATAAGTACGGAAAATGGCGAACCGTGTAACATCCTGCATTTTCACAATAATTCAGATTTCGGAAAAGTTAAAAATGTAATCGTTGTAATAACATAAATGGTCGGACGGAATTCTGAAAAACCAAAACATAGCAAAAATAATAAAAATTACTGAAAATGTCAACGTATACCGCATAACCATTCCACAATAGAGAGTTTTACCAGTCCGTCCGTTGCGTCACGTACGTTGTAACCGGATTGACCGGGACCCGTCTGCGCCTGCGCGCGCGGAAGGGCGAGGAGGCGCGCACATGGCGAAGGCAGGCCCGCGGAACTAGGTAATGCCCCTACCGTGACGAATGCCCAAGTGCCCAGACGGGTCCCGGTCAACACAGCATAAACTAAGATTAGTTTTATCGGCTGCACCAAGCATCAAGCGCCGAGCGCACTGCATTTGCTGTAATCAAGACGCGAGGGTACACTTCATCTGCTTATGAAGCTTGACTGCGACGGTAAAGCCTGTGCCGGTAAGTTACCCTTCGCGGAACTCTCGCGCATGCGCAGTCAACTCCGGCAAACACGGTAAACGGTAACGTAAACACAGTAACGCTATGCTAAAAATCTCTAATAATGCAGATTTAGCGAAAGTTCCGCCTGTAATCGTTATAATAGCGTAAATTGACATAATTGCTCGAGCGGAATTTGGAAAGCTAGAAGATAAGAAAAATATCCCTTTCAGTCACGAATTACTATATTCACTGCTGGAGAAAAATTCCATACTTAGAGGTTTAGCAGTGTCAAGTGTCTAGAGGTAAGAAAAAAGGGTTCAGTCTCTCTAGAATACTTATTACGCAAATGGCGTCGCGTCCTCATATGGAGACACCATTACTCAATCCTGCTTTTCCCTATAAAATAAATATCCTGAGGCAGTTTACAAACAAGGAGGTGAAATTATAATTTCTGCACATGAAACAGATGTTTCTAGCCTTTATAAATGATTTACGCCAAAGTAAAAGAGAACTTAGGACGGCAACACACCGGAGCTCCCACAAAACTTGGTGGCGTTCATTTTGAAACGATGTTTATAAATGCGCTTCCGCCATTCCGCATCGCATTGTGCTACCTTTGACTTCCGTAGGTTTCGAACATAAGCCGCACCGCTCTGCAGCATGAACTCTCTTCGTTTTCACGAGGAAAACGACGAAGAAAGGCGCGTCTCCATATGAAGACACGGTGACTGAAAGGGAATTTAAGGGATATAACACTACAAAAAATGGCGAACCGTGTAACGCTCCGCAACGGATATCATTGGACGGAGAGGATTTAGAAAAATAAAGCGACTAAAAAAATTGGCTACAAAAAACTCGCACTTAAAACAGGCGGCGTAAGAATGCTAAGCATTAGTAGATAATTTTCTGAATTTCTGCAGAATTTCGTTTAGACACCACACATAGGGGCGCCACACGTGCCTTTAGTAAAAAATAAAAGTAATACAGACTAAGTAAACCACAAGGCTGTAGTGGTAATAAAAAGACTCGAATTCAGGGGGAGGAAACCAAGAGGGTGGAATGTAACCTACGACAGCTGACATCAGTATCACGAAAAATGTACGCCTGCCGCTGAGAGCAAACTGAAAAAAAAAAAAAAAAGCCGTTTCACACAATGTGGACGCTGTTGGAAGTGCAGAGCATAGATTCGCCATTATGGGCTGCAGCGCTGTTATCCGCTCACTGCTGCCACCCAATTCATTTCAAATTTCCCGCCGTCGCAGTGCTCGCGCGCCCCTTGCCTGAAACTGCGCCAGCGGGAGTTCTGTTCTTTTTGTGCTTGCCTAAATTTCGTATGCTTGAGCTGTTTTGCGTCATTTTTATTTAGACCGCGTAATTTTTTTCTTGCACGGCCGCTTTTTTCGCTTACTAGCGTAAAAACCAACCAAACGCGCTTTCCGAACTAAATGAACGCGGGGGCTGACGGTTATATACACAGATTTTGCCTGAAATGTACGTGCAGTTTTCTTTGCGCTTAACAACGGGGAGATGTATGACACGCGCGAGCGGTTCGCAAGGTTCGAACGGAGATGACCATTTAAACAGCGTGATTTCGAAGCCTCAGCGTGACTCCATGGTGACGGTAGGCTTTACTTGGGTCCGTAATATCTCTGCGCCGCCTGATTCCGGCAGTCGCTTGACATTGACCGTTAGCAAGCTATGACGGCAAGGCGAACCCATTAATGGCTCTGCACTTCAAATGTAGTTGTATAACATAGATACATCAGCTTTCGGACGATGGCACTCGTCATCACGCCGATATAAAGGGTCATTCGATACCATTCACGCGGTCGGTCGGTGCATACTTACAGGCGTAAAAAGAGTGACAGCCATGTTTTGGCCGGCCAGCCAGGCCTAAAACTCGAAACGCTTTGTAATTGAATTTCAATCGAGCAGCCAGATGCCGAGCGCAGCATTCGTATCGTCCGCGTAAAGTACGAAGGGGTGTAAACTAGCTGCAAAGATAGATTACAAGACGACAACCTCCCAGGTGCGTCTAAACACGAAAATATCATTGTCTGTCACTCGAGTCAACTGCCCCGACAAAAGCGAATGCTAGAGCACCAATTATGGGAAGACCGTTCCAAACTACTATATCTGCTGGCCTGGCTTATAGACGTTCACGCTATTCAGAAAAAAAGGATACCCCCCGAATGCTTAAAGCGAACTGCCAATACATAACCGAGAGGAGTGGCGTAGCGCGGAGGAGTGTTCGGTTGTCGAAACACCCCCAAATTTTCAGGGCCCAGATTTTTTAAGGGACGCTGTTTTCAAACAGACGCGACTATATGAATCATCTAAGTTTTCTATAGTACATTAGAACACCGATTATACGACGTTTTTGGGACCGTGAAAAGCGCCGTTAAATCCGAACAATTACGCCTATACGTGCGACATATTTGCAAGAAATTTCAATGCAAACTACTAAGTAATGCTTTGCAGGTCTCGGAAACCCAAATCAATAAAAAGAAATGCGAAAAGAATAATGCAGTGCAGGGTAAAATCACGCTGTAGTAAGACAGACTTTGTACCTCAGTCCGCTGCCGCGATTCCCGCAAGCCAGCGCGAATCATGGCACACACGATCATGACGAACACGTGTGGGATCCTAAGTCAGCCAGCATAACCTCGTTGGCGATTCACTGTTGCGTGGGAGAAATGACCACCAGCTTTCTGCCCTTGTGACCTCTGTGCAACAAGACAAAGAGACGCCAGCGGCGAGGTGGGGACAGCGATTGTGCAGAGAAGCGGCCGGCTGCTGGAAGGTAGAGAAACCAAAGATTAGATGGAGAAGAAAGCTGTGCCGGAGAGAACCGATTGAGTGGGCTCAAGGTCCGCGGAACAGGCCAGCTCCACTTTCATTTTGTCCGCGGGTCGATTGCGCGCTCTCCGTGGGTCGTCGGATAACGCGGGTCAGGCATGAAATCGCGTTGGTTAACCGAGGTTTTAATGCATTGCTTCTACAGTGACTTCGCTGGGACTTGACTAGTCCGTTGAAAAACCGGGGTTGTCGTTAATCCCGGTGTCAATATAACCGGGGTCTCTACTGTACCTTTCTTATTAAGAGGAGTGAAGATATTGGCCGATAACTTTTTTGTTTATATTTCGATTTAGATATGGAAGGAACTTTATTCTGCGAGGGAGTATGCCAGTAAAACGACTAGTGTTAATTGTGTGGGTGGGAATAGGAGGTATCCTTTGCAGGCTTCATTGCGTATGCGAAAATTTTATTCACCACACTACCAGTCGCGCGTAATCCTAATGCGACTAAAGATACTTCAAAATCTTCATTATCCTAAATGCAAAATAAGCAAGCTGAAGGGAGCATATCTTGCATCGTACGCTTCAATTTTAGGGCTCTCCAAAGAAAAATATTTACTATAGTTGATGACAGGGTAAGAGCGTAGCAGGAGCTCCACCCACAAGCGTTGTGTGGCCGCTACCTGAATCTCCGCGGTTTAAAAATACTTCGTTATATTGAAGCTGTTTATACCCATGATTCGTAATATGAGCGGCTGAGTCGTTTATATGAAGTCGTTTATATATGTTTCATTCCCAAGAATGAACAATTTTCAAAGGAAAAAATTACACCATCTTCCCGTGGAAAACCATGAGGAGGATGCGAAGCATCATAGGGGTTCTGTGTAGGTTCCATTGTGTTGCCGTTATGTTGTTTCATTTATCGGAGCACGAATGGGAACGTAGTGTGAACCCCCATGTAGAGTCAGAGAAATGTAGAGAAATGCAGAGACAGCGAAGAGACCGACACCGGCGTTACCTGATCGAACACCTCCTGGTTCTTGTCTTTATTGCGTGCTCACGCTCCTACCCCGCTGCCCGCCCTCTCCGTCCTCTTCTCTGGTTGAGCTGCAAGGCGCTTGGCGCTTCCCGCCACAGCTTTCACACGGAGAAATTCAACATCCTCCTCTAAAGTTTTCAGTTCGTCGTTTCCGTTGACGTTCAGCTTCGCGTGCCTTCGTTGTATCAGTAGCTTCTTGACGTAGTTTGAACGAGTCAAGGACATAAGGCGCGTTCGTAGCACTTGCTTCTGTCCCGGTTTTGTAGCGCAGTGGGGAGAGCGCCACGTACCTCCCGTTGCTGACAGAGTCGTGGGATCAAAACCGGGCGCCGCTATTTCTTTTTTTATAGTGTAGGGGGAGAGGTGCGGACGCCGGACGTCGGAGGGTCGACTAAGAGATGCTTTGCATGTAAAAATGTGGTGGATACCTCTTTCATAGGAATCGGTAAAACACGGAAGTAAGATCTGCCTTTACAGGATCAGTTGAATGTTTATTCTGCATCGATATGAACTTGCATATCGCTTTTTATATTTCGTCGGTATGGGACCGTCAGACTTATCAACATTAGACACTGGATTGCACGCGCCGGAGCACTGCGTAAACCCGAATGAAACCGCAGGCGCTCACAAACCATGCGACCAAAACCTAACAGGTTGCCAGCGAGTCATTTGGAGAACTCACGGTCCGCTGCAGCGAAAGAGCATGATTTGCGGGGCTGTCTTGTGGGTGTGCTTGGCGAGAGACAACCTGCTCGCGCGTCGCTTTCGCAAATGTGCGACCACTGCGTCCCTGCTCCGTGGAGTGTACGGCAGACGGAAAAGAGCTAGGCCTGGCGGGCAGTGAGCTGAAGGAATGGGTCGAGAGAGAGACGAATGCTACGAGACAGTAAAGAGCGCTTGCGAGGGATGCCGAGCGTCAGGCTCGAGCTGGAACTGGAAGTGCTATAGATCGCAAGCTACGACTCGAGGAGACCCGAGCTCACGCGCCAGACGCTAATGACAGTGGTGACGGAGGAGCTCGTGGTGCGAGCAACTCAGACGTTATCAGCCTCCATAAGCTCATTCCTGTTTTTAATGACTCCAGAGACGACCTGGACGCTTATATCCAGAGGTTTGAGCTTGTCGCTACTGGTCAGGGGTGGCTGAAAGAAAAGTGGGCAATCACAATTAGTTTGTGACTGACTGGTGAAGCCCTGAGTGTAGTCGGTCGCCTGTCTCCAGAGGATTCATTAGACTACGAAAAGGTCAAAGGAGCTTTACTGCAAATATTTTGGTACACCGCAGAAGGCTACACAGATAAGTTTGGAGGGTCGGTGCCGGAGGAGGGTGAAACTGGTCGCCAATTTGCAGCTAGGCTCTCCGGATACTTTGACAGGTGGATGGAGACAGGGTGAGTTAAAAAGACTTAAGCGGGCCTGCGAGAGAGAACAGGTGCCCCCCCTAAAAACCTGTTAGTCTTCCCGAAAGAAAGGAATTGCTCCAAGTTGGAAGACACGGTGGTAGCTGCCGATAACAAACTAGACGCACAAGAGCACTGGAGTCTTGGTCGGCAGCGAACGCTGCGGACAGCCTCAATCCTGATTACCGCGGCAAAACCCTTCCTCAGAAGAGAGTTAACTCCCGACCGGAAAAGTTATTTTTCCTGTGTGACAAACAGGGGCACAGAGCTGCCGAGTGTTGGAAACGCACGAAAGCTTGTTTTAAGGGTGGTCAAGCTGGACATAGGGCTGATAAGTGCTATCAGCAGAAAGACGAAAATTCACAGGCATCGTGCGTAGTACAGCCCCGAGAAGAAAGCCAGAAGTTCGTCACTCTGGAGAGTGGGGAAAACATTCCAGTCAAAAGCGCGGTCAGAGAGAAATGTCTGGCATCCCTCTCTAACCTGCCTGTTGTTAAAGGGTGGCTTCGGAGCTCTGGAGCGGTGCGCTAGCCATTGGCTGTGTCCTGTTGAGTAATTGTGGGCAGTGCGTTCATAGGTCAGAAGTTTGCGTTGCGGATGCTCGAGGCCTTGCCAGTCGAAGATCAGTAAGGAGGTGCGGCTCACAGCCGAGGTACCCTGGGCGTTGGCGTCCAGCCGGTCACTTCCGAACACCTCGTTCCTTGTACACCCGTGCGGCTCGAAGACGCTGCTTCCTGCTGCCAGAAGACAGCACAGGACAGGAGGAGGACGTGGCTCGGCCTTGAGGTCTCCTGGACGTTCGCGACCAGTAGAGAATTCGCCGATTACCCCGCTCTTCCTGCCTCCGACATGCCACCTCGCTTCCGCTTCCCTTCTTACTATTCCTTCTCCCCCGCGTGATTCTCGTCCGCCACGGCCGAGCGCCTCTTCTTTCTCACTTCTAAGCGCTGCCACAAGCGCCTCCTCACATGTGCACAGTTACAGTCGATCCCTCGAGCATCACACAAATAAAACATGACCTTTCATTACAACATCTAGATATACGGCGCACAGTTGCCCTCCTGTCTTTGCTTCATAAATATTTTCACGCATCCAGGCCACCACCCTTCCCACTCACAGCACCATTGCGCAAGTCTAAGCGACTACAGAATCAACGAAGCATCACACGCATCTTTGGAAAACAAATTCATTCAATTCATCGGCTTTGCCTTGTGCCATAACACTCTAGAATGACCTACCCGACGTCATTGTCAATTTCACTAATCATGCAAATTTTTGCGAGCAAATTATGATACATCTATCTCTATAGCATTGTATAACCTACTTCAATTATGTTTTTGTTCATGGTGTTTTTTTGCGACTGTTAAATTCTTGTTGTTGCCTGAAACACCTCCTTGTAATTTGTGCAACCATTGCTATTAGTTCCACTATATTGCTTTGTAATGTGGCAGAAGTTTCACCCACTAGCATTCTTTCCTATGTACCCCCCTTACTCCATGCTCCGAATCAGAGCCTGTAAGGTATTTTAAATAAAAAGTAATAAACGGTGTGGTTAAGTGCATTTAACGTCTCTCTGGTTTCACTATTTTTAGAGCCACGTGAGTGAATTTAGGTGACGTCCAATGGGTAATCGTTGTGGGTGTCGTTTACAGCTTTGCTTTCCAGCGACATTCACAGGGTGGATTTGCGCGAATTTTTTTTCATTTATGCATTCTGTGATTTCTTCCACCTGCTGATCTCCCATGTTTCTTAGCATGGCGTTTGTGACTCCATCTTTCCCTGTGGACTGTTTTTCTTTGCCGACATCATTGCATTGAGGACTTCCTCTCTTGATATTTCCCTGTCCGTATACTCGTTACTTCCCTTGTACGTGTTTGGGTGGGTCTCTCTCTCTTTTGCGCTGTACAGTTCTTATTTAAGGACATTTATAAGGTCTTCATCACTCCCTGAGAAGGTTTGCGCCACTCTTCTCAAGTTGTGGTTGTTTTCTCGTGTTGTGGAGGCGGAGTCTAGCCTGCTTTAGGAGTATAGTGTCCTAGATGTGCTCCTGGTTCCTTTAAGCGACTCGCAGAAACTGTTTTGTCTGGCTAGTTGGTCCGCTTATTCCTTTGCTTGCCTCATGATTTCTTTAGTTCTTTGCTTGAGTTTCCTGTTTTTCTTTGGATGCTTCCATCTTTTCTTAAGGCTTCTCCTTGCATTCCACAGGTGAGCTAAATGATTGTCTATGTTTGGGGTCAGTTCAGTCCTCTGTACAATCTTTGTGGAGTTCTTGTGTTTATTTTTAAGGTTGTCACACCAGCTGCTAATTTCCTCAATTTTCGTTTTGTTTTCTTCCATTAGCACAGAGTCTCTGTTTTTCCAGCGGTTAGTTTTCCCACACCTAGTGGTTTCCGAAATTTGGTTGCGGTGACGGTAATACTTTTGTTGTTGTGATCGCTTCCGAGTGTTTCTTGTGTGTTAGTCCAGGTGATGTCATTCTCGGTTTCTTTGGTGGAGGTCAAGTCCTGGCATCGAGGAATCGAGGCGCCAACTGTCGGCACTTATTAGCGTCATGATGCGCTTCTTCGCTTCGTCTCTCCTAGACGGCACGCACCATCTGGAGGAGTCACAGGGAAGATGGCGCAGAGAGCCAGCTTAAGAGCCGATCTTCGCCAAGGAGCACTTGAGAGCCGGTCACCGTTCCTGGAACGCCCCTCGGCGCGCTACCCATGAACCTATCAACGGCAGAGTAGACCTCACATGCGGCGGCCCCCACTCCCGACACCTCGAAAACCCCAACGTGTGCGTCGAGTGAGTGTGTGACCTCTTTATGGACTATTCATACCCACAAATTCATCACACGGGGGTAGACTGCTAAGCTTAACGCATTGCCTTAGCGCGGCCGGCCGCCGAGACTGCCCCGTCAGGCCCCAGCCAGCCCCCATCGACAACAATGAAACCCGCCGACACACGGCGCCCACCAACTTCAAGCAGTCGCCCGCTGGGTTTGGACCCGGAGGGACAACTCCAAGAAAATAACGTGCACTTCCAAGAACACGTGGCATCAAACAAAGCGACGTACCTGGTGACACAGCGAATGCTACCGGCCAACCGGTAGAGGCGGATGACGACGCAAGCTGGACCCAAGCGATCAGCCATCGTACCAAGCAGAGACTGCTCAAAGAAACTGTCTTCGCACCGTAACCAACGCTACCATCGAACACGCCACGAAGGCAAGAGTACCCTCGGTACATTGCCCATTATACCTACCGAACGGCAGAGCAGACCACGCTTGAGGCTGCCCCTACCGCCAAAGGAAGATTTAAAAATAATTATCAGGCCGAAGCAAGGACTACCACTAAAAGACCACTCAACGGTAGAAATTACCCAAGCCATAGCAATAGCATGTGGAAATAAAACGCAAAACCTGCATGACCTAATTATCAGATCATGACTGTGATCGAATATCCTTATACTCAGTACCTCCAACACGGAGGCGGCCATCGAGGTACGAAAAATGCGAAGCATAACGCTTAGAGAGGCGGAGTATGAAGTCGCTGCATATGTGGCCTTCTCGGAAAACAAAGCGAGAGGCGTGGTGCATGGATTGCCGCCAAATACTTCCTCGGAAGAGCTAATGAAAGGCCTCCGAATCCGCACGCTCGATACTAAACTCATTCACGCCCGAATATTGGGCCGAACAAAAACCTCCGTCGCATGCCCCCGCGCGAGGGACACGAGTAAATGCAGAGCAGTGGGGGTGGTCACGTGGCGTAGGTTGTGGTAGTTGGCGGTGGTAGTTGTAGTTGTTGTCGTACGGGTGCGTCGACGGCGCTTGAAGGCCAAGTACGACGAAATGCACGAGGCGTTGGAGCACGGGGAGTTTGCGAGCTTGGACGAGTTCCTGCGCGCCTTCGACGTGCGGTCCGGGGAGGAGTACTCGGAGATTCTGCGGGCTGGCGCGTCGCGTCCGTGCGTGCTTCACGCGAGGACCCCCGCCGAGAAGCACGTGAACGCGTTCAACCCGTGGATCGGAAGGGTTCTCGACTCCAACATGGACCTGCAGACTATCCTCGACCACTACGCGTGCGCGGCGTACGTCGTGGACTACGTCAACAAGGCCGACCGCGGCATCTCGTTCTCGTAACGCGGGGTCCGCCGCTCGCCGCTGACGTTTCGAAGCCGTGTCTCGCTCTCGATTCGATGGATCCGCAGCTGGACGCTGACGACTGGCGGCGGCCTCTCGTTCTCGACGCTCTGGATCGGCCGCTCGACGCTGACGCTTCGCCGCTGCCGTAGCGCGCGCAGTAGAGGGAGAGGAGGTAGCACCTGCTGTTGCAACGCCTCTTTCAGCGCCGGAGCACGCGCATGCGTGCCGCACCTGTTGTTGAGAGCGAGGAGGAGCGGGGGAGGGGCACACGTGCTGGCTGGCTGCGGACGCCGATCGCCAACGGACGGGTGACATTGTGAGTTAAGAAATGCTCTGCATTTAAAACAGCTCGGCTTACCTTCGAAGGAAGAACAGTACCACGGGCGGTTTACTTTTGTGGAAGAGAGATGCCGTGCTATCTCTACCGATCGACTCGGCAATACTGCCAGATATGTATGATGACAGGGCACAGAGCTGACGTCTGCCCACGCACGCCCAATACACGCAAATGTCGAACGTGCGGAATAGCGAACCCAATCGAAAATCACCCCTGCACACCAAAATGTGCTCTTTGCAAGGAAAGCCACGTCACCGGAGCAAAAGAATGCCGTCAAAACCTACGGAAGGCCCGGATACCGCCGGGAAATGAAAGGAGAAAACAACTCGGACCCCGCTGGTTCAGCAGTGATTCACCAACCACAGAGGAGGCTGCAGGAACCGGTTAACAACGCAAGAGAAGCCAATCACGCCAACCTCGAAAAGATGAGGACAAAAGAACCGAAAACCAAGGCAAAGGAAAACAAAAAAAAAGATTAGAGAAACCCTCTTCTGACCAACAACTCGACAGGACGAAAACCCAGGAACAAAAATGGGCAGCTGTTGCCACAACACTTCAAGTAACAAACGACAAAATAGACAAAGTCCAAGCACATCAAGCTCGAATAATTCAGGAAATTAGCAAACAGGTGGCACTGCGAAACCGAGAAATAACGCGACTGAAACACCAACATATGGCTGCACAGGCCAAAGAATGCCGACAGGAACAGGTGCTGGTACTCCCCGCTATAACTCAATGGGCACTGCAAGACCCCAATGAACTACTGGAGTACTTGCTCGAAATGCAAAAAAAAAAAAAAAAAAAAAAAAAAAAAACTCTCATGACGAGGATGACGTATATACAGAATAACTTAGCCATTCGACCCCTTAAAAGACTGACCTCGGGGAAACGAAAGCAGGAAACACCGGGTCAGCAACACGAGATATCCATGGACCTAGAAGCAATACCCGCGAGGAATTCGAAGAGTTCTTCTGGGAAGCGACTCGCGCGGGTGATAGTGGGAGACTTTAACGCCCCACATACCCACTGGGCGTACAATTTCGAAAAGGGAAACAAGCTCATAGCAGCAAAGGAATATTTCGGGCTCAAATTCAT
Organism: Haemaphysalis longicornis; assembly: GCF_048455015.1. Classification (NCBI taxonomy): domain Eukaryota; kingdom Metazoa; phylum Arthropoda; class Arachnida; order Ixodida; family Ixodidae; genus Haemaphysalis; species Haemaphysalis longicornis. The sequence goes on along the minus strand of NW_027526422.1, from coordinate 46,917,017 downwards.
TAATAACCCTATGTACCCCACGCGCTATGGCCAAAGGGGGCAACGCGACACTTGCCCCGACCTAGCCCTCACATGGGAATCTGACCGGAGCATCTTCTGGCAAAACACCATGGAAACATTAGGCAGCGACCCCTGCATCATACGGATTACAGTACAGGCATCTTCGCTCAGTAAACCCCAGGGGCAGGTGCGACTCGCCGACTGGACGGAATTCCGACAAAAGGGAGCCAACGAACCAACCAACGCCCCCGTTCAAAACCTAGAAGAGTGGACTAAAGGAATAAAAAAGCTTCACGGGTCTTGTACCAAGCACATAGCCAGGACGCAAGCAACACCGGACGTCGACATATATTTGGAAAAATCTGGGCACAGCGCAGCAAATTAGTCAAGCGGTGGAAGAAGCAAAGGCACAACAAGAGATTAAAAGCACGCATAAAGCAACTCGCCAAACGCGCCCAGAATCATGCCCGTGATCTGTCTAGGCAAAACTGGAATTCATTCTGTGAGCGCTTACGGGGCACCCTCGGTACATCCAAGACCTGGAAACCCATACGTGAAATGGACCCCATGTCTACGAAACGCGCTACGACGCACCACCTAACAACAGCCGCACGAAGTTACGCCGGCAGGAGCATTGACCTACTGCAAACCCTACAGCACAGATACGGGGCCCTGGGAAGAACAACAGAATAATCAAAGAAGACGTATGGAGGCATAAAAAATGACACAGTAGACAGGGACATCCCTCAGGAAGAGATCTGTCATGTGCTGCCAAGTATGACTAGGAACAGCGCGCCCGACCGAGGCAACATCACGTATAAAATTCTGCGAAACCTGAGTGACGGTTATATCCCAGCGCTCGGTCAATATATAAAAAAACTATGGCAGCAGGGCAAGGTACCATAAGAGTGGAAATACTCCGACATCACAATCATCGCCAAGCCAGGCAAACTCCCCACAACAGAAAATTTACGCCCTATCTCCTTAACCTCGTGCCTGGGGAAGGCGTATGAACGAGTTGTGGCCAACCGACTCCCAATTACATGGAAGACAGCGATCTTTTTCCGAGCAGCATGATCGGCTTCAAACGACATCTCTCAACGCAAGATGCATTCCTTTTACTCAAAAAAGTACCGGACAAGAAAGTCCCTGGGGAAGACCTGATACTAGCCCTCGACTTAAAGGGGGCTTTTGATAATGTCACCCACCGAGCCATACTAGATTCTCTGACCCAAATAGGCTGCAGCGAAAGAATCTACAATTACGTCGCGGCCTTCCTTGAAAACAGGACAGCGACAATTGGCCTGGGGGAATTTGAAACAGGTCCGTTCCAGCATGAAACAATGGTACCCCGCAGGGATCTATCATATCCCCCCTCTTATTCAACGTCACCATGATTAAAATCGCCAAACAACTACAGGCGCTCCCAAATGTCGGACACGTGATCTACGCAGGCGACATTACACTATAGGCAAACGCAGGCTCTACAAGAAAAGGCGCAAAGTCTTCTAAATGCAGTGAATTGGATATATAATCTTGCCTTCGAGAACGGCCTAATATGCGCCCCAAAAAAGTCGGAATTCCTACGGATCCACTGCAACACAGAAATGTCCAAAAACACCCCAGTACAGCTATATATGGGATCAGCGCCCATACACGAGAGGAGGCAAATAAGAATACTCGGGATGCACCAGCAAGGAAATGCTCGAGCGGACACCACCATAACGCAACTGAGCGCTAAATCCTCCCAACTGGCACGCATAATCAAGCGGCTAACAAACAACCGCAATGGAATGAGGGAAGAAGACACTGTCCGAATAGTACAAGCAATGATTATCCCTCGTATCGGCTACAGTCTACCATTTCAAAATATCACAAAGTTGGACGAGGAGCACATCAACGCCATAATACGCACAGCGTTCAAAGCTGCACTCAACCTACCCCAGTTCACCTCCAAGGAGAAGCTCACTCACCTGGGGCTCACGATTAACATGGAAGAGATATAACGCGCCACCCTTCAAGCACAACAAATACGTCTAGAAAAGTGCCGCATGGGGAGGGAGATCTTATGGCAAGTAGGCGATCCACCCAATCGCAGACGCCAAGAGCAGGAAGCAGAACTAAACCCTCCACAACGATCCTAATATCCACGTGGAAGGAAGGAAGGCCAGGGTCAATTTCCTGCAAAGGAAATTCGAACATCACGATAATACGGCGTACGTACGTCGCTGCAGCGAAGTATGATGAAGAAACGAACGGCGGCATTAGTGGTGACCACCCGTGAAGGAGACATCATAGACTGCATGCCCATACGAAACACCACTACAAAGCACGTGGAGACCACAGCCCTCCTCCTTGCGATTCGCTGGAGAGAACGAAATGGCTGCAGCCTCAACATCATCCCCGATTCGCAAGAGGCCGTGCGAATGCTAGCGGCAGGAAGAATACCACTTGCACTTCTAAAAGTACTTCCGGAATCCCGGAAGTTCACATTACGTGGACCCCCGGCCACGAGGGACTGCCGGTAACGAGGCGGTGAACAGGCGAACAGACGCCTTACGATACCCTAGCACCACTACGCACAGTGAATACCTACAAAATGCCCGAAAAGAGCGGGCTACATATCCAATCCCGCATCGAGAACTAACGGCGAGTGAAGCCCAGATGCTACGTAAGATTCAAACGAATACCTTCATACATAAATCTCGCTGGGCGAAGATTTCCAACAAAGGCACCCCGACTACACAGAAAACTGCGGGCTATGCGCAGAGACTGCTACCCTCTTCCATGCCGCGTGGGCCTGTCCACACCTCTGGGAAGGGACCGAACACCAAGAGGACCCACTATTGACCTCACGTGAATCATGGGTGGCCGCCGTCGTCCACCCCGACTTACAGATCCAAAAGGACCTAATCAGCCGGGCGAAGACGGGAGCAGAAGCCACTGGAGCCCTGGACAAAGAGTTTCACCTATGATTCTCCCATCCTTTTCTCCCCTTCCAAACCTTTCCTCCATCTTTACTTCAATAAAGTTTATTCAGTCACTCAGCCATAGGGAAGGACATACGGCGCGTTCGTAGAGTTGCTCACGTCTATGTTGGTAGCGCAGTGTGAAGAGCGCCACGTACCTCCCGTTGCGGCCAGAGAGTCGTCGGCTCGAAACCGGGCGCCGCCGCGTCAATGGCACTTCTACTGGCGACGTCACTTTCGTGACTTATATCGCGCCACCAACATCTTTGTGTACCCGGGCATAAAGCACTTTCGTGTTAAAAGAAAAAGTCGCCCTCTTTGAAAACTTACTGAGGAGAAAAAAAAATGACTAACTCAAAGAAAGGTTATTCTTGGTACAAACAATTTGGTATATTTAACTCACGTTTGTGATTATTTTACTGTTTACGACAGAAATAAACATATAAACTACGCGCGTACGATTTCTGGGTCTGAATAGTTCGAATTTCGATCACTGCACGTCGCTTAGTACTCGCCTGCTTGGAGAAAGATATTGGTCGTCTGGTATGGCTCGTCGCAGTGCGATTATTTTTTCTCTTTGCATGTGCACTCATTGACAAGAAATGTAGTCGGTACAATATCTTCCACACCCATCATCACCGTCAAATCAAGCGTTGTAAACGCTGGCTGGAAGAAAGGGGCGGATCGTCGCCGCAATGGTTGGATGCAGTGCACGGACTGTGTAAGCTCAGGGTGAAAAGGAAACCAGCGGCGATAATTCATCGGCGCCTTTCAGACATCGGGTGCGACAGGAACGGGCGACGTAGTGTTCTGTGCGACCGTTTCGAACGTAGTGATGCCCAGCAAACACATATCGCGGCGACGCACTCTAACGGTGGAGGTCGCGACGCCGCATGTGGTGTCCTGCCTTGCAAAATCAACTGTTGGTGCGAAGAAATAAGCGTTCATTTTATTTCGCTAAAACAAGACGACCCCACCGTAAGGCACTGGCACAGAATTGCGGGACGTGAACATTACAAGTCTAATCATTGCTACTTTACGAGACACGCGAGTGCCAAGACGCTCTACATCAGTTGGTTTGCCGTGTCATGCTTTCAATCCAGGGGACGATTTCTGAGGTGTTTACCGCGATCTAATAAACCAACTAAAGCCGTTTCTTTAGTTTCATATCGCCGCCCCGCAGTTTACGGTGGAATGATAACGCAGCGAACCCTGACTGGTCGTGAAAATTGATAGCAAACCCCCCTGAAGCACTTAAAGCCGCCTTAATTGCTATTCTGCGCTTTATTCGAAAAAATGAATAGCGACCTACCAATACATTCTTCCAAGGTTCTACTTTCCCAGTTATGCTACAGTAAACTTTCATTGTCTTTAGGCTGAAATGCAGAATCTGGTTCAAAATCTGCAATTACACAGTTCAGATGTTTATTTACCCCTGTTATACCTTTTAAAGATGCTCCTGATGATTACGGCCAAGCAGAGTCCATGACAGTCAAGAAACGAAACGCCACCACATTTGATTATTTGAACTATACTCGCACTCGTACATACTTTTGTATGTGCGATAATATGCCCATTGGCATTAAAAATCGTCATAGGCACCCGTCTCTCGCACGAAGGCAGGCTCATACTGATTTTCTTAAAGCTATCCAGTCTCAGATAATTGAGCACGAACGTTTATTCTTTTCGAGTCTCTGCAATAATGCTGTAATCATACCTGTTAGCGCCAGGAAAAAAAAAAAAAAAACGCTACACCACTGCTCCGTTCGTACCCTGGAAAGCCGGAGCAACGCGAATCAGTAAGGAATGATACCTTACGTTGTAAGATTTGACAATCGACTTAAAGGATATGCGAGCGGCCGTATCCAGCCAAAACACACGCCACACACGTTTGCACAATCCGCGTCGGGCCAGACGGACACCACGTAGGCCTGCGCTCAGCATCGGGCGCAGCATACGCTCACAGCAAGAAACGGGAACGCTTGCAACTTGTCACCGCTACCAGAGTCCTTCAAACCATTGAAGGACTCTGTCACTACTGTCGTAAATGAAAGAAAATCGTATTATTTTCTTAGAGGTTGCGTTACACCGACACACTTTACGCAATCACACCAGCAGCAGATGCACATTCCACGGTTCGACGTTCTCAGATCGAGTTCGGTGACGACGTTGCGCAAAAAAACAGCCCACCACGATTTCCTCACGTAAACCACGACGCGGCAAGACACACGCGGGACCGACGAGTAGTAGTAGTAGTAGACTTTATTGGAGCCCGAAAAGACGGCGGCACCTTTAAGTGCCGGACGGGGCGGTTCCCTGTTCACGGGACCCGTATGTGGCCAGCAGCTCCTGGCCCCTGGCCGCTAGCGCAAGTTGAGTCTGCAGGGCGGGGCTGGCCAGCAAGGTCTCCCATCGCTCGTGGAGTGGGGTTGGGGGGTTGGGGAGGGGGGTGGAGGGTAGGGGTGCCTGGGGTTTAGTGCACTCTGCGATTGTGTGCAAGAGTACCAGTGCTGTTGTTGCAGAATGGACACGTGTCCTCTTCTTTCTCGGGATACATTCTATGTAACAGGACGGGGTGCGTGAGCGACCCTGCCTGTAGTCTCCTGAGTATTGTTTGCTGGTCCCTCGTCAGGGTGCGGTGTAGCTCAGGGAGGGTGCACCGCTCTTCTCAATATGATCTCGTTATATCTCTGTACGTGAGCACTGGGGTTGGGGTGTCTGCGTCGTGCCCTGCCCGGAGGGCCATTGCTCGGGCGTGGTAGTCGGCGATGGTGTTGCCGGCTACCTTTGAGTGGGCGGGCACCCACGTGAGCTCTATGGCTCTCCCCGGTGCTCGTTTCTTGGAGATGATTGCAGCCGCCACTGAGGAGATCGTCCCCCTCCTGTAGTTGCCGTACGCTCTTTTGGAGTCTGTGACCACTACCTCTGCCCCCGGTTGAACGAGTGCTAGGGCTATGGCCACTTCCTCCGCCGTCGTTGGGTCTTTGGTCTTAATTGCGGCGCTGGTAACAAGCCGCTCCCTGTCACTCACGACTGCTGCCGCGCGGTCGCTGCCTTTCTGTAGTGAGGCGTCGGTGTAGAGGACTCCTGGGTGTCCGTCTAGTTGCTTGGAAACGGTTAGTGATCTTGCTTCCCTCCTGCCATCGTCCTTCCCAGGGGTCATGTTACGGGGAAGGGGCTTTGTGTGTATGACCTCTTTCCATTTCTCGGTCAGGGGCGTTGTTGTAGGCATTGGCTCTATGCGCCATCCTATTTTGGTGAGTATAACGCGTCCGTGGGCCGTTTGGCTTAGTCGGACGCGCTGACTAGAGAGATGGGCCTCTGTCAACTCATCGACCGTGTTATGTAAGCCCATGGCTTGCAACCGGTTGGTTGACGAATAAATAGGTATGCCTAGGGCCTGTTTCGTTGCCTTGCGGATAATCGTGTCTATAGTATTCTTCTGCGTTTTGGTGAGACTGAGGTAGGGGCCGAAAATGTAATTCTCGAGATTATGAAGGCTTGTACCAGTCAGATGGCGTCGTCCTCCTTCAGGCCTCTGTTCCTGTTAGCCACCCGACGGAGCATGGATAGAATTTTGTCCGCGCTGTTCTTAATTTTGCCTACTGCAGCATGCGCCTTGCCGTTGTTTTGCAGGAGGAGACCGAGGATCCGGCATTGCTCTGTTGGTTTGATCACCGTACCATCTATTGTGACTGAAATGGTTGGTGGTGGGGTCTTTTTGGGTTTTCCTGGCAGGACCACCAGGAGCTCAGACTTCTGTGGTGCACAGCTCAGACCACATGACTTGGCATAGCCGTGGACTGTGGACGCTGCCAGCTGGAGGGTTTCTTCAATCCACCCATTCGATCCGGCTCGCTCAGTCCATATCGTGATGTCGTCTGCATAGAAGGCATGTCCTATGCCTTCTATCTGCTCGAGCATGCGGGGCAACGGTAGGAGCGCCAAATTAAAGAGCAGGGGTGATAGAACTGCCCCCTGCGGGGTGCCCCGCTCCCCAAGCTTAATAGGGTCCGACCTTTCGCTGCCAACCGCGATGCTAGCCGTTCTTGCGGCGAGAAAGTTCTTGACATAACCGTAGGCCCGTTGTCCGCACCTCGTCTTGTTCAGGTTTGTAAGTATGCTGGCGTGGGTGACGTTGTCGAATGCCCCTTTCAGGTCGAGGGCTAGGATTGCCCTTGGGCTGTTTCGGGTAGCCTTCTTGATGACCAATTCCTGTAGTTGGAGCATGACATCTTGCGTGGAAAAGTGCTTCCGAAAGCCGAACATGGTTCCAGGCATTTGTCCCGTTTCCTTCAAGTGGGCTTGTAGTCTGCGCAGGACCATCCTCTCCATCACTTTTCCAACGCAAGAGGTGAGCGAGATTGGGCGCATGTTTTCTATGGAAGGGGCCTTGCCGGGCTTGGGGATAAAGCGGACTTCCGCCTCCTTCCATTCCGGCGGTAGCTGCGAGCTCTCCCATGTGTTGTTAATATTCTCTAGGAGAGTCTGCGCCGTCTTACCGCTCATGTTGGTCAGGAGTTTGTATGTTATAGCGTCCTTTCCTGGGGCGCTCTTCTTATTGCTCTCGTCGATAGCTAGCCAGAGCTCCGAGATGGTGAATGGCCTGTCCAGGTCTTCATTTTGGGGTCCTTCATATCCCTCCGGGGTTGGGTACTGTACTTTTTCCGTTTGGAGATATTTGTCTGCTAAAGCCTTGAGTAGTCTGCTGCCATCACCATCGTACGTGTTTAGCACCTTCGTCAACGTACGGTTGGTTGCTGTTTTACTTCCTGTAGGGTCGATGAGGTATCTTAACAGCCTCCATGTCTTCCCCACTGAGAGTTGGCCTTGAAGACTGTCGCATAGTTTCAGCCAATTTTCTTTGCTAAGCTTTGCTGCATATTCGGATATTTGCGTGTTTAGTAGGGCTATGCGGCGGGCTCGCTTTCTGTTGCGCTTCTGCCGCTTCCACCTTTTGGTTAACGAGTGTCGGGCTGCCCACATGCGAATGAGTCTGGTGTCGACAAAAGGCGCCTGCGTTGTCGTCGTGATTGTTTGCGTGAACGTCTCAAGTGCCTGCTTCTGTTTGTCGGCCCACCCCTTGTATGACTGTCCTTCTGCTATTCCGTCGTCGGGTTCCTCCTCGACATCCTCTTGCTGGGTGTATTTTCGCATCTTGTCCCAATCAGTGATTCGTACTTTTCCTAACTTGGCTTGGAAGTTGGGTCCCCGTATCGTGATGGTGATGATGCTGTGGTCTGATCCCAGGTCTTCGTCCTCGCACTTCCATGTGACGTCGAGCGACCCACTCAGCCACGATAGGTCGGGTGTAGTGTCTCTTGCTACGCTGTTCCCTCTTCGCGTTGGAATCCCTGGTTCGTTCAATAGGGCCACATCTTGGTCCTCCATTGTTTTGACGAGAGCTTTGCCTCTAGCTCTTTGATTGAAATTTATACCCCCATATATAGCGTGTGCGGGGCGTTGAAGTCGCCGAGGATCAGGAGCGGCCTGGTCCCCGCCAACCTTTTCGCCTCTTGCACAACGCGGTCGAAATCATATTGCTTCTGAGACGGTCTGCAGTAAACGCTCATTATGAATACGTCACTCTTGCTTCCAATTTTTCTTGCATGTACTTCGATGAGTGTGTGCTCACATCCTGCCTGAGCAGTGACGTGATGGGTTGCCGCCACGTGATTCTCTACGAGGATTGCAGTGCCCATTCCTGTGGGGTCGGTGTATGTAACATACACGACGATAAGCCGCTTCTTGATGCACTACAGCACTCTCGTAACACAAATCGCATACAGAGCTTTTGGTTCTCGGCAACCTCCTTCTCGGTGGACGACAGCGGTCGGCAAGCGAACGCGGCCAATCGGAAGTAGTTCTCCTCTCAAACGTGCGTCGCAGGCGTCACACAAACGGCGAGACGCCATTGGTTACGGATGAACACAAAATACCTTTGATCTTGAAAAGCCGCTGCAGAGTTAAGCTGTCAGCGACTATAAAAGCACTACAAATGTCTTTTGGAGAAGTAAAAATAATGTGAATATGAATTATAAATGTTCCGGTCCAAGCTGCTTACTTTCTCTTCCCAAGAGTTTGGGTAGATTTCAGTTTGCTAGAAAAGGATTCATTCTCTGATCATAGGCTCTACCAAACATTAGAAAATGATTGTTAGTATAGGCTACGTCTTTTGCCTTAAAAAATATGGAGTTATTACTGTGGGCATATTTAAATGTATTTTGGTGTACATGGCGTTCACGGTCAAAGGTTAAAAACTGAACTAAAATATATGGATTACGCAAGCGCCGCTGGTGCTACTAGTGCGCTTGTTCTCTGTGGTCAGGATTTGAAGAAATAAATGAAAAGTATGAATTAGAGCCATGTGCGTAGCGCCAACAACGATGCAATCAGTTTGTAGACACAATGAAATATTTAGTGATAAGGTAGAGACAATTCAAAAGCTACCTCAACTGATGTAGGGAACAAAACTGTGGTAGTGGCTTCTGCCTCCCTGGAACTAACCTAATGAATCTAGCCTATATAATCTGACCAAGTCCAAGCAGACCTTCCCAATTTATTTCATTCAAAACAGCCTGATGCGGGGAACGGGCCGATTCATTACTTCCCGCTTCGTTGCGATGCTAACATGCCGACCACAGTTCTCGCATCGCCATTTTCATTGGGATTGGCCGAAGGCCAAGAGAGCTGCCACGACGAGGTCAACCTGCGGCGTCAGCATGCCAACCCGCAGTGAAAGCAGCTGTTAGAAACCCGTGGCTGATTCACCAGCTGTTACCACTACAGGCAACATTGGCGACATACCCATTCACACGACTCAGCGAGGAGTGATGCTCACGCCTTCTTTTCTTCATTCACAAGAGAAGGCGTAGATGACTTCGTAACCTTTCTTGAAATTCAGTGTGAATTTCCGCGCAGCACCTTGATTTAAATGCGTCGTACACATTGTCTACGGTCAACAGTCGGTAAGCACTGCTATTATTACGGCTTTCAAACGACATCGGCAGTCAACTACTGCGTCTCCACATGGCGCTGTCGTAAGAAATAAAGGCCCTCCATGCGCGCGCCTATTTTCTCGCCGTACTGTTAACCGCAGTTCTTGCCTTCCGCAGGGATTCCTTTAAGTACTTTGTTATCCTGGATGCCTTTTGGAAACTGGGAGCCTTCTCAATGACGCCGCCTGCCGCTGCAGAAATAAGGTCAACGTGGTGCCTGCGCTGGTTCGACTGGATGAGACCCGTCATATTCAATAGCGCGTTTGACGCCTACCTGAAGACGACGTACTGGCCCTTCGCTCTCGCGAATCCAAAGGATCCGAAGAAGCCATTTTTGGTAAGAGCACAGCAGTGACCAACAGAGCGATTTACCTAAAGCTACACACCGTTATGTCACGCTGCGAGACGCTGCCCATGTGCCGGCGCACATTCCCGAGAAAGAACGCCTTATATATTTATAAATACTCGTCCTAGAGAACCCTTAACAGCGTTCATATTAACCGAAGCTTTCTTCCATTGGCTTTCACTGCGTTTTTACGCGCTACCGACTGACAAATTGAGTGTCTATATAATGCCTACAATGCATACAGTACGTTCTAGGCATTAGTGCGTGTGTGCATGTGTGCGCGTGTACGGGCCTGCGCTTATGCGCGCGTGTGTGCTGGTGGGATTCTCCCCCTCTTGCAATGAGTCCATAAAGCTTGTTTTTGCGTGCACCCTGCCAGATGAGCCCCATAAATGTTAACACATTTAAGGAGCTCGCTGCAGTAAATATTAAGTTACCCAGCGCCATGTGATCCAGCTTGATTCGACCCGCCGAAGCGAAACACTGAAGTTGGTCTTCTTGCGGAATGTGAGACGTTCTGAAAACGTGCGGCCAGCTACGATATAAATTGTCCCTATTTTGCGGTGCCGTCCACGTTGGGCAGTAAGGCCTTAATAACTTCGTAAGTGAACGTTCGTATTTCCTCCGATCCGTCACCCTGTCGTCAGTTTGTGTTGCATTGCGAGAACTGCGGATGCACGTCCCCATTTGAGAGCACGAGAGTACTTGTTTGACCCGCGTGCGTGGGACGTTTTCGAAGCCTCCACGATTGCAAAAAAAAAAAGGCGAAAACGTCTTCAGCAAATTGGCGGTGGCATTGTCCAAGAAATAACTTGGTTATTTCTCGAATTGTTTAATAAAATACCCGAGGTTATTAACTACTAACCTCAAGTTATTAAATAACTTAAGGTTAGCAAGTGTACATACCTAGGTGTCGTATTTAATTCTAGATTAGATTGAAACGACCACGTTCGGCATACAACTTCTTCAGCGATAAAAAAAAAATGGGTATTTTACGGCATAAGCTTCGAGGTACACCTGGTAACGTTAAACTTTTAGCGTACAATTCCATAATTAGGCCTAAACTGGATTATGTAGCGGTTGTTTGGGACCCGTACACGAACAAAAACATTAACGAATTGTAGAAGGTTCGGAGGAGGGCTGTTCGTTTTATTCATAATAAATATAAAAACTGATTCCATAAATATAAATATAATTAATATAAAAACTGACTGAAAAAAAAATCCAACGGCTGCACACTGGGCGCCAAATTTCCCGCTTAGCTTCTCTAGAATCTCTGTACGACCATGGATTATCACCCACTCCATTCATTAGTTCGTTAGCCACGAGGAAAACATGACACACACACATAGCCATAGTTTATCCCCATACTTTGCCCGAATACATGCTTGTTTTCATACTTTCCACGCACGGTAGACGACTGGAACAAATTTCCAGAAAGCATTTTTAGTGGAAATTTCGCGAAAGCCCTACACGAACATTTTAGCAACTTTTAAGAACTGACGTTTGGGATTTTAGCGACGCTGCTCTAAGTTGTACTTGATTACCACGTTATCTAGTTTTATTTGGATTGGAAACCTTGTTATGCCTCTAGGGAAATTTATATTTCACCGTGGCTTGTTTATTTCGTATGTCTCCAAGCGAATTCTGAGTTGATGTTACTCCATTGTTTTTATTGCATTGTATAGTATTTCAGTGTATGTGCGTGTACATTCTTTTTTTGTTTTGCTCGTCCTGCTTGTACCATTTACTTTGCCTGCAGTATTATGTAAATAAATAAATAAATAAATAAATAAATAAATAAATAAATAAATAAATAAATAAATAAATAAATAAATAAATAAATAAATAAATAAATAAATAAATAAATAAATAAATAAATAAATAAATAATCCCGACTGATTATGCCACTGTGTGATCTGAATGACGTACCTTTCATCTTTAAACGCAATGTTTCTTTTTTTTTCGAACCCTTGTGTATCGGGTTGGGTTGTGTGTGGTTCTTCGTGTTCGTATTGCAGACATCCATAAATACGCGCAGTTGCTAGCCGCTATATAGTGCCCTTACTTCCACACCTTCGCTGTTTCACCGTCATGTGATGTAACTAACAAGTCCAAATTGAAACCTCAGCCAGCTACACTCTGCGGGGGCAAGCCTCTTTAGACCTTGAATATACTCTCCTGTTGAGGAAGAACATATATGTGCTTTACCCACTGGCACACAGAGGTGTAGTATCAGGGCTGTTTCCAGCGGTGCCGATAATGCACCCATATCTGAAGTTGTAGTTAGTGTCTAACGCGTGTGCCCAACTCTTTAACGCGTGTCAGTGTTCATTTTACGTGAGGTGCACACTTTAAAGGGGCCCAAAACATGGTCCGAAAGGTTGCGATTTTCCGTGCGCAATCACTGGAGTGTTGTCCAAGGGACGTCCATCCGGAAAAGCGGTTTGAAAGCGTTGGGTATTAGCCGAGTTACAGTGTACTAGAAGCCGAGTTATCGTTCATCGTAAACGGCCAGCACTAAGGCCTGAAATTTTCACCCTCCACTCGTGCTTCCTATGCATGACGGGAAGCTATGACGGTACCGGCCCGGCGCAAAAACCCCTACAGAAACAGGTCAAGGCCCTTGCGGCTTCGAGATACGCGCATCCATTGGCTCTGCGCGGCGCTACGTCACGGTTCTTGTTTAGCAGCCGACGAGCATGCTACTAGCGAGCGGGGCTGGTCAGCGGCCGGGCTTGTCGCGTCGGCAGTTCCTGCGTCGGCACGTCTTTTTTAGAATACGGTAAACGCGCGTTCAAAGTCTGGTAAAGGGGGTCTCAAACAAAACATGCTCGCTCACGACAGTAGCGAGTTTTAGTATTGGCGGTGAGCGCGAACACGGGCGGCGCTGCGACGCGCGCCTCTGTGACGTCAGCTTAGGGATTCTCGCATTTGTCGTCTGCTTCACTCAGGCTCGTTCTCCCTGCTGTTTCTTTGCGCTCAGTCAACGCATGATGTTCGTCCGCACCAGAATTGGAGTGTGGGTAAATTTTATCATATTAATAGGCTTAAAATCGCATACACGAGCTCATGGTGTGAGGTAAAGTTTAATTTTGGATACCGCTACGGAAGAAACATTGCCGGCTTCGTCCCCTTCCTTGCGAAGCCTGTCCAGTGCGAAGCGCGAAGAGTCGGAGCTAGGCGTAAGCTTCTGTATTAGGCAATCTTTCGAACAAAGGGAACAGTCAGCTGCTCATGACCGACAACAGCAAAAATGGAAGACCAAAACGAAACCTAGACCTTTAGGGCTGTTGGCTTTGGCAGAAAGCATTACGATTCCCGGTAATCATATGTTAGGTAAAACTGTTTTCGAAACCTTGCCGAACGCTCCAAAGTATTGTATCGCATCGCTTTACGTTGTCATGGCATGAAAGTATGCCGACATTAACTATGGGCTGCAAAAACTGTAGGTTATTGAGCTCCAAATAACCCACTGTGTATATAGGCACGTGCTAGTTTTATACCAGGCTCCTAACCAGTAGCAGGTTTATTGAGCGAAACGAGTCACGTCTACGTTAAAGATACAATAACACTGTTTGTTCAGACCTGAAGGGATATTTCGGTACAGTTTCAAAAAGCCATATATCTTCCCGATATTCGGATATGCGTTATAGGAAAGCTGTACTCAAGAGGAGGAGGAGTAGGGGGAGGAGTAGAAAACTTTATTTAACAATGAAATCAAGCTGGTTAGTGGGCCGGGTCCTCAGACCAAGACAAGAGAGTAAAAGTAATCTTCTTCAAATCATAGAACGCCATCCCGAGTAGAATAGGATTTGTTCCTTGCGCCTGAAAGGGTTGGAAAGCAATAAAGACCTGCTTGGAAATATGCATCGGTTTAGATTCTTGTAATATATGCAGGCATACTATTTATTGTGTTAGTTGGCGAGTATTTCAGGCCTTCAACACCGTAATCATGTCATCATTGTTCGAGTTGAGAGTCAGTTCGTTATGACAACGATGGTTACGATAGAAATTCAGAGCACAAAAGCCGCCTTCGAGTACTGTGGACAACGTTGTTTGGGGCGCGATCGCGGTGGCGTAGCACAAACCTTCTCATTGTATTTGCATGTGAATAAACAAAGCACGCTGCGGTTATGCACCTTCTTGCACGCAGCCGTAATGAAAGCCACTTTCTGAAGAAGGGCATGTATGCCATACAACCTAAACAAAATATCCACAATGTGAGACTCCAAACACCCCCAAACCTCCTAATAAGACGTTTGTGACGGTGCAGAAAAATTACTTCGTTGGAAAGAAAAAAACAAACCAGAAACATTCATCTGATACAAGACAACAACGAAAGAAATAGAAGACTGCCGTTTTATTTCCTGCTGTGCGATGTGTGTGTGGGCTCACTGCTTGGCACGTAGCATTAGACTGTTGAGTCTTCATAAGAACATCTCAAAAATACTGCAGGAAAGCCTACAGATTTTGGATACTTATCGAGGAGCTCTGAGCGCTGATCCTTGCGCGAATAAGCTAGAGAGGACGAGTTACACACGATCTTGTGACCGATGCTCTGAAGAAAGTTGTTCTCATCTCGTCGTGTGTTGCAAACTAGTGGGGGACACAGCTTCATCAAATTATTCAGATGCGTCAGAAGGTGGCAAAATAACTGACTCACTAGAAATACGCTTTTTAATGCATTACACCAACAAAGAGGGCGATTTCTAGCACAGTCACTGCTACCCCTCACAAGCGGAGTGTAGCAGACGACAGCGGCGCGAGTCCCTAAGCTGACGTCAGAGCCAGGGGGCGCCACTCAAACATTTCACCGCCAATAGCTCTTTCTGTATTGGCGTACTCTAATTAAATTTTTGCGCCCGCTACGTTGGCACCGCGGAGAGTTTTGCTACAGCGAAAGTTTAGTTGGTTTTGCTTTGCGGTACGCTATGGCGCCACTGTCAACCGAATGCGAAGCGACACTCTTTTGGCCGAACGAGTACCTGGAATTGGGATTTTGCGCGACTACCCAACCAGAGAAACCAAACGCCCTCCCGTTAGTATTGATTGCAAAAAGGGCAAAACATGATAGAAATATTCTCCTACATAAGCACGCCCTACAGCAGAAGCATTAAGGCCCCGAAGGTAGTTGTAGCGGTCGCACACAACGCGCAGAACCAAAGGACCGGGTTTTACGTATACATTCTATTCGACTCGAAAACAGTTCAGAAATTCATTTCGAACAAAGCGACGTAACGACGTGACTGCTTGCATTGCGAGGCGGAAGCACACGAATAAAATTTGATATTTGGCCTCCAGCCATTCGTAAACATCGCACACCGGGTGATTTGCGGGGTCGAACAGCAAATCACTTCACTCTGACGAAAGCCGAGAAGGCTTTCAACCGCAAACACTGAGTTGAGTCGTCGCTAGTGATAAGTAGGTAATTCCGAACAGAGCAAGCACAGTCCACCCGCAGGAGCACATCGCGTCGCCTTCCACCGTGAGGCGAACGCGTCAACATCACACACAGCGTCGGATGCTGGCCTGCAGGCGCTTTCACTACATTCGGGTAGTCAGCGAAGCCACGTTAGCTTCGCTCACCGCGAGAGCAACGTGCAAACCACGGGAACTATTTAAGGAGACAGGAATAAAAAGTTGTTCTGTACGATGCAAATTACTGCTCACAGAAACGAAAGCGCTGAGCTGCGCCGCTCTGCCTGTCGCCATGTTATATATATAAACACAGACACGCAAGGGCCGCAGCGTTTACGCACGTCACCGCTGAAATAGCGTGAATTCGTTTTGCGGCCGCTCAACGCCAAAGAAACTTGGCGAACTGCGCATGCGCAGTGCGACGGACGCAAGGGAATATCGTTTTGATTTTGATTGTAGGGTTTAACGCGCCGACGCAACGCAGGTGATGAGGCGCGCAGTAGAGGAGGGCTCCGGATTAATTTTGACCACCTGGGGATCTTTTACGTGCCCCGAAATCACGTACACACGGGCGCTTTTGCTTTTCACCTCCGTCAGAAAAGCGGCCGCCGCGGCCGGGAATCGAACCCGCGACCTCGTGCTCAGCAGCGCAACGCCTTAGCCACTGAGCCACCGCGGCGGGTAAGGAAATATCGTACGGTAACAATTTGCGTAGGGCTGAAAGCGCTAAAGCTGTCTGAAGATGGCCACGGACGACTAGCAGCCCTCTAGCGTATCTGCACACAGCGAACAGTTATTCAGTTATTCAGTTAACCGCTTTACGAAGCGGCGCCGACGACGATCAGCGGCCCAATATTTCACCGCAGTATCACCCCGTTCAAGCATTTGTAAACTGATTTTCAGCAATAGTCCCGCTCTGCCGGGAGGTGGCAAGTTTTAGCTGCTGCGGTGTATGCCGTATCGTGCATACACCACACAGCATAGGTCGGCGTACTCACTCGTGAGTACACTCATTTGTACTCATTTGTACTCAAACTCATGAGTGAGTACGATGATGAGTGATCACACACCCAGAAAAAAACAGTGAGTACGATGACGAGTGAGTACAGGGGTAAGTCCACTACTCGTGAGTACAGTACTCATGAGTACACTACTCATGAGTATGAGTACTCATGAGTACAGTATTCATGAGTATGAGTACTCATGAGTTTGAGTACTAATGAGTATGAGTACTCATGAGTACACAGTACTCATGAGTACACAGTACTCATGAATACACAGTACTCATGAGTATACAGTACTCATGAGTACACAGCACTCATGAGTACAATACTCATGAATACTGTGTACTCATGAGTACTGTGTATTCATGAGTATATGCACTCCTGAGTATAGTAGTGCAAACAAGTTTTATCACGAGCTCGAGTCCGGACGCGCGTGTACGAGTCGCAAACATTTAGCGGTGCCGCTGTGCAGCTTAACTGTCAAGGATGGTAAAATTAGACAACGGAAACTGCACCTCCCTCCTTTCCCGGTCCCTGTTTGGCGCGTTTTTCGGCGGTCGCTCGCAAAGGGGTCAGTCACGGTGAAGAGGGAAAAAGGAGGGGGTGAGGGCCCGGCGGGAAACGCGGCCTCAGTTGCTCTTCTCTGATGGGACTTGTTGACTGCCACAGTTATTTTTGTTGACGCGGCCTGTGAACGCGTGGCGGCTTCATTGCGCTTGCTCCCTTGCAATTGTTTTAGGGGAGAGGCGGCGGAGCCTGCTAACAATGCACGCACAGGGGTACTGAAGTCCCTCTTTTTCGGTCTTCAGAAGTTTCCGTAGACGCATGTCACGCTGAGTAGTCTTTTCGTGAGCCGAACCGCTCATTTCAACAGTCGCAGTAATTTACGTAACTCGCGTCAAACCGACTGCGTGGTTTGTAACGTTCGCTGTGCGTATTCGAGCGACAGTTTGGCTGATGTACGTGCGCCCATATGGTTTTATTAGGTTCCCGTTTTGAAACATTTTGCTCAGGTTCGCTAGTAATATGGTCTCGTGTAGTGCCATTTACAAGTGAGCATATAGCCCCACCGTGCACTACGGCGTGCACGCGCGGCGGTGGAATTTGCCCCAGCAATGGAAATAAAATATGCGAGTACACCTAAGCACGTTTGTGAGTTGTGAATCGGACATCATAATATCCAGTTCAACGCGTGCGGCGCCTTGTTTAGCCTCATATATTTTGTCGAAGAGCTCTGTCATCTTGCCGCTGGAGGAGTGTTTTGCTTTCGAATGGCTTTACTTTCGAGTGGCAACCCGATTCGCCGCTTCTCGTTTATGCCACCGTGTAATGAGGGCGCTGACGATGATGGTGAATTTCGGTGGTTGTTATTCCCCTACCTTCACTACTGTTTACAGGCGGGGCGACCACCCCTCGCTAGCAACTATACCGCCGAGTTTAAGCTCGCACTGTGAGAGGCCTCGTGAAGGAATTGTTTTGAATTGATGAACGCCAACGCCAGACGCCGGGATTGTCGCCTAAGCTCTCATCTTGGAACGTCTCGTAAAACATGTAGATTGCACATAACGACGTCACCGCACTTTTTGATCCATCGCTGCCAGCTTCATCCGCGTTGCTCGAGATAAGAGCTGCAGATTTCCACTGTGCAACCAACCCACCAACACGGCAATACAGTGACGTCAGTGCAAGCTATCACGCCTCCGAAAAACGCGTCTACAAACTTTGTTCTCGAGTACACGAAGCACGGCAGAGCAGTTCGACACTGCTTTAACGGCTGCCAAGCACCGGCAGCAACTGGGTGCCCTGCGGCCCTCGACTGCGACCGATACCCTCTCCCCCCCCTCCCCCCCCGAACACACACACACACTGTTGGGACTGGGCCATTCTAGCTCAGTCACCACTGTTCGATTCACTTCACTTTATTTCCTTAAAGACCCCACAGGGGGGTGTTACATAAAGGGCGCGTTGTACAACATAGATACAAAAGCCACAGGTTAACAATACAGATGCATAGATGTTGCGACGTTGCCCTGCTCAGTCCGCCATCGACGCGGCGCAGAGGAGAGCGATGAAGTTGTCGAGCCGACGGTGATTTTAGGCTGCATTCATATACAATATATACAAAGGTAGCAAGAGCGTTATATGGCTCGCGCAGAGGCACTTCTCAACTCAGGGCCTCCGATGAAATGCCGCCGCACAGCCGCTGCTTCAAGGCTGGTTTTATACCCCCGGGGTTGCGCCGCAGCCGCGTGCAGTTCGAATATTTCCAATCAGGACTATCACTGGCCGCAGTTTGAATCCGGCGAATGCAGGCGAAGTGATTGCGTCAGCCGAGCCACGAATGGGAAAGGGGAGGCGACTCAGCGGCGCCGTCTCCAGAGTCTACTCGTCGCTGCGTGTCTTTTGCGGGCCGGTCGTCCCAAGCATGATTTGGTGCGGCCGTCTCGATGGGAAAAGGAGAGTAGACTCGGCGGCGCCGTGTGCCGCCAGTTGCGGCACGTCTGCCGCGGGCTGGCTGACCGAGGCGCGAATCGGGCCCACCGTCGGGGCGTCGCCAGGTGCAGCAAATTTGTGTAGGGTGCTCTGGTTAACCGCACACACACGCATAGAAAAATTAGTAAGATCAGACCCGTGTGGCTTTTGGCCTAGCTGTTAACGGGAATAGACACAACGACGCGTAGCGCCCGCCCTGTCCCTTTTTCGCGGCGGGACCTCCCTCTTTGGCTTTTCGCGCGCTAGCCGGTTTTCGTCTTTCTGTTTATCTCTTACTTTGCGGGCTGGCGGCGGTTGCGAGGGGTACGGTTGCGCAATGTTCGCAGAATTCGGAACAGCGGCGGCAGCGTCTCTTTCCAGATGGTTTTAAAGGAGCCATGAAGAGAAAATACAACTTCGTTTAATTTGAAAGAACTAGGATTCAGTATCTCACTCAGCTCCATTACAGCCACAAAAGATGTTTTTTTAACGAAAAAAAAACGCAAGAAGTATTTAAAAACTTTCAAATTTTGCGCCACAGTGACGTGTTATGAGCAAGAATGACGTCATACGGGCCAACAGTAAAACAATTTTCAGTGCGTTAACTGCACGTTAGCATTCAAGTGATGCGCTCAAATGGAACTAGAGGCCCCATTACAGACGTCCAGTGATGTGTCGTCGCGACAGTTCCTTTTCACCCGAACCACCTAAGAAGAAGAAGAACAGGTCAGTTAGGCGGCCGCCAATCGCACAAACAAGGTTCCGTGACGTCATAGAAAAGTTGCGGGAAATTGGCTAGGGGGTCGCGACTGCTTCACACGTTTTCTTTAATATCTCCGTTATTTGTTCGAAGATTGCGATGATATTGGTATCATTGTTATCTGGACTAAGCCGTCTTTCTAATAAACCTAACTTGTATTTTGTCTTCATGGCTCCTTTAAAGACGATGGTCTTTCTTCGGCCACTTGAGCGCGACAATGTTGGCCTGTCAGTCTGTCTGTCTGTGTCCGTCATAAAGATAATTCATTATTGCAACTTAATATCACGCCCCGCTGTACACATGGGAGCTACTGGGGTCGCCGTTAAGTAGCTTCATGTACATAATGCGCCCTCTCTACAACTGGCCAACTGCCCCGCGATTCAACCGCGATTCAAAACGCGAGTGCGTACGTCCCGTTTCGCTCTCTCCCGTGTACGTGCCTTCGCGCAGTGGGAAGCCCTACGACAATGCACCGTGTAAGACGTTTTCTTCTCGGGCTCCTCTGTCCTGATGTATATGTAATCTCAGTATTTCTAATTAGTTAAACATTTTATTTTTTTCTGTTTAGCCTTTCATTCGAGCCACGACCTAGCTAAGATGTTGCAGTCAACAGGATCATGATTTAAGGCCACGGGAGGACGAACGGACGAACAACCTGGACGGACCGCACGTTGACTACGAGAGTGCAGCACGCAGACATGGGGCACCGACGCACTCCACGCCAGCGGTGGTCGACACAGTGCTGGAACGCTACGTCCTATGCTCTACGAAGAAACAGCAGTTCGGGAGCGCACTACGATTACGAGGGCTACCCTGCTCTGGCCGTAAGGACGACATCATCTTGCGTCTTCTAGAGGACAACGAAAAACGTCGCCATCTCTCCAAACGAACGAATGTGCCAACGCTACTTCAGGCTGCCTCCGACAACAAACGGCAGAGGACCATGCAAGCGGCGCTGTTTGAGCGCAGAAGGCTGCGTGATGAACGAGAAAGTTTTCTGAGACAACTGGCGAGAGTCGGCCGCACGTTTTCCACGGTGCCTGGACTGCACGAGATCCGAGCACAGGCAGAATGCACGACGGCACGCACATGAACGAGACGACGCATGCAAAATTGTGATTGCGTGCTCACCGGACCTTTCCCAGGTAATCGCCACGATTACGGAGACGCATCGAAGGTCAGCGCATTTTTGGCGAGATGACGAACACACGTTGCTCTGCTACATCGCCCACGAGCTACATCGCCCACGCGCAGGTCATTCCAGCAACGAGCCACGAGACGCGCAACGTACGCAGCGCGCACGAGCCAGAAGGCACCACGTTCCTGGCACCCGCTCTTCCGCCACAGACGTACACGAACGGAACGCTGAGAGCACGGAACGCAACGGAGCCGGTACGTACATTTTCCGCACGTGCTGTCCCGGCGCGGGTCCACGCAACCAACGACATCGCATCCGGATTGGTGGATATGGCCACGACAAGCGAGCAAGACGCACGGCGCCCGAAATGCACCATACGTGGCGAACGACCGCACCCCAATTATAGGGGAGTTTCCTAGATAAAACGAGACGCACAGCGCACGAAACGCACCAGAAGTGACGAACGACATCCAACTTGAACCAGTAGTGGAGCTGACCACAGAGAACGAAATGCACAACGCACGGAACGCCACCAAGCCGCAGCACACACGGAGGAAACTGCTGTTCGCGACATCCTCCGCTCCCACTGCAGGTGCTATCCGGACTTGGCCAGCGAATGTTACAAGCGCAGAAATCACCTGGCCACAAGCAACAAAAGACCCAGCGCACGCGGTTCAACCCTACCGGAAAGTACGAGCTCTCCGACACCCGCTGCGCAAACCCCACCACTGCAGAAGAAACAGCCCTGGCTCTCGCCATAACCAAGACGCCAACACCGACCGTCGTGCTATCGGATTCACAGCAGGCGCTTCGCAACTATGAGAAGGGCAACATCTCAGCCTCGGCACTAAAAATTCTTCTAAAAAAACCTCCCGACCAGCCCGTGATGTTGCTGTGGACCCCGGCTCACACTGGCGTGGGAACCAACGAGGTGGCTAATCAGCAGGCCCGAGCATTAATACCCCGGGCGAGCACTCCTCTTGGTCTTACGCGTGGAGCAGTCGACGTCACTGGGTACGCCCTCACCACATACCGAGACATCACACAACACTACCGCCTCACCCGCAGAACACTACCCCCACCCAACGCCGAACTTACGATAGAGGAAGCACAGATGTGGCGCACTCTACAAACCCACTCCTTCCCCCATCGCACGCAATTACAGCACTCCCACCCACACCTCTTCCTCTCCGCAGAGTGTCCGAGATGCCGCAACCTCGACACGCTGTACCACTCCTTATGCGAGTGCCCCGCGGACCCCTACCCCCCCTTCCCCACCCCCACCCACTGGGAGCAGGCCTTGGGTAGCTCTTGCCTCGTGGATCAACGGACCCTGACGCAACGGGCACTACAGGTCGCTTCGGCCATTTGGGCTGAGGCCACCCCCCCAACCTGAACCCGGTGTCTCACCAATAAAGTGTTTTTCTCTCTCTCTCTCTCTCCCGCCCGAGTCCAGCGGACGAACGACATGACACTCGTGCAAGTAGGTCCGTCAACGAGCAACGACACGGCCAGCGCATGCGGCATGTCCGAGCCAGAATTAACAATATCACCGGCACCCGCGCTCCGATCGAGACTCACATGACAAACACCATTTCGTACAAGAGGACGCAACCGCGAGCAAGCGGACTCGTGATAAACGGATCCTGCTTGTATGGGAGAGATAGCAATTATAGCATTCTCGAAACAACGGGCAAAAGACGCGGTCTTGAGCGACGACACGGACACGGCAAGAACGGCAACGAATGAACCCGATCCAGACGAAGCATCGAATGCCCTGACGATGAAGTCACGCTTGCGACGCCGAGGAATGTGGGACCGAACGGACCGCACGAACTACGCCCGCTTCCCCACCACAACGGTTTCACTTCCGAAACAACCACGGCGACTGCGAGCACGGAGCCGCAACGACTTTGACCGATCAGCCATGCCACCCTACGAAAACGCCCCGCTACCGCACACTAAACGAAAAGCCAAACGGCTCCCGCACCATACGCAACGCACGCGTCAATTCAAGCAACGTCCTCAACGCGCCGAACTATGCCATCCCTACACAGCGCAGCTCGCCACCGGGACAAACCAGACGTCTACGCCCCCACATGCATCAAGCACGCGACGAGCTACACGAACACAATCGCCGACGGAAGCGGCGCAACCAACGCAACGCCGTAAACACTGTCAAGTTCAGGTCTGACGAAGTGAATCCCACGGCACACACACAATAAAATCAAGCAGATTTGAAATTCACCGAAATTCAACGAGACGAACACCCTCTTAACGAAGTTTCTAGTATCTGGAACAACAAAAAACAAACGCCAGCATCGAGCATCTGTGAACAAGCGGACAGTGATCTGGATACGAACGGACGTCAATCTACGCGAACGCTTCATTGTGCCAGGGGGCAGGCGCATTTCGGATTCAGAGCACGATTAGGATACGTATCAGCGCGCCCGGAAACGAAAACGGGCGACAAAAGCTGCCACCCGAAGACACGCAGAAAAACAGTTTACGGCCACGGCCGCACCGACAAGCCCCGAGCTCCCCTGAGCCCGACCCGGCCTGAGAACAAGACGAGACGCCAGGCGCAACGCGAGTGCTTACGTTCCGTTTCGCTTTCTCACATGTACAGTGTACTTGCCTTCGCACAGTAAGTCGCCCAACGACAGACGTTTTCTTGCTCTGTCCTGATTTATATGTAACCTGTATTTTTCTAATCAATTAAACAATTTATTTTTTCTACTTAGTCTTTCATTCGAGCTACGACCTAGCTAACAGTGCAGATAAGTTGATTATTCGTGAGTAATACAAATTGAGTACTCATGAGTACTGATTGAGTACTCATGAGTGCAGAATGAGTAGTACTCATGAGTGCAGAATGAGTAGTACTCGTGAGTGCAGAATGAGTAGTACTCGCGAGTGCAGAATGAGTAGTACTCATGAGTAGTACTCATGAGTACAGATTGAGTACTCATGAGTACAGATTCAGTACTCATGAGTACAGATTGAGTACGAATACTCGTGAGGACAAATGAGTTTGAGTACAAGTGAGTACGATTACAAATGAGTATTTGATGAGTGAGTACGAGTGATTTTGTGAACAGACGAACTTTTTGAGTCTGAGTTTGATTGAGTACAGCGTAAATAACAAAAAATGTGATTGAGTTTGAGTGAGTTCTTTCTGTTTTGCCGACCTATGCCACACAGTGGGCTCCTTGTCCACCGTCCAGGATTGCCGCAGTCGCGTGTGTACACACAAATAAACCGAAATGGGATAAATGGCTTCACATAGACAACAAAATTGGCTCCAAACAACGCTGTGAAGGTGGTGGGACTGCGAAGCTCTAAACGACACCCACAAAGATTACCCATACGACACCACTTCTATTCACACACGTGGCTCTACAAAGGGTGAAATTTGAGGCTCTGGCAGCCGCTACCTGCATGTTTCGCGGCGTCGGCGTCCGCGTGACCGAATGACGGAACGCAGCAGCAACGACTGAAATAAAACGGAGAGGAGCGTCTGGCGAAGGGTGAGGAGCGGGGCAGCAAGCGCGGCTATGGCATCATCTCTCGCTGCATGCCATCCCCTCAGCCTTGTTTCGTACGTCGCCGCAAAGGAGCGCCCTTTCCTTTATGCGGTTTGCACTTCACACGAGGGCTTTGAATGAGCGCAGGTGGTAGACCGTGCTCGTCGAGTACACCGTCTGCCTCCCGGTCGCCTCTTGTGGGCGTATATCTTAGGCGGAAGGACGACGGGCTGTCGCTCCGCTTCCCTATTCGGGTCCAGGTTCGCTTCCTGGCGGTGCCAGTAATTTCATTCATTTAGCCTGGCGTTTTCTGCTGACGCGGACACGAAAATTTCCTTGGCTCGTGTTACGAATCGGCCAGCGCCGCAGTACATCCCCGCATCACTCCTCGGCTGTGCAGCGAAGCCACTCGCGCGCCTTTGAAAACACGCGCCACCATGTCGGCAACAAGTTGCGACAAAGCCGCGTCAGACGCTTTGCTCTCGGCAAAACTTCGGCGGCTGCCTGCAAGGCTCGTCTCCACGCTCTTCAAGGACACCGAGGCCCCGTCGATCGCAACGGAGTCCTCCTCTCTCCCCTCTCTCGGATTCAACGTGCCCGAGGCTATGAACGGCTTACGAACTCTGGAAAGAGTGTTGTGTGTGTCTGTGACGTTCGCGGCGTGTTCCAGCCTGTTGCGTTTGACCGTTATCGCTTTTGGGCATAAATAGAGCTGCCCAAGCGTTGTAAACCATTCCTGTTAGAGCAGCGAATCGATGTTGTCGCTCTGCTCGAGTCCTGTATTGTAACCTCGCCCGTCGGGGCATTGTTCTTTGGCTTCGGCTCACCTCTCGCTATGAAGTAAACAGTTACGTTGGCCTATCAGCTCCGGACCTCTTCCTGGCTGCAACAGCGGCTGACCGCTCGCATCATACACGCTACCACTCGTATGTCGGAGGCCACGGAGCTCGGATCGGGTGCCCCCGCTCGGTCGCAACACTGGTATACGTATGCTTCGCCATAAAGAAAAATCGGGGACACTAGAGCTCACACGACACACGACACCAACTGGCAGCTATTTTGTAGGGAGGCGTAGTGGAGGGAGGTGTGGAGGAAGAGGTAGAGGAGGCGTGGGCGTTTTTCATACTCCCATTAGGATACGCGTGGTATTCAAAGCCAGATACTCCGTTTTCGGTGGAGGTACTAGTAAATGCGCCAACCTACGACGGCTCATGACCGCCGGAGTAAACTGGTAGTTTGTCCCCCATCATACGCTACCGAACGCAGGGGTAAGTTTCCTGCCGTGAGGAGTTTAAAGACGTATTTCAGCCTAAAAACTCCCATTCGGGCTAATTTGTGTTCTGTGTGAGAGGCGTTTCCGCCCGCAGAGATGCTGTGTTTTTCAGCGTCGTTGATATCTTGTTAACGACGCGCTATATCTACGAACTTGGCTAAGCTCGTGTGACGGATGGCGACGATTGGCATCCGTTCCTCCAAAGATACGCCATGCAGAAGGCCGCTCGCAGGAACCGACGAAACGTGCACGCGCGTTTCTCCCACAGCCGGGAACGCTGATTTGCTGCAGCATTTAAGGGAACCCGCCAATAGCAGCGCCGTTAGTCTTCAGCGCCAGCTGCGTCATAGAGGCTGCGTCAGGGTAAGAGTCAAATTTACGTCAGTGTGTGAGAATTGCGACGAGGATTGACAGGTAAACAAAGAAAGGAAGATATTTTTTGCATGTTTGTGCGGCCTCTGCTTTAGGCAGAGGTGTACTATTTGGTATATGTTGTGAGCGCGTAATCTTGCGATCTCGCGTTTGGAATTGTGACCTTCGGAAGGCTGTTAGGGCCCCTTTGAAGTACGTCGCGAGTCTGCCAGCGCCATCAAAAAGCAAAGGAAATTACGGAGCCTGCCAGTTTTGTTGCGGGCGTTCATTTTTGCTCTTCCTTACTGCGCAGTCATCGGATCTGGGCATGAGGTACACAACGCAACTGATGGACTCGTTCCTGCAGTCATACTCTCTCTCTGAAGCTTCGAGCGAGAAGTCTAGAGCGGGTCTGTACCTCAAGGTAAGCGTACGATCGTATTATTAGCACGCACTAAACTTTTGCACCTACGCGTACACTGAGTGAACATGGAGCGGTGTAAATACCATCATGGCTTTGCCTCTCTTGCCTCGTGCGTGCGTGTCTACATGTGACGCAATGGTTTGCCTCGTCGAAAGATTGTTACTTGGAAATAACGCTTACGCCAGCGTTAACGCGAGCTTCAATTAAATAAATTATGTATTGAAGATCACAGAAATAAACGGTTTCGACTCACCAGCTACCTTCGAACAGTTCTTACGCGTCGCGAGGTCCCTTCCTTGATGCCGTTCAAGTTAACACTATTATTCAAATATTTTTTCGCGATTGCAGCTAAAGGTCAGGGAGAGTTTCGAATTAATAATGATGTTATGTTGGGGCCGTAAGGCGACGACAAGCGGATGCGGCGAAATAGCGTAAAGGAAATAATGCAAGGGATCAGCAGGGCAGGCGAAAGGCAAGAGTGGCTCTCGCAACAGCACGACAGCTTTTACAGTCAAAAGCCTAACCAAAAACTGGCCGCGTATCTGCTCCTTTCGTTGCAAATGTCGACAAAAGACGATAGTCTTTATCGACTTTTGGAAGTATATGCCTCCCTTCGCTTTCTCGCTCACCTGTAGTGTTGTTCCTCTTGCGTCGCGCTCCTTCCAAGGTAAATAAGCCAAAGGTTTGCTTAAATCATTTTAAATTTACCGCGTTCCGCTGCTACAGGCGGGTGTCTCGATGCCAATGCTGCCGTAAGCCAGAGACGCGCGTGAATCGAGGCGTCAAACTTCAACATTTATAGAACTGCGCTGCTCCAGTCGACATGCGTTCCAAGCGGAACGTGGAACCTATCTATGGAACCTTTCGTACCTGTTGCCGGTTGATTACTTAAAACGCCGCCAGAAGCTATAGTGGCGCGGGCGACGGCGGAGTGAATTTTTTTTCTGCAGTTGATGAAGTATTTAATTTCGCAAAAATCAAGCATGTATAATTTTTTATAAAGGAACATTGCAGATATCACTTCTGTATTAATTTGTTGTCTTATATTTGCGTAATGCTTTGTTCTTATTCAACAATGTTGACAAGTATGAAAATTACACCGGAGCTAGACAGGTAGATTTAGCTGTGACTATATAAGACTATTGCGCTCGCCTTGTTTTACTTTGGCCGGGTAGCTGAATCGAGTTACAAACAGACAAACAGACAGACAGACAGACAGACAAACAGACGTACAGACAGACCAAAATTTCTGGTTTTAAGTAGCCCAAGAAAGACTATTGTCTTTAAAAATCGCACCCGCTGATCCGTCACGAGATACTGAGGGCTAAGGTGAATTTAAGTGCCCCAATTCTGGCCGCTTGCATCACCCGGAGTAAGAATAAAGTCCATAGCTACGCCGTTACGCGGCACAGGGTTATACTGCACCTTGGAACGCCGCCCTTTGTTCTGCGAGGTGCATCTTGGGGTAAAGTTTTAAAGCAAAGCTTTACTACTTTCGTCCAGCGGTTTCGCCGCCGGTGCGCAAGTTCACCTTTTGACCCCCTGCAATACTTCCGTCGAAGCGCATCGCGTGATTCGCCGGGCCCGCTTTCGGCGCTGCGCACAAGGCCCCCGTTTTCAGTCATTCTGCTCAACCGGTCGAGCGGCATGGCCGGGCGGTCGCGGCCGACCACCCCCCCTGCGTTCCACGCATGCGCCGCTGGGTCGTTTCGGGCTACGTGACGCGTCTTGCGCCGTGTTCGCCGTGAAGGAGGAACACCGCGTTCGCCGAGAATGAAAGCTAGGCCGGGCCTCCTCGTGTGAGCGTTGCACAGGACCGAAGTGATTTAGCCGCGGTCGCCAATAGAGCTACGTCAAAGGTTAACCAAGCGAAACCGACTCAACCAGACTAGAAAAAGCTTTTGCTTTGTATGCCCAAGGTTAGCTGAGCTAAACCGCAGCCATTTTTATTGTCCCGGCAATCTCCTCCAGTATCACCGTAGCTACGCGAGATGAAAAATCATGCATAATCGTTTATCTCAACTCGACAAAGCAGGGTTTGGTGCCTGCTCACAAGCGCGTGCTCAGGCTCATAGGGCATTTCTGAAGCAATAAATTGATAAAGATGGGGGAGGCCACACATGTGTTCAGCGCCGCCAACCGCGAACCTAAAGGCAGGAAATAATTTGCAGGAAACGCACAGCTGTGGCGCTGAGACTGCAACCGACATAAATTTATCGGGTGCTCCTTTGGCGCAGCAGTACATAGCAACTTGCTCCGTCTATGCAAACTTTCTCTCCACCGCCACATCCTTGCTTAGTCGACTAGGACCACCCAGCCCAGTGGGTGGTCCAGGGGTTTCGTAAGCACTCGTCTTGCATGCCAGAGAACGCTGGTTTGAACCTTTCAGCTCAACAAATACGAGGTTTATATTGAACACAATTGGGTACTTGGTTTACAGCTGCTTTCTTGAGACGCACGGCGTAATTCCGAGAACTATCTACCTGTCGTTACCCTTCCAGCAATCGGCCATTTCTCGTGTGCCATGCGTTTGCCATTTTATGTGCCATGGGCACCGTATTTTCGACCAGCATTGTTAACTAAGGCTTTTAAAGACGATAAACTTTCCTGGGCTACTTGAAGGCGGAAATTTTGTCCTGTCTATATGTCCATCTGTCACTTGATTTTGCCGCCTGGCCAAAGTTAAGGCGGACGCTGTGCAATAGGGTTATATATCCACAGTGAAATCTAAACGTCTAAGCCTGGTGGCAATGTTCATACTTGTCAACATTGTCGAGCCAAAACAATATATTGCGCATATCAGGGGCCAGACATCAAAACATAAGTGATATTCGCAGTGTTTTCTTTATTGAAAACACGCGGATGATTGATTTAATGAAAAACATGTCCAGAAAAATACAAGAGCGGGCTCCCGCGGTTTCCATTGCGAAATTTTATGAAATCAAACGGCAACAGTAACGAAACGTTCCACTAGATAGCTTTCACGTTCCGTTTGGAACGCATGTGGGGTAGAGTGTCTTGATTCACGCGCGTCCCCGCCGTACGGCAGCGTTGGCATCGAGGAATTCGGCATGGAGCCGTGGGACGCGGTAAGTTGAAATTGACTCGCTCAAACCGCTAGCGTGTTTATCCTGGGAGGAGAGAGACGAGAGTGGAACATCATGAAAGGTGAGCGGGAACGGGAAGGAAGGCGTTTACTTGGCAGGAGCGCCAGACGACTATCGTCTTTCGTCGACATTTTCAACGAAGGGAGCAGATACGCGGCCAGTTCTTTTTAGTAGTTTTTTTTATCAAACTCTCTTCAATTAAATGTCCTTAAAACAGCAAGTGGTATTTGAGAAGACACCAGGTACCTGTAATTTTATGTTGCTGTCATTTCCGTTTTTTTTTCTGACACCTACCTGACGAAAAATGATGGCGGTAAACATTAGTTTCGGTTGCCCTACAATAAGTCAGGTCAGCATTACGACTCCTGGTGGATTTCTTTGAAAGAAAATTGGGCGTTTAACTGCCCACGAAGATCCTATACGCGCTGCCGAAGTTTAATTTAGAAACCATTGAACGTCAAAAGTCTAACTTTTATTGAACGTTTGTGTGAACGTCATGTTGAAAAGATAGAAAAGTTTGAAAAGACGGAACGTCATGTTGACAACTGTGGCTCCTCGTTCCCTTTTTTTAGTGATTTCTACGCTTTAACAAAAAATACCAACCAATCAAGAACTAATAGAGATCATATTCGTTTATAGGCAGTTGCAGCTTATGCGAATGTGGTTTATTCAGGTACAGCATGTAACACTTTTTTTACATTTCTTCAAAATATGTTGTGCTGATACCGAAGCCACCGAGCAGTGGTGACAGCAAAACATGTTTTGTGAGCGGACTTGCCACCACCAAGGTCAATTAATACTTTTTTCTTGCCTGCGCAGATGCTTCAAATGGATAAAGTGGTGTTCTACGTGAATTCTTCGGTGGACACGATCGACAAAGCTTACGCGGACTTCGTGAACGTAAGTGTAGTTACCTGCAGCTTTTAATGATATCACGGGAGTATTTGTTGAAGGCGAAAGGCTTAGACGCCTGTTTTATGGGGCATTGAGGCACAGAAAATCGCGAGTACATAAAAATCCAGGACCATCTCCATTAACGCGAAACCCGCGGGGGAGGGGGGCGGGGGGGGGCGAACATGCAGTGTATAAGTGTATTCAAAGATTGTACGTCTCTCTCTCGCCACACGCCGTGCGCTGATTGGGTGCGGAGAAGCGCCGGTGGGAGGAGCAATCGCGCGCTTGCTGAGGTGTCGGCGCCCTCTCTTGGGTTGAACCAGATTTAAGCAATGAAACGAGAGACAGACTGGGCGTAAGTTGTCTTCGTGTCACACGCCGCAGCATTGTAAGAAGTTTGTTTTACAGGAAAAAAACACGGCGTTTGAAACCAATTTCAAAACGGAATTTGACAAATTTTTGTTATTAATGCAATTAAATCCTGATTATTACTGTATTGCGAATTAGTTTAAATCAGGTTAGTTTATTTTGAACCGTTTTTATTAATTAGATATTTGTTGTTTGACCATCGTTTCACAACTTGATTTACCGTGACTACATGAGACGACGAGACACCGACAGCCCAGGCCCATAAGGTGCGTCACCACAAAAATGGGAGCTCAAGCCGGGGAGTGCGTACCGGCAAAGGGAAACCGCAGCGACCGTACAACCAACACCCTCTTGACTTTTAATGCCTCAACGCTGTTGCCGTGACGTCACAAAGCGTGGGCCGAGGCGGCGCCCGGTCGCCGTGAAGAAGTGCATTTTTCAAGCCCTTCGAAATAATGAACAGGCTACCCGCGTCGTAAATAGGAAGGTATGCAGCTGTGAATATGTAATGCCAAGTAAGCCGCACACATTTGAGCGTTTTCTTTCTTTCTAGCTGCGAAAAAGTCGTGCTCGCTCGCAAGGAATAGCAAGCGCTTGAAAACGTCGCTCGTCAAGCTTCCAGCACTACATTCCAGCACAGTAGTACACAGACGCAGGAGATAGCTGATGCCCGAAGCTCATTTTTCTTCAACGATTTTTGGTTATGTATCCAATAGGTAATACAGTCGAACACGGATATATCGAACACGGGTATATCGAATTATTGTCTATATCGAACTCATAAATTATCCCCTTGAAAATTATGTGTAAAAGTATAGGAATTCCTACGTTTATATCGAACCGTATTTTCCCCTACATTGGGTATATCGAACGCCGCGCGAGCTGGAAGGTGGTCTTCGGCGGTCGCTGCACCCCCGATTAAGGTCGAGGAGGATGTGGAGCATGCGCGGGCATGCGCGGGCATGGCGAAGATTGGCTCGCGGAACTAATCCCCTCTACCGGAACGAATTTGCACTTGCCCAGTCGGGCCCCGCTACAGGCCGCCGTAGCGTTAGCGGACGGAGCCCGGTATGCTAAATCTCTCTAGGCACACAAGCCCGAACGCTGGGAAAATGTGGCTGTGCGAGGTAGGGATGCCCCGACTGGGGCCATACATATGATGACAGGCGCTTGGAGCGGCATGAAGAAGGAGCCAACTGCTTCCAGAAAGCAGGCTTTGTGACGGCCGAACTTTCCGAAGCTTGCGAAGACGGCGACGACGACGACGAGTGCATGGGCGACAAGTTTCGTGAGTTGTCGTCCCTTTTCCCGGCAGCTGTTCCAGCGCTGTCTGCCGACGACTTGGTGAACGCTGACACCAATGTTCAGGCTGTTGCGAGCCTCGGTGACGAGGATATCATAGCTGCGGTCGCAGGAGCCCAAGCCGATAGCTCGAGTGGCGAAGATCGTCCGGACGAGGAGGCGGCTACACGATCGTACTCCGCGGGTGAAGTGGCCGCTCCGTTCAGCTTGATTCGCCGTTGTTGCGACGACATGGAAGGAACTGGGCTGTCGCACCTGGACAGGCTCGTCGAGACCAGCGTCTTTAATTTTCATTTCCAGAACGAAGAAGCAGGACAAGATCATGCGATTTTTTTTCACGGAAATAAAGCGTCCTGTTGCGTCGTGAGTGCGGAATTAGTTGTCATTCATGAATGCGCCGATCGGTAAGTGACCGTCCGCCATAGGTGAGGTCTCAGAGCCCATATTTTTTATATCGAATTTTTCATATATCGAACTATTTAGCGATCCCCTTGGAGTTCGATATATCCGTGTTCGACTGTATAAATTTCGGTCTAATATATGGAACAAAAAGCAGTCTGAAAGCGTAGTCATAGGAGCATCTCGGAAAGAATTACCTATACGTGAAACATTCACGAGTGCTAAAATAAACAAACGACTTGTATAAGCGCGTTAACATTCTGCGTTTATCAAAAATGTAAAGTGGACTCTCTTGCGGGAGGCAGGTGGTAATAAACAAATACCAGCCAAATGTTATATAGGTCGCAAGACATTAAGCGTACTTTGTAAAGGAGATCGAGTTTACATCGCTAACAAAGGCACTTTCGGAGATGAGCTATGCTTTAGCGTTCGCAACTTTCTCTTTTTTGAGTTCGAACGAGCTTTCAAAAGCTCGTAATTCGTTATTCTACAAAAGTTCTACAGAAGGATGTCCATGCGTCACCAGAACACGTGCTTGTACATTAGCTCGCTGGTGTTTCCTTCGTCGTATGTGTCATAATCTGACGACTCGTCGTTGTCAGGAGCTCCATGGTGTGGTCTGTAACCGCTTGGCGTTGGGTCGGCAGCTTCACGAACGCTTCATCTTGGGACAATTGCTCCACAATGGCGCAATCATGCGCAACAGCGTTTGCAACAGCTGGATGTTTCCTCAATACATCGATCTGACTGATAATGCTTTCAAATTGCCTTATTCGGTGTCAATGTTTCTCTGCATTTCTCACACTTGTTGGTTCGTCAACGTACGTATTCCCTTTAATTAGTCCTTCGCGTAGGAAGTGCAGCTCGTAGATCTTTCAAAAAAAAAAAAAAAGAGTACAACCCTTTTTTCGGGTACGTGCTACATAGACTTCCAACATAATGTGTGTTTTTTTTGAGGGAGAAACGTTGCGCACTCTTAATTGCGCTCGGAATCACGAAGAAAATTCTTCGGGAAAACTCAACCTGGCATACTGCCAAGGACAGAAGTTGTCTTGTGTAATAACCGCGCACAAATTTCGTGCGTAGTTCCTTGTCTTGGAAAATCTGAAAACGAGCACCTTTCGCCGGCGGAGTCGTAATTTCTACGGCATTAAGGGGCGGAGCACTTGTTCAGCATGGCGAATTAAGAACAGAGTGTTGCTTGAAGTTCCAACCAACCCCACAGCACGGCTGGTATTCACAGTTAAGAAAACCCACGTGTGCCGGCAACAACTGACGTGCACGGTGTGCTGCGGCACTACTTGTACTCCGCTGTAAATTAGTGGGCTTTCACTACAACGTTTTTCCCTCTACGTGACTGTATTTGTTAAAATATCACTGCCATAAAAAACATGATGATACACCCACAAAGTGAATTTCTTTTTTGGAGGCGAAGCCCTTTAGCGTTTCGGGCTGTCGGCGTCTCTTGTCGACGTATCTCGTATCATGTAGTCACGGTACTAAAATACCGGAACACTCGCTTTCCAACGCCTCACGCCAGAACTCTTCGTGCTTAAAAGACACGAGACTATTACAGCAAAGCTGCATTACAGCAAAACGACCTCTACCCCCAACGGTTCATCTCCGTGGGCAAAACGCCCCGGCGCCAAGAATACGCCCATCCACTACATACTTCGCCCCTTCCCAGGTTTCATATTGGCGGAGAAAGCGCGGTATTTTTGTTATTCAAATATAACCACAAATCGGAAAAGTACGTAAAAACCCGCGTATAATACGGACCCGCATATAATACAAGATGTAATTCGGGGACAGCAAAACCAGAAAAAAAGTTTTCATCTGCATATAATGTGAGGTAAAGAACACAGAAAACATTTATTTTCACTGCAGTTACCGTTCAGTCATTGTCAGGTTTCGCAAGCACTGTCTCCCGACGTCCGTCCAGCCATCGTCAGGTTCGCTGCCGCTGTCTCCTGAAGTCGCCTTGTCGGAAATGTCTTCCCACAGAAAGTGGTCCTCAGTGCCATCAAGGATGTTCGAGATGCCGAATTTCTTAAAAGAGCGACTGACGAGCTCCTCTGGGATGCTGGCCCACGCATCCGCGATCCAGCCACAAAGCACCGCTGGAGAAACCCGCGTCAGCCATTCGGTAGCTGTCACGTACGGGTCTCCTGACCTTATCCACTCTTGGTAGCAGGACCTGATGCAGTCTTTGAAAGGCATGTTGATGCAAACGTCTAGCGGTTGCAGCTGGGATGTCCTTCCTCCTGGCATGAGAATGAGTTGAGTGCGGGGTTCGCGCAACAACTTCTTCAAGGAATCGGCCAGGTGGCAGCGAAAGGCGTCCAACACGAGCACTGACGGGAATCCCCAACAGTGCTCCAGGCCACCGAAACCACACAGACTTTATCCAGTCAAGCACCAGTTGCTTTCTCCAGCCACGAATGCTGCCTTCGGTGACGCTGAACTGCCGTACTGCGGCGCAATTCCTAATGGTCTCGGCACATAAAATAACTTTTCTTTTAATTGCAGCCGAATACTGTTTTCGTGCACCCTACATCGTGATAGACTTGTGGTGCACGTGCCGAGATTCTTCGCGTGGTCAAAACAATCAAAATGGCGCCGGCTGAGAGAAGCAGCAGCCATTCGCTGAAACCGAAAGTGCAAATTTTCGGCTGAAAACTTTGGGATCTACATATAATACGAGGCACAAACTTGACATAGTAAAATTTGGAAAAAAAAACCTCGTATTATACGAGGGTTTTTACGGTATATTTTTGTTCTATTACTGTGGCTTTGTCTAGCAGAATGCCATGGAAACAGGCGAAGAAAAAAATGTTTTTTATTGCGCTATTTTACCACAATGCATCAAGGAATGGAAAGATAAATAAAGGGAAAGTGACGGGAGGCAAGGAACTTCATGCACCACAGAATGCTGTAGAGAATTATGTAGCAGAACGCCATGAAAACACGTGAAGAAAAAGTTCCAGTGTGCACATCCACACGCACCGCACCGCCTCCTCCGCCGCCTTCACGCCGAGTCGCGGCTTCCGCCGCCACTCCGTGACGTCAGTCTGCAAGCCATTTGTACAACGTTCTAAACGCGCCTTGTATACGTCGCCACTTCTCTCAGAGCTTCATTCCGCATCGCTACGCATGGGTGACGACGCACCAGGCCTACCTACATATATGCGGGTAGGGAAGGCCGAGAAAGTACGCCACGGTGGAAGATGCTAGCAAAAGCACCCGTCTTTCGGGATTTCGGCGCATGTTGAAGATGCCCCCAGGGAGTCAGAATTTATCCGGTGCCTTCCCCTAAGGCGCGTCTCATTACCCAGGCGCAGCTTCGGATGGTTAAACCCCAAATATTTTGCAGCAGATCAAAGTGTCCCTCGTCGTTACCGCCGCAGGGATTGAGCAGATATGGATGAAATGGAGGCAGTGGCCAATGAGAGCAACATGAAAGTTAAAGGAGAAAAAAGAAAGCCCTTCCCATAAATAGTAAGACGGATGCTTAGAACCCTCCAACACTATCAAGGCGAAAGTCTGCAGTTAGACCTTGTGTTTATCTGCTGTTGAACTTTGTTTAGCTTCAATTGCGGTCGCGCAGTCGCCACTCGACCACACCTCTGGACCAACTCTGGTAACGTTGCTCTGGACAGCACCCTCCGAAACTCGTTTTGCTCACTCGCCATCGACAGGGGCCCCCCTGTTCGTTTAGTCGGCGCTAGCATCCCTAAATAAGCTACGCTTAAGAGTACTGCCACTTCTTGTACCCGGAAGCGTGTGGGGGTCATTTTGTTTATTGCTTTCAGTGCTGCCATCTCTCCCAACGAAACCGCCACCGGTTGTGACGGGCAGTGTGTGACCGGCCGCTCTAGCGTCAGCGCAGCAGAGAGAGAGAGAAAGAGAGGCGCCCAGAAACAAAATGGCTGCGCCCATATGTAAACAAATATCACTTGGTGCCGACCGACCAATGAAAATCCTGGCAGCACATAACAATGACAGAAAAGAGTGCCGATACTCTAAAAGCCTTTATATAGTGACGCTAGTTGGCACCTTCACATATCAAGGCACCTCACATACACCGCGCCCTACCTTCCTCCGTTACTCCTGTTTCGCCTTCCCGACGCACGCTCCGCCGCCCTTTCTCAGAAGCCTCATCCGCCGCTGCTGTCTCCTTTCCGGGTGTGCCTTCCGATTTTCTGCGCGATCATGTGTACCTCCCAATGATAATTCACGCGTTCCACAAAGCATGAGATCTTCGGCTTTCGGCCCACCACTCCACCCCCCAATAAGGAACACAACGGGAAAGAATTTATTACCATTTGGGAACCGCTGACTGCTCGCTTGAACCCCAGAGGGCGCCTTACGCCGCCCAGAGCGCCCTCTCTCAGTGCTAAATATAGCTCCTCATGGGGACATATGGAGGAGAAATATAGGGTGATCTAAATAGGTCCTATAGAGAACTAACTACAAGGAGGTACTCTATATAGTTTAATATTGCTTGTATTCACTGGCGAGGCGCGCATGCAGGCAACCGTGTGAATGCGCCGTCACTCCTTACGTCGGGCTCCGCGGATTAGCGGTACTTGTCCGTGCTAAGCACATGACTGTGTTGCATGTAAATAAACTCTACCTCAACGAACGCAAAGTATTGCCTCGAGTCCGATGTGAGTGCGATTATAATAACATCTCTGTTGACACCACCGTTGAGAATCGGGTGGAATTGGAGCAGATGACGCACGCCTGTGTTTTTTTTTTCTTCCGCGTGCGGGTGCAGTGGCCCAAGCCACGCCATGTCCGCAGCGCATCTGTGGCCATTTTCAGTTTGCGAAGCGAAGAAATTGACAGCCAAACTTTTCAGTTCGTGTATGCATTTCCTATACTGACATGCATTTCTCAAGGTTCATCTAAATGTAGCTTAATGAGTACAGATTAGCATCTGCCCACGCTCGCAGCAGCGCTCGCATCTGCCTCTGTTGCTGTACAAGCGCTACATTGCATCCCAAACTTGCTGGATGCTAGCCGCTTCTTCAGGTGGTAAGGCGTATGGATCACGGTTCGGCTTTGCATGTTCTTGCACCGACCATGGATCACGATTGCCTCAGGCGAATGCTCACGTTGTGGGCACCGAACTCCCTGCGAAAGCTTGAACGGCAGCTCGTGCTCTTTGTTGCGGCACGTGCTGTCGTGCCTCTGACGCGTCTCGGACATCTGATTCCAAAGCGTGGAAAACCTCCGAAGCGTCTTACAAACCTCAGGCCTTTGCATCTCACGTCATGCCTTTGTATGATCATAAAAACCATGGTAAACGCCCGCCTGACTTGCTGGCTAGAAGACAAGCAAAAATTGACCCCCGTTCAGTCGACATCCTCAATCCGATGTCTCGATTTCCGCGCACTGTAGCAGGAGTCCATGTGAGAAAAGCCTTTGATGCCATGCCTGATGTCTCCAATATAGTGCAAGCGGTGAAAGAATAGGGAAACAGAGGGCGCATGCATAACTTCATTGCCACGTTCCTAGAATATGGGACCTCTCAAGTTGAAGTCGCAAAAGAAATTAACACAACCGAGTACGAGGGCTCCGTCATATACCCCACTCCTTTTAATGTCGTGAAGGCAGGCCTCCCACAACAACTAGTTCATCACCCGGTATTGAACATGCAATCTACGCGGACGTCACAGCATGGGCAGAAGCGGGACCTCTCGGAGAGCAGGAAACAGCCCTCACGGCGGCCATAGACGCCATTGACGTTTTCACAAAAATCTAGGGGTGTCAACAGCCCCGAAACTACGGAGATTGTGGCATGGAGGCAGGCGTACAACTTGATACAATTTGGTACAACTTGGTACAAGTATCTTGGTACAACTTCGGCAGAGCCCAGCATAGCGGAAAACCGTAATCCGCATCGTTGTACCGTTCCTAGATGAGGCATGCTCGTGCAACACATTGCACGTACGGATAATAAGCACAATGAAGCAGGTCAGGTTAGTTTTCGCCTGGAAAAAAAATCGACAGTGGGGAGTGAAAAAAAATCATGCACCTTCTGTATAAAGACGACGGTTGAACGCGAAGCCTTCTCGTGACGAATTCTTCGGCTGTCGTTCGCTCCGAGTTTGGATCAAGTTTCCACCATGTCGAAATAGTGAAATCGGACAGACGCCGCCGGCTTCATAACGCGAGGGACCCAGGTTCAATTCCGGCCACTGAAGAGTTTTTTTTTTACGGTCATTCATCATCATCATCACCAGAGAAAGTTGGCTTTCCGGCAGCGTTTTCGCGTTACATGCGCCATCAGTGAGAACACTGAAGCTTCGCTTTCAAACGAGAACTGCGCCACTTCATCCAAGCTTTCATCCACGCGCGCATACTGTACGGAGCACATATCCTTCTGACAAAAACGCAGTTCCTTGATTGATTGATTGATTGTAGGGTTTAACGCGCCGACGCAACGCAGGCGATGAGGCGCGCCGTAGTGGGGGGCTCCGGATTAATTTCGACCACCTGGGGATCTTTATCGTGCGCCGAAATCTCGTACACACGGGCGTTTTTGCTTTTCGCCTCCATCAGAAAAGCGGCCGCCGCGGCCGGGAATCGAACCCGCGACCTCGTGCTCAGCAGCGCAACGCCTTAGCCACTGAGCCACCGCGGCGGGTAAAAAAAAAAAAACGCAGTTCCTGAACGTATAGCACCTTAACAACGAAGCTTGCAGGACTGCAACCAACCTTACTGGATACAGTCCCTTAGATGCTGTCAACAGCTACAGCATGACAAATACTGTTGCATATCTCATCGTGGTTCAAATTCTCACGCAAGTCGTACGCTTGCAGTCGACATTAGCGGGGATTAATGAACACACTGGCGAAACTTGCGCATGACGTTAGTGTACTCCCCCTCTCAACAGTTGCCGCCATGGGAATGCATCTCCCTAACAGAGGCAAAGCCGTTACTACGGGACATGGCGAATGATCAAGAAGCCAGAAGGCGGGCATACGGCAAACGGCACGGGAAGTGGCTTCGTTATTTAAAAGACAACCCCTCCTGAGGCGAACAGAGTCACGTTTTCTACACCGATGCGGCATGTTTTACGCCCCCTCCCAACTTCGCCACCGCGTGGGTCAATAAGGACGGCACGTCACAAGAGGACGCGGGTTTGTTTCCCTGCAGCGGCGGCCGCTTTTGCGATGGAGGCGAAAAGCAAAACCCCCCGTGTGTTCGAGATGCCGGCGTACGTTAAAGATCCCCAGGTGGCCAAAATTTATCCGGAGCCCTCCGCTGCGGCTCGCCTGATCGCCTGAGTAGAGTCGGCGCGTTAAACCGGCAATCAATCAATCAATCAATCAATCAATCAATCACATCACAAGGCCGCAAACTTCCCATCACAAGAGAACCAGGACCAAGCACCGGCCCCGGGACAAAACCTCATGCATATTGAATTTAATCAAGCACCTTGGCTTCCAGCACAGTTCAGAAGACCGTAGTGCTCCGGATTAATTTTGACCTCCTGGGGATCTTTAATGTGCGTGAAATCTTGTACACACGGGCGTTTTTGCTTTTCGCTTCCATCGGAAAAGCCGCCGCGGCCGGGAATCGAACCCGCGTCCTCATGCTCAGCAGCACAACGCCTTAACTACTGAGCCACCGCGGCGGGTAACGATCATAGCAAACAATACTGATTGTACCGATCGTAACATATAATACCGGGCAGCAACGAGAATTCACGGTTAATTCTAGACCAGTTCTTAGCTATGCAAATGCCAACGTACACAAGTAAACCATATTGCTACCATGTTCGCCTGCTCGACTAGCATTATTTTTTTCGAGCATTTTGAAACTTTAAAACATGCAGTAATTTTGTCTGCTTTCGCTTTACGTCTAGGAGCTTTCTTTTGACGCGAAGCTCGTCTATGCACGTGAAGAATTTCAGAGGGAAGGCTGGAATTTGCATAAACACCCCAACTGGGCAATTCTGTGCGTGAAAGCGCTGTCATTCTTTTCCGAATAATTGTGCAGCGAAGGGAACACTAATCGACCGAAACCTTCTCAGCAGCTTCGGTGTTTTCACCATACGTGTAGCGCCACGCTTCTACGAGCTCCGTCCGGGCGACTTACAAGCGCAACAAATGGCAAAGTTGGGTAGGTCAGCAGTCCCTGATCAATGACTGCAGCGTGAATGCCTGTACAGTTATTCAAGATGTCTTTTTGAGAGACTGCCCCCGTACCGAAGCGATAGGAACCTGGTGAAAACGAATTGGCTTTAACGTGCGCCAGCCGGGCTTCCTCAGCTGCGCGCAACAAATACCATCGCGTACGATATGTTCAGTGAAAGTATGATGCAAAAATGCTGCAGGATCTTTCCGCAATTCTCTCGTGGGAAGGTTTCCCTTGGCTGGGTCAGTCGCCGGGCCGGCTGACTAAGTCGATTATAACTTTCAACCTCGTTATCAGACTCACTATAGCGACTTGTTCAACAAATACTATTCATGCTGCTGCTACACTGCCTCCACAGAAGCTGAAGGCCATACAAGACTACGAGACTACGCGGAACATTTCTGCCGCACGCTTGCTTTTTTCTAGTGCAGAGCACTTTAGGCGCTCGCCTTGTCAGCGTAGCTCGCTCGCTGGACCGAAGTAGAGCGACACGGCGTTCCGTCGTAGCGGTTGTCGTCCCCGCCGCGTAACCCGCAGGCTTCGGAAGCCAAGCGGTTCATATTGCCGTGAACCATGCATTGGGTTTGCTCGTTTACGTTTTGCTTTTACCGCCCGGCTGCGCCGGTCTGTGTTATCTGTGTGCCAAGGGAAGCGCGTGTTCCATTCTTTGTTTATATTTTATATGCTTCACGTGTTCTTTATTTTGATAGGGAGAGCGTTTCCAACTAATGTCAACAGCTTAGAATAATCTTCTTTGATCTACAATTTTCTGGATGTAAATTGACGGTAAATCGACGTCGTTTTTGGCTTCGTGACATCTGGGGGTGGTGCTGGGTACATGTACCCTAAACCCTCTTGACGTCGTCAACCAAGCCCAACTCGTGCCAGCCGCCGACAGCAAGGCCTAAAGCCGGACTTTGGACTACTGCCGGATAATTTGAAGGCGGAGTACGCCCCGACCGGTGCCATGAACAACGCATCCACGATGACCAACGCAGCGAGCACTCCTGTAGTACTGCAGCAACCCTAGGAGCCACCATCTTTTCACGGGTCACCTACGGAAGATGTTGAGGAATGTCTGGAGCATCTAGAGAGGCTCCGAACGTTAACCGATGGGATGACGACAAGTGAAGGCAAGTGTTTTTCTACCTTGAAGACTCCGCACGGATTTGGTTCGAGAACCACGAACCAGCTGACAACCTGGGAGTTTGAAAACGTTCGCGACTCTGGTACGCAAGGAACGGGCCGAGCAACTGCTGCATGCACGCACGCAGGATCCCAATGAAAGCGTGCTCGTGTTCGTTGACGAGTTCAAGCGACTTTTTCGCCGTGCGGACCCAGAAATGAGCGAAGGAAAGAAACTAAGGTTTCTGATGCGAGGGGTTAAGCAGGAGCTCTTCGCATGCCTTGTCCGCAACGCCCCGAAGACTGTGGCCGAATTCGCGTCTGAGGCGGCCGCGTCGGAGAAGACCTGGAAATTCGTACAAAGCAGTATACGACCGCTCCATCAATGCGATTACATCGGAGACGATCGGTGCCGGGCTATTAGCTCCGATACACTAAGCCAGACAATCCGTGCAGTCGTCAGGGAGGAGCTTCGGAATTTTTTTCCAACGACGCCGCAACCTCCAGTCGCTTCCCTGACTGACGTCGTCTGAGAAGAGGTTCAACAGGCACTGGGGACTTTTACGCCATCCGAAGCACCCTGCGCGCCAGAAGATATATGACCTACTCGGCAGCTGTTCGTCGACCCCGACCGGCCCCAACACGTCGTCAAGAGGCACCGCCGTACCGCCGCCCACTGTCGCCCGACCGACCCCCTGTAGTCCGCAACCAGACGCCGACGAAGACGCACGTATGGTGAACACGGGGTAATCGTCCTTTGTGCTACCACTGCGGAGAGGCCGATCACATCTACCGTCGCTGCCCCAGAGGCTCGGTTTGCGAGGGTTCTCCGTCGGCGCTCCACGACCCCGACCCGGCCAGCACCCTACTGAAATCGAAGATAATCTGTCCAACACCTACCGAGGTCCAGCGCGCTTCAACCGTTCGCCGTGACCTTGCCCATACCGATCACCAAGCCGTCGACGTAACGCGGTCTTTACGCGTAAAAGTTCCCCAAGCCCACGTAGGGGAAACTGAAAGCAGCAACTTCTGGAGGTAAAGTTGCACGACGGCGGAAAAATAAAAACCCTCCAACGACGCAACCACTCTCCGAAGACCATTATTCATGACATGCCCTCAGCCCAACGACCCGATCCAACCCGGACGTGACTACGGAACTCGACGAAAACGACACGACGCGACGCATACCCGAAATGACAGAGCCTGCCGCTGAGAAGACAACGACAATAACGACGCATAGTGCCCGACCGCCATCACGCACAAGCCGAGATACGACGCCCCGACGCACCCGAAACTCCGGGAAAGCGGCGTCCGACGTGCAGTTGTCCATCGACGGCTTTGGCGTAGTCGCCCTCATCGTCACAGGAGCCGACTACTCAGTAATGAGGGGGTCATTCATGTCTAAGCTGAAGAAAGTTATGACCAGATGGGACGGTCCGCACATACGCACAGCAGGAGGCCACCTCGTAACACCAAGTGGAACGTGCATATCGCGCATCACCATAGACGGCACCGCGTACTCTGCTGCATTCGTCATTTTGCCTGAGTGCTCCCGCGATGTAATTCTTGGGATGGACTTTTCGACAGACAATGGTGCAATAATTCATCGGCAGAAAAGGTCCATAACTTTTGCCTCCGTCATTCCACGACGCCAGTACGGAACTCCGAACACCGTGTTGCTGTAAGGATCGCCGATGATCACGTCACCCTGCCACCCAGCGCAAGCTTGATTATCATTGTCTACTGTGAGGATGCTGCTCCTGACATCGACGCTATCCTAGAGTGACCAAAGTTTGCTTCTCGACCGCGGTGTGTCCGTCGCAAGAGTCATTGCGCGCTTTAAGCTAATTTAAGCTAATTTAAGCTAATTTCACCGAGGGTACCAGCATCTAAACAAGGGCGCTGCAATTGCGTTACTCGAAGAAACGCAAGAAACAAGTCAAGTGATCGTGGTTGCCAACTTTGAACGCGCACGCTCAATGCTTTCAAGCTGCCACATTCTTTCG
The DNA here is from genome assembly GCF_048455015.1 of Haemaphysalis longicornis. NCBI lineage: Eukaryota > Metazoa > Arthropoda > Arachnida > Ixodida > Ixodidae > Haemaphysalis > Haemaphysalis longicornis. Next base: position 46,872,981 of record NW_027526422.1, on the reverse strand, counting down.
ACGTGAACCCGGCGCTGCCACAAGAAAACCGGGACAAATTATTGGACTGGCTGCGTCGCTACAGCGAGTGTTTTTCGTCGAACTCAAAACTACGCCAGACACCCCTCGCAAAGCACCGAATTATAAGTGAAGATGGAGCACGACCCACCCGACAGTCACCGCACCGCGTGTCTTCACACGAGCGGGAAGCCATCCTCACACAAGTCGAAGACATGCTCAGCGACGACATTATACAGCCATCGAAAAGCCCCTGGTCTGCTCCGGTCGTACTCGGGAAGAAAAAAGACGGCACATTGAAGTTCTGCGTTGACTTCCGGCGACTGAACAAAATCACCAAAAATGACGTGTACCCCCTGCCACGAATCGACGACGCCCTCGACCACCTCTGCCACGCGAAGTACTTCTCATCGATGGATCTGAAGACCGGCTACTGGCAAATTGAAGTGGACGAGAGAGACCGAGAGAAGACTGCATTCATAACCCCGGATAGCCTATACGAGTTCAAGGTGATGCCGTTCGGGCTGTGCACAGCGCCAGCAACGTTTCAAAGAGTCATGAACATGGGCTAGCTGGCTTGAAGTGGTACACCTGCCTCGTATACCTCGACGACATTGTTGTATTCTCCCGGACTTTCGACGAACACATTGCAAGGTTGGAGTCTGTACTCGAGGCCATTTGTATCGGGGTTAACGCTAAAGCCTGAAAAGTACTGCTTCGCCTACGAGCAGCTCAAGTTCTTGGGCCACGTCGTCAACGCCGCGGGAGTCCTGCTTGATCCGGCGAAAACTTCAGTCATGGCGAAATTCCCAAGACCGAAAGACAAGGGCGTGCGAAGATTTCTCGGATTATGCGGTTACTACCAGCGCTTCGTCGCAAACTTTGCACGCCTTGAGGACTTACTCGCGCGCTTGACGAAAGATAGCACCCCTTTCTGCTGGGAAAGCGCCCAAGAGGAAGCATTCTGCCACCTTCAACATCGCCTGCAAAGCCCGCCTGTGCTCGCTCATTTCGACGAAAACGCCGAAACGGAAATGCACACTGACGCCAGTGATATCGGCTTGGGTGCCGTCCTCGTCCAAAAGCAAAGCGGTTGCGAAAAGGTGATCGCGTATGCCAGCCGAGGTCTGTCAAAGGAGGAGAAAAACTACTTTGTCTCCGAGAAAGAGTGTCTCGCTATTATATGGGCCATTTAAAAATTTCGCCCATATTTGTATGGTGGACCGTTCAAGGTTGTGACAGACCACCATTCGCTCTGTTGGCTCGCCAATTTGAATGACCCCTCTGGCCGTCTTGGGCGATGGAGCTTGCGCCTGCAAGAATTCAACGGCACAATCGTCTATAAAACCGGCAGGAAACACTCCGACGCCGACTGTTCGTCCCGCGTCCCCGTCGACCCACCACCTCAAGACTCCGATGAAGACAGCGCGTTCTTCGGAGTCGTGACTGAGAGCGACCTGGCTGCCCAGCAGCAGGCCGACTCCGATCTACGCGTAATGATCGACTACGTTTAAGGACGCAACGTCGCCGTTCCCACGGCCTTCAAACGCAACTTACCTGCATTCAGCCTGGAAAACTCCGTCCTCGTGAAGAATTTCAGCCCCGGAACGAGAACGAATTATCTTCTTGTCATCCCGGTAGATCTTCCTGACGAAATTTTGGAAGCCTGCCACGACGACCCGTCATTCGGACATCTTGGCACTGTACGCACTATTGAAAAAATCAAGGCGAAGTACTACTGGCCCCACCTTACAAACGATGTGTCCCACTTTGTCCGGAGGTGCCATGACTGCCAACGACGAAACACGCCGCGGACGAGACCCGCCGGATTTCCGCAGCCGATCGCCGTCCTATTGAGGCCCTTCCAACAGATTGGAATGGACCTTTTTGGGCCCGTTCCCTACGTCACGATCCGAGAAGTGGATTATCGGAGCGACAGACTACATGACACGCTACGCAGAGTCCACCGCTCGACTGCACAAGAAGTCGCAAAGTTCTTCATAAGCCAAGTTGTGCTGCGACATGGAGCCCCGGAAGCCCTAATCACGGACGGCGGAATGACCTTTACTGCGGAGCTGATGCAAGGAATCTTACGCTACAGCAACACGGATCACCGAAGAACGACGGCGTACCACCCCCAAACGAACGGACTAACGGAACGTTTGAACAAGACGATTACGGATATGCTGTCCACGTACGTCGACGTTGAACATAAGACCTGGCACGAAGTTCTCCCTTATGTCACGTTTGCGTATAACACGGCTATCTAAGAAACCACGCAGATGACACCGTTCGAACTTGTCTACGGAAGACGGCCGACTACGATGCTTGACGCCATGCTGTCGCCCGTAGAAGATTACGATCTCAACGCAGACGTCCAAGGATACCTTCAGCGTGCGGAGGAGGCCCGCCAGCTCGCATGAGTTCGTACAACGAACCAGCAGCTAGTGGATGCCGGAGGCTACAATCTCCGAAGGCGAGACGGCGATCACCACGCATGGGATCGTGTGTGGGTTTGGACTCCCATATGACGACGCGGGCTCAGTGAAAAGCTTCTGCGACGGTATTTCGGACCCTACCGGATTCTACGACGAGTTGGCCAGGTTACCTACGAGGTGATCCCCGACGGTGATTCCGGAGCATCCCGACGACGCACGCGGCCCGAAGTCGTCCACGTGGTTCGCCTGAAACCTTACCACGCACGATGAGGGACACTTGTGTTGTTTGCTCGGACTCCTTCATTTTAGCATCGGCTCGATGCACTGTAGAGGGGGGTAATGCCGCGAACCATGCATTGGGTTTGCTTATTTACGTTTTGCTTTTACCGCCCGGCTGCGCCGGTCTGTGTTATCTCTGTGCCAAGGGAAGCGCGTGTTCCTTCTTTTTTCTATGCCGCACGTGTTATCTCTTTCTCTTTTGATAGGGAGAGCTTTTCCAACTAATGTGAACAGCCTAGAATAATGTTTGATCTACAATGTTCTGGGTGTAAATCGACGGTTCAAGAAACACTCGTGCCGAAAGATAGAAGCGTGCAGAGCAAACGCCGCGGTATTCGACTCGCCGACGCTCGCCTGCACACGTCACTTTGTTGACTGCTGCTTCGCCGCCTGTGTATTCTTTGAGTTCTTAGGGGAGCACAAGTTCGCTCCAATAAACGTGTTTTCCTTCAAGACAACTGCGTCGTCTTTGCCTTCGTGACAATATAGTCATAAGCGTTAGAACCTCGTGAACCGCTGGCGCTTGTCATACATCCCCCAGTTGTTTAGCGCAAAGAAAACTGTAGGTACATTTGAGGCAAAATATACCTAGTTAACCGTCAGCGCCGCGGTCATTTAGTTAGGAACGCTCGTTAGGTTGGTTTTTACCATAGTAAGCGAAAACAGGTGGCAGTGCAACGCCGGCCCGTGCGGCAGGAAAAGCAAGCACAAAGAGAACAGACCTCCCGCTGGCGCTGCTTCAGGCAGGAGGCGCGCGAGCACTGCGAAGGCGGGAAAATTGAAATGCATTGGGTGGCAGCAGTGAGCGGATAACGGCGCTACAGCCCATATATGGCGAATCACTGCTATGCACTTCCGACAGCTTTTAAGTGCAATGCACTTCTTAAGCGACCCTGAACCTGCGTCCACCGGCGATGTCCGCGCACGTGGAGATGGGCGCGCGCAGCCTGGCCGCTGACATGGCACATATCCACGTGGGGGATTGGCCAGGAATCTCCTCGTCTTCCTTGGCAACGGGGGGAGATGGGCGCGCGCTGCCTGGCCGCTGACATGGCACATACCCACGTGGGGGATTGGCCAAGAATCGGGCGTGAGAAGGGCTAATGCACCTGCTTAAAGGAGTACTGACACGAAATTTCAAAGCTGAGATCCGCTCTAGCAATCAAGTACAACGACAACACAAATAGGTGTCTGTGAATAAATGCATCTTTCTTTCTTTGTAGTTGTGTGTGTGTGTGTGATCTCTCTTTCGCGAACATTACCGAATCGCGCAAATTCAACTCGTGCATTCGCACTTTCACATTCTTCCCCTCGGGGAAATGCGCGGAATTTTTACGTTGAGTTGAACGGCTTTAATTTTTTTGTTTACTCCTGATATGGATTGTAGGCCTGTGAGAATTGACGGCGCGCTGAGTGTTTTCTTTTCTTCCGTTCTCTTTTGGTGGGCTATATGATATAACGCACGTAAAGTGCTTCTTACTGCTCATTTTTTCTGATCCATGCTTGAGAAACCGCGCTGGGTGGGGTGGGGGGGTGGGGGGGTGGTACTTTTTTAAATGTACGCGCGCAATGAAACGCGTGGAACGCCATGGAACACGTTAGGAAAAAGTTGGCTACTGTGGGCCTTTTTGTGCATACGATATCCCGGTGGGTGCGCATTCGGTGGACGCTGAGCTGGGTGCGTGCTTTCGTCAACCAAGCCGAGCAACAATTTTGTGTTAAAAACGCCAACTTGAGGGCACCGTCAAGTCCACAAGAAGGTGCGCACTTTCCCCAGTGTGAATCGGCAAAAACTGAGCCGAACTGACCGAGAAAAATACAAACAGCGACCGCAGGCCGAGCTAGCGAGTATACAGCAGAGAAATAGAGATTAGTTGCAGTGCCAGCGGCCGCAGTGCTTTCGGAAAGAACCAAAAAATGGCAGAATATCCACTCCGTGGATGATGGAGAGGGTGCGGAGTACGGGGTCCCGAAATGACATCCAAAGTTCGCCCCGAGTGACATCCGATTTGCGCCCCGACTGTCGTTCGATTTGATTTTTTATTTGATTTTGATTTTTTTTTATTGTAGGGTTTAACGCGCCGACGCAACGCAGGCGATGAGGCGCGCCGTAGTGGAGGGCTTCGGATTAATTTTGACCACCTGGGGATCTTTAACGTGAGCCGAAATCTCGTACACACGGGCGTTTTTGCTTTTCGCCTCCATCAGTAAAGCGGCCGCCGCGGCCGGGAATGGAACCCGCGACCTCGTGCTCAGCAGCACAGCGCCTTAGCCACTGAGCCACCGCGGCGGGTTGTCATTCGATTTGAGCCGTGAGTTGCACCTTGATTATTCCCTAAATGAAACTGCGACTCGCGGCTGGCTCAAAGTGAATTTCGCTTAATTTTTGCTTGATGGTGGTGTGCACACGGATGGACGGGGACGGACACTGGAAGGTCCCAAGGTACTCCGCACCGTTACAGGCGAGGGAGTAAGCCGTTTGACTCTCGAGTACTAACTCACGGTCGTAGACCAATGGGTAAGACGACTGACACTAACTCTGTGTGGTCTACCAGTCACACGTCCGAATCCTGCCGGTGCCTGTGTGATTTTTTGCAACTGTAAATGGTATGCGCACGGACGCGGACGAACATTAGGCGGCTCCGCACCTAAAAAAAAGCCAAACAAGGAATAACAAATTCGGTATGCGGCATGGGTGAGCATGGGCAGGTTGCTATCTATAAAGCCGCTCGTGGTGCAGTTACGGTACAGTGCTCTAACTTGCGCCGCCGTTCGAAGCAGTTCACGCAGCTGATAACGTGGCGGAGAGGGGCGCAGTCGCTGGCTGTTTACCTACGCATGCCATTTGGTCGTCCCCTGACCTTGCGCTCCTGCCCGCGCTGTCATTACTGCAATGCCGCCGATACGGCCGCAACCACCCATTAAGGAAGCCCGAAAATTGAGGAATCCTGAGCCCTTCCGCGTATTACAGCCCACGATTACAAATGATTACTTTTGCAACTTTAAGGCGTCACGCTAAAGCATGGGTCCGTGTATAACTTCATGCATACGGAGCGCCTATACTTAAATATGTGTCGCGTTTCTCATTTTCACGCGTTTCTAATTTTCAAGCCTTTCCAATTTCTTGTTACAAATTCAGCATTACCAACCACCCACATTTGCACTGTTATAACGAAGCAATGTGTTCACTTGATCATCATCATCAACAACAACAGCCTATCTGCGCCCATTACTGAGGCAAAGGACTCTCCCATTAATCTCCAGTTACCCCGGTGCTGTGCTAACTGCGACCAATTTATCCCCGCAAACTTCTTGATCAGTTAGGCCTATTTTATTTCGTGTCGACTGGATGATTAAGGGGCAACGCACAGACTCCGCGCTGAGATGTAGTGGTGGTCGGTGATAAAGTGGGAAAGCCCGTGGCTCCGTCTGGGAAAGTAAAATTTCCCCACCCCTGCTTTTAACACGAAAGTGTTTTATGCCGGGATCCACCGAGATCTGGCTGACGTCATATCCGTCACGGAAATGACATCGCCAGAAAAACGCGGCCGCGCCAGGATTCGGCCGGGTGCTGCGTCGCCGCAACGGCAGGTGCAAGGCGCTTTACCGACTCCGCTACGGCTACGAGCTGGAGCGCAGACAGCCGTATGAACGCGCCATATATCTTTCGCATAACCTCCTCTATTTCGTTGGTGCTGCCATCTGAGAAGTCAAGCGAAGTAGTGCGTCCCGCTGCTAATGAGCGCCGACAGCTGGCGCCAGCTAGCGACGCGCCGGCAGGTTGCGCTCGCCAAGCGCACCCCAAAGACAGCCCCGAAAATCATGCTATTTCGCTGCAGCGGACCGTGAGTTCACCAAGCGATTCGCTGGCAACCCGTTCGGCTTTGCTCGCATGGTTTGCGAGCGCGTGTGGTTTCATTCGGGTTTGCGCAATGCTCCGGCGTGTGCAACCCAGTGTCTAAAGTTAATTCTGACGGTGCTATACCGACGAAATATAAATAGCGATGTGCAAGTTCATACCGATGCAGAATAAACATTTAACTGAGCGATCCTGTGAAGGCACATCTCACTTTCGTGTTTTACCGATTCCTATGAAAGAGGGATCGACCACATTTTTTTGGTCAAAACTTTATGCCTACTAATGGGTTTGCTTGTGCTCTTGCTATTTTGCAGCCAGTAGTTCCAGGTGAGGGCGACTTCGCTAAACTTATAGAGAACAGGAAAAAGTTTTTCGAAGCGTACTGGAAGCTTACGCCGACACCGATTGACAGGAAGTACCTGATCGCACGGTAAGACGCACCACTTTACAGAATCTTGCCGGTACGACAACGCGCAACATTGTGGGCGTGAAAATGTGTCGCGAAACTGAGAGCGCCAGCTGCAAGCTCCTGGGTGCCCAAGTATTGGACCCGTAAGAGATCGCTAGCTACGGTGGGTCAATTTCATTACCTGCCTCCTCCACGTGGTCGCAATATAAAGGATGATGGCAGTGATATAATTTAGGTTCACGATTGGCGCCCGTTTTACACACGCGTTAGCAAAAGCAGATGCATTTATCGCGACATTGCATCAGCACTGATTTCTATGCTAAAAAAATCATATGACCGCTTAAGTATGCTTCATTGCTTTGACGGGGAAAGCCTACAGCCTGTTTTTTTTTCTTTGGCGCGAATTATTTCGACCGTACTCGGATTCTCAGTGGGGATAGTTTAACCCTTTGATGCCCGAAACTTTATTTTCTTTGCTCAGTGTTGCGAAAACCTTTTTATTATCTATGAGGACTTCAGACATCACAAATATGAAGTCCAGATGACGATGTTTGGATTTTCATGGCGCAAGGCCAACTAAGGGCAAAGAGCGCCACAAATATGAATTCAGAAATAAATTTGGTTCATTAGCATGGACAAATCGTGCTTGCGGCTCTTTCTTCGTTGTCGTTTATTTATTTATTTATTTATTTATTTATTTATTTATTTATTTATTTATTAACACGAAGGTGTTTTGTTCCCGGCTGCGCGAAGATTTTGCTGACGTCATATCCGTCACGGAAGTGGCGCCTGTACAACGAAGCTAGCGGCCTGTAAAACGTATATACCCCTGCACACAGGGCCTTCTTGTGGGGAAGCAACCTTTAGTACTAAAGAGTACGTTATACTTACGGTTGTTCGTTTTCGGGTTTTATATTTCAACGCGAAAACGTTTTATGTCGCGATACCCCAAGATTTAACTGACGTCATACCCGTCACGGAAATGACTCCAGTACACCTTTGCCGAAGCGACCCGCCAGCAGGACATCACTCGCCAAGCACACCCAAAAGATAGCTGCCGACCCGCAAATCGCGCTCAGCTGCAGATTTCGAGGCACATTTCACTTTCGTGTTTGACTGATTCCTTGATTGATTGATTGTGGGGGTTCAACGCGCCGACGCAACGCAGGCGATGAGGCGCACCGTAGTAGAGGGCTCGAGATTAATTTTGACCACCTGGGGATCTTTAACGTGCGCCGAAATCTCGTACACACGGGCGTTTTTGCTTTTCGCCTCCATCAGAAAAGCGGCCGCCGCAGCCGGGAATCGAACCCGCTTTGACTGATTCCTACGACAGAGGAATCAACCACAGTTATTTATTTATTTATTTATTTATTTCGGTCTTTTAAACACTCAGGTAGTTTTGCAGAAGGGAATGGATTTTTGTACGAGCATTGGAAGAAAAAAGCAACACAAAGGGAAGAGTGCACGGAAAAACAGCGAAGCCGTTAATGCAAGAACAAAGACACAACTCACCGCTGGAAATGTATGCAAATACACAGGACAGAGAAAAAAAGATAACGCTGGGAAAGTGACACAAGCAAGGAGAATACACAGAACGACACTTGTGAAAAATATCCACATACATTATTATTTCCAAGAAAAAAATATACAAACGCGCAGAGCATTATACACACGAAAGGGACGTTCACTTTAAAAGGGTGATCTATGCGCTATGATAAGAGACTGGACATCATCACAATTCCCACTCGGATCCTCGGTGGGGATAGTTTCATTTGGAGCATTAAGAGGGCCAGGACTTGCCTCAATGTCTCCTCCTAAGAGTAGCAGCTTCACAACAAAAATTCATTCACAAACAATGTCACATATGTACAGTGCCCGGGCTTAGGAGAAGTGGCAAGTTGACATTGCTAGAGCGCTTAGCAAACTGAAAAGCTCGAGGACCAACCTGGGCAAGGCAGAGCAAAACGTGAGGCAACCGCATGGCAGCTGCTCTCCCAAGCCCACCGAAGAAGTGCGTAGTCGGGCCGTCCTTATATGGGCGCCGAAGCACTGATGTTGATGACGAGGGTAGTTGTACGGGAGCGGCCACAGGAGGCAGATCCTCGTGGAAGTAAGCGGGCGGCGCCGGGCTTCGCTCCTCCGCCACCTCCGCGAGAAAGGAGCACAAAGAATACAGTGACGTACCCGTTCGGTGGGCATACTAATCCCGAATTGGGTACAGACATAACCGAGGCAGAGGCACGACTGGCGATTCGCAAAGATATATCTAACTAGGCTTCTGGTCCTGGCCGCCATGCATCTAGACAGCCTCGTCTCAGACACTATCCCGCTAGGCAGTCGAGGCACTCCACAAGGAGCCGTCCTGTCACCATTACTTTTCAATCTAGCAATAATAAATATTCCCCTAAAATTAACATAGATTCCCCGCGACACATCGAAAACGGCAGGAACAACGAAAACGGCAGGAACTTATCGAAGCGTGAACGTTGATTGACAACGCCTGTGCTAAACAGAGCAAAACGCGAGGCAACCGCATGGCAGCTGCTCTCCCAAGCCCACCGAAGAAGTGCGCAGCCGGGTCGTCCTTATAAGGGCGCCGAAGCACTGATGTCGATGACGAGGGTAGTTGTACGGGAGCGGCCACAGGACGCAGAAGATCGTCGTGGAAGTAAGCGGGCGGCGCCGGGCTTCGCTCCTCCGCCACTTCCGCAGGAAACGAGCACAAAGAATACAGTGGCGTACCCGTTCAGTGGGAATCCTAATCCCGAATTTGATACAGACATAACCGAGGCAGAGGCCCGACTGGCGGTTCCCAAACTTAGGTCTCACCCGGCTTCTGGTCCTGGCCGCCATACATCTAGACAGCCTCATCTCAGACACTATCCCGCTAGGCAGTCGAGGCACTCCATTAGGAGCCGTCCTGTCACCATTACTTTTCAATCTAGCAAAAATAAAATAACATAACAAAACTTTATTACAGAAGGTGGACGCGTCTGTCAGCATGGGGAAGAAAAGAAGTGGGGGGGGGGGGGGGGAGAGTTAAAAGGTTACATTCGGCGGTCGACGCCTGAGGAGCCCGCGACCTCCCACAGAGAAAGCAGCGTCTGCCGTGCAGTGGCGGGTTGCAGCGGGGTTGTCCACTCCACAAGCCGCCGGACGCCTTGCGGAAGACACTTTCCCTAAAGTAATATTCCCTTTAGGGGAATAATAAACATTCCCCTAAAATTAGCACAGATTCTCCGCGGCACCTCGAGAATCGCAGGAACGTGGCGTTGATTGACAACGCCTGTTCAAAACGTGAGGCAAAAGCAAGGCAGCTGCTCTCCCAAGCCCACTTATTCGTCTTGCAGCGGTAATTAAATCAGCACACATCACAGCCTCAGCACACATCAGCACACATCCCAGACGAATCGAACACAAGAAGGATGCCGCCTGCCTTCGAGGAGGCGGTGCGGACTGAAGATCAAAATCTTCAGGCTGTCCAGCGAGTCAGCGTGGCGCTGGCCAGGCAAGCTGACCCCAGCAACCCGGTGACGGGGAGCGGGGGAGCCCCTATGGCCGGGTTGGCTACATCTCCGGTGACGACTCCGGCCAAGTCATGAAGACCTAGCAACAGGACTTTATTCGCAGGCCCCAATGAAGTTTTGCCAATCCAATTACGATTTTTTACAAGAATGGTACTTATTTGGTTAAGTTACTCTTCCCAGGCCATTGTCCAAAACACGATTGTCAAAAAAATGCAGACATTTCACTAAACCTATTTGCGAGTCATCCTTCGGAAGAAAGTGTGGAACCAGAGCGGTGCATTAAGGGGCGCAAGATCGCTATAGTTACAATTTTTCACTGATTTGTGCGTCATTTTCGTGGCTACTCAAAGCGGCGCTTTCGCGTGTATGCGCGCGGGACAATTCAAGTTATCTAGAGAGGAGTTCAATTCTTGCTTGGGAGGCGAGTTTCGCTCCGCTCTGCCGGAAACCGTGTTCCAGCACTCGTGAGCCGATATTCTGCTTTAGCATTCTACAAACGGCGCTATGACTTCAACGTCCACTACCGCGGCGCTCCGAAAGTCTCCTCGGTCGGAGGTAAGCTGCCCCCATTTCGGACAGCGGTCCCCGCACTCTGGTTCATGCAAGTTGAATCGCAGTTTTAGCCCAACGCATCACAGCAGACCTTACAAAATATCATTACGTAGTAAGCATGTCTCCCTCCCGTTAAGGCAAGTCAAATAAGAGATCGTAAGCAGTCTCTCTTCCGCTAGTGAAACAAGATCTTTCTCCTCGCACCGCCTGCCTAAATTTCATATGCAACACTTAAAGAAGACCTCTATCGCAGAAATCCATCGCAAATGCTCCCTGTTCGCATACGCGCAGCCTTGTATTCCGCATTAGGTAACAGTGGCCGTCTCCGATGCGATTTTTTAAACCGTGTTGCAGCATAAGATGAAGCGGAGAGTGGCGAGAACTTTGTTCTCTAGAGAACTGAGCCCGTTCAAACGGTGGTACCGCACCTTTGGTACGGAACTCCTAGCCATACACGCTGCTATCCGACATTTCCGCCACTATGTAAAACTCACGCACCACAAGCGCTGCGTGCGATGAACTCGGATACTGGTGAAACCATGGAACGAGGCTCCGCCAGATGATGTACATCGCAGAATTCACGACTGATATACGCCATGTGAGCGGGGGTGCACTACAATGCTGCTGCCGACACCCTTTTGCGGAGCGCAGTGAATGCCGTCAATCTGCTGGGCGCCGTCGACTTCCCCATCCTGACGACGGCTCAACGCTGTGACAGAGAGCTGAATCGCCTACCGACGTCTACAGCTAGCGCCTTGAATTTTCAATGGTTGACGGAATCCACAGGGTTCGTACGCTGCGATACGTGTCCACAGCAGCGCCAGACCGTTCGTGCCCTCGAACACGTGCCGCAACCGTTTTTACTCCCTGCACAGCCTGTCGGCCCCGGGAATCCGCCTCTTTCATTGCGGTGTGCTGCCACCTAGCGTGCCTAGCGGAAGTTGAAGCTGTAGGGTTTGCCGGCGTTTCCTCCGGCTGCCTTCTCGTTGTATGCACGGCAATCCCACATTACGGCGAGGAGCAGCCGAAGTTTTTCTTCTGTGTTGGTGTTATAACACCTTAAGATGACAGCCCCTGGTCATCACATAATACCAGGCGGCTTCTTATCACTGAATGAGGGCTGGCAGAGAAATCTCGGACAGATCCGTGTGCCGTCCGAGTAGCAGAGCGAGCAGTACTTGGAGTCGTCTGGCATGAAGTGCGATCGCCAGCTCAACAAAGGCCGGTAGTTCGCAAAATGCCTTTAAGCGCTGGACACATGTACGATTGGTACACGCGATTCACATGCGACTGATCGTTACGACTGTCGCCACGACTAGTCGTACGCGTGAATTTGAGACGGCCCGATGCGCGCATGAGATGCGTCGTCGGCGTCGCTCCGCCCATTGTTTTTGCTCCATGGTCAACTACGATGATCGCTGAGCTGAATTTGTAGATTCTGCGCGTTTGTTCGCAAGAAATGGATAAAGCAAGCAATCGTGAAGCGTTTTCTGCCTTCGGAAACAGTCCGCGCACACGCCGGCCGCGCCTGCCAGCTCGGCACACTCAGCGGCTCGAACCGGCGCAGACCACGGTAGCAACCGCGCTTGTCGCTGCTCTTCTGAATCAATCTGATCGCTAAAAAGTTCCACATGCGAGAAAGTAGGTGTTAGTGTGGTGAAAAATTGTGCTAGGGATTGTTGTCAGGGCTTATTTTAAAAGCGGCGATCAGATATATCTGCCGCGATGGAAGCCTACGCTGACCGGTCGCCGCGGCGCGCGGTGCGCCGAGCGGCCGAGAGATGGCGATACCTGCGCGGAAGCATCGAAACAGGCTACGCAGATGTCTTGGTCACCGATCGCTCAAACGGCAGCCATAACTTAAATAGAGTTCCACATGCGAGAAAGGGGGTGATAGTGTAGTGAAAAGTTGTGTTGCGGATTGTCATTCGCAGTTGCACAGATAGCAGCGATCAAATATCCGCCAGGATGCTAAGCCTAAACTTCCCATCACCCGAGCCGACGCTAGCGACGCAAGCCGCCGTAGCCGATGGCGTGCGGCCGACGGGAAGCGATAGAAGCCGACACCGTTCCCTTTTCGGCACTCCGAGTTACAGCGGAACGCAGCACAAGTTGTGGACATTGTTCCGCGCATAACGAGCACATACAAAAAATCAAACGATGTAAATACAACCACGACCCCTTCCCGCTTGTGCGGTAGTTGTGGGGAATGTCGTCTGCTGCCCCTACTGGATTGCTTAGGGACTTGGCCGCTAGGGGATTGCGCATGCGCAGTGGGGTTGTGAAAGAGGCGGATTCCAGCCACTCAGCGGTTGTGCACAGCGATGGTCGTGTGACCGGTAACAAAAAATTAGCAGTGGCTTAAAAATTAGCTCCATTTAACAGGTGTTCCATTTACCGGGAGCGATGGGCAATAGTGCAAATTTATGTGCGTACGCTCTCTTAATACCACTTCATGGAACTCTAAGCACTAGAAAGTGAATGTTTTGCAGAAAGCAAGATAGTTTTGCAGAAAGCAAGAAAACAAGAAATTTAGGCATAGCATTCACAAAGTTTGTTTGGCAACAATTAGTCACTGCGCGCTAGAAAATGCATCAATTTTTTTAAGCCCTTGCAACTGCTTATTCGGGATGAGGATCTTCAGCAGCTTTGCAGATAGTTTTGCAGAAAGCAAGAAAACTACAAGAACTTTAGGCATAGCATTCACAAAGTTTATTTGGCAACAATTAGTCACTGCGCGCTAGAAAATGCATCAATTTTTTTAAGCCCTTGAAACTGCATATTCGGGATCAGGATCTTCAGCAGCTGATGCTCATGGGCAATGGGTCTGGCAAGAAGTTCCATTTTCGGTTCCGCTTACACGGTGACGCAGAAATTTAGTTTCGATTACCGAAAGTTTTTCACGTTATCTGAATACAAAACAAACTTTCAGGCTACCGTTCCGTTAAAGCGGCAATTCCGTTTAAGCAATTTCCGTTTTTAGAGAATCTACTCTAATTCCGTATGCCTCCGACCACGCAAGGTTACTAGGCGCCGGCCGCAAAATACATTTTCGGGCGCCATCTGGAGTACGGGAGTGCAAGTGATGCGGCGGTGTGTCGAGCGCGCCCTTAAATTAAATCGCCCTTCGTTTCAGTACGGATTGCAAGTGTCCGTGTGACCGGGGTATAAAATGCATGCCGTAAATTTCCCGAGTGCAATTTACAAAAGCTTGAAGTCGGATAAACCACTCATGCTATTTGCCTTTTGTTCATTTACTCTGTTAACTCAATATCAGGTACAGAGACGTGTAACCAAATAAGGAATATAAAAATGGATAAACAACGTCAAGAACACCGAGAATAAGATACAAGAACATACATAAATCATGGTTATGCAGTGTTTGCTAGTGATCTGCCCAGGAAAACAGGCTAGGCGAATATAAAAAAAACAACGAATCTAGAACACCGCGAATGGCGTAGAGAAGCAGAGATAAATCCGGGTGTTTGCCATCTCATTCGGTTATTCGATGCCTGCGAGTGATCTCTGGTTATACAATGTTAATGATTCCTTAGCAAACCAGGGAATATGAAAATGTTAAAACAAGCACCTTAAGAATAGCGCGAATGGTTTGAAGGAGCACAAATTGGTCTTTGTTTTGTAATTTACGTTACTGTCCCGGTAACAAGATATACACTATTAAACGGGGGAAGAAGCCCTCATGAACTTCGCGAATGGGTTGTTGCAAATATTAGAGAAAGAAGAGGTGGCTATCGGCAGCTGCCCACCAATATCACCATCATTGTACAGCTCCATCCTCCATTAAACGGAATCCCTCACGTCCCGCGGTCCTCGCCTCGGTTCTTTAACAGAATGGTGCCGTGACCAGGATCAAAGAATAACACAGTTGAAGACCTGAGTGCGCACCGCCCCACAACGATGACGTGAGTGACCGCAACGATGGGACTGAACTGTTACCGCTGACCATTGACCGCAAGCGTCCATAAGAAAACTTAAGGAATTGAGGACGAGCCAAACGTGCATGTACCGAATCCCACACCCTCAACCATTTTACCGATTCTTGACGGACACCTCGTGGAAACCAGTGAAAGTCGACGACAACGGCTTCAAACTTTCACCTCACCGATTCTTGGCGTAAGCTTTTTGGAGACTAACGGACAACTGCTTCAATTACACCGACCATGACCGTTCTCGACGACCAACCGACACTAACGACGCCGAGCGCGGGCATGGAGTCTCTGTATGAACGACGAGCCCTCATCCGAAACGACACAATTGCACTGATTAAGGACATCAGGACAGAGATGAATGCTGAAGCCCCATCGATTCGGAAGCTGATTTTGCTCAAGAAAAGCCAAATCGAAAAACACGCGATTATAAAGAAGCTGGACAGCAGGATTGAAGAACTTGTCGCCCTGGATGATCTAGAGAGAGAATGTGAAGCATCATACGAATTCGAAGACTCTATCCTGCTGACAAAATTTAGAATGGACCGATTGTTCCCGGAATTGCAAAAGCACTCTACCGACTACACTGTAAAAATAGCCCCGGAGGAAGAGTACGGTACCGTAAACATTAACGAATCGGCTTCGCAGAACTGCGACCTTCTAAACAAACAGTTATTTGACGACGCCATTTAAAGAAGCTCATCAGGAACCAAAAGTCACCCAACCAGCTGCTTTCTTACAAGGAATTATCGAATCAACTGGCGAAGTAAAGGCAGCCACTTCTGTTGATTGCTCAGACAATTTCGCTCCCAACGATGAAGTTTACCAAACTAGTCATAAGAGTAACGACAACGCAGTGGGGGAATCTGACCAGTCGTCTTGTCCGTGAAGTCCTCCCGAGGCGGGGAGATCAGCGCGCCAGGAACGACTTAGTGAAGGCCCACAAAAACCACAGGTTAAGAAAGGAGCACATCATAAATATCGACAACCTAAAGAAAACCTAGGCTCACCGATGGAGACAACTGATAGATGTTGTCATCACAGCAGCACAGCTTCCACGGCGATTGTGTGGGCCAAGGCACAACGTGCAGATCTTAAGACCCTGGTGTCAAAACGTAAAAAGCGAATAAAGCTGGACCCACGAAAAGCAGGCACAAGTACCACAAAGACGGCTCCACGGAACTACATGAAAAATTGCCGACTGAACGGGACAACGAGGAAGAAAGAAAAAGCCCCGTGTGAAAGGATCGCTGCCCGCATAACACGAGCCAACCGATACCAGATACCCTCCAAGCAAAGAAAAGCGATCCGACGCGCATGTCTCGAGACGCCTGCACGAGCATTGACAAGTCATCCAGGACAAACAACGGTCGAGACAAGCCACTTGCCCTGGCCCAACTCCACAAAGTGCAGGTATCACCGACGCACCAAGCATCGGTGGAAGCAAAAGTACAGGCTAGCAAGGGGCGGCTACAACGGACAGGACATCGCTTGGTATCATGGACTGATAAACGAACTTGAACTTCAGCTTGTTGGGGCGACAAAGGCATTAACGCGGAACAAAGGCAGTAACGCGGAAATTTAAACATCTTCCTGTGCTAATCGCGCACCCGGGAGGATGTTGCAAATATTAGAGAAAGAAGAGGTGGCTATCGGCAGCTGCCCATCAATATCACCATTATTGTACAGCTCCATCCTCCATTAAACGGAATCCCTCACGTCCCGCGGTCCTCGCCTCGGTTCTTTAACATGGGTGTTACGGGAACATAAATGAATCCTGATTAGGTAATGTTTGCTGTTGATCCCGTAACAATATATTAGATAAGCAAATGGGAGAAATCGTTTAAGTAATTAAAATTTAAAGTTTAATTTAAAGTTTAATTTAAAGTTTAATTTAAATTTAAATTTTAAATTAAAATTTAAGTTTCAGTAATTAAAAGTAATTAAAATGGGGTGCAGAAACTAATAAATCTCAGTTAGATAATGTGTTCTAGTGGTCTCTCCTAACTAAATGTTTGATATTCACGCATGTAAAATATAGGGGCGATGGAAATGAAGAAACAAAGCCCTCAAAATTCCGCGAATATGCAACATAAATCCTGGTTATACGATGTTTGTTATTGAGCTGTGTAGGCAAATAGAGGACACTGAAAGACAAACAGACCTTAAGAAAAAGAAAACTGCGTTGTGGTGCATGAACGTAAGTAAATTTAGGTATGCAACATTTGATGGTGATCCCTGAAGCAAAATAAAGGGTAAGAATAACAAAGCCCCAAAGAATTCTTCGAATGGCAAATCCTGGTTGTACATTGTTTATAGATCCCTGTAGCCAAAGAGGGCGTACAGAAGGGAACGGAGTACATGAACAATAAGTCCTTGTTATACAACGTTTGGTGGGGAAAAAAATGCAAACCCCAAGAATTGCGTGAATCGGGCGAAGTATTAAGGCGAAGCTCTCTATGCTCCCGTGATAGCGATGTAATAACGCCAAAATGCTCTGCAGGAAAGCCAACTTTTCCCAATGTGTTTCCACATAGGACGCACGATGAGGACGATGGTGAAACGCGAAGCCTTCACCGATATAAATGCTCTACAGGACAGCCAATTTACACAATAAGATTCCAGAACGGGCGCATGATGATGATGATGACGACGACGACGACGACGAAGACGATCATGATGAAACGAAAAGATTTTCCCGACATGGATGCAAGGTCCCAATCCAATCCGCTAAAGTCGTCCAAATCAACGATAACGCTGAGATAAGCGAATCAGCACATTCAGATGACCCAATGGCGAACTAATAGAAAATGACATCATCACATTCGGTTAGCTCAGCGTTGTAGATTTGGACTTTGGCGGATTGGATTGTGGACTTGGCATCTGTATCGGAGAAAGATTCGCGTTTCAACCATCTTTCTTCCAGGAAGGGGCGTAAGATACTTGTATAAATAATTCGTGGCTATTCGAAATTTGGCGGCGATTCCTGCAGCAGAATAGGGTCATTTGAAATGAAACAAAGCACTCAAGCATACCGTGAATCGCGTATAGACGAAGGTATACAGTGCGTGGTAAAGACAACCCCTTCAGCAAAAAATCGAAGCCTTTCTAGTCGAAATACCAAACAGCTTTGATCGTGTAGGAATGTCGCAATCGGGTAGATGTCGGCTTCATAAAGCGAAAGACCCAGGTTCTATTCCGACCACGGTGAACGTTTTCTTTTTCTTAAAGGGGCCCTGCAGCACATACCATCGACTGCTAGGAATGGATTTGGGGGTAAAGTCTATTGTCCCAGCAATCTCTTCCCGCAAGAATTATGAAAATCGGTTCACTATCACCGAAACTACGCGCCATGAGAAATTGCGCATAATCGTTCCCTCTCAACTCGACCGCGGACAACGCGACGCAAGCTGCGCGCTCTCTCCCGGAGAGGGGGGCGGCTCGCGGCGTTCTCTTCCGCGGCCTTTGATATCTCACATGCCGGGGAGCTTTCGCCCTTTTTCCGCAACGTGGAGGTGGTCTATATCCGGTGTGGTGCCACAAAAAAGCAGACATGCGTGCCTGCTCGTACGCGCGCGCTCGGTATGGTTGGTAGGACGTTTTTGAAGCAATAAACGTTTGTTGTCGAGTCGTCTGGTCGAAAGGGAGGTATTGAGCTCATCACTCAAACTCCGCGCGCACTCAAAGCACAAAAGAAACGGCAAAACTGCCTAAAGGTTAAGGCATAAAATAGGTTCGTACACAGCGCAGCCGACGGCGGATCGCCACAGAAAAAACGAGCAATTAGCCCCGAAGTTGACCAGTGACAGCCGATAGTACACCATGGCCTCAATGACGTCGTTCAGGTCATTCCAGGGGTGCATAATGAGAAGAACTGAAGAGAGCGCGGTTGGTTTTTCCGCGTCTTTCACAGCTACTTGCGCGCTCACCGTTTCACGTGCACGTGTAATATTTGCCTCAGGTATTCCTGGCAGTGTGATCTAAACATCGCGCAGGTTTACTTGCACTGCTTGTAGAGTGTTGCAGGGTACCTTTAAGGGGCTTGATGTGCCTTTCTGGAAACCCATTGTTTAAGTTGGCTGTCCTGCAGTGCGTTTCGAGCGTAAAAAGTTGGATTTTTGACTTTGACTTTAAGCTTTGAAGGCATTGGCTTTCGACGAGAGAAAGCTTCTGGTTTCTGCCATCTTTCACTTCATCCACGATCATCATCGTCAGAGAAAGTTGGCGTTCCTGCCGTGCGTTTGGGGCAACGTCGCCATCTGTGACGCATAAAAGGCTTCGCTTTAAAATATGGGCCATGCAAACCTCGATGCAAACAGAAGTGTCAATGCCGCGAATGGGGCGCAGGAACATTAATATATCCTAGTTACACAATGTGTACTAGTGATCCGTAGTTATATGATGTTCGCTAGTAGTCTCCTGTTGTGCAACATTTGCAATGATACTTGATAATAGCACATTTTTTTTGCTAGCGAATTCCTGCACAATGTAGAGGCTATGCAAATGGAATGCTGCCAATGAGGTACGGAGCGTCACACAGCGTGAGCTGGCGATGCCTAGTTAGGGGTCCCTGGAGCAAGTTAGGTCTAAAAATCGAAGCCTTCAGAAACACCACGAATTGGGCCCCGGAACATCAACAAATCCAGGTTTACGTTCTTTACTAGTGGTTCTTGGTTGTGGAATGTTTGCTTGTGATCTGCGCATACAACTTTGTTCAATAGGAAAAGAATTAGCATTTGCTAACTTCCTCAGCTTCATTCTAGCCACGAAACACCCTTTTTGAACAACAAATAAAACACGTATTGAAAAAGTGCTACAGTGACGCAATGTTAGCATGAGTGACGCAGTAGACGCCATCACTAAACGGTTATCAGTGTTTTAACTGCACGTTAGAATTCAAATGATACGATCAAACGAAGCTGGAGGCTCCCTCTACGGTCACTCAGTCATGCTTCTTGGCGGCACCATTGTTGGGGAGCGCCAACCACAGAAACAATATTCTGTGACGTCATAGATACGTCACCAGAAAGTGACTTCCTAGGGAGTCGCTACCGCTACATCTACTTCCCTTAATATCTCCGATCTTTGTTGGAAGTTTGGGATGGAATTTGTATCATTGTTGTCGGGGCAAAGCATTCTTTAAAGAAGCCATGAAGACAAAATACAAGTTTGTGTTATTCGAAAGATTTCGTGTTTTATAGTGCCCCCAGCGCTTGTCCGAATGCAAACGATGCTTTATTCACTGAGAAATTAATTAATCTAAGTTGGTCTGCAATGACATCACAGGAACCGACCACTCTGCAGCCTATTAGGAAACCTTGGTTACTGTTAGTGAACCTAGATGGCGCCACCATACCGTGGCAAACCGTTTTCTGCCTTTGGTTAGTTTTTGACTGTATTTAAACCTGGCTTGTTTTTGTTCAGGGAGGAAATAATCGTTTAATGAAACATAGTGCTCGCTCGACAAATATGTTCACGTAAGACACCATTCCTTGGGCCAATCGGCCAGTGTCGTCTGAGACAACCCCGAAGCCCCATAGTCCTGTGCAGCTAAACCAAGCATATAGCGCGCAGCACCAACAGCAGTACGCATCAGTACTTCTATGTTTAAGTGTGCTTCGGAACTTCCACTGTTTGTCCCACCATTCTTACGGCTTTAAAAAGAATGTGCCCTAAATGTAAGCGCAAGTACCTCGTTCGCCAAGCTTATAAACTCTGCCTAATTTGCTTTTGCTTTTGCCGCCCTCTGCCAGTCGCAGAGCTGGCTGGTATGACATCATAGGTTCTGTTGCGGGAAATAAGCTAGTGGGTCGCATGGCCATTCGCTTTTTTCCTAGTTATGTAGCTTATTTGACCGAATTTTACGTTAAAAGTGGTGTCAGTATGATTCTAACAGGGCAATCTTTTGAATGAACCTTCTTGTGTTTTCTCTTTATGGCTCTTTTAGTGAACCATACCTGTATTTTGTCATTATGGCCCTTTTAAGCGTCGAAGTTGGTCAGTATAAAACGAACGCGCTTCAAGGTGTGCTTAATGGGTGAGGCTAAATTGGAGTCCCTCTGTCTCAAGAAGCCGAGCGCTGAGAAAGGCTTCATTATAGGCATAACGTTTCGGTATTTTTTTTTTTGTGACACTGAAGCACCCCAAAGAATATCCTTTGCGACAGGACATTGGATGCACTTAAGCGTACGACCGGAGAAGTCAATGCGACAAATGATAAGCCGAGCGACTCAAAGTTCTATTCTGCTGTTCGCCCGGTCGTTATTCAAAGCGACTACGCTATTCCGCAAAGCATATCACTAGCTCGTTTGCTTTCAGTCAAATTCTGTGCCCTTAGTTGCAGGTGCGATAGTGCCATTTAGCGTCACTAAATAAAGGCTTTTAGAGTATCGGCACTGTTTTCTCGCATTGTTATGTGCCGCCAGGATTTCCATTTGTCGGTCGCCACCACGTGATATTTGTTTACATATGGGCGCAGCCATTTTGTTTCTGGGCACCTCTCTCTCAAGATTCTGTGGATTCTACTGCGCGGGCGCTGGAGCGGCCGGTCACACTCTGCCTGTCACAACTGGCGGCGGTTTCGTTGGGAGGGATGGCAAAACTGCAAGCCAGAAACAAAATGGCCCTCAGACGCTTCCGGGTGCAGGAAGTGGCGGTACTCTTAAGCGTAGCTTATTTAGAGACGCTAGTGCCATTGGATGCGCACGCTGGCGCGCGAAATAAGTTGCGAGCGCATGACGTAGTTTGCGGGTGCACCTCGTTTTGACCGTTGCCCTGTTTTCCTCTCCAGGCATCCCATGATGTACGGGGACGACGAGGGAAGCTATGACTACGGGTCAAACACAATGTGTACGTACATCCTTGCACTGCTCTTGCCTTCTCGGAGCAGCTGCATAAGCAGCGCCTTCTCTGCACACGGGCCAAACATGGCCCGTAGTCAGCAGAGAGCAGAGTTGGGACCGGGATGGAAGACCTTTAAAAAGTCCCGTACCTGGGCTCTAGTACGGGAAAGTGTTGAAGTACTGGAACATGCATAGAAACCCAGCTGTATGCGTGCTTCTTGGCAAACGGAATAGGCGACTCTCCAGGCGAAGGAACGGTGGCTGGCAAAGCACAAGTTGTCGGGTAAAACGCTACATGGGATAGATCCGACTCCACCGGGCAAAAAGGATGTGGTTTTAAAAAGTAACCGTAGAATGCGGAAATGAGGTACTGCTTTATATGCCTTGATAAAATCTATACACTCTTAGCCAAACGAGAGCAACGGTATACCTCTGAGTAGTGAATGTAGCCGCGGTGGATAAAATGCGTCGTTCTTGTTTGACCACTGTGTGTCTTCAGTAGGTTGCAGAGGAGCCAATACGGCGCTCACATCGTGGTTATGACGTTCAGATAGGCGTGTGGGTTGCCGTATACTGTAAATGCACAGGACGTCAAATAGAAGGCCGTGTGCGAGTGCATTCTAGTTAGGTCTAGCATCTTTACCAATCAAAGCGCATCAACTATAGCCATAAAACTAGTAGAGCGTACACGTATACTTGCATTTAGAAGGATTCAAAGACCCGGGAAAAAAATAAAAATACTGCACATCTGCCAGCGCAACAAGGTGTTAGATACGTCGTATGGGGTGCATGGGCAGGACCTCGCATAATGTAAGGAAACTTGGAAGCAGACGGAGGCTCTTGTGGCTGGCCTATAATCTACTTGAGCGTTTCAGCGCACGAAGACCCCGGAGGAACGAATAGGTCGCAAATTGATTTTGCAGTCATTCATTTTTCAGTGCCGATAAATCATTTCCTCATCTCTTTCCTCACCAGACGTGCCTTTCGGAATGTTCAGGCCAACGTTCTACAGGGACAGTACAGTTTAGTGAGTACACCTCCCTTTCTATTTCTCCATCTCACTGCGTAGTAGCACTGCTGCCACGAAGCTTGGGCCGGAGGCAGATACCACTGTTGCGAAGCGATTGCTACACCTTGCTTGCTTGAATTTATAATCACTAGCAGTTTGAAATACCAGAGTTATCTAGGCTTACGATAAGAAATATTTTGCCACGCTTGGCAGCGTCGAATAATCTATAACTCTGCCGTATCCCAGGTATTTGTCAAGGTCAAGGGTTCGACGAAACTTCGTCCTCTCAGGCGTGGAAATGAGGAAATGAATCACGGACACCAATGAAGTCTCACTATGTATTCCACGTTTCGGAATCACATGGGAGTTCTTCATTCACTTATTCGCATACCGGTTCATTGTACTGTGAAAAAGTAACCTGTAGGCTGTTCCGGAATGTCGAACACGTTGTCAGATTTTTAGTGTCCGTGATTCCTTTGTTCATCCTCAGGTACTTGTGAATTGAAGTGCACTAGTGCACTTAGCACTTAAATTACTTCTAAGTGTAAGGCAGCTGCGTAATGGAGCTTTAGCCAACTTTCCAGTGCATGGATGGTGAAACAAAGTGTACTCAACTAAACGGCCCCTAAAGACCGACCTCCATGCAGCGAAATGTCGGCGAATATGCGGCGAACGACGCCCGGCGGCGGCCACTGTGCCTCTGGCGCCTCTGGTGGCGGCCACTGCGCCTCTGACGCTTCCGGTCGCGCGGCGGCGAACGCGACCGGAAGCGTCGAACTCTATTTTGAAGCTACAGCCAATCACAGCTTTCTACTTCCTGTCTGCGCAGAGCGCCTGCGTACTCAGCAGCCAACAAGCAGACGCTCCTTTCACGCCTTTTTCCGTGTATGACCCTTTTCTCGTGGACACCGCGCCCAGAAAACTGCCAAAGTGCCACAGTAGCGCGGAAGTGGAACAATTGATGGTCATTGCAGTGAAGGTCAGTGCAAAAAACTTGAAAGTAGCGGCAAAGCTAGCAAACAAAACCATAGAGGTAATACTGACAAACATCAAACACGAACAGTTTTACTTAGTGTTGTCATTTGGAAGTGTTTTTGTGCTATGATGCCAATTTTAAAAAAAAACACCGCCCTCACAATATACAAATAAATATTAGTTGTGCCGTTTATATCAAGTTTTATTATTCAGTATAGTTGCTTTTTATTGAAAACCAGGGATATGTTTAGGCTCAACTTGTTTCGGATTTGACATCTCGCAACCTTGATGCAAGCAACTCACTCATGGTGGAAAGAAAAGCTTGCTGGTCGGCGGCGTTCGCCGCTTCATGTTGCATGCAGGTTGGGTCGACGAAAACTGCGCGGCGCGTTGATCCTCGCCAGCCGCCGCGAGAACTTCGCCGACGGATTTCGCTGCATGGAGGTTGGCCTTAAAGCAGTTTTATCTAAATTAATGCCGGAGTAGTTTTCAACCGGATGAAATGGCCCCAATTTTTCTGCGGCCAAATGGTGTTTTGAGAAATGGCTGTAAAGTATGTTTTCGCGAGAATTCATCACTGGGGAGTTTTCCGTCTGAACATCGCTCTTCTCCGCTATACTCGGTGACAACTTAAGAACGGCACCGGAAGTTGCTGCTGTGCCTTATCACCGTAGCCGGATGTTTCTCCGCGCGGCGCAAGTAGGGCGTTACTGGGAATATTTTGAACATGGCGTGAGCCGTTCCCGTGAGTTTTTTGGACTTAATATGCTTATAAACGACTCCAGTGACGACAAACAAACTGCGTGAGACAAGGCAGACGATATCACGCATTCATAGCAAACCCCTTTCAAAACGTGCGCGCACTGACGTCACGGGTCCGGCGCTTTGGCGGAGTGATACACTACATGAGGTGGTGCCGTTCTTGAGCTGTAACCGAGTATAGGACAAACGTACAACCCTTCGTAGTTTACCCAGCTTGAGTGCACGCAGAATTGGGTGTACACTTATGTTAAAGCATGGCGACAAATGACTCTAATCGTCGCCTTCTTTGTATAAACAAGTTTGACCGAAAAGTGATCCCCAGTTTTGTATCTTCCGAATGTTTTGTCATAAAGTCTATTTTGTAAGTATGACGTCGGAATTATGATATAGAAAGTATGGCGGCATATCTAGCAATCAAGACAGTGGTACCAGCGGCGCGTATTCCCTCGTTCACAATAGATTTGCTCGTTCGTCTTCAAGAGCGCCAGGCTCTGAAGACGAACTTGTAAGAAGCGTTTTTAACACCCAATGGCAGAGCCTGGTGTCAGTTTTCAACGTCACAAGCTTTAGTTCAGTTCAAAGGAGCTTCACGCGGCTACACCGTGAAGTTTTTGTCAATACGTATTTTTATCAAAGCAATGTTCCCTCCGAGCCGTCTACCTTTCTAAAACTAAGTATATGTTCATTTTCTAGTATGAACCGACCTGGTTATCGTCAGTATGCGTTTCACTTAGTCTTGTTGGGCTTTAACTGGTTCACATTGAATTGAACATAGTACCAAAGCTAGAGGACACAATTGTAAGGGTCATAGTAGATAATACAAGGCGTGTAACATGTCGTCTTAGGGCTTGTTTTATGTATCGGGACCCCTGTTTGCTGGTTCTGTTGCCATTTACTTCGGAAGACGTCTTTATTTATCAGGTTCACATCAGTCACTCTCCGTACTCGTGAAACCTGCCTAGAGTTCCTAGCCTAGTGACTTGGCTGTTTTGCGAGTCGACCCAAACTTTTGTCGCCGTTTTTTTGTGCTGCGAAAAACCTTTACGCGCCAACTATGCGCTACTGCACGAAAGTTATCTTTTGGCAAGCACTTTGCAGTGACTGATATGAAACCGATGACCCTGCGCTCAAGAGTCGATCGAGTCTCTTATACATCAGGCCTCCGGGCCAGGTTCTGAAAAACGACGAAAAGCGCAGAGCAAGAGAAAGTTTCAGATAATTAACGTCATCTGTTTCAGAGCGCATGAATCGTTAGCGTGTTAAAAATTTTACCACGTTTCGGCCTATAAACAATAAAAGTACAGCTCTTTCACAAAAACTCTAAAGGAGTGCATTGCTTTTCTAAGCCTGAGCGGGTCGCTTGCGAACAGACGCTTATTAGTGAGTAGGCAAAGGAATACTTTCATTTCATTTCATTTATTTACTCTCAATGCCGTTCAGGCGTTACAGAGAGGAGGCAGCGGGGCAGGAAGAGAAGAAAAATTGCAATGAATGAAAGAAATCGTAAACTGCCGACTTGAAGGTGACAGGCTCGGTGATGCAGATGGTGGAAGTGGGAAGGCTGTCCCAGTGCGCGCTGGTTTTTTGGAACAAGGGAGTCATGATAATGTTTAGTTCTGAACAATGGTAACCCAACTTTGAAGTTGTGGCCGATGCGGGGAGATACATAAGTGGGGTCAGCAAAAAGCGACTGTTTAAGAATTTGATTAGTGTGATAAATTTTGTGAAGTGTACACAAGCTAGAAACGATGCGTCGTGTTGAGAGGTCAAGATTTAACTGTCTTTTCGTTTCAGTTACACTGACCAGGCGCTCATAGTTTGATATGAACCTAGCAGTACGATTTTCAGCAAGATTTGTTGACGGGCTAGTTGGTCTGATACTTGACAAGCCATGAGGATTGCGCTCGTCCTGTAGTCTCCTCTTCGTGCCGTCGTTCCGCGAAATCTTCATGGCTTGTCAAGCACGATTTTGCAGTGATTCTAGAGATGAGGTGAACGATTTAGTACCCGGGTTCGTAATTGTGCGTAGGCTGTGGAAAGGAACCAGAAACCGTGCGAAACATTGTGGGTGCGAAGGAATGCAACCATGCAGTCCTCAATGAGGGCGACGCGCAGCTGAATTAAAGAATAAAGTGGAAAGTAATAGAAGCGAAGTAAAAAAGTTCAGAATATCGAGGAGAAAAAAAAAGCGTAGAAGACTGGAAGAAACCTCCAAATCATAAACCAGACCATCCAAAAGGTGCAATAGCTTATAAGCAGTTTCTTTTTAACCCAGAAGGAGAGATAATGTGCAGCGGTGTTTCTACAAATGTCGCCGTGCACCGTAATAAGGGGGAGCCCTCATCAACAGCATCATGACCAAATGACTCGGTGGTTCAACGAAGCAGCGACCTCGCCTTATGGCAGCATGGCCCCAGGCGAACCCGTAAACGTAAATAGATTCCAATGCGTGTCGTACGAGAACAGAAAAGAACGCGTGCAGTGGCGTTGCAGTATACAGGAACGGCATGACTTAATTCCGTTACTAGCTTTAGCAGACCGTTTCTGATGATCCGCTCCGCTCCGATAGCAAGCGGGAGCGCCATTTTGCACACGTGGCGCGCTATGGCGCTGGCGGCGATACCGGACGGGGCCCCACTCCGCTAGCCGAGGCCTCTTAGCGGACCGTCACGGCAGCTTGCGCTAGCGCGCGGAATTACAACATGGCTGCCCCCCTCGAGGTGAGCGCCCTGCGGCGAGCTCCGTTTTCCTCAGTTGAAAACGAGCGACCAAGCCGCTAAAGCGCTTCCGAGTAGGCGAAGGTGCCACGCACCTCAACGGGCTCTAGAACGGAAGCACGGAAGCGAAAAGCTTCGACCGAAGCGTGAGCGTACTTCTATGCAGCGCATAGAACATAGAGTTAATACTGCCTAGAAAGACATCCTTATCTTAGCTATTCGAACGTTGAACGGCTTCTTTTAAATCACTTAAAACCATTATGCCGCATCAGCGGCTATATTATATTGTAAAAGGAGGAATAAGGCACAAAACACTGTATTTTACTGCATTTGAGTAGCCAAAATACCAATTCTTATCTTCACTTTGGGATCACGTTTTGGTTTACACACGCACAGAACACGACCAGTGACGCCAATGAATCCCCGTGGAGGGAGATGCCGTCATTGCTCAGCTAAAATCGTTTCTGCCGCTAACGCTGCGGTTGCGCTGAGCGGCCCGCCGATATGGTGCGTCCCGTCTGTAACGGTCAGCTACACTATTATAATCGCCTTCGCTTCCGTGAGAGTGGAGTTCCTGTATATAGCTCCCTTAGGGGAGCAGAGTTGCGCGTCCATCCGCCATCTTGCGTTCTATGTCATGCGGGAAAGCCACTCGTTCCGCATGTACGAGCTGCCGCAGGGCCGCCGCGCCAGCGGCAGCGGCGAGGAGGAGTGGCGAGGAGCGGTGAGGACAAAACTTACTGAATACAGGGTCTTGTGCGTAGCACTGAAAGCGGGCTTTCTTGTCGAACTCGAACCCGCGGCATGTTGCAATCAGACGCGCAACGCTTGCGCTACGCGATATTCAGGAATTCTAAGTCAGAGTTCCGAACGGTACCCTCTCTCGGATGGTTAGCATGGACGGTGCTAACAATAGGGTGCGAGCGACGCGCACACGTGACCGAAATAATTACATTGGCGCCGTTCCATTGTCAATACACATTACGCCTGACACACTAAGTGAAAGTGTAGAACTCCCGTCGGTGGGTTTGATAAGATAATTTCTCGGTGGTGCATTTCATCTGCCCATAATTCTTTGCAGAAGAACATGCCGACGATTCTAGAGAATGTAATGTCGACTTGCCCAAGCCAACAAACCGGTAGTAACTACCACCGCATTAAGTTGCTTTTCTCGTCATCGTCAGCTCGTTGATTTCAACAGTCTTTTGTTAGAGAGTACGCATTAATGTAAACAACACGCATCTACAAGGAGAGCCACACAATACATACACTCCGTGGTTTCCAAAGTAGCGAGTTTCTGGGCTTATTGTGAACCCCCGCATATAGAGGACACGGTCGCTGCAGTGTCACCAGTTGACCTTCTCAGAGGGTGGGAGAGAAAGCTGATGGAAATACTGACGTAGAGCGGCAGGGCATAACCGGCTTGGTCTCTATCCGTGTCTTAATGACGTAACTTTCGCTGAACACGTCCGCTGTCGTCATTACCGTTGACATCAAGACAGTTCAGAGAGACAGTGGTCGGTGCGGACTACTGCAAAGAGCCACGAACATAGAGCCTATAAGGTCAACTGAAAAAAAAAAAAAAACATGTAAAAGTGTGAACGATGACTAGACACCTTAACAAAGAGCAGTTAAGAATCGTGGTGTCCATTTCAGAAACATTGCTTAAGTAAACCTTTCGCAGACATTATTATCGCACACGATGCATGCGAGCTCGGTAGACCGATGAAGCACTCTTGGATGCTGTACAATAAATCGCCGACGGGTATCGATTTTACGTCACAAATACGAAATGCTTGAAGATAAAATCGTAAGCCAAAACAGTTGGTGTGTAGGTATGACGTCACACACCGGCGTGTCTGGCAGATTCCAGTGACTTCGGAGACATGAAGGGGGTTCCTGGTATATTTCTTTGCAGCATGGGAAACTATGCCGTGTTTGGGTACTGGGGCTCGATGAACATCCTGAAGATGCTGGACAATGCCGGTGAGTGCGCAATACTTTTACCGTTGTGGGCCTACGAAGCTCTTAGACATTACTGGGTGTATAATAGAATAAACATTGAGCACGTAAAAACCAAGGAATGCCTGCACGTCAGGTGAACACGAAAATACATTTACCTTGACCAAACGGAAACATACCTTTCCGGAATACGGAACATACCTTCCCGATGCGCAACTAATGTAAAAAAAGTGTCTTGTAATAGGAAACTACCTCTTTAGATCAGTTATGTAAAGGGCATCTTGAGCATTCTATAGTAAAGCCAGTGTTTATTTTCCTTGGAGTTGTTTACAATTGCGGCACGGCAAATCGTGTGCCGCGATGATGTAAAAGGAGTTTGTTCCTTTCGAAGTAGGTCTGCATTAGTGAACATGTGGAATTAATACAGTATAGATCATTAAAAGGTGAAAAAAAGTTTTTCAGAGCCTGATTAAATTTTTGTAATCGGCACGGTTTCAAAATTCAAATATTTATTGGTGAGCTCCTAATCGTACTTTTTTCGCGTGCGTGCCATGAATGCCTTCGTATCAACGTAGTACCGTACTTTCAAAAGGTGCAGTTTGATCACTATCCGGGAGCCGTTTTATATTGAGGCAGAGTGGATAGTAGAAGCAATGCATTAATGCAGAGGCAATCTTCTCCCAAAAACACGCTCAAACCGAACGCAGGGCTACCGTTAAGGTCAGAGCAGCGCAGAGTAACACAGCTTGTATCGACGGTGACTTAAGAACGACGCCAGCAAGTTAATAGAGAGGCTTAAGGTAGGCCTCTTCTGGCGGGGCTCCTCACGCTCAATTTCATCGCTGTATCTCAGCAGCATTCGTAAACAAGCATTTATATCTTTGATTGTTTCTGAGCGGAGCACTCAAGCCCCACATAATAGAAGTTATCTCAGCGAGCAAGCCGCGTCATCCATCTTTTTGACAAATTTAACCCCGTTACATTTCTTTGACACGTGCCCAATTTGCTGCTCCCCTACAACTAATATCTCCGACATTCCTAGCAATTTTGGTAAGCTTCTGACTGTCGGCTGGACTCTTAAGACGGTACTCAAATGAGGCGGGTCCGCTACGACTAACTTAGGGTTAACCAATGCGACTCCGCCGCTTCATCTGGCGTGATTCCCAAATGCGTTCAAGATCACGGCCCAGCTGCAAACCCAGCTTCTCACTTGCAAGTTATGGCACAGTCCTAAGTCCTCGTGACCGCCTTAACCTCGCCAATGTCTCGTCATTGTCATTTCACGGGAATTAAGCCCGTTCTACATGGTGGGATTTTCAGTGCGTATTCGCAGATGCGGCGCCGCTGTTGTTGTTGTACTATGTATTTATTGATCCTATATACACTCCGTGCCTTGACCTTTGTCATCGCCGGAGGGGGAGATGGGGGAAGGGAGTTGGAGGAAAGGGGGGGGGGGGGGCGGTGAGTGTTCCGACTAAATGTGGTCCTGTATGGCGGCTTCTCGAACATATACGAGAGGACCATCTTCCTGTGTTCTGTAGACCCTTCGGGATGGGTCAACTACCGCAGCGTTTGAGGCCTGACTTGAGGAGGAATGAGCGCGTGTGCGCGGTTTCTCTGGTCCTTCAAGACAGGGAATATGCATAGAAGATGGTCAAGGTCAGCGACTTTGTCAGGTGATTCGCAGAGTTTGCAGGCACCGTCACCGGGGTGTAGACGAAAGCGTGCCATGATGTGCGGCGTTACAGTAGTGTTCGTCCGAATGCGTCGGAGTGTGACCTTTTTTCCTTGCTGCGGCAGTGCCAAATATTTGGAACGGTCGAGCATCCCCCGCGAACGCCGCTCATGCGGCCAGTGGGAACACAGCTAGGTGAACGTCACGGCATCACCATCTGCACGCTTAGCAATCAGATGGCGTTGTTTGTATACGCGCGGCGTAAGCGCGGGTGCACCGAAACAAACGCTCGCGCATTCACAACATGATAATGCGCGCCGTTTCCTCAAATGCTTAATCGGTATCCGCGCAAGTGGCGGACATCACAACAGGGAACAATTCCAGAAGAACCCAAGAAGATCCGGCCGAGGTAAACCGAGATGGGCTAGGCGCGCACACCAAACGAACCGAGGGTTGCTTGCTGTGTTTGTCTTCTCTGCTGTGTGTGCGTGTATTGATGAATAATTCGCGGTTGTTGTATGAAACGGCAGATAAACTCATATTTGTTGCAAAACAGTCTGAAAAAACTTGCCCAGAAGGTAAAATAAAACGTTTTTCTTAAACCATAACAAGCTTTGCTCGCAGCAGACTTAATTCGGTCAGCAAACAATGTGCCTTTGAAATGCGAAGATCGTGACGTTCGCAGGCCATGTAGACGACATTTCCAGGCATTGCGAACTTCGCAAGTGCGAACGTTCGTTCCACCGAATTCGCAGACGGACAACTCACCATGTAGAACGGGCTTTACCCTGACAGGCACACTGGCCGCAATTCGCACGCCAGCTTCTCCCCAGTGAGCCCTCTCTTTCGCGGGCACCCGTTCTTCGCACGTACCGTCGCGTTCACCTGTCTACGCTTCACGCTTATTCTTGTTCCATTCTGGCATGGTGCCGGGTTAGCGCTCTGGTTAGCGCACTTGACTGCTGCACCGGCGACACGGTTTCAAATCCCGCACGGACCCAAACGGGTTTTATTCGTATACAGCACCCGCCGTTTTGGTACCATTCGTATTGACGCCGCCGCCGACGGCAACTACGGTCACTTGTCGCGCATGGCAAGATATCGAAGGTGTTCCGCCTTAAAACTCTTATGGCGGACATTTTGGAAGATGCGTTTGCGGAATACGTTGATGTGGACACGAGCGAAGTGGTTTTCGGTGTCAGATGAGGGCACCATTTGTCAAGTCGGAAGGGCAGAACGAAGCTGTCACTGCCAGCGACGAGGAGTACGAGGGCGAATAACCACTGCGCCGGTACGCTCCAGAGTCATACCCGATTGAACACCGCTCGTTCCTGCGGTTTTGAAGAAAACGAAGAGGAGGTCTCTTGCTACAATCGCTCGTTGCAGCAAGAAATGCTGGCTGTCGTCCTCAAGGACAAAGACTGCATTCACTGACTTATTCAAGCATCGAATTGTTGACGCGCCCTACTACTTCCCATAAGGCACTGTTGCTATTCTTTCCTCTTGTTATTTCGAACTTTAATTAGGACTGAGATGGCTTCCCCTTGCGGTTCGAACTACCGAGCCTCTATTTGACATATAATAGCAAGGACCTCGGTTCTGGCAGTCTTGGTGCCACAGCCATTATTCGAGGGCTCATCGCCAGTGAACTGCTCCTGACAAGGCGTAGACGTCCGAGTGATTCATAGAGTTTTATATTAATATATATTAGAAAGAAATCTGGCGCTGCAATCCCGGGCCGCCGTGGGCGGTGCCATTGGAGCTAGCGACGTCCTCGCCTACTTGGCTTGGTTAACCACGTGGCTTTTTTGTCTCGAAGCCAAAATCAACAAGAACGGATAACATTGTTTTCTCGTTCATCTTGCATGAAGCTTGTAAATTATCCCTGACAAATTAATCTTTCTTCAGCTTTAATTTTTTAATAACAAAACAAATTCGATTAATTTTCTGCAGCGATATTGTTGCTTTTCCGCAGCCAGAGGCAACTTTTCAGCCTGTTCGTGAGCCATGCCAAGGACAAGTGGAACGTGCCTGCCCGGCATAGAGTTTCTTACAGTATACACTAGAGAGGAATCTGGCGCTAGCGTCTATGCGGCTCACATCAAGGTCGTCTGTGTCGTCATGGGCCGCCATTATACATCGCGCTCGCCTTAGTTTCATCATTGGCTTGGATTGAAACGTTTTAGTGACCGCAAATTTAAACAAAGTGCCACAAAAACGCGAAGAATAGTGTGCAATTATGAAAGTGGAAAATAAAAACAGGCTGTTTTTAAACTAAGAAAAAAAGAAGTAAAGCGTATTTTTGCCGGAACGGTTGTGCCTGCTATTCCGCGGGCCAAGGTTGTAGTTACGAACAATGTTATTATTTGGGGGGTAAATCATTAGAGAATGTAATTTTATTAATTTTACGATTATTTCAAAAAATAAGTTGTTTGAAGAGTTTCGAAAGTTTTTGGAGCGTGCCTATGAAAACGTTGCCTTCGTGGTGAACCGGTGCACCGCGACCGCCAGCTAGTATAACAAGAAAAAAAATTCTCTCCACCTTCCCGCGAGGGGAACCCTGGGGTGATGCAGGCATCTCACGGGGTTCAATTCGCGTTTCCGTTATGTCGGTTACCCAAACGTGGTTGAAGTGTAGCGAACCTTAAATGATGTTCAATCACACGTAGATTTCCAATTACGTAAAGAACGTCATGTTAGTGTCCATTTCAACTCATCGGAGCAGCAGGTGGAGCAGCAGTCGGAGCAGTAGCAGCGAGAGCGATTGACGGAGCGACTGAGGAGCTCGCCGCAGATACCGCGGTTATATAGCCGCTGCGGGAGAGAGAGTGATGAGAGAGACACGCGCATGGGCGCTAACATACATCTGGCATGGCGAGGAGAACGAGAGGAAGTGTAGCATACGCGCGCTAACGGCGCGCTGACGCACAGCTGGCATGGCCAGGAGAACGCGCTAACGCAGCTGGCAGGCGATGGGAAAGGAGGAGGGTTGCGGACGCATGCACGCCGGATGGAAGGACAGGCCGAGTGTAAGAGATGCCTTGCATCTAAAATGAAAACGTGGCGTTAAACAGTCGTGGACGATGACAAGATAGGACGCATACAAGCGCCCGTATCTGCCGTATCTTGTCTTCGTCGAAGTACGTTTTGTTTCTTCTTTTCGTCGGCTACAAATTTCGCGGCGGCATATTACCCGCTCAGTCATACGTCCTTCGATTACGGCATGAGCAACGTCAGGTGCGATCACGCATTGCCTGCTGTTTCACTGAACACGGCTACCACAGAAACGGGAGGATTTCGGCTTCCTTATAGCTCGTAAACGTGTGAATGCATAGTGAAGAAAGCAAATCCCAAAAACCGCTTAAGAATCCAGTTGTCATGCCAAGCCAAGCCAAAAAGGATGTCTTCCCATGAACCCCCATGACGACATGGCTTACGAGGCGCAGTTTCCTCTCTAGTATACTTACTAAGAAACTCTATGCTGCCCTGTACATGACGCCACATTTCCCTCTAGTATATATTAGCATGAAACTCTATGGAGTGACTGTGGCACTGGGTAAAAGAAAGGTCCCACTCACCTGGATACATGGTATATGAACAAGGCAGGCGAGGACACGTCGCCCCCTATGGCGGCCAGATAACGTCGTAAGCGCTTGGCCTATGTTGAGCCTGCTGCATCTGTCGCGGAAGAACAAACTGCGTGACCGCTGCGATTTGACTGCGCAGCCTCGGAGCGAATTGTGGCTGCTATTTCGTTCATGACGAGCTACCAACCTCCCCTTCGCCGTCGCAGCTGCGAATCTTTGTAGTCCGCGTTCTTTTTCAATGTGGCGTTATCTTGTCTCTCGCCCGCGACAGCCGCAACGAGCCGTTTTGCCTTGATTTATTATTACTTAGCGCGCAGCTACACAGGCGATTTTGGCCACCCGGGGATCCTTAACGTGCTCCGAAATCTCGAGCACACGGGCGTTCGCGCTTTTCAACTCCTATATGTCCTTGCTCCGTGCCCGGAAGCTGTCGAAGTTGCGCTGGCCACCACCCCTGAACAGAGAAAACGAATACAGACACATCAGCACAGAAGTAAAGTAAGGGGGGGGGGGGCGATTTACTCTCTCTGCTATTGTAGAGCATCGCACACACCCAAAAGGTAGTGGGTTCGAATCAAATCTCAAGCCCAGTTTTATCTCGATTTGCTTTCTTTACTACCATTCTCAAATGCACATATTCCCGCAAGAACGAGACTAACTGCTTCGCCTATGCCGCCTTAACTGTTGGATTGCCATAATATTGTCACGGGACTTACAGGTGAGCAATACCCGCAGCGTCATGACCATAGGCCAGCGACGATGATGACGGAAGGGGTGGCGTACCTGGCGCTGGCTATCTGATGGCCGCCATGTACATAATGTAAATGGATTGTTGGCCTTCTTCATGGCTCATGCCGTTTGCTCTGCCACCACGCAACATTTGGGGGAGTGTGCGCGTCCATCCCCATCGTGGCCCCAGCTTCACCACCTCATCGGCTTCGGCGCAAACATCGAGGGTACGTGAACCGTGTCGGGAAGCCCCAGCCCCGCCGTGACCAGAGCTCGACAACGTCCCACGCCCCGTGTCCCCCGCCCAAGACGAGTCGATCCAGAGCCGACAAGACCGGAAGAGATGTGACCAATCGATGATGCGTGTCCCCCACCTTGTGGTTCGACGACGTCTTTGCCTTGCGAACATCGCTGCTACGGGGCCAGTGCTCACAAAACTTATCATCATCATCCGTGGCGGCAAGCGGTTCTTCCTCGTGTATTTCATCGCGTTGCTCATCTGCATGACCGTCCTCACCGTGCCGCAGCGTCGACCGGGATGGTCGCCCCTCGACTGGGGGTGATGTCACTGGACATTTAGGTGGGCAATACCCAAAACACCATTACAAAAAAATTAGCAGTGGCTTAGCTCGGCTAGGCCAGGATATACGTAGCGTGAGCTAAGGTTCAGCAATACAATCGAATCGAATCCAATCCAATCCAATCCAGTCCAGTGCAATCCAGTCCAGTCCAGTCACTGCTCCTCGCGCCTGCACAGCACGGCTCTCCTGGAGCCACGCGAAACGGATATCAAGCGGCTCCGGCGCCGCGTCAGACTTGGCTACTGCGCAACAGAGGCGCACAGCTGGGCAAGCGCCGGTGCGAGTGCGTCTGCCGCGGCTATGACGTCACTCCTCTGTAATGCGCAGACCGCTAATGTGCAGACCCAATTCTCTACGCACCGGTACTCCATATGGATTGAATTACCAATCCAATCTAATTTAAGCCAATCCAATGCAATGATCCTCGCGCTTGCGCAGCACGGCCCTTCAGGGTCCACGCGAAACTGCTCAACCTTGGCCAGTGTAGCTTCTGCTGCAAAAACCAGCGGTGACGACGACGAAGGGGCTGGCGTACCTGGCTCTGACTATCCGGTGGCCACTATGTAAATAATGTAATAGATTGTTTACCTTCTTCATGGCTCGTGTCATTTGCTCTCCCGCAACGTAACAACATATCTATGCAACTATCGGTTTTACGCCCGTTAACGGAATGACTATGCGTTGTGTGCAATTCGAACGCAGGTGCCCACTCAAAGGTTGGCTATCAGCACCCGGTACTTTGGACAGGGACGTACGCTTACGGCAAGATGGCCTGGCAATACAGATGCTTAAACCCCGAAGCAAAAGTAAGTGCACCCACTTTTATCTAAGAATCCTTCTCTGTAGAAACCCGCGTGGTGTCGAACAAAGTGTCAGTAGCAATACTTGGCGTGAAGCTTCGAAAATTCTCCAGGAAAAAAAAAGTGAGCAGTTGCAAGAATCTGCAACGAAGCAGCATTATGTCGTTTTCAGGAGCGCATGAAGCTGTTTAAGTAAAATTGCAGAAGAGCTGCAGTAGTTTGCCTTCAAGTGTAGAAAAATTTTATAGCGCCTCCTTTCGGCGCTGACTGAAGCCCCCGCGCGATCGCAAGGCGATGTCACAAAAGATGGCGTGCAAGCAGGAGCAGGGCTACCCTCTTGTGAAGTGGTACCCTCTTGTGTGACAGTTATGCTTGCGTGTGTTTGCCTTTTTTTAATTGCGCATTTTTGCCACAGGGCATATGTAACAAGAAAACCATGGACTAAACAGGACACGGGTACGACACAGAAGGAAAGAAAAAAAAACACAATGTGATGCGGGCGCACTACAGGAAGTACAGTTTCGTAAATGGATTCCAATAGTTTCTTGTAAAGTGCGTCGTGCGTCCACCGATGAATATCGGGAGGGCGGCCTGGGCGATGTCCTGTGGTCCCCATGTGTCGAGCTCGGGCTGGTTGGAGTCCTGGACACGTCCTTAGGAAGTGTTCCAATGTCGCCTCAGCAACAGGGGCAGGGCAGTAGGGGCAAGTTGGGGAGGGATCCGCAAGACTAGAAGTCCACGTTGCTCGCAAAGCAGGCGTCATTGCGGCGTCCTGGCGGATTCTCCGAAGCACGACCTCTTCATGCCGGTTTAAGCCGGCGGGAAGTTCAGACCCGCGCGGAGGAAGAAGGGCACGCGTGGAGCGCCGAAGAATATCTTTCTTGATGAGTAAGGTGTCTTCCAGTCAGAGCTGCAGAAACGGGAGTGCCTTCAACTTTTTCATTGTTTTCTGCTTGGCCAGAGTACTCCCAGTGCCGATTCGTTACAAAGGGCATGACCAATAAATCATAATCATCATCAAGCAGAGTCCTGTATGTATGCCTCGCAGAGTGGCGGGTCTCGTCTGCTTTATTAGAGCCGCCGCGCCGCCAGTTCCACTGTGGGGCCCACTCTCGACTTCATAAATTGACGGTGAATTCGCCATGATTTTTGCGTAAGCAAAACGTCAGCAATCAGCGACGTGATGCATGCGTAGGCTAATAGCTATGACGGCATCCAGTGTAATTCGAAGCTAAAATCATAACAATCACAGCCCAGCCATCAAATATTCCGCATAAAAATATAAATGCTTGGCACGTATTATAACAATTACGACGGCAGCGGAGGTAGGCAAGAGAAACACATTTATTCAGGTTAAAATTGGAGTCGACAACACAAGGCGATGAAGTAACTTTGATCCAAAAGCTAGCGATAGGCGGGTGTTGAGCTATAGAACATCACAGAATCTTTTTTTACCGTATCTATTTATTTCTTTCAATCCCTTTTAGTGACGCAATTGAGCTCTCTGCTTCAACGCAAGCTTTGTTGCGTTATCACCTTCCCGG
Organism: Haemaphysalis longicornis; assembly: GCF_048455015.1. Lineage (NCBI taxonomy): Eukaryota > Metazoa > Arthropoda > Arachnida > Ixodida > Ixodidae > Haemaphysalis > Haemaphysalis longicornis. The sequence continues at coordinate 46,834,787 of NW_027526422.1, read as the reverse complement.
CCGTCACCGCCGCCACGCTATCGTCTGTTTCTATGTTACAAGTTTATGGCGCCATCACAGAAAAAAGAGGGCCGTGACCATCGGTTGTACGATGCGGTAACAACAGGGAAGCGCTACGCCTGATAACGGCGGGGCGTACCGATGCCGCCGATTCACTCATTCGTCAAGCTGGAACTCAATCAACGCAGTAATGAACAAAATAAAAGTCAGATTTCTTGTTAATTTTTTCTTGAATTCGATCATGTCACCCGCCAGCTTACTCGGAGGAGTGTGGACAAATGCCATGCGTCAGGTTCATTGCAATGAAGAGGATTGTACTGCCCTCCAATGTTACTGTTACGCCAAACAAATCATGGCTATTTTATTGCCAGACATAAAAACAAAATACAGGACGTTATTTGTATGCTCCGTTATTGCTGACCTGGAAACCGTAAAAACTATTACTTCTCTCGCTAGTAAACAGTTTTAAATCGCGCGATTGCGAATCTGCGCATGCTGCAAGTTCACGGGGATTTCACGGCCCTGAAGGTGGGTGAAATTTTTCGCCCTATTTCACGGCGACGGTAGCCGCCGTTGGCAAGCTGTTACGTAACATCACGCAACTTTTACGCAGACTAAAGTTGCCAATGTGTGACGTAAGCGTTCCCGCAAGCTGCTTAAATTACGTCACGCCTGCTCAGCCAATCCCAGAGAGCGTGTATTACAAGCAGTATTGTTGTTGAATAGCATAGACAGGCTTACGTTGTCATGTACACTGCATTCCGGCTATTTTTTTATTGCTGGCCAAGAATTGTGCGCTTTCAGTAGAAAGAAGTAAGGCATACCTTCAAACTGGTGACAGCAAACGTCATGAAACGTCAAAATAACGAAAGCACACACAACCGCTTTGTCAACGGGAAGCACGTGACGAAAAGTGAGAGCCAATCAGACAAAACATCCGGCGATTCACAGTTCAAGGTGAATTTGCAGAGTCGAGAATAGGGTCCCGTGACAGGAAAGCCCGCTTCAGGCGCTGAGCACCGAGCTCCGGTTGTGCGTAAGTCAGCGGCTGCGGCTGCACCACGTTGCGGCCGGTGAGAAGGGTGCTTTCCCCCCTGTCCTTGGAAGTCAAGATGACAGATGTGCAGGTTAATCTGCTCCCGTAAGAGAGCAGAGTTGTGTCCCAGCTTGCCCCGTTGCGCACAGCTTTGAAAGGTGTTTGGGCTAAAAAAGGGTGTAAGGATGAAAAAAAAAAGGTGTTTTTGTGAACACCCTCAAAAAAATGTGTGGGCAGCGCAGCTACGCGTATAAACGCGGATCGGCTGAGTGGACAGAATGACAAACATTCAACACGCACCAGTCACACTTGGAGCACAACTGAATTGCTCGGCTTTCCGTCCGACATTTTCCTCGGTGTATTTCATGTAAGCATGCACCCATCACCGGTTGCCGGTTTATGCGTACACGGGTTGCGAATGAAAAGGGGGGGCGGGGGTGCATGCACGCTTCATGCCACTCCCGGTGTGCTGGTGGGCATAGGCGTCCGCACAGGAGAGGGGGGGTGGGCGCCAAATTTGCCCCATACCTTGCCGATGTTACACATGAAAGTAAAAACTTCTGCGCAGAAGTATTTTGCATGTGTTGCAAATCCATCGCATTGAGATAAAAAAAAAATATGACCATTCCTCGTCTTTGCACTGCTTTCGCACCGCTTCAGTGGGAAGAGGTCTGGAGTTGCTAAGGGGGGGGGGGGGGGGGGGCGCTGCGGTAAGACTTCGCCCCCCCCCCCCCCCCACCCCTGATCGAGAACCCTGTGCACGCCTATGCTGGTGGGAGATTTAAACATGGAGGTCTCACAGCTCAATACGCCCTGTCAGCTAACTTCCGTAATCGCGTGGTTTGGGTCTGGGTTGGTCTGTTACACGGACAGCAAGATGCCTACGAAGGGGGAGGGAAACGTACGGCCACATGTTTGTCCGCTAGAATAGAGCTCGAGGCCTTCCACGTTTTATTAAAACTCGCTATGGGACGAACGAATGTCGTTCGCTTGGAGTAAGAAGAGCAGGAATTGAAGTAGCGTCGGCTCGAACAAAAGCGTGAATGGGCTTGAAAACAACGAAAAGCCGCTGCTGCCGCCGTTGCTACCACAAGTTCCAGATCGTCGAGTAGCCGCGAGTGCCTCCTGGATGAACAGAAACTTTACCGCTCTGAATACCGACGTGAGCCAATATTACTTGTTCAGCTTAAAGGGGTTTCAGAGCGACATTTTCGACAGTGCCTTTCACTTCCAAGAACGCACACGTACATAACCTGTTGCCGATTTATGTGCACACGGACTGGAAGTGGAGGGAGCGGAGCGGGGTGCCTGCCCGTGCAGCTGTAAGTTTCCTGTACTTACTGATGACATGTACTGGCGGGAGGTTTAAACACGGACGTCAAACAGCCCAATGTGTCCTGTCCGGTGTCCTCAGTGGTTGAGCCGATTGGGTTGGTGTGTAATAGCAACAGTAAGATGCCTAGGGAGGGAAACAGACAGCTCCATGTTTGTCTGTTAGAATAAAGCTCGGGTCCTTCCAAATTTCATTCTTCTGTTGGGCTAGAAAGTATCATCATCACTGTGGAAGAACGTCCAGGGAGGCAAGGGAGGAGGCCGTCGTCGATAAAAAGCAGATATATTCACACTATTTACAGAGAACCGTTCAACGCTCAGCCATCTTGTCGCCTCGCCTGGTCGTCTTCCTCTTCATCTCTGGGTCTGTTGCGCGCGCTGCTTGCGTCGTCCTTATCGTCGTCGAAAGTTCCAACAATCACCATCATCATCACCAGCCTATCTACGCCCACTGCAGGCCCGAGGCCCCTCCCATTAATATCCAATTATCCCGGTCCTGTGCTAAGTTGCGACGAGTTTATCCGCGCAGAATTCTTGATCTCATCTGCCCATCTAACTTTCTGCCACCCCCTGCTACGCTTGCCTTCTCTAACGATCCACTCTGTTACCCTCAATGACCAACGGTCATCTTGCCTTCGCATTACATGCCCTGCCCACTAGAAAGTATTCTGAGTCGCAAATTACAAATAAACGTGTTTTGTTTCGTGCTCTCCGTGGACTGCGTCCAGTTTCGCAGGTAATCTTTCTCCACAGAATGGACGGGAAGTAACTGTTATTACTGGGTAGTCATTTGTTTTGAAACTATGAATATAACCAAGAGCACAGAGGTATTCTGAACTAATCAACCACTCATAAAAAGCATACTTAGGTGTCTTTCCCACGCATGGTTTGGCCAGGACTGTGTTTGGACTTCGCCCATGCGCACGTCTGCGTGTCTTGCGGAACCTATCAGAAACAGTAGTCATGACAAAGTGAACAGGTTGAGGGACACGAGGCGACTCCCTTTCAAGAGCACCCATGCGTGCATACCCCATGGTTCCCACCTACCAGCTCTGAAGCAGGACAACTTTCAGCATATCATCTGTGCGCACATTCAGCAAATAAAAGCAAATACAGCATTTACAGATGTATAGGCGGGAAAGATATGTCTACGCGTCTACACTTACATATGACACTGACCAGGGGCGTATTCGCACTGGCTCCTGTCGTGTGGGGGTGAATACCTTCGACTACGGCAGAAGACCTTGGTAGGGCCAGTTTCAAATTGGCGCTTGGAGGAGGGGAACGGCGATTCACCCCCTGGGTTCGGCCACTGGCACAGTCTTTGTTCTGGTAGTCCTTTCTCGGTGGCATGTACTGTTCTCTATTCAGCTCCTTTCAAATTACAAAACGGTACCACGTAAGAAAATGTGCGCGTTCTGCGTGCACTACTTGCAGATCATCGAATAAATTCCCCGAAATTTAGCAATTCATGATTTAATAATCGCTTTACTGAATGACTGCAATGAGTATTAACAAATGGTATCCCCGACGTAAGACCTTCCCCATCCCGCCAGCACACGTGGCATTGAAAAGTACCGCTTGCCCGCAAAAAGGGCGTCAGGAGCGCAGAGGCGGCCTCGAGAAATATCAAGCGCTTCCACATTCAAAGTGTTCAATCCAATTGGATCAAAGATTAAGAATGGAGACGCTACGTCCTCCTTGAAGCAATACAATCACATTTTTCGGGGTTTCGTGGAACATCTCGCACTATTCTGACATTATTGTTGAGACCGGAATTTATCAAACGGGTGAAAGGCCGGGTAGATTGTAAAAAGAAACATTTATGTACCATTTTTTTGTGAAAAAGTAAATATAATAGATGTTTTGAAGAAAACTCTCCAAATTTAAATAAGGCGTGACTGAGCGCAAACTCATGGGCGTACAAGGGCCCTTGAAGCCTGTTTTTTCCCCCTCCGGGCTGCAAAAACGGGACGTAATGTAGGGCGCTTCTAAAATCGCTTGTGGAAGAGACGCCGAATGCGGTCGGGGAGTGACCCTAATTCAACGGACCCCTTCGTTTGGGCCCGCTTTGCCGCGGCCCGACAGAAAAACAGAAAAAAAGGCTGCCTGTTTTCCTCGTCACTCTATTTTAAAGCGAAGCTCTACTACTTTCGTCCAGCGGTTTCGCGGAGGATACGCAAGGTGACCTTAGCCCTGGCGACACACCCCTCAAAGCGCATCGCGTTATTCGCCGGGCACGCTTTCGGCGCTGCGCACAAGGCCCCATTTTAAGTCGTTCTGCACAGATCGCGGCCACTCCAGTCGCGGAGCCGACGAAGCGGCCGCTCAGCTGATCGGCAGCCGACGAAACCCGCAGTCTCCCATGCATGCGCCGCTGGGGCGTCTCGGGCTATGTGACTCATCTTGCGCCGCGTCCGCCATGACAAACGCCGTGTTCGCCGGGAATGAAATCCGGGTGGGGCCTCCTCCTGTAAGCGTTGCACGGGACCGAACGGCTTTAAGCCATGGTCGGCAATACACTCACATCAAAGGTTAACCAAGCGAAACCAAGACTCAAATAGACTACGCCAAGCTTTTGCTTTGCATATCAAAGGTTAGCTGTGCTAAGCAGCTTCTATTTTTCGGTATTCGTACTAGCGTAACAACACGATTTGCACACCCAAAGTATTCTCTCGAGAATTTCTACAATTAGTATACATGTACTGTAATGAACAAAAAAAAAAAACAATTGTCTACGTTCGCTCGTTAAAACGGTTATTGTTGCTACGGGGCGACAGGACACAGGACATGAACCGCGAGCGAGGCGAACGATGTATTTTCAGCGTTTACACTGCCGTCATTACGGAGCCCGCGCTGGATGCGCGCAAACAGCTTCGTCGTCGAATGATTGAAGCCGCTGCGGTTTGCGCTAGTACTCTCTTCTTCCTATTATCGTGACAATAAAAATGCCAAAACATTAACTGCCCGCATCAAGCGAAAATGCGACATCCGGCGTCACTTCACGATGGTCCGAAAAATGACCTAGAGTGCGGGCGGAATAAACCTAAAGAAAATAAAATTAAGTGGGTCTGGGGTTTGAACCCAGAACGGACCTACACAGTGCGTTTCCAATACGCATTCCGAGCCTTTCTTTCGGAAAACAATGTGTATCCAGTGAATGCGCTGCAGTCTTCTTCTTTGAAGCGTTTGCCCAAGACATCTATTGGGGCCTTCAGGAGTAATTTGACCATGCTAATTCTAGAAGCACAGAGAGGGTTTACGCTAATAGCGAATATGTAAGCCTCACAAGGGCGAACGAGGGAAAAAATAACCGCCCGTGAGTACAGGGCAGAATTAATAAGAAAGCCAAAGACAAAACGAGAATGACGGAACGTGGAAAGGACCACGACGGTGGCTGTAAGAGGACGCAGTCACGCCGTTGTTGGCCTACAGGAGTATTTGATCATACGGGAGTAGTAAGTCGTGTTTACGCTAAGGACGTAGGTGTGTTGCAAAAAGGGCCACTGAGCAATTTTTTACAGACCTCTTTACAAAGAGAAAAAAACGATGCAATCGGAAAAAAGCTAATGAGGATCACACAGATTGAAATAAAAGGTAATGCTTTCGCAATACCACACGTAAGCAGGGGTGTCTCCCTGAATTTTCTTATAACCGTTTCGCTAATCAATAAACACACAAAATATAGTGCCGTATGGTTGGCGCGGTCTTTTTTTATTGTTAGTTTGGCATAAAAAATTCAACACTACCAGCTTTTATAGGGGCGATCGAAGCCCCTTAGGGGCTCGGGCTGTCGGCGTCTCCTGTCGTCGTCGTCGTCGTCGTTTCTTGTAGACCCGGTACTAACGCACGGGGCACTCGTTTTCCTACGCCTCGCGCTAGAACTCTTCGTGCTTCAAAGACCCGACAAAGCTGTATACCTCAACCACCCAACGGTTTCATCTCTACGGGCAAAAACGCCAAGGCTCCAAGAATACTTATACACTGCATGCTTCTTCGCAGCCTAAAAGTTTTACGTTAGTGGAGTTGTCCCGGTTTTTTTTTTTTTTTTTTGGGCCATGCAACTTCCCCACAGATGTACGCAGGGCGTTGCGAGTGCGTCTAAGTTCCAGTTTCGTTATCGGGATGAACTGAAATATGCACTGGATTCACTTGCCTCTTGTTTTTTTTCCACAGAATGGTTCCGATGCACGAATGGTAGCAAAAGGCTCAAACCCTCTCACCCCAGGATACCGGGTGAGTATATCATTACCTTTATCTTTGGCGCCAAGGAGACACTGAAAGCTGAATGTTTGTTTTGTTATCGATCAACTGAAAGATCGCATCTTCCGTGGCTATGTAACTTTTTTTCCCCTGGTTGGCGATGGATGCTTTATGCGTTTAGAGCCCGTGGCACTTTATTTTGTGAAATTTCACTGTGGAGGGAGTTTTATTTTTTTTTTCCAACTGATCCAACTCACCACTGCTCGCTGCGCATGTGCCGCGCATATTGCAAGACAAGTGTTTCAATTTTTTAAACAACTACCCAAACCGCTACCGCTCAGTGACTAGATCGACTCGCGTTTATTTATTATACTTGGTTAATCGTATCCTTCAATCGTACGCTCGCTTTGCTTTCTGAAATTATATTGCGTCGGGCATTATTTTAAAGAGAAAGCCCGCAGGGCCCTTTTCAGCGGGAAACAAACGTTGTCACTGCGGTCCCGTACAGAAAATGGCCGCCACTTTTAAGAGTAAATAAGAAACACATTCGAGCTCGTACGGGAGTCGAACCCGCGTCTTCAGAGCAGCAGCCAAGGGAGTTACCACCACGCTACCTTAGCAGGCTGGCAGCGGCGGAACAAAAGTTTTCCTAGTGCGGACTGCGCTGAAGTCATTGCGTGTGACAGGGGAACGTGATGCCGTGTGAGTAGAACAGGAGCGTCTTAGCCACGGAGAACTGGGGAAGCCGTGTAGTGGGGTTGCACCAGTCTTCCCTTCGGAGTAATTGCGCCAAAACATGGAGACGCGAAAGCAAAGAAAGTGGCGCGAACACTATGTAGCCGTAAAGAAGTTGATTGATTGATTGATTGATTGATTGATTGATTGATTGATTGATTGATTGATTGATTGATTGATTGATTGATTGATTGATTGATGGATGGATGATGTTGCAATTAGGCGGCCTCTAGACGTTATAGGAGCGTTTTCGCCCATTTGTTCGACATGCATTCAATTTCTCGCCTTCAGAAGAGAGAAAAATAAACTTGGCGCAGCTTGCACTCGTAGTACAAGGCTGGAGAAATAGCGGAGCTGGTGGCACCACCTAGCTTATTCTTGGTTCGGCCAAGTTTTCTGCTTGGTTAAGCTTCGAGACTCGGTCAAGTCTTCTGCGTGGTGTAGTCGTTAGCCTTCGAAAGAGCAATGAGCACACGGTCCTTAAAGTATGTACAATGTACGCGAGCTCATAACTCCGGATCTTCTGCAACTCGCTGACGTTTCGCCGCCGCTTCACCGGCGCGATATTCAAGATTGGGGCGAAGTCATCGCATCCGTTGTCGAGTAGCGGCGCAGCGGCTTTCGCGCCGAGCTTTCTCTTCTTCGGAAGTGACGCTCTTGATCTGTCCCCCCGCCTCTCCCGTCGTCGGAGACGCGGCTTTTGCACCCCTCAGAGATTTCCGAACTTGTCGCTGAAAGTTCTCTACTGGCAGGCCTGATCGTTTTGTCAGCAGGCATTTACATCTCTTCCAAGGTGAATCGCGTTGGCACACGCGCTTCGCGAACTCGGTGTCTGCTTCCCACGTGAGGCGATAAACGCACGTGAACTGGCAAGAAGAGCACACGTGAGATCACGCCATGAACGCTGGGCAGAGTGTTGTCGAAGTTCGAGCGGTGCCTGCACGCGCGATGACGCCATACCTAGGCGGGTGCCCTGCCCTTGGCTCCGTTTATGCAGCTGCGTGAAGGTCGTGCCGGGCGCCTCGCGTAGGAGGAATTTTTTTCTTTGTATATTTTTTGCTAACGCCGTGCGCTCCGCGGCGTTCACAGCTTTGCGGTTAAAAGAACCGTTAGCTGGGGATACGTGGTGCCTGTCTGCCGGAAGACCGGCCGCTCCTGTACGCATCGAATCTGGCAATAGAATTTGCCGCGCCACCTCGGAAGCCAGATCACTGGGACGCACATGTGTTTGCTGCTTCAGTGCAGCGCGGTTGACAATAAAATCGTGAGGCGATGTGGCGGCGCTCTGGCGTAGTTTCACGTTCTCGTTCTTGATCGTTCTCGTTCTTGATCGCAGTTCTTCCGGAAGATGGCCCTGGCCAGGGCCCACCCACGCCCAGAGTACCGGCTCGACGCAGACGCTGAAGCCACAATGGAGCAGATCTACCTCACCGCCGTGGCCCAGGTGCGCATCATGGTCGAGCCGCCTCTTCGGCGCCGCCTGACACTGCTTAACGTTACGTTAAGCAGTTTTACGTTAGACAGTTCTGCATTACGTCAGAGGGGCTGACATAACATTAGCAGATGACGTTAACTGCTTAACGTTACATTAGAACAGCTGGAATCATTGCAATGACGTGAACACGTTCGTAATGGGGCATTTAACCTTCTTGGAATTTTTAATACACAAGCATTCTTTGGCAAGAGCCCCACCGAAATAGCTTGAATCCCTATATTAGCAAAATCAGTCCATTAACACCTTTAAAGGGGCCATGCAGACGAAACACAAGTTTGCTTCATTCGAATGATTGCCTCATTAGAATCATGCTGACACCACTTTTAACGCACGCATTGCTCAAGTAAGCTATATAATTAGGAAAAAAATGGAGTGACCGTGCGACCCACTAGATTACAGCAGAACCTATGATGTTATATGTGCCTAGCTGTGCGATTGGCTGAGGCGGGCAAAAGCAAACGCATATTAAACACGGCTAATAAGCTTGCCGAACGACCCATTTGCGCTTAAATGTAATGCATTCATTTTACAGCAGTAAGAATCGTCCGGTAAAATGAAAGTTACGAAAATACACGCATGCATAGAAGTACCAGTGTGCACTGCTGTTGGTACTGGGTGCACTGTTTGTTTTAGCTGCACGGCATTGGACTTGCCTTACACGACACTGGCCGATTAGCGTAAGCCACGTTGTCTTACCTGACCCTGTTTGTCGAGGATGCCTTATGTTTCACGAAACGATTACTCTCTGCAGTAACAAAAACAAGCCAGGTGCAAATACGCTCAAAAACAAAACAACGGCGGAAAGCCGGTCCGTAAATGAGTATGGTAGCGCCATCTGGGAGGACTGATGGCAGGCAAGGCTGCAGAGCCACGGCCGGACTGGAGCAGCGGCGAGCGCGCACTTTCATACGGCCTGCGCACCCAAGAAGGAACCAATACAGCAGATTCTTTACAGTGGGGGCGCTTCGAACCAACCCTCTGCCCTTCCAACCCGCCTTTCTGTTAGTCGACGCATCGCCTCTGGCCGAGCAGCTGTGTGTTTTTGACAGTGCGCTTCGCTGCCGGCGGGCCGCTCAGCCCGACCGGAGCGTGAATAGCAGAATCACGTTTAGCTAAGCGATAACCCTATCTCCCTCGACGGGAAATCATTCGCGTCACTGGTCGTGCCCTGTGCCTGTGCAAACCAAGACATCATCCGAAAGGAAAAATAAAAAATAAGAAATGATATTTCAGTCACGGAAAGTGCCGTGTTTATTAGCGTGTCTCACCATTTTCATATAATACAGTCGCTGATAAGATATGAAGGCCTCGCATATTTTTCTTCATGTGCCCCGAGTTAAAATGTTTCTTTCAATTTTTTGATTAGGCGCTTGCGAGTGATAATGTTAGGCTGTTTGACCCAATTAGACCGAAAATTCAGAAGGGGGGAGGAGTCGCCTATTTTAATGACGCACATGTAAATTTACACGGACAGGTATCGCGTGTAGCCACGGCAGGGCTAGAGCTGTGGCAAGTGCGCGCGCGCCGCCGCTCTACCTACCCCGCGCGTGCTGTAGGTCAACCGGCGAGGGTTGGTCCGCAGCGACACGAACTAGCGGCGGTCAAAGGTGGGAACTATACCCGAAGCGCAGGCCGTATGAAAGTGCGCGCCCGCCGCTCCTCCAGCCCGGCCGTGGCAAGGGTTGGTCCGCAGCGCCACGAACTAGCGGCGGTGATAGGTGGGAACTATACGCGAAGCGCAGGCCGTATGAAAGTGCGCGCCCGCCGCTCCTCCAGCCCGGCCGATGGACGCAGTGGAAGTTCGTTTAGATACACGCACTTATGACTTCACTGCTGACGCGACGAAAACACACGATTTGGCGGGAGAATCAAAATTTTAACCTAAATTGATAAACTTCTCTGTGAATACGGCATCATTTGCTGCCCGACAAGCGCTGGGGAACTAGAACACGCGAAATGTTTCGAATAAAACAGGCTTGTATTTTGTCTCCATGGCCCCTTTAATCGCTGAAATAGCGCAAATGTAATGGATAGTGAAAATTTGTTTCAAGAAGAACAACGCATGGCACGATGCGCTAGCAATGCGTTTGTTAAGTTATGCCAACTTCAAAGCAACTCGGTGGGAAGCCGTGCGTAGGGATACCTTAGGCCTTCATTCTTTGACATGACATTGCCTCTGGTAAAATGTCTTCCCAGTAATGCGTTCGCGCCCAGCAGTAAAGATGTTTTTAAATGTGTTCGTTGTTTAGCAGAGCGGCTGGAAAAGAATGCTTCATTAGTGAAGAATTATCAAGATTTCTAGCATTCTTTTTTTTTTTTTGGCGTTCTTATAGATACGTAAATTCACTACAGTTTCCGAGTACGTTGCACAGTCCGTTATGCACGCACGTCTTGTTTATCGCCGCATTTATTCTTATTCTGTTTTTTTATTTGATATGGGCTGTAAACATAACAACTAAGTCGTGCTGGGAATACAAAACCTGGCCCTCATAATCTTCATATAAAGCAGCATTTTTACCTCTTTTTGTATCTTTAGCTGCAAAAACGGCATAATTGTAATCTGGCGCACCTTTTTTGAAAACATAACCTGCATCCGAGCCTGACATTCTACCTATTATCAGAAATGCACTGGGATGATGCCATAAACCTGTCATTTCGGATAGTACCATTCCGGGTGCCGTACATGCATTTCCTAGTTAGTTTAGCCAGCCGTAACCTGAGCTTGCTTATGAGAGTTATAGCGCGCGCTGCATTAACGTACCTAAAGCATACAAAACCACCAGAATTGGAATCACTTCCCTAATGGACCTGCAGTGGTTGAAAACCACGGTGTAGGAAAATATTCAACAGAAATAGCCGAAACCGACCTAAATAGGGAAAACCCGCAAAAACGTACAAGGGGCAGTATCTGAAACTGACCAAAAGGCCACGAAAATACCCGAAATACCATTTATAATGCATAAAAATGCCATAGATTCTATGCGGATAACAAATGTTAATATTAAAATATGACAAACTCTTGAAATAAAAAAAAAAGCGGTAACAGGATTTGAACCCGGGTTATGAAGTTTGCTTCGCAGGAGCGGAACTACTACACTGCGAGACCAAGCTGTTCTGAGCGATTAAATCGAGGGCCGCATGCACGTGGACATAGCTTCAAACATACCCCTATATGGCGCCATGTGTCGCTTGGATGTGCTGACTAGGAAACGCCTATATGCTTCCGGGAGTGGCAGGACCAAACACACCATGTCCGGTACCGTTGTTCTGCCGACGTGTCCGCGGCTATATTGTTTGTGCTCTTTGCTTGCAGACTTACTGCCGCTACAAGAAACTGGATACGACGTGAGTACCTTAAACGCTTTTCACCAGGCACGTCAAAATTGCCTCGAGCTCCAGCATTGTCATCGTACTTTTATTAAGGGCGAAACCCTTTAGGACTCCGCAATGTCCGTGCCGATGTCTGGAGTTGTCCGTGCTCAAGGGGCTTTACGTGCGCACAGCATTGTCCGCCATCTATCGAGAGCGGCGCACACTGTAGTACCATCCGCGCGCCATCTGGGGAGAGCAGTAGCAAAGAGCGCGAATTTCAAAAGGTACAAAACGCAAAAATACAGCAAAAATTCTAAACTATCTAACGATAATTCGCGGAAAAAGACGCCGTGAACGATGCCGAGGGTGAGAAGTACTAGGACGCGAATTGTCTTTCGTGTGGTGCTTGTCATTTACAGTGCATTTACTGCACCTCAAAATCACTTAAAACTCAGAGTGCATCAGCACGCATGGACGATGACGCTCATAACACAGGCAATACACAACTTGCGTCCCAGTGCTTCGCACCCTCGGCATCGTTCACGGCGTGGAGATGTGTGATTTTTAAAAAAGATGATGGCGTCATATTGGCAGTTATAAGTAGGACGTTCTGCTCGTAATCTTGGTGCATTTTTTTCTGACGTGTGGTTATTTATATGCGCTTTCCACGGGTCGTGTATTACTGTTAAACATTCAGAGTGACAGGAAAAAGAGGACATCGACGAACCTATAGCAGGAACTGATCTGGCACGGGGGACCACAGAGTTTCATACAATAGAGGAATCTGGCGCCAGTGTTAACGCGAACTTTACGCCAGCGCTCACGCTCCGATTGGAACGATTAGTGTAAGTGGAACCAGATTGCGTGGGTCCGAAAAGTGACTACAGCTGCGCTTATTGCATTTATAACAAAAAAAAATAACTGGCGCGGTTTGCTGTTTACAACTCACACTGTGCAAAAAAAGTTAGTTGTTCACAAATTACACTGGGCACATGAATTGATAAACCACCCGACTCGCAGGTTGAGTTATTAAAAATTTCCATTCAGCGCGGCGCTCGCGCGCGTGCGACGTTCAGTTTAGAGAGAAACTTATTTCAGAACGCTTTTTCCCGCCATGTTCATGCAAGCCCACGACGAAAACGAAACTGGCTGCACGACCTAATCCGTAGTACTTCCGCGAGCCACCGAGTGTCAATTCGAATCCGCTTCTAACAAGAGGTCCCACTACAGTGTTTACTTTGGGACCTCTTTCTGTATATTGTGTTGTACGACATTCACCAGGATCTAATAAACCTTGTTTCAATTCAATTCAATTCAATTCAATTCTAACCAAGTGCATCGCGGCATACGATCGTAGCGCCATATTTCTCTCTAGGAATTGAGTTAAACCCTACGCGTGGGACCACGGGGCGGGTGCTGTCATCATCATTCCAATTAGAAGATACCCCTGTGGACGCAAAAAAAGTGGACCTCTGTCTGCCTCATCAAATCTGAAATGACCCGATCTTATCTCAATCTGTCTTCAACATTTTGATTCCGTGACCAGGATGCGCAAATGTACGTTTAAGACCCAGCCGAACAGCGAGCCTCCTGAAGAGAAACAGACCTGCAAAGACCAGCCGATCAGGACCAGCGAACCTGTTGTCTGCAGAACCGGACATTTTCCATCGGTCGACTGAAACAAAAGCCTGCGCACCTTTTAAAGCTTGAAGGAGCCATGCACACAAAATACAAGTTTGTTTTATTCGAAACAATTCGTGTTCAGCTCTTGTCCAGAAGCAAACGATGCTCTATTCACTGCGAAATTAAAAAAAAAAGTTAAAATTTTAATTCTCCCGACAAATCATGTGTTTTAACGGCATTTGCAATGCCATCATAGAACGGGTCTTCAAGCTAAACTTGGTGTGAAGCGGAGACTTGTTTACCGTTAGTCAACCTAAATAGCGCCACCTACCGCAAGGGGGCGTTTTCTGTCTTTGCTTTTTTTTTATCATATTTGTCCCTGGATTATAATTGTTCAGGGAGAAAGTAATCGTTTTCTGGAGCATGGTGCTCGCTCGACAAATATGGTCCCGTAACACGCCGTCGCTTACGCCAATCGGCCAGTGTCGTCTGAAACAACCCCAAAGAGCCGCAGTGCTGTGCAGCTAAAACAAGCATAGTGCGCGCAGTACCAACAGCAGTACGCATCGGTACATCTATGTTTGCGTGTAGTTTCGTAACTTGCACGGTTTATCCCACCATTATTATTGCTATAAAAAGAATGTGCCCTAAATTTAAGCGCAAATAGCTCGTTCGGCAAGCTTATACGCTCTGCCTGATTGGCGTTTGCTTTTACCCCGACCTCAGCCATTTGCAGAGGTGGCGCGTATGACATCCTAGGTTCTGTTGGGGGAAATGAGCGAGTGGGTTGCATGGCCATTCCCTTTTTCCCTAAGTTAGCTTATATAGCTTATTTGAGTGAAGTGTACGGTAATAATGGTGTCAGGAGGATTCTAACGAGGCAATGTTTCGAATGAAGCAAACTTGTGTTTTTTCTGCATGGCCGCTTTATTGAAGTGTCACTTCTCACGTTAGACGGAAAAATTTGAACAGCTTGTTGCGGATGATGACTTGGACGAAGAAATGAACACAGTAAGTCGCTATCAGGAGTCGACTGCTGCCACGCAGTTTCGTGCTTAACGACTTCTATCGAATGTTATGCCCACCACGCAAACGTCAGGTGCTCGCATGCGAACGGTGCGCTGACACCCGGACGAGCACAAATGAGGCTGTCAAAACTAAAACTGACCAAGTAGATTCAAATTGCTCCCTCGTGGGACGATATTAAATCTACGATTCACAGAAACGACGCGCTCGCAGGCGTGGATAAAATGAAGTACTTGCGGAGCTATCTTGAATGAAAAGCCGGGAATATCGTCAGTCGAATATCAACTACAAATAAAAGCTACTGAACCACGATGGCCCTGCTGAACAGCAGAGATTTGATACGACCACATGAGCACGCTGCGAAATCACAGAAAAGGTGAGCAGTGTGATAATTTGGGAAGGCCTTCAGAAATTGCAAGAAGATTCACAACTTATCTTCGACCTTTAAAGACTCCTCTGGGTGTCGCCATTGAGGCTCATAGTGTCCTACTGAAGACAGCAGTACTCCACTTCTTGCCAAATGAGCTTGTACTGAAGTGGACTCATCACCCGCTCACGGAAGCATCAACGCAATGGCAAGGGGACGACTGGACAATTTCTCTTCTCTTCTACACATCATAAATGTAGAAGTAAGGAGCCTAGAATCTGCACAGGTGATGACCTCAAGCACCATTCGTATAAGTCATCACAGAAAATACAAAACAGTGCCCGCTTTCAAGGTTTAGGTGCCTATTCTGGCCATGCATCGGTTTTCTGACCCCGGCTTTTTTTTCCGAAAGAAAATACCTGCGACAGATACCTGCATGTCAGCTGAATACCGAAGAAAAGGAGAGACAGACTGCAAAAAAACTGGGACGCTGCTTGCGTGAACAGGGATGGAGTGCGGGAAGATTCCGTTGCATAAAGTGCAGTGGACACCGCATCTCATCGATGTGCTTCTTCAACTGGAAACGTGTGATACCAGATAAGGTAACCACCGTTCCCAGCTGGGCGATCGACCAGACAGAAGGCACTATTCATTTGCTGACAGCGATTGATTGGGTCAAAGGAGCAGGAACCGAACCTTTTGTGGGGGTCCTTTTTCATGAAGCCAGTGGGCATAGTTTATTACAAAAGCACAATCGAAAAGACTGCGAACTGAATCGATCAGCTATAGAGTGATTTAGAGATTCGCAAGCATTGAATTTCATCGAAAAAAGGCACTGAAAAATGCGAGTCACTTTGCACAGTCAATGCGCCAACCGACCATTGCAAATCGAAGCACTTGTGTGCCACAAATATGTAAAACCCCTTTCGTCCAGCAGACAGCAACGCTTTTGGACAAATGAAGGATGGCCACCTTCGACGTCGAGCCTGACCCAGGAATTAGCATTCTTATTGGAGCAGACGTTTCAAGTCGACGTTTGTCACCGCAGAGATCAAGCATCTGAACGGCTCCCCGACTGCTGCAAGCACCGCTGTCGGGTGGACTCTTCACATGGACAGTAACCAAAGTGGTCAACATCAGCTTGGAAAAAGTAAATAGCATCCACCTATTCACCGAATCGCAAGGTGTCTCATCTTTGCAGAACGGGGCACCAGCGGCCCCGAAACAGATTGTAGTGCGCAACCGATGCCGATGGCACCAATACAGATAACAGCAATACTGAATGTCGAGGGACCTCCTCCAGTCATGATACGTTAGGCACAACGGTCAGAGGATGTTTGCCGAATGCATCATAGAGCCAGCCTGGTGTATGGAGGCGTGCGCAATATGTCGGTCGAAGTGCAGGCACTTACGCATGAGACAGCGCGCAGGCTGGAGCTTTAATTTTAAGAGAGATCTGCAGAAAATGAACGAGAATTGACGCTACAGTAAACACTATTTCGGAAGAAGAAGAAGAAGAAACTATATTTAAAAGTCGTTCATTTCGGACCTGTGTGGTCATGTGAAAGGGAACATGCCAGATGTGTTCGATGAGCTTGATTCCATCAAATATGAGATGATGGTGCATTAAGCCTCTACCACGGCGCTAGGAATGGAGGAGGATACCATGGAGAAAAGGATTGGAGGTACGGTCAGAAATCCTTTGAATCCTTGAAGGACATCCTTGAAGAGAATGGAAAGCTGAGCACAGTGGCTGACTTGAGTTCTATCGAGATCATAAAGCCTCTGCTGAAATTCAGAGAGTTATGTACTAGTGGGCAGCATTCTTATGCCGCTTGTCCTGAGTGTGAGTTCTTTACTGCCAAAGTTTTTGGTTTTTCTAGATCATGTCCGACCAATTATCTCCATTTACGCTGTTAACAATGATTAGGAGTGAAACATTCATGAAATTGTATTATTGTGGAAATTCCACGCGTTATACGCTTTGCGATTTTCCCACATTTTTTAAATATTTTTTTTATGTTTCAGTTTTTCAAAATTTCGCCCGACCGATTATCTCCATTTAAGGTATTATGATGAATATAGGTGAAACTTTCGCGAAATCTGTATTATTGTAGAAATGCCATCGTTATACATTTTGCCATTTTCCGTAATTCAGGGCGTTGCACGATTCGCCAGTTTCCGGAAGTACTTTTTTGTTTTCTAAAATTTTGCTCGACCATTTATCTCTATTTACGCTATTATACCGATTATAGGTGAACCTTTCGCGAAATCTGCATTTTTGTGGAAATGTAGGGCGTTACACGGGTCGCCAGTTTCCGTAATTATTTTATAATTTTATTATAGTTTTTAGTTTTGAAAATTTCGTTAGCTCAATTATCTCCATTTACGCTATTATACGATTACAGGTGTAACTTTCGCGAAATCTGAATTATGGTGGAAATGCAGGGCGGGACACGTTTCGCCGTTTTCCGTAATTTTTTGAAGTTTCTTATTTTAGTTTTTCAAAATTTCGTCTGACCAATTATCTCCATTTTCTTTATTTTTATGATTACATTTAGAACTTTTGCGAAATCTCCATTATTGTGGAAACGCAGGGCGTTTACATGATTCGCCAGTTTCCGGAATTTTTTTGTTTCGTTTTTTAAAATTTCGCCCGACCAACTATCTCCATTTAGGGTACTACAGCGATTATACGTGAAACTTTCGCGAAATCTGCATTATTGTGGAAATGTAGGGCGTTACACGGTGCGTCAGTTTCCGCAATATTTTTTTTTGTTGTTTTCTAAAATTTTGCTCGACAAGTAATCTCCATTTAGGGTACTATAGCGATTATAGGTGAAACTTTCGCAAAATCTGCATTATGGTGGAAATGCAGTGCATTACACGTTCGATATTGTCCTTAATTTCAGTATGTTTCTTATTTATTAGTTTTTCACTTTTGTTCGACCAGTTATATCTCCATTTACGCTATTATAACGATTACATGTGGAACTTTCGCGCAATCTGCATTACGGTGGGCATGCAGGGCGTTACAGGTTTCATCATTTTTCGTGATTTTTTTAGATGCAAGGCATCTCTTACACTCGGGCTGTCCCGCGTTGACCGGCGTAGTCCGCACTCCTCATTACGCATTCGCAAACTCTCCTCCGTTCTTCTCTCCGACAGCTGTGCGTTAGGCGCTCTCTCCGGCTCATTATCATAACAACAGCTGGCGCGCTTCGTATACGTTCGCATTTTCTCCGGCGCGCTTGTGCGCGCATGTGTGCGCATGCGCAACTTTCCTCCGCTGTCTCCTCTCCTTCAAGCGCGCATATAAAGCGGTGAGCACTCGGCGCCCGTTCAGTTAAGCGCGCGCTTTCGCTTGACACAGTTGCTCGACTCCGCTTGACTTTGCTCGTGCTTCGCTTGACGACGACGACTCCGTTGAATTTTCCGATGAAGGCGGTCTTTACGTACTTGTTTTTTAAGGTTCACTACACTTCAACCACATTTTGGTAACCAACATAACGGAAACGCGAATTGAGCCCCGTGAGATGCCTTGCATCACCCCAGGGTTCCCCTCGTGGGAAGGTGGCGGAATTTTTAAGTGCGAATGCACTTTATAAGCGACCCCGAACCTTCCGCCGTCCGCATAGCAACAGCTGCGGGTGCGCGCGCGCTTTTCGTCTTCCTTAGCAAAGGGGGAGATGGGCGCGCGCTGCCTGGCCGCTGACATGGCACATACCCACGTGGGAGATTGGCCAGGAATAAGTGCGAATGCACTTCTTAAGCGAGCCTGAATCGTCCGCCGCCGTAGTCCGCACAGCAACAGCTGCGGGTGCGCGCGCTCCTCGTCTTCCTTAGCAACGGGGGGAGATTTCCAACGCGTGAGGGCGCTCGCATAGCGCCTCCTCTCCCCCCTCGCCTACTCTCCTAAAGCCCCTTTACTACTCTCCAGCTCGCAACACCCTCTCTCGGCGCGCCAGCCAGGCCACTACACTATATATAAAAAAAACAGCATCCGGCGCCAGGTTTCGATCTGCGGACTTTGCGGCCGCAGCGCGACGCTCTACCGACTAAGCCACGGACGCGACGCTGATATCAGTGTTAGTAACGCGCCTTATATCTTTAACGCATTCAAACTACGTCAGCGGCGTGCGTTGGCGACTCAGCGGCGTTATAGCGGCTTGATAACTGCGTGGTGTACACGTGATACTACAAACCCGCTAGTTCTGCATTCTCTCACGTGACTGCGCCTCCTCTCCCTTCACTCCGGTCGGCGCTTCGCAGCTGCGGTGCGCTGCGGTGCGGTGCGCTCCTCCTCTCGAACATACACGTTAATTCACCAAGATTTCCGCAGAGGGACAAACGAGGCGTGTTAAGCCGAACGTGATCACGAGGGGGTGTTAATGTAACTAACGGGCAAAATGCCACCAAACTTCAACAAACTCCCCCTCATAGCATCACCCCGTGCTTCGCACTTCCTCATACTCCCCTTCGGGGAAATGCGGGGGAATTTTTCTGTTTTTTTTTTTGTTAGCTTTTCGAAATTTCGTGCAACCAGTTATCCTCATTTACGGTAGTATGGCGATTACAGGTGAAACTTTAGCGAAATCTACAGTGTTGTTGAAATGCTGGGCTTTACACGGCTCGCCATTTTCTGTAATTATTTTATATTTTTTTTTTTGTTTTTCAAAATTTTGTCCTACAAATTATCTTCATTCACGCTATTATAACGATTATGGGTGGAGCGTTCGCGAAATCTGCATTATGGTGAAATGCAGGGCGTTACATGTTTCTGCATTTTCCGTATTTTTTGTATTTTTCTTATTCTTTAGTTTTTCAGAATTTCGTGCAACCAGCTATCTCCATTTACGGTACTATAGCGATTACAGGTGTAACTTCCCCGATATTTTGCTTTTTTGTGGACATGCAGGGTGCTACACTGTTCTTGCTGTGGGGGTAAGGAATGCTACTTATTAATAAAGGACATTAATTATTGTGTGAATTTTTATTGTCTGTGTTATTGTGTGCAATGCTGCGATATGGTATTTCATTATTGTTAATAAGTGCCCTGTTTGTCAAATGTAGTTAGGTGCAGAGGCCCTTGTCAGGCTGCAAAGCCTATATAGCCTCTGCTCCCGTCCCTGTAAAGACTCAGGACAAATAAATTCTTCTTCTTCAGTAACCGAGGCATGAAAATCATGTCAGACATTGAGCAGACCCTCCTTCGGTACATAGCTGTAAGCTCGAAAGACCAAGAGAAGGCTTTCAGGCAGCAATACGAGATGCGGAACACGTGCTTGAAAGTGTCCAAAGAACTCAAGCCCACTTCAAGCCCAGGGACAGGGAACAAGGGGTCAGTGAGCTCCCGATCGAGCAGGACTATGACCGATTGAGCATGCCCAACGACACGTTGGGTAGTATAATAACGTCGATGGGACTGGACTCAAGGCTGTAGTGAAGGGCGCCGCAGATTCTGCAGGAAGTGACGTCTTCGACTGCGGAAGGGCACACCGCGCCTCCGAAGTGCAGGACCGAGATTCTCCACGAAAGGGTGCGCAACTTTGATGAGGGCATTCACGACTGGAAGAATAGTTCGTCGGGCACAAGAGATATAGAAGGATTTGAAGAAATCGTCGCCAAGGTCGCCAACCTGAAGACGAAACTCGATAACTTTGATGTCTGCAGGGTTATCTCCAAGGAACCAAGGATGCCCTGGGACCGATAATAACGACACTACAAAAGAGCTGGAAGAGCCCCGGACAAGCGTCTGGATTCGCTTTATACATGATGGCAAAGCGTCTGGATTCGCTTTATACATGATGGCAGCGCGAATGCCTCCAAGAATTTCGCAATGAACTTATTGCACATCAATGATGGACACTAATTACATTGGAAGGTGTCAATTTTGAAGATGAAGCACCGCAGGAAAAAAGGTGAAGAATGGCTCTTCTGTTAGTTTGTGTACTCAATTTTGCGCCGACCGATGCGCACTTTCTACACTACTCAGACACAAACATGGTTTCTGTATTACTGGCCGGCCCAGATCCTGTTACAAATTCAAAGCGACTGGGAAAAGAGCAAGATTACGAACTTATCAGGCACGGATATCACGCGTAGGGCGGGGGGCTGCTATCATGATCATTCGCCGATTCTCGCTGCTTATGAGGACGCAATAAAGTGGACCTCTATCTACGACTCCCGCGGCCGTGTCTTCATCAATTACTTCTCTTTGGGCTTAATTTATTATGTTCTTTATATTACTGCTGATGCTTAATTGAGGGGAAGCAGTCTGTGAATGTTTTATGTAGTTGCTACCCATACAGCGACACTCAATGTGTTCGATCTCCCTTAAGGCTTATTGAAAGACCGCGTTTGAAGCCCTCTGAAGTCCAAACGCATACTTCCGCTCGTGCGTTGTGCTGCTGGAGTGCAGCAGAGACAGTAAAACCAGAAAGTGATGCTCTAGCGGCCTTCGACGCCAACCATAACAAATGCTTTTCATTACTTTCGAAACTAAGTGCTTGCTCATGAAACGGCAATGCCCTGATCCGAAATGCTGGATATGCATTAATACCTGTGCTCTCCGAATTCGTATTTTGGCGCTGTCGATACTCCGAAAGCCCCCGGTGCGCTCACTCAGAATTCTAGTTACTGGTAGTCTTGCTTACGCAAATTTTGTTTACGTTTTCTCCTGCAGGATCAACCAGATGTTCCAGCATGACTTGTACTTCCAGAAGTCTTACTGCGCAAAGGGCGGGAAATTAAAGGTGGACCCGAATAAGGCGTGTTACATATGGCGAAGCACACGAAGGAACTACTGAGGTAGCCCAAGATTATGCCCAACGCAAGCGCACCGGCCAATAAAAGAGAAGGCAGCAGCAGACTTGCGGTGCTCATTTCATTTTACTTGACATAGAGGACGACGGGTGCACGGAGCTCCTCGAGGCTTTCATGGGGATGATTTCCTGAACAGTGCTCGGCAAGGTTAATATAAAATTTTGATCAAGCAACAAAGAACACAGACACGATGCACATGGAGTTACAAAGCTAAATGGTTGTCCTCAAATATCTTTTCTTAGCAAACCACTTCATCATATGTACTAAAGCTCCTCATGGTCATAGTTTTTTTCGTGTATTTTGTCACGAACGATAATACCCGGGGAGAATCTAGCGTTGAAGATCTTACCCCTGGATATACAAAGCGACAACTCCTTAGACAAGACTGCACATTTATTTGCAATGATGGCAGCATATCCGGAACAACTCTGTTAAGCTCAAGAGGCCGTCAGACGACTGGCGTAAGTCCGCCAAACAATCCCTCATTCGTGATGTCTCTTCTCCTAGATTTTATTCTTCTCGACCCTCAGGAAACTTGGTGACTACTCTGCGTCGGGTCGAAGGTGGCTCCTGCCTTGTCCATTGCCGCATCGTGCGTCATCCATACCCGGCCACATTCTAGATTGCCCGGCGTGAGCAGTCGCCGCGTGGTACGCTGTCCAGAGAGGATCGGAAGTTTTTCCCCGACAGTCGCGGTACTAATCGCCTACGCCAGCTCCACAGCGGCCAAGCTGGCAGGCCTACACCTGGCCGCGGACAAGCTGCTAGAGCACCCCCCACCGGCGGCCACCATCTTTTGTGACCCCTGCCGGCGCTCCTCCGCCTGAGATATCCAGCTGCCTTAGCCTGATGAGGCATACGTGCAACGGGGGCGAGGCGGCCACCTCGAGCTTTCCCCTCGTTGCCAAGCTGCGCCCCCTGCTGGAAGACGCCTGCGGCCTCCGCCTGCAGTGGCTTCCCGTCCACGTTGGATACCAGGGAACGAGGCCGAAAGCAGCCCACGACTCTCGCATGGCCACAGTCTGTGCGTCCCTGGTGCGCTCTAATGTGGCCAGGGGTGTGTCATCAGGCGACAGGTGGCCACACGCCACCCCTGCAGACGTGTGGCCGTGCCGCGACTCCTAGCGGTTCCTCCTCCAACAAAACAAACGAAAACATTAATTCACAGGCTTCACATACCGACAGCCTATGTTCGTGCAAAAAAACACACACACACACACCTTAACTAACATAAAATATGAGTGCTTCCGTCCAACGTCGGAATGCAGCTCTGTACCACCTGAAGAGCACTAGCCACGTTTAACACAAACTCAACCGAAAATTGACAGCTGAACCGGGAAGCTGTAGTCTTTCAGCATCCTTTCCAAACGAAAAAAGCCACACGCTACGCAGAAAACGTGCTATACCAAAAACAACGTTTTAATAAATTGAAATGAGCTTGAAAGTTAAGTTGCACATCAATTAAGGCAACTTTATACCTCAAAACTCGAAAGAACCAACCCCGCAATGCTATGTTGAAACTCGGCGCATAGCTTGAGACAATCTCCTGGCTGCCAGACTGACTACAAACGCTTTGGCGATTCCGGTAGCCCGCGTGGAGCCAGAGATTGCTCGACTAGAGAAAACCGAACACTATCTGGCACCCCCAGAAGTGATGTATAGAGCTACCCTAGAAAAAAGCCCTGGAGATTACTATGATCCCTAATGCGAAATTTCTGCGCAGCGTGAACTGCAGTCTTCTCGGTCATGGCGCATAGCTGCTGCGTCTCGGGAAGCGCGTGATCAGCGAACGCGCGGCGGCGCGCGCTACTCTGCCGTTACCTTGCAGCAGTGTTGTACACGTTCCTCTAAAACAGGAACGTTCCTCGATCCTTCCCAATTTTGAAACGAGTTCCCGTTACAAGTTCCTTTATTGCGAAAGGAACGCGTTCCAGTTACACTTCGAACATTTTAACGTGTCGTTACATTAACGTTACATTTCATTTTTTTAATTAAAATATGGTGCCGGATAATCCCGAGGCGAAATAAAGTGTGCGACTTAAAACTCGCACAAAACTACGTATATTTTACGAATAGGAACACCGCCGGCACCAGATTATCTGGAGATAAAAAGAATCCGAAGAAACGCTCCTAAACAATTTTTTGCAGTGAGCCCTGGACAAACTCCAGACGTGCCTAACTCCGATTTTGGTGCTCGTCTATTATGGGTGCAACACATATGGCACTTTCCACTTCGGTCTTACGAATGTGCAGTAAGGTTACTGCACTTCAGATGTGCAAATAGAAGGTTACATGAAGGAACATAATTAAATTTTTTGCATAGGAAACTGTGTCGAAAGGAATAATACGTAGGCGTTTAATGAGTGGTTATTACAATATTGCAGGTTATTTAAAATGCTTTACAGGCCCTGTGCAGGGAATTTAGTAAGGGGGTTACAAAAGTGACGCTTTGCGGGTCATACAGCACAAATTCGCGAGTAACAAAACACAACAGAACAAGTAATGGCTACAAGGTTCATAACACAAGGTAAAGTCAAGAAGAAGAAGAATAAATAAAGTCAGCAGCGTAGTCACACATGAAATCTACGCGCAAGGATTACAATGTATAGCGAACATAATCAGGGTAGTAGATAAAGTAAACAACCAAACATAGCCAAATATGTGGACGCGACGCACAAATCAGTTGCTGTGGTTAGAAATACGCATAAGGGAAAAGCACAGGAAATAGCGCGGAGCATAATCACATGCGTTAAAAACATTTACACTATCAAAGCACAGGTTGCAACCGACCAACTAAAGTAACTCTGAACGCTGGCCGTCCATGTACGGGCGGCCTCTCTCAGGTATTGTCCATGCGGCACGCGACGAAATTATGCACAACAATGACGAAATTCCTGTCCTTTGTCAACACGACGCGTGCAATACAAAAGGTCCTGGCACTCCCGTCGACCCGTTTTTGTCGACCCACAGACTGCGCCATGACGAACTGCATGCGTACTCTGCAACTTCGAGCAGTACAGCAACCCGAGACACGGCGACGCGCCCAGTCCTATTCATAGCCTGTAATACTTCGAATGACCTCACAGCGAGTGCAACTCCCCCGTCGGCACCCCACGGCAGACAGTGTCGGGCCCTTTTCACCCATCTATCGTCCCCTTAAAACCTCAGCATAGCATAGCAATGCGACCGCGGCTCGCGCGCACAAATGCGGTAATTACCCCTGACAATATACAGATACGGTAGTTTCGACTTAGACAACCTTTCCTCCGCAGGGAACAATTCTATCGGCCAGACGCACATCCTGGCCTTTCCAGAGAAACGATGAAAGGGGAAAAGCATTCTCGCGGCTGCGCTATTCACCCGTCGAACGCCGCGTAAGCTCCGTCGGCATGAAAGCAAGCACAGGCTGCGGCCCGCTGCGTGGTTATTCTTCTGCCTTTGACTTTCGAGGAAACACGTTCCGCTGAAGGGCGCGGTCAAACTGGCCAGCTTGTAGGAAGCGAAACACACTAGCGACCTGTGGATTTTTGTACTCGAGGCTTGGCATCAAAAACAGCCACATCCTAGCAATGTAACGTTTGCAGAAGGAACGCCGTTCCTGCCGTTCCTTGATAAACCTAACGAGTTACCGTTACAGTTCCACCGACCGTTAATGGAACGGTGGCGTTCCTCCGTTCCTCCAAAAAGGAACTAGTTCCAGGAACGCCGTTCTATGTAACGCCGTTACGTACAACACTGCCTTGCAGCCCGTCGCCGCCGCCGAGCATGCTATTGAAAATTGTGTTTGAACCTCCCGCGCAAATGTCACGTGGTTCTGATGAGGCGCGAATGCAGGAGGAATGCCGGGTGAAAGTGTGAGGGTAGGGCACTCCTCAGCGGCTACGCATCGCGAAAGTGAGGGGGAGGCAGTGAGAGATCCCGCCAAAGCAGCGCATGCCGCCTTCCCCCTCCCACTTTTGCCAGACGCTCGTTTTCTTTCAACCTTCTGCGTCTCCGCTCAATTTCAAATGACGAAGTCCGAACAGACTGAAATTATGTCTTAGCCCAGCTTGTTCGCACGCAACTACTCGCCCCACAGCTTTGCCCCGAAACTCACCTTTTCGACGCGTCTCAGTAGACGGGGCGGAGGGTTGTGGTGAAGTATTCTAAACAGCTCCGTGGCACCAGACGGTCGTCCAGTTGGGTGGGCCGCACGCTCATACGCGTGCGCTTGAAGAAAGGCGTGACAAACGTTCGAAGGAGCAACATTGCCGAGCGCAGAAAGGGTTCAGAAGTCTCGCTCACAGTAGGCGACCGGTCACGACGCACTAAAAGCATAGAGACGAAAAGCTAAAACGCCACTTAAATGTCACGTGTTTTATCTTTCTCCGCGTTCCTAAGTGCCACCAACGGCGCACAGCTACTGGGTGCCCAGCGTCTCTACTTTCACTCCGTCGCCGCGTCATCTGCTTCTAGAACAAAACTTGAGCAGTAAACAAAGAGTGATAAAGTTGGCAGGACCGAACACCTAATGAGCCGTGAGCAAGGCGAAGTCACCGCCGAACCGTGACCGGGCAGATTTGCTGACGTTGCATCGGTGGCGTCTGCTACGTTCGCACGCTTCGGGCCCGCAATCGCATTCCTTAGTTCGGTCTTCCGCGGTGTGCGATTTTCTGCTGGACGATGTGATGACGCTTCTGCACTTTTCATTGCGATTTTCTGCTGGACGATGTGATGACGCTTCTGCACTTTTCATTAAAGCAAAGCTTTGTGTCGCACTTGTAGCAGTGTCGGAAAAACCGCACTGCAGAAAAGCCACGTTTACTTCAGGAAAGCCAACTTTACACGATGGGTATCTACAAAGGGCTCATCAATTACAAACCACATAAACAATGAAATGTCTTTACATGCAGAACGAATTCTGTTACGGCAGACGAATTCATTGTAGCCCCATACGGTTGAACGATGATGATGATGATGATTATGAAAGTATTCTCTGACAGGCGCACAGATGGCACGTTGATCACGCTTAGCCAATGGGAAGCCCAAATCGACGAACGCTGAGCTAGCAAAATCGGCCCATTCAGATGACGCAATGACAAACTAATAGATACAAAATCATATCACACCCGGTTAGCTCAGCATTGTCGTAGATTAGGACTTTGGCTGATTGGATTGCGAACTGTGCCTTTGTATCGGAGAAAGCTTCGCGTTTCAATGATCTTTCTCCCAGAAAAGGACGTTAGATTTTTCAATATATCTTTTAGTTTTCAAGTTATTGTAAAACTAAGAAAACCCCAACATTTGGATGTCGCTAACAATTCCATATAACCCCACTGATAACATGCAATTGCACTACAATAGCCGCCATGGAAACCCTAAAGGGGCCGTGAAGACAAAAAAAAATAATTTGTTTTATTCAGAATATTTGGTGTTCTCTAATTCCCCAAGCCCTTAGCTTTCCCGCACAATTGTGTATTTCGTCACGACAGCGAACACGTGCACAGAGAATGTGCCTAAAACAAACGTTAGTGTGTTTACAAAGGCTGATGGGTACGGCGAAACGTCTGAGTTGATGCCTTGTTTATTGTCTGCCTCCATAGCTGGGAGGATGATACCGCTCAACGAACACTCTCCGCAATTTCTGTACTTCTGACCGGATTTGTGCGTGACTTACTTTGTTGCGGTTGATAGTAATCATTCGTAATAAATTGGGCATTCTCGATAAACAGGGCCGTGGAAGTGGCGACGTCGAATTATACCGGTTACCAGTGTCGTGTCAGACAAGGCCAAGGTGCCCGACGGCTGTGCAGTTTTTCGACCGGCATAGTGCGCGCCGTAAGCATTGCACGGTGCGCGCACTGGTGCGCCCCGTAAGCGCTGATGTGTACGGGTTCGTGGGCAACTTTCATTGGTTACCCCATTATACTTACTGCTATAAAAAGAATGTGCACTCACTTTAAGGGCAACTAGCTCGTTTCGCGCTGTTATAATAATCCCTATTTAATTGGCGCTGGATTCTGCCGTCCACATCCAATCGCAACGAGCTGCCCATAACACGCCATGTGTTTAGTGCGGAAATGTAGCTAGGGTGTCGCATGCCTGCTCTCTATTTTCATCATTATACCTCTTATTTTAGTGAATTAAGCGCTAAGAGTGGTGCCAGTGCTACTCTAATGAGGCTATCTTTCGCATGAACCAAGCTTGCATTTTGCGTTCATGGCCCCTTTAAGTATGGTTAGGCAGCGCTGTTACCATAGTGCGGCAAAATCTCTTTGAAATTCTTCTGAGCACACAGGCAAACAGCCTAGGCAGCCCGAGCGTCTGCTCCGGGCAGGAGCCAGCCAAGCCTCCCAACAGAAGACATGGAAGAGGGTGGGGGAGGTTCGCTGTGTGGCAGCAGTAACCGAGGGAGAAACTCTCAGTGGTAGTGAGGAATAGTGCGGTGTGCGCCGTAGGAGGGGCACTTTGTGGAACCACAGAATTCACGAATGCGGTGTAAAATGCGGTGAGTTAGAAAGAAATGGGTGTGAGCTTGGCGAACACAGTCTGGGAGCGAGCAAGGCAGTAAGTTGGGAAACGTATGCTAGTCCTCTCTGGAAACCGCGTTTACCCTAGAATTGCCGTTCATACTGACGTGGCCAGGAACCGATTTACAGCTGAAGGTTGGTCATCTCGATCGTGAAGAGATGCTGACGGCATAGGCGTAGGAGAAAAAAACGAAGATATATAAAGACGAAGGGAGAAAAGACGAAGATATATTTTACGCATTTTATTCTGCGATATTTGCAATTTGCACAATAAAATTTGAGGAATATTGTGGGGACATTTCTTGCACGAGCTAGGGTGTAGTAAGTGGCTTGTTATGATCACGTTAGGATTATTTTGACCACCTTGGCATTTCGCTTGTACACCCGAATTATGCGCAAATTCAATTGTGTGATTCGGGCGGCAGTCGCAGTTGTCTGAAAGTGCTTTGTGAGTTCATAATTAAATGCAGATAAAATCGCGCAATGCACCTGGTTGATCGCAGCCACATGCTTACCTTCATTGTATGCTGCGTGGTTTCTACTTATACTAAACTTGGAGAACCCAATTACCCATTGGTTCCGCTGAATGGAGATCAAACTAATTTGCGACCACAAACTCGGTGGGAGCATAACACCGTGGCTTCAAGGCCCATATGCAATGCGCTCACCCCACCATTTGGAGGCTATTCGAAGTGCTGCAAAATGGGGACACCGTGCAGCTCCACAGGTTCGGGCAGATCGAGATGGGCCACTGTTCAAACAAGCTACGAAGTACGCCATGTTGGCTGAGTGACTGGAAACGCTCGTCATGGAATATAGCCGGAACGCCTGCCAGAGATTCATCAAAAATGTTGCCCGAAACATTTCGTTATGCGCACCCCGGAAAATAAATGCGGTCCACTCTATCTTCGTTGTCTTTTCTTCCGTCTGAAGGCAAGTGAAATCGCGCTTTGGCCTGAACACGGGAATGACTGGTATTTGTACGCACAATCCATACACCCTCTGGCAGCATTTAGGAGAGATAGAAGCTGCAGCTTTCAAAAAGTCAAATTTTTAGATTTCTCCACGAGAAAAATCTGCCGACAACAATATTTGCAAGTTTATTTTAGCTTCACAGCGCTGCCCAAATAAAACACTTCATAAAATGTTCCGCATTTTCGGGAGCAACATAATGTTTGTAAAGCTGCTTTCTTGGAATAGTGGAAGTGGGGCTTCTATTTAGAGAAAATTACTTGTAAAATATATCGTACCCACAGGCTGGTTGCCTTAGCTGATGTGCATGCGGCAGACAAGAGCGAATCCACATTATAATGTCTTGTCGCAAATAAAAATATCTGCGAACGGATTAAATAGTTGGCTGCATAACAAGTGTTTCCTGAGGGAGGCATTAAACAAAAATATAGACATGCTCAAAAACCAGACATGGCACCAATGTATAAAAGTGCAACCCCTGCAGTAGATTTTTGTCCCCGCCCACATTACGCAGAAATATAGAATGGCTGTCTAGAACAACTGAGCACCAGATAATGTTTTCCACAAAGTTCGCGCTCCGAAACCGGAAGCGCACCTAGCAGACAAACACAAGGCCGTTCGTTTCACGGTGCCTTTGTGATGCTAACGGATTGTTTCAGGGGGAGCGACTACGTGTTGCCTGTATTAAAAATGCGACTTGCAATTACTCATGATAACGCCTGAGATAAAACTCCCTGCGATTACGTAGCCGTTTGACCCATCAAGCGTCGTTCATTTGTTTCTGGGTAATTACGTTAAGAAACTCGGTGTAGTGATAGAGCAACCATATCACACCGTCTTTTTTTTTCCGAGATGTCTACGTTGATTGAGATCACGACAAAAAGAAATGCAGACGAGCGAGCCATATACAGCTCCCATCCAAAGAAAAACTCCTTACCACCGATTTCTCAAATCTACAATGGTGGTCACACATCGCTGAATAAACCAAAAACAATAATTGCAGGAAGAAACGCACAAAAACGCAGATTGACAAACACTTTGCACGTTCTTCTTCGCCATTCTGCTAAAAAGCGTCTAATTGATTAAAAAAGAAATAGTGATAATCAGTCGTTACAAAAAAATGAGTCAAGAAAACATGGTAGTGCAACTTATTTTTTATATGAAAGACTTTTGATAAGAAGTCGATAGAAAAAAACGAAATATTGTACAATAAGTTTGTCTGAAAGCAAAAAATATTCATGCTAATATTCCACATAAAAATACACATTTTTAAGGCAAGCCCGCAATAACCATGGGCTGGCCTGAAATAACGCAGGATTGCGAACAAGAACATCGGTAATAAATGAAATACGAATTGAGGGCTGCTTAACCTAACGTCAACAAACCTCGCAGGGTAAAACACTCGCCATAACTCGTCTTTGTACCGAAACGCCCCCGTCCCGAAACGTCCATGTACCGAAAAGACTGGAGCTGGTTAAAGAATTTCTGTGGATTTTTCTCTTGCGTTCAGGAAAAACCTCACCGTGTTGAAACTCCCTAATTCTCTCTTCCATTTGTTTTGATGGACCTGGAGATTATATGTGCTCGCATCATTTTTTTTTGTATTCTAGACAAACTAGAATAAAGCGAAACCTTCTTTAACACTTTGTCGTGTACGTTAACTAACGTGTTGAAGAGCGGTAAAAATTTTGTAAAGTTACCTCTGGGTGCTTCGCAATAAATTTCGGGAAATGTGGTGAGATGATGTCCGAGCCTGCAGGAGGAAAAACTCCTGAGCTTCTTCCGGTGATCTTCTGGCTACTGAGCTTTTAGCCTGGGATCTCCTGTCTGATTCCCCCGCCTGACAGGTTTTACCGTCGAGTGCGAGCACCCCCTCCAGTTCTAGAAAAAACTGCCTTGGATGCCATCAGTCTGCCTATCTGTAACGTCTGCATTCTTAGAAAATAGAGCCCCATGAGTGACGCTTCCGCACGTCCGTAATCACCATTCCCTCGCTATTATACCTAACACCTCACTTCTGAATATTTTTAAACACGCTAACCACCAGCTTGTTATATATTGCAAGTTGGGATGACAAGCAGTTTCACGGCCGTGCGTTTCGACTATAATGCCGATACGCATGATTTTTTTCCACAAGAAGCTGCAATAGAGTATATGTGGAAATCATTTCCCGCGGCGAAGTGCTTTTCATGTACTATATAGGTGAAGGGTAGCAGAAAGAGAATCCCCCCTCCCCCCCGGCTGGCCGGACGGAGGGAGGTCCACACGAACTTACCCAACAGGGGCGTCGCTCCCACCGGAGAAGTTCGATTGGGGCACGCGGCCCGTTGCCCGCATGTAGTTGACGCCTATGGCTGACGGCGTAGTGCAGGTTATTTCGAATGGCGGATTGCCTGTGAAAATGCAAGTGGGGTGTTGATAGGGGTTGCGAGAATGGCGTGTTCAATGCCAAGAGAGAGTCGTGCTCAAGGGAGGTAGCGTCTTGTGGGTAAGGCGTTTGTACGGAGACCGGGGACGAGTGGCGTAAAAACGCTATGGTACCCGTCTGGGCAGTGGCGGGCTCCTGTAAAGAATACCGACGATCTCTGCGTTTGTGAATTGGGCACAAGCTTCGCGGTGGGATTGCGGCGTTGTACACGGCCGGTGGCATGTCTATAGGGATTCTTATATTTAGGTGTTCTATGCTGACACGTGGAAACGTGGTCCAAAGAGATAGAAGTGTTGGAATTGGGGGAAGGGAGCATCTGTAAGAAGTCTTCACCCTGGTGTAAGACACGTCTCGTGGCGTTGAAGTCGAGCTTGTTGTTGTATCCGAATTGGTTCTTTGATGGTGTTATACTCGACAGGGTTGATGGTAGGTGCGTAGTGGGACACGCGAAGGGCTGTACGGTAAAGCTCATTGAGAGGTTCCGTTAGTTCGATATGTTGAATACACGTTGGGTGGAGGTATGGTAGCGTATATCGCATGCGGGTCACGGTACAAGTGCACATTAAGTTAAGGAGGTGGTGTTCGCGCAAGCCGGTTTGGCAATTTGTGACGCGGTGCAGGAGGTGCAAATTTTGAGCGTGTGGTTAGAAGTTTGCGATATGAACAACCGGATTACTGATGCGTAAGGCCTTGTTTTGAATTTGGGTGTTATCAACGAAGGTGCTGATGACGTCATGGTCAGGTGATGTGCCTTTCTCGCTGGTCATCAGCACAAGGGTCGACTTGAAAGGACAGAGAGAAATGCCTTGGGTACGAACAGAATTCTGTGTGACTAGAGATGCTTGTTGAAGAGTTTAGTCGAGTTGGGCGGGGCTACAGTGCGAGGACAAGATGGGTGTATCATAGGCGTTGATCGAGTAGGAGAGGTAGGGGGCAAAATCAAGGAGATGAGGCAATTGGGATATATATAGTGCTAGAACATAAAAATTTGGAGAAAAGATTCACCCCTGTTGTGTGCCAGAGGTTAGATAAAAATTCACCATCTTCCCGTAGGGGAACCCTGAGTAGTATGCGAAGCAGCCATGGAGTCGATTAGTCGATCGCGGTGTTGCGGGAGGAGAATTAGGGGAGCGGAGCGCGCGCGCACGTCATTTATACCGTGGAGCTACAGTGGCGCCCCCAGCGGAGTATGCAGCGGCTACCGTCGCGTCTCTAACCCTAAGCTTCGTCGCATTATCGCGCGCGGAGCCGCAGGTGTTGCCATTCGTTGCGCAATCCCAGAGAGGAGAGGAGCTTCGGAGAGGAGAGGAGGAATGCCTCGCATACTACTCAGGGTTCCCCTACGAAAAGATGACGACGGTGGTTGAACGCGAAGCTATCTCGTGATTGGATTCTTTGGTTGGCCAATCCCTAGGGGCATCCTGCCACAGTCATCGTCAGCGGTGCCTGGCCAGGCATGCGCAGTGGGGGTGAGGACGGCGGACAACAACGACAAGGGAGGGAGGGACACAGCCCCGAGCATGAGGTGCTTCGCATCTAGAAAATGCACTGACGATTACTATACTCCCTAACTTGAAATTGGGGCGCAGCGTGAGCTGCAGTCTTCTCGGTGACGGCGCACAGCTGCTGCGTCTCAGGAAGTGATCGCGTGATCAGCGAACGCACGGCGGCGCGCGCTACTCGGCCGTTGTTTCGCAGCGCACCGCCGCCGCCGGCCAGCGTGTTGTGGCAAATCGTGTTCGAACCACCCGCGAAAATGTCACGTGGTTTGGATCAGTGGCGAAAGGAATAGCGTCAGGGGAAAGCGCGAAAGGGAGGGCGCTCCTTGGCGGCGGCGCATGAAAGAAGAGTGAGAAAAAAAAAAGAGGGGGTGCAGTGAGAGATGACGCCATAGCCGCGCGCGCCACCCTTCTCTTCACCCTTCGCCCGACGCTCCTCTCCGTTTCCTTTCTGCCTTCGCTGCGGCGTTCACTCACTCGGTTACGCGGATATAAACAGATGCCGACCCTGTGAATTCCAGGTAACAACTGCCAAAGGGCTGCACCTTAAAATTTGGCGGATCCCACAGCATATGTGGGAATAGACGTAACGGGAAGTTCTCAGTGGCGTTTACAGTATCATTAAATGTCGGTGTTCTGAACTGCACATTGGAGTTAAAGTAGCACTATTTGAGGGATTGCATTGACATGTGGGCATAACTTGGGTGAGGCGAAAGTGCGTGTGACATTTTTGTTCTGCTTGTGCAATCTGGGCGTAGTTCTAACGACGCTCGTCGTCTTTCATTGCCGCCATGCATTGTTGCCGTGACTCACGTTGTCTAGCCAGCACACCCAACATAGTTTCGCGATCTGCGCCACCTTTTAGCTGTTGGCGAAGACATTTCTGTCCGAGACACTTCTTTCTCGCCTGGTTGTTTTAGACGCAGCGGAAGCGCTATTGAGCAATTTTGCTGACGAGTATTCACGTGCGCCCTTTACGCTTTTCGGTTGCCAGTTCTAAGACACAAAAACTGGCAATGGCTCCGCCGATCCGCGGCTGAAATGAACTTCCACGGCTGCGGCAACCAATATTTTGTTGATGATGATGATGTTTAAAGTGCCCTCCCTGTTTTTATCGGGGCGTTGGCTATCCACCACCGACTTGCCTGTTTTATTCGAATCATTTGTTATACGCCTAACAAGCCTTATCGACTTCCTCCTTCCCTCGCCCTCGCCCCCTCCGCAGTGTTTCCTGTCTCAATCCCTCTCCCACACCTTTCCCTGTCCTTGCCAACTGCCCCCCCCCCCCCCCTCCGTGGTTCTAAACTCTCATATGTTGGATTAGTCCGCTTGCGTCCTCATCTCTTCCGTACTTTCCTTCCACTACTAACACGCGGGTTGCAGGTGCGACTAGGACGCCGCCGCCGATGCGAGGTCAGACCGCCCCTGCCCAGGTTTGGAAGGTACGGTCGGTGGACTGCTCCAGCCGCCTGTTCGTCAACTCTATGCCCCTAAGGTTCAGGGTCTCTCTCACCAGAAATCCCAAAGCCTCTATTAACAGCGTGTCCTCTTTATCCCTCCGTGGATGTATGTCTGTGCAGTCGCGGAGACCAGTGCACCATTTGATGGCTTTGTGAGAAACTCAGGATGCTCTTTCTTGCCACCGGAGACGGCCATGCCTCCAGACCACCCTCCTCTTACCTGGGATAAGCAGCTACTCGTTGTAAAAAAGGACAGTCGAGCTCTATGTCGATTAGACCGTTCTCAGGGCTTCTTTATTAGAAACATGACGATACAAAACTAAAACTGGACAGCTGAAATCTTAGAACTAGTCTAGTTTAAAAAGCATAAAGTGGTGAGTACAAGTGAAGACATGTTGACATGGCGAAAAAAAATAGTGCACTATGAGTGATGTCAGCGACACGACAGGTCGAGGGTGGCAATCAATTAAGCATCACAAGTGGCTCTCAGCAGCTCAGCTCATCCACAAAGAGAAAAGATGGGACCGCCAAACAGCGCAACAAGTACATTGTTGGATGTACTTTTGCCTCATCACGCAGAACGCTTGGTGGTTTAAACCTCTTCAGCAGTGCTGCACCGTGCGTCGAAGACGTCTTTTCACACCACGTGCCTTGCCGCTCCTGCTAGCGCATCCTGCGGGCAAACAATTATAACTGACAGAATCGCATGCCGGGTGGTTGGTATGGCTTGTTATGGTGCAGTTGGTACCGCTGCATCATGTGCCTCCAGAGTGAATTAAACGAAGAGGACATGAAGAAAAAGGTGAGGGTGTGCACGCGAAGAACAAATCGTAGCTAACTGGAGCCTCGATCCGGAGGCTTTTTATTGACTTTTATTTGTCGGGTCTGCTACATGCCTCAACAATGTCTGCTTGCTTGGGTAGCGTTTCTTTTTAAAGCGAAGCTTTACTGTTCTCACTGATGGCGCCTGTACCGCGAAAACACCCCGCAGAATATCCAACTGTCTCTGGTGAAGATGATGAATGATCGTGGGTGAAGTGAAAGAAAAAAAAAATCCCGAGCCATCTCCACTAACGTGCAACCTGAGGAGGAGCGAAGCATGCAGCGTACAAGTTTATTCTTGGCGCCTTGGCGTTTTTGCCCACGGAGATGAAGCCGACGGGGAGTAGAGGCATACAGCTTTGCTGTAGAAGTCTCGTGTCCTTGAAGCACGAAGCGTTCTAGCGCGAGGCGTTGGAAAACGAGTGTCCGGGTGTGTCCTTTTAGTACGCGTTTGTTTTTTCACGGAGATGACACGTTCTAGCGCGAGGCGTTGAAAAACGAATGTCTTGGTGTCTTAGTACCGTGACTACATGAAACGACGACAGGGGACGCCGACAGCCCGAGCACCTAAGGGGCATCGCCCCTAAAACGCTCAGGGGCCGGAATCTAACCTGAGACCCTCGCGTTATGAAGCCGGCGTCTACCCGATGTCTCCATTTCGACATGGTTGAAGCGGTTTGGAAAACAGACGACAACCAAAGAATCCATCACGAGAAGAATGGCGTTGCTCTGCGTGCCGCAAGGTTGTTAGCCACAAGACGATAGGCCTAACGTCAAATCTTGGGTTTTAACACCTCAAACCGCACCCACTCAAAAAATTGCTCACTGAACGCCAAGCAGGAGGCACCGATTCGCGCCTTACACCCCGAACCCAAACGTTGGGCCTACGGAGTGCACACCCGAGAGTCGCTGTGGGTATTCTAGAATAGTACTGCGTACCTCCAGAGTAGCACATACTTGCAGTGTGGGATTGGCCAACCGAAGGATCCATCACGAGAAAGCTTCGTTCTACCATCGTCGTCGTTAGACGGAGGGTTGCATGATTTTGGTTTGATTAGCTCGTGTATACAAGTACACTTGGAAGGAAAATTCTGCTGCTCGATACTTTATCCCGAAAAAAACTTCAGTACTCGCAAAGCCTTGTTGATCTCAGCCTACACAACGAAGCCACGGAAGTAGTTCATCCTTTTTTAAACGTACGCTTACTTGCTTTCGCTTAAACTCACCGCAAGCAAGCAAAGTACCTTTTTGTACTTCCGCAATGATTGAACATGATCAGTACGTCATAGCGGAGGACATGAGGTGCTTTTACACTATATTTTCATAAATTTATTAAAGCTATAGACTCTCTTGCAACTAAATTAGTTGAAACACCTGTGTGCTGTCCAGGCCTTTGTTGTAAACACGCTGAATTTCCCGTAAAAGCTGTTAGCCAAAAGCTCGCCTTCATTCTAATTTCTAAACCACCATTGTATAAAGAGTTATTGTCCAGTATGTGCGAAACAAACCAGAAGCTAGCATTGATGAGTACCAAACCAGACAGTGGGAATTGAGGCACTAGCGCAGTCGCCTTGACAATGGAACTTTCATTCACCAGCGCGAGACCATCGAAAACGTCAAAGCAGGCAAGTCTGCATCCACAGCCTATTTCCGTGGCTTTGCAGTGAGCTTTAGAAAAAAAAAATGAAAGCCACCCAAGGGAAGAGCCCATCACTCTGTCAGGTATGTCCTCACGGCCGGGCCTCCGCGAGGTACGTACAGTCACTGTCGAAAGTTTATAGGCTATTGCAAATATTCATAGGCCACAAATAATTCAAAATACAAGCTTTCTTATCGTGTGAGCCCGAAGTGTTATATGCCAGAATGTTGTCGAGGACAGCTTTATTACCGCTACAAAATAATTCAGTCACACTTGATCGTCAAGCTTGGGCATTGTTCTCCTTTGTAACCCACAAGGTTTTGTCATAGTGTAGAAAATTTTGACAAAAAAGTGTACGTACTGGCAAGGACGGCACAAATCTGTTGAAATGACCATTCGAGTTGTTTTAAACCACACTCAAGCACACCCAACGACAGAAGAAATTAAAACAGTTCCACTCATTGTGAAAGCTGTCGGAAGTTACGAGCCGTGATTCGCCATACGGGCTGTGGCGCCGTTCTTCGCTCTTTGCT
This sequence comes from Haemaphysalis longicornis, assembly GCF_048455015.1. Taxonomy (NCBI): domain Eukaryota; kingdom Metazoa; phylum Arthropoda; class Arachnida; order Ixodida; family Ixodidae; genus Haemaphysalis; species Haemaphysalis longicornis. The sequence goes on along the minus strand of NW_027526422.1, from coordinate 46,796,971 downwards.
ACCACCCCTCACTATGTGCGGTTGGTTCGATGCAATTAAATTTTCCCGCCTTCGCAGTGCTCGCGCGGCTTCTCATGGGACAGCTCGCGTCCTTTTCTTTACCTTTTGTTGCTTGTGTTGCTTGGAACAACAGGATTGGGAGCTCTGTTCTTTTTGTGCTTGCTTTAATCTCGCACGTGCTTGAGCCTTTCTGCGCCATTTTGACCGCGTCGTCTTTTGTTCAGCGGCGACTTTTTTTTTCGCTTACTATCGTAAAAACCAACCCAATGAGCATTCCCAACTAAATGGACTCGAAGACTACCGGTTAATGACATTATTTGACCTCAAATGTACCTGCAGTTATTTTTGCGCTAAATAATGGGGACATGTATGACAAGAGCCGGCGGTTCGATGAGTTTTGAACGGTTCTGCTTATATAATACTCTTGATCAAGTATGCTCTTAACTCTTAGCCGGAAGGCTGAATCGAGGGACAAGCGGGTATCTTTCGAAGCCTTTGTTTGGGTGCGTGACGCCACGGCACTATGGGTCCGTGACGCCGCGTTACTGCGGTGGCTAGATAGCGTTACCGCGGACGAGCTACAATGACAGGCCGGGTTCCTGCAGTGCTCTATGCTTCAAATTAAATTATCGCCTGTTGCAGGCCCGTTATCGGTGCGTAATAACGAATACGAGACCTTCCCAATGTACCGACACCAGGACTAACGTTCGCAACGCGACGCACGCCACGCTACGCCATACGCGCACACATACCACAGCATCGGCATTCAGCTCCGTCGCCGCGCGTTGCTGATCAAGGAGGCCTTGCGTATGCACACGAACACCCGCTCTCCAAGCAACGCGCCAGAGCACCACCATGCCAACGTACTGCGTAGGCATGGCGCGTGCTGAACTAGCGTGTCCCCTTTCTTTTCCTCTATACTACCGTTTTTTTTCTCCGCCGTGAACGCTCGCCTCACTCAGGCTTCGGGCAACCTGCATACCGACTTTTATGATTTCAGCCACCTATGCTTACGTGTAAAAGAAGCGGCTACGCACAAGTAGTGGTTAGGGGTGCGATGGCAACAACGACAAAAAAGCAAACTGCATGCTATTCATTCTTTTCGTCTCATCGGCCACCCTCACCTAACAGGTTACAAGGTATAGCAGTAAGCGGACGTGTTGGTGGCCTCCCTCGACTTCCAAATTCTCCCTAACATGTATGCTGAAAACCAGGCACCGCTGTGTCTGTATAAAACGCCATTATGGGGGATGCGGTACTCCTCTGTCCAAGTACAAAAAGAAATCGACAATGGGATCCATGGCTTGGGAAGACCGAGGTTCGGGGGTCCCGGGAGGTAGCTGGTCAGGAAGACCGGCGTTCCGGCAACTAGGCGCCGGGCAGGTCACTGGGCCTTGGCCTCGTCGTCTTCGTCGTTGGTCTGCGTGCCGGAACTGCGCTTCGCAGGCTCCGACTTGCTGCGAGTGTGGTGCACGGTGTACTGGCGGTACTCGGGCGGCAGCGCACCCAGGATCTTTAGCTTGCCAGCCATGCTGTCCGGCACCGCCACGCTGTACTCCGGCTCCCACACCGAGCCTGAGAGAGAGAGAGAGAGAGAGAGAGAGAGAGAGAGAGAGAGAGAGAGAGAGAGAGAGAGAGAGAGAGAGAGAGAGAGAGAGAGAGAGAGAGAGAGAGAGAGAGAGAGAGAGCGCCAGTGTAAGCGTCGCACTCTTCTCGCAGCGGCATATACTGGCGTAGGCGGTCCACTCAACGAAACCGCGCACGGAGGTTGAGCACTCGGAGTGCAGCCCTACTGTAGAAGCACCGGTAGACAGGCACTTGGAAAGTTTCATTCCGACATATAATGTTGCTTGCATCATCAACTTAGAAAACTGCTTGAGCGGAAATGTAAAAAGCTGTGGTTGATTCCTCGGTCGTAGGGATCGGTAAAACACGAGAAAGTGAAATGTGCAGCGAAATTGCAGCTGAGCATGATTTGTGGGTCCGCGGCTGCCTTGTGGGTGTGCTTGGAGAGTGACGTCCTGCTGGCGGGTCGCTTCGGTAAAGGTGTACTGGCGTCATTTTAGTGACGGACAAGGCGTCAGTGAAATCTAGGGGTATCATGGCATAAAACACTTTCTTGTGGAAATAGAAAACCAAAAAAAGAGCGACCTTAAGTATCACGCACTCTTTAGTACCAAAGGTTGCTTCCTCGTAAGAAGACCCTGTGTGCAGGGGTGCACCCTTTACAGGCCATTTGCTTCATTGCACTGGCGTCACTTCCGTGACGGATATGACGTTAGCGAAGTCTTGGTGTACCCGGGAATAAAGCACTATCATGTCAATAATGCCAAGTATGAAGAGGGAGAAGCACAGAAGAAAAGGGAGACGCGATAAAGGGACACTTAAGGGACTTGTAAACATTGCGGGATTAATAGCGCAAATTTGAGTCTGGAGTCTCAAGGCCATGTTTCGACCACTCTCGTTGCGTTTACGTGACTTTATTCAGTAGAAAAAAAATGGCAGTATCTCCACTCCGTGGATGATGGCGAGGGTGCGGAGTACGGGGACTCGAAATGACATCCAAGTTGCGCCCCGAGTGACACCCGATTTGCTCCCCGACCGTCATTCAATTTGAGCCGGGAGTTGCGCATTGATTATACCCTAAATGAAACTGCAACTCACGGCTCAAATCGAATTTCGCGTGATAGTGGTGTGCACACGGATGGACGCGTACGGACATTGGGAGGTACTGAGGTACTCCGTCCTGTTACAGGCGAGGGAGTAAGCCGTTTGACTCTCGGGTACTGACTCATGGCCGTAGCCCAATGGGTAAGACGACTGATACTAACTCTGCCTGGTCTACCAGACACAGGCTGGAATCTTGCCGGTGCCTGTGTGATTTTTTGCGATTGTAAATGCTATGCTCACGGACCCCGACAGACATTGTGCGGTTCTGAGGTACCCCGCACCTAATAAATTCAAAAGTGTTGTCGTCCTGTCAGCATTCTCCTTTCCGATTTCCTATGACGTTTCGTGAGAAGTTAAAACAAGATGGCTTGGCTTGAGTGCGCTATTGCACGGCTCGCCGACCCTCCGACGGAATCAGAAGGCCCAGCGTTTAGTCTGCAGGCCGTTGGCGGGTCGTCGCATTTAGTTCGCTCAACTTAAACTAAGCCACGACACCTTTGTGACTGTAAGAATGTACATTCAGTTTGTTTGTTTGTAGACTGTATCAAGCTTTAAGTCCAAGTATCTCCACAAGCGCACATGCGACGCTTTGCTGACTGGTACGCTAGTAGAGGTCCAATTAAAGGCGGGAGTCCAATTAAAGTAGAAGTCCAATTAAAGGCGGGAGAAGAGTCAACGAAGCTGTTATAGGTACTAAGGAATCAAACTCAACCTAAACTTTTATGTACAGCGTAAGCGCTAAAAATAGCGACAGAAAACACGAAGAAAGAAGAAGTCTGTCTGTTGTCTGTCTGTCTATCTAGACAGAGAGACGGGACAGGCTGGACAGACAGACAGACAGACAGACAGACAGACAGACAGACAGACAGACAGACAGACAGACAGACAGACAGACAGACAGACCAAATTTTCGCGTTTAGTTAGTCCAACAAAGACTGAAATAAAACAATCGCATCGTGCGCGGCCTCTCACCGGAGCGCCAGCGGAAGAACTTGTTCCTTCGCCTCGGGTTGAAGGGGCAGCCAACTTCGCTCATCAGGTGCACCTTCCAGGCATCGTCGCCGGGGGCGAAGTTCTGGTGGCACAGCGGGCAGTGGTTCGCCTGGTGCGGAGGCTTCGCCACTGCGACACGCACACGGCTCGCGATGAGTTTGCACACATCGAAATGCCTCGCTTTTAAAGAGAAAGCTGTCGAAGTGGGACAGATTGCGTGCTGTCAAAAAACTAATGCACTTCCCCATAGACCGGATGGTCAACCGAAAAGCTCGGATAAGATATTTGGACACGTGGGGTGTGCGTAAAACCGGATTTCCATTGTGCTGTACAGCTACTTGGAAATCGCGGGAAAGGAATGGTTATAGATGAGACAATACATGCATCGATTATCAAGGAGTACAATAGTATACCTTTATCTCAAACCACGTATCGGTGTACATTTAGATCGTTCGCAGATGTTTTTATTGAGTGCACGAAAATCGTCGCATGGGTTCGTTCTTCATTTGCGATTTGTGTCTTTGAAGGTTTGTCGATCGATTGTACGCACTTTCAGCGGTTGTTGGACATACACACTTCTGACCACGTTTTGATTGGAGAAATCTTTCTCGTTTGGGTCAACTTTCTTTGAAAATGGGTGATAATTTTTTTCCTCTCGTATCCCTTGATAAAAAAGGTGCGATAATCGTTATAGTTTAGCTGACCACTGTTTGAGCCAAGAGAATTTCAAGTCAGCGGTGGAAACACCAAATTAAGACGTTCCAAACAGGATAGTAGCCAGGGCAGGGCCCCATTGTCAGTAATACTAAATTTGGTAACATACTTCCTTCTTGTCAACGTTGTTCAGCAAAAAAAAAAAAGCATTACTAGCCATAATAAATGCAAAATATCAGATATAAGTCTGTAGTGCTGTTTAAATTAAAAATAGACGCAGGCGTAATTTTTGCGATAGCAAACGAAAAGAAAGGCGTTGAAATCACTATTTTAACCAAAAATACAAAAAATGGCTCAGGCTGGAGACTTGGGATCGTGGCCCGCAGAAGTAACAAAATGTCCCAACAGGTGGCACGGCAGCAGTGCGAGCGCGGGAAAATTGAATTGAATTTAGCAAACCTTCACTGTGTTTATCACGGAGGGACGGATATAGGAGGGGAACCGCGTGATATGTTGGCGGGAGAGAGAGTAGAGGCAGTTGCATGGCAGGGGCGCCAGAAGACTAGCGTCTTGCGACGACATTTGCAGCGAAGAGAGCAGATACGCGGCCATTTTTTGTTTTTTTTTACAGTTTACCCAGACGCGATGAGAGCAGTTCAGCGAAAGGGAGGCGGCTGCCGCATGGGGAATCCGGATGCGTGTTGGTACTTTTATTGATGCTAATGACGCTACTACCCGTTTATCGCCAAACAAAGTTCGGTTGCCGTAGAAAACTGTGCACTCAACAATCGGCTGCCGACTTGACCTTTGATACAAGTGTGGCGTCAACTGCTTGAGGAACCAGTTACCGCGCAGGTAACCTGAGCAAATCACAAAGCGATTTAGGACTGTTGCAAAGCAGGAAGATCTTCAACTGTCTGCGGAAAGTTCATGTTAGCTAAATCTAGTCAAGCGCTTGATAGTGGATGGAAACTTTGAAAAGAAAGTTTGTAGAGACGTAGCCCTGGTGGCTCTTCAGGAGCTAAAATAGAACAATGGATAGACAAATTCTTTTATTTGGAAGAGAAAGGCCGGAGGTCGCTCGAGTGGGAAGTAGGGGACAGGGAAGAAGGTAGGCATCCAGTAAATCACACGCGCCAGGCCACTAGGAACGCCGAACTGGGCTAGCGTGACAAGGTGTCTAGGGCGTTCGAGGATGTACTTATAGACAACTTAAATATCAGAATATTCGAAAACACTAAGGTTATGCCGATGCAAATCAAAAGCGGAGGAGCGCAGAATAAGACGTTGCACGTTAGCTTCACATACATAGGAACAAAATTGGCATATGCGGGGGACAGGGGTGTCAATACCCTATCTTCAGGCCAGAAAGGGTCTGCCATTTATGGAGTATATCAAGGGTAGCGGCCATGTTGGCAAGTACCTTGTTGATTGTCTGAGGGGTAAGTCCTTAAAGATTTCGGGAAATTAACGCAAAGCGGCCGCCTGGCGGCGAGGTTACATGGATAACTTCAATGAAAAAAAAAATGAAGGAAGCTCAACATAGCGCGTAACACTTGAAGGTAGTGAAGCTGTACGCAACCTTTAAGCCCACGATTGCAGCCGATTTGCTGCTTCTTCGCTTCCGCAACGACCTTTACTTCATCATCGTTGCTATACGTGTGAGCTTCCTTCATTTTCGTAGAAGTGATAATCATTGGATATCACCTTGAAGGGGCTTACGATATGACGTGCATTTCTCGTTCCGAGCAAGTATTGCCACGATTACGGTGAACGCTAGGGTTGTTTTTCATTTTCGGTCAATCTTGGTCAATTTTCCTAAGTGGATTTGCTTGGCTTGGACGCTTGGTGGTCGCCGCTCACGAGCGCTCGGCATTTTCTTGTTTTTTTCAACTGCTGGCTGGTCGCCGCAATCTTGTCCAATGGGTAAGCTTGGCTTGACAAACGTGTGCAGGGGACGCTGGGCGGTCGTCACGAGGCACGCACACACCAGCGATAGGCGTTTTCTTGGTTTTGTTAACTGGCGGCGGTCGCCGCACTCGGCAATTTCTTGGTTTTTTTTTTTTTAACTGCGGACACGAAAAATTACGATTTGCTAAACAGCTTCGCTGTCAAAATTGCCTTTCGAGTAACAGAATTCTCGTGGGTTTTTTTTAGGCAGAGGCCCAAGCAACGCTAGTTTGTACAAACTTGGTAAAGTGGGCTACGGCACACGACTTACGAACGCAGGTCTTTAGCTTGACGTGACCTTCAAAGCGGGTCTTGGCAATGGCTTCCTTGCAGCGAATGCACAGCCTGTACTGGCTGCGGGAGGCACACTCTTCCAGCAGGTGTCTGGTCAAGCCAGATATTTCCACGACCTGGAGCACAGACACAAAAAAGAATTACAATGCTCAAAAGGCTAGTTCGTCCTGCGCAAAGAACCGCATACAATTCGCAAGGTCGGAACATTTTTACCACATTGCTGCCTAAATGACAGCATCTAAAAATTAAAAAAAAAGCCTAAGCCATAGTTTAGGTTTTCTGATTTTGCTACGTCCAGTCTATTGACTCGATTTAGAAGTAATATACCTGTGTTATCAAAACTTATGTGTGCTTTGTACGTAAGATGCAGAGAACCTTGCTGACAATAGAGACAAGGTTCTTTATGTGCGCGGCACATCTTGCAGTCAGTTTTCTGCATTAGTATCTCCATTGTGCATGGCACTCAGTAACTCCGGTAGATCCTGTTGCTTACGTAAAATAAATGTACAGATTTTATTTAACATTCATTTGCAAAGAATAGTGCCTTTAAAATGCAAATGCACGACATACTCTAACAAAAATATAACGTAGATACATCTCAGTTTACGTTACTGCTTATGAAGGCAGAATTGCTTTAAAAATACGTTTTCTAGAATTTTTACATCCAGGTAGCGGTGAGAGGATAGAGAGAGGAACATCATTTAGAAAAAAACCCATTTCAGGCACGTCTGAAGCAACCAGATTACGAAACTTGGCATCGTTAAATCGCATAAAACTGTCCAAACGGACTGCGATTTGGGTTGTTTACTTTCACGAGAGCCGATGTTAATAGCCCTTTGTGCGCAGCATAGGTTCTCAATACGCTCAGTTGCGGAAGGAGAAAACAAGTCAAACGCTGTTCCACCCAGTGTGGGATCCACTGAAACAGCGGAGCTGTGGTTCTCTAGTGTCGGATCGAACATCAACGGGCGCTCGCCCGAGGACGGCAGCGCCGTCGCAGCGCAAATTATACGGTTCTCGCAAAGACATCGGCCGAACCCGCTTCTGCGAGACCACTGCGTCCTTTATCGGTGTGTTCCGGAACCGGTTCTTGCGAGGCCATCGGCTGTGAAAACACTCCGCCCTCTGCCTGTAGGTCTGAGAACCTGCTCCTGCCCCCGCCTGGCGCACGACCACCTACAGCAGACGGACGAAAATGCTCGACCTACAACAGCTTCGCTATTTTAAAAAGTGATAGGCCAAAGACGACAGCATAAGCAGAGAAAAAAAAAGGGGGGGGAGGGGTACCAAGGTATATGCTGTAAATAAAAGAAAAAGTGCCGAATGTTTCACTGCCCGCAGACACGTCACCATGTCTCAAGGGTGTAAAGCACAGCATGACTTACCTGCTTGCAGTTGTAGCAGAGCATGAGCATGGGACATTCGGTCCAGTAGTGGTAGTTGAGCGTCTCCGCGTTGAACTTTTCGTTTGTCTCCTCGCAGAACATGCACATCCTGGGAGGAGAGAGCGGACGAAGATGGTGAAGGTAGAAGTGTGTTCAAGTCACACTAACCTCCACGTCAGAGGGTAGTGACAAGTAGTGAACTTCAAAGCAGTGTTGGTTCTCCTGTCAGGGCAGACAGATTCAAGCGGCGACCTTGAAATGCATCGTATCATCGTAGCGGTTAGAAACTCCCGCGTGCAACTGAGTCGGTTTTTGACGAAGCGCTGATGTTTAACTACCAAACGCCAGACACAAAAGAATTCAGCAAAAGGTACTCAATCCATGAACTTGGGATTGCGTTGATGTTTCCACAACAGTGTGAAAAAACATTAATGTTGGCCTAAGGAGCATCCCGGAGGAAACAAAGAAGGAGGACACATTTAATAATTGTAATAGTGTAAGTGTTGATATTTGGTCACAGGCAAGAACGCTCACCGGGACTGCTTTCATACTAGAAGACGATTCTTGGAGTTCCTGTACATTTTGTTTTCGTATTCTGGGCGCGTGACCAACCGCGATGTGAGGTTGAACCGATGTTAGTTTATCAACGTATACTCGCTCCTCAGCGTGTACTTATCCTCAGCTGCCATGCATCATCGGCCAAATTTCCGTGAGTGTGCTCGACGTATTTTCCCTTCTGTATAATCACAGATTTTGTCCTTCCTTCTCCCGGCTCCCCCCAAAGTCCATCCGGTCGGTCTTCCGCCCAGTCTACCATGGGCTTTAAATTCCGAATGCAGCCAATAAGAGACAACAGATAGGGTTCGTCCCAACAACAAAAAATTGCCGCCACCATCGTCATAATTGTCAGAAGATCAACGTCCATGTTAACATGGGCTGAAAAGGTACTACTAATATGCTCCCACGTGTAACTGAGGTCAAGTTTAACGCGACAATCAACAAACTAGCCCAAGCTACGACATTGACGGTTGTTTATGTCCTCTCCCAATGGCTTCCATCTACCTGTAGCCTTCTTCACAAGAGTAAAATATTTGCGCCAGACTTTCCTTAGTATGTCTCTCCGCATAGTTTGTCGATCAGGCTTGTTTGGCTTGTCGATCAGGACCAACATATACTAACATTTAAGTAATTCATCCGTTGCCTTCGTCTGCCATCCCCCGAATATTACGTCCCCATGAATTTCCTCCTGAGCCTTTGAAGATCTCAACATGAGAGACGAGAGGTCAACTGGGAACCCCGTGATGACCCAATAAACACGTTTTACCAAACTGCTGCATGGTTGCACAGAACAAAATTGTCGTACCCGTCGTCAAGCTGTGTTTGCATGCTAAGCTGCTCATGAGCAATGACCGCCTCAAAAAACGATTTTTCCTTTCGACGAGCTCTCTGTCGACCCTAAGAAACGAATTCCTGCTTAGCAGGTTCTTTCACTTTGTTTTTTCTTTTCCAGCATTTGTCTATCAGGCACACTAAATTTAATGGCTGTGACTCCTGGTCACCGCCTTTTAACCACTCTGCGCACCATGTATGTACGGCATGCCTGCCCTGAATTCCAGACGGGCCTTGGCACCTTTTAACACCCGTTCTTGTGACATCTAGATAGTGAATACTACACCATAAGTAGTTACGTTACTTACGTAAGGTACGATTCTTCTGCAAAGCACATACACAAAAAAAAAACATTAACTCGATACATCAGAATGAAACGTTTGCCGAAGCAGGATTAAGTAAAGTGTTCGTTTTTATAAAACATTGCCATGTTGAGCCTTCTAAATTTGTGTACACATGACATACTTGAAGAGTTCTTTCTTTTGATAGTAACATAAACAACAGCGCATCAGACGGGACTCAGAAAGGAGGCAAGCACTTGCAGAAATGTATGTCACCTGCCTTCTCTGTTCCGTCGGACGGGCTGTTGTTTTGATTCCTACCATGATATACCACCAACCAACCCAAGTTTTAACACTTGCGAGCTACATTTTGAAGCGACACCACTTCAAGGATTGCCCGAGGCGGGCCTTTTAATGCTTCTATCAATAGGCTTGAATGTTGAACACAAAAAGCTTTCAGCTGCTCCTGCTAATATGGAGCTTTCTTCACAGAGGCGCGGAGCTATGAGCAGTACTCACTTGTCCAAGTTAATCGTCGCCTGTTCCTGCCGCGACACTTTGGACAGCTCCTGCAGCGACCGGCTGGACGGCGCGGCCACTTCCTTTACAAAGTCCCGGCGACCCGAGCCGGAGCTTGGGCTGTCAGCGGACGCCGATCTCTGCCGCCGGGGAGGCCTCTGGGCACTGCCGGGCTGCGTAAGTGACACGTCCAGCGGCCCAACTCCCTCACTCCTCGTTCGAACAGTTGGAAACAAACGTGCCCTCGTTCGTCTATTTTTTTACTTTTTCAAATAAAACAAAATGGGCCGCCGGTGGTCTTTCCTGGAGAATACAAAACGAATACTGAAAACAGTCATGACAGGAACAACGCCACATAAAATACCTATATCCCCCATTCACTAATGGCACCGGTGAAAAATGCGGAATGCGCATTTTACCTGAAGAATCGTTCAGTTATTCGGCTGCTGGAACTAAAGGTTCTCGCTCGTGGCGTTTCTAGAATTTACTGGAACTTTATTTTTTGCCAAATGTTACGTTCAGTTGTACTCAGCGTGGCCTCGGATGACTACACCAATTATAAAAAAAATCAAGGGTTCGCTATATTTCATGTTAACGCCTCTTCATTTCTGTGCACCCCAGAAACTGCTGCTCAGTGCAGGGACAGTACGCTCGCGTAACGTTAAGACGTGTCTTCGCACTATCAAATTCAGCAGTGTGGGGCTCTAAGCGGGACACGTTGCGACCGTGCAGACGCGCACCCCACCTCCTTGTCAATCTTCTCGAATTCCTCGAAGACCTTCTTGTAGGTGAAGTTCCTGGAAGTCTTGGTGGACTCCGGCACGAGGCACTGGCGAACCGGAGTACCCAGTAGCCGGTAAAGCGACAGCAGTATCTGTTCGGCCACCTCTCGCACTTGCAGCGACGGGTGCGACAGCGCCCGAATGGCGAAGGCCATCATGTGCTCGAACAGCGGGTCACTGCAACAGCACACCCACATTAGTCCCCAACGCAGCTCCCGAGCCGGTCTCTATGCATCTCAAGAGTCGCTAAACGGCAAGCATTTCTTGAACTATATACAGTTAAGAAAATTTCTTCGGGCGTTGCCCGTAGGTGCACCTTTGCTTTATTTCGGCATGTCATTCCCAAGAAATTGACTGAATTAACTTCAAACTCTATATAAATCTTCCCAAAATTTTCGTTTCAGACTGATGCCTTTCGATCAGAAACACCGATAGACTGCCCGGGTTGAAGATTCTTGTAACTTCCATAGTCTCCAAATAATGTGCACTAGCTTAGAATGCAAAGAAGCCATTTTTTAAATATTTTGTACTGACATGAAAAAAGGGGGTCTTTTGCTAATGAATCAGATACCCCTAGTGGTAGAAACAAGCTGTGGTTCACAATCTCTACGGGTGTCACATGCAGGAGAGAGTCATGCAGGAGAGTGTCACAGACTGTTTCTGCTCATTTGTGCGGGTATCGTGGATGGAGGACATCATTCAAGGAATTTGGTCCTACGTTATCGGGAAGGACATGTCAAGGAGAATATGTCTTTCAATATGAAATCGAGGGCATGTCCAAAGAATGTGTTCAGTAGTGTCCGGAATTTCACAGGTTGCGCAGATGCCTCGAGCAAAAGAAGAATGCAAAATGTTTGTCGTTTAGAAGGGCCAAGATTTGAAAGATTCATTAGTTGTCTGAGGCAGAGTTTTTGGGTCAAGAGTAAGACAAGGGGATGGGTGTGGGATTATAACACGAAAAGGGTCAGGAAGTATGCTTGGAATAAGCAACTTTTCTCCCGCTTTCTTGCATTCCTTCGTTACTTCGCACGGGATAGAGTAGGGCAAAAGACACAATGTAAAATTAAGATGACAAGCTTTGTACTGTATACCTTTGGCTTAAGGGTGGAAACCGGGCGACGAGTTGCTCTACCAGTTCGCAGCGACCCTGGGCCAACCGAGGATTGGTTGACTCGGCAAAAGGCCGCAGGATAATGTGGAGCATCGCCTGCACCGCCTGCACAAACGAAAGACACCTCAAAAACAAAACTTGCGTGGAGCCTGGCGCATCGTAGCTACACTACCGATATAACCTAATGCACAGATGAGCGGCAGTGAATATTTGAAAACGCGTGGGTGTTCCAACGTGGTCTGAGTTATTCTACTCAAAGAAGCTTGCGTATTTTTTCGCCACCATAAATGCAGCATTTGTGGCCGCCATATTTGTGGAAATGCCGGAAGCTTGCCACACCTTTTAATGCAAGGTGCGCATTGTCGCTTTCGTACGCCATTTTCCTCCGATCATACAGCTGACATAAAAAAGAACGAACATGGCGCTGTGGTTGATGAAGTCAGTCAGCTGAAAAATATTCAGCTCAGATACTAGGTGCGTGCGTGTAAGGTATTTGTTAGTTGTGAAAAGAAATGACAGTTAGCCTGAGAGCTCCCCAGATGGCCTGTTTCACAGCAGTTCGCTTCCGTGAAAGATCCCGCGTTCAGTAAAATATCTGGTTCAGCTGGAGTTGCTTCAGGTTGAATGAAGATGTCTACCTCTCGTGCGGGAGAGACAGGCAGACCAGACGAGACGAGGAAATACCACGAGCATTGTATTTGCAGAAAGGCCATTCAAGTATATGCTAGGTTGGGCCAGCGCAATACACTCCTGCAAATTTAGGTTGATTGTAGGGTTTAACGCGCCGACGCAACGCAGGCGATGTGGCGCGCCGTAGTGGAGGGCTCCGGATTAATTTTGACTACCTGGGGATCTTTGACGTGCGCCGAAATCTCGTACACACGGGCGTTTTTGCTTTTCGCCTCTATCAGAAAAGCGGCCGCCATGGCCGGGAAATCCTGCAAATTTCCAAAAAAGCTCATCTAGTGCTCAAACTACGCGCTGTGTATACGAGTCCCCACCCGGCTTTCTTGTGAAAAGCCATGATGATGTGCCTTTCAGTCATGCGTCATCCCGACACTCCAAGAAAAATGTCTTTAACAATACTTTCCATTCTCTGCTCTTACTCCGGTCCGTGCAGATTATTTCATGAAGCCTAGACTCGAACTAGCAGGTCCCACAGAGCGCAGGCTAGTGTTCATTCGTCTTTGTTGTTTTTTTCTGGGGAGCTCAGGCTCCCGAGAGCGGTCTTTTGCGCGATATCGTTCACTCTGGCCGATATTAAATACTCTGATGCCAAAGGATGCCGTTGGTTCGAATTTAGCGCTATCTGAAGCGCAAATTCGAGTAAATATTTACCGATACACCTATCAAAAAGCATTCCTGGCAATATCTGAATGAAGCCCCCGAAAGACTCTTGACAAGAAGACGGAGCCATCAGCCGCTCTGTTGTGGTTTCGACAGAATGTATGCTGCACTAGAAACTTGTTGGCCGCTACTGCGCTTGCCAGGCGTAGTCCATATTTCGTGGTACTATGTATTTGCGAGCGATACCAATAGGCAGTAAGGCATGTATCTTCACGTTTCTAAGTAGCACTGAACGTCTGTAGTAACCTTATGTACATTTACTTTCCTGAGCTGCCTGCAAGCATCTTGGGGAACAGCGCGAACTAACAGGGACACAATAAGAAAGAAGTGGACAGGACTAGCGCTGCCTTTCAACTCGATTTATTGGAAAAGACGTAACTACTTATACATACACAGAATCCTCCTCCCCCACCACACCACGCGCCCATACCAGCCAATGACATACTATCACGACCAAAACACTCCACTGTTGACAACGTACCTTTCTTAACACTGGAACACCTTATCGCGACGATCGCTCCAAATAACCAAATTCTTTTTCGTGCAGGACAACTGATGTTTCACTGATACTCGAATGTATGTATAAGTAGTTTATGTATGTATAAGTAGTAAGTGTATGTATAAGTAGTTACGCCTTTTCCAATAAATCGAGTTGAAAGTCAGCGCTAGTCCTGTCCACTTCTTTCTTATTGTGTCCCTGTTAGTTAGCGCTGGTCCCCAAGATGCAAGTACACCAACTCGCCCAACTCGCCACCCTGCTGCAAGCATCTACCGGTTCTCAGGCAGAACTTCTGCAATCTCACACGCGGGACGACAAATTGTAAACAGTGAAGTATTCTAGTGATAAAACACGCGCGACTCGTCTCCTTACCTTAACGTCTTCGTAGTCACCCATCTCAAGGAGGAAGTCGATGGCTACGGATTTAACTCTTGGAGCCTGCAATAAATTGGAGGAATCCTGAGGTATAAAGCCAGCGCTATAGTCGTGACCGAAAAACTGCAGATTGAATACACACATATACACACTAGTTTTAAAGTCGCACTACAGAAGCTAATTAAATTTAAAAATTAAAGGTCTCGCTTTTGAAAGTGTGTGCACAGGTCCCGTCGTGGGTAGACGAACAATTTTCAATAGCAAGAATAAGTTCCCGTTTCAGAAGGTGTACCGGTTCACCTACAGTGTCGCCTGTACGGTACAGGATCCGCGGCACGGTCTTGTTTATGGCAACGGCCACGTCTCCTTTCGATATTCTGAAAAGAAAGCAAAAATGAATAGTGTGTCATAAACGACACATCTGAGCTATCAGGAGCCATCATGATCACTAAGGAATGTGCAAATTCTAATAAACACTGGAGACTATCTGTCCCCACTGAGTCGATCTATAATCTATTGATACGTATACTTACTCTCTTATACGCACTATCGTGATACATTGGGATACAAACAACGGAGCGCGTGGCTTTCAGTATATTCCGCGCATCCTGTCGACGGGCCGCGTATGCGCAGTGCGAACAAGTTACGAGAGTTCGTGTCCAATTATAGCCTGGAAACACCATCGTTCGGCGTGTGAGCCATAGAGTTTCTTAGTAAGTATACTGTAAGAAACTCTATGGTGTGAGCATCTTGGTTTCGCTTCCCGCCACATTCGGCGTCCGCTCACGCGAGCGTTATCTAACATCGTCGCTGCGCTGCGTGACAGGGGCGCATGCAGCTACGTTCCATATTTTAATGCGTCGCATTCTTTGGCGAGTACCCCCACAGCCAGGACCAGGTCACAAAAAGGCAGATGTCGTGGAAGTTCTCCCTGTAACGGCTATAATAGCGTAAATGGAGATAACTGATCGCACAAAATTTTGAAAAAACTAAGAAATAAGGAAAATATAAAAAATATAAACAAAAAGGCAGATGTCGCGGAAGTTCCCCCTGTAATGGCTATAATAGCGTAAATGGAGATAACTGATCGCACGAAATTTTGAAAAACTAAGAAATAAGGAAAATATAAAAAATATGGAAAATGGCGAACCATGTACCGCCCTGCATTTCCACAACAATGCAGATTTCGCGAAAGTTGCAAATGTAATCGTTGTAATAACGTAAATGGAGATGATTGGTCGAAGAAAATTTTGAAAAACTAAAAAAATAATAAAACTATAAAATAATTACGGAAAATGGCGAACCGTGTAACACCCCGAATTTCCACAACAATGAAGATTTTGCAAAAAGTTTCACCTGTAATCGTTGTAATTGCGTAATTGTAGATAATTGGTCTGATGGGATTTAGAAAAAAAAAAATTGGATGGAGAACACTCACACTCATGACAAGCGGCATAAGGATGCTACGCATTAGCAGATTATTCTCTTTTTTTCTGCAGAATTTTTTTATTTCTTGCTGAGCGCCCAACAGACGATGGAAATGCGATGGTCTCTCCATACCAAGGTTGGTCACGAACTCTCGTAACTTGTTCCTACTGCGCATACGCGGCACGTCACCAGGATGCGCGGCCTATACTAAAAGCCACGTGCTCCGTTGTTCGTATTTCAATGCATCACGATAGTACGTACCAGCGTAAGGCTCATACTTGTTCGTGCCTAGCTCCTACCTGCCTTGAACAAAACGGCAGGTATGTAACTAAGACACCGTTGTTAGAAACTTGTCCGAAATAACGTTTAGGCTGCGCTAAACTTTGGATAAAAGGGTGCTCTTCATCCATATTTCATACAAGCAAAGAAATAACAAAAAAAGTCCGCTTGCTTTGCTCCTCTTATCTCGCCTCAGAGAACTTCATACATGAAACCTCTATCACCTTCGCTTTGTGAAAACAACGAAAATTCTCAGAAATTAGGCTCAGTTGGCGTCATTAAAAATAGGTCGCGTCGTGATAACAATAAGTGTATAAAAGCTAGAATACAATCATTTTACGAAATTTGAAGTGCTTTCATTTGATTTCGTGACTCTGGAAGAGGAACTTCTGGAAAAAATTCTAGTATGAAATTGAAAACTGATTTCAGATATTCTTGCGCACAAGTTTGTCATACAATTTTTTTCCGTTTCTCTGTACGCATTGTTCTACAAATGAAAGCCCTGTATTTAAAGTGAACATTTCTCTTTAACTATAATGTGCATAGAAAAAAAAATACAGAGGCTTGCTCCAGAAGAAAAGCCTGCAACTATAAATGTCGTATATTTATCGAGTGGTTAGTGATAAAGTGGATATTTTATAGACATTTATTTTTCTTTTACTTAACTTTGCACAAACCTGCATGCATGCCCATTAACACACGTTTTGCTTTCTCACATTTTTGAAGCCTGGCAAATACCACAGCAGAATTAAATTAACTTATAAATAAAGGGTGTTCATGTTGTGGAATCAAATTTTATGCCATATATTATTGGTAAGTCGTAAAGCTTACAAATAGAATTCCGCAGGGGTTCTCAACCATAATTGTGTGCCGGAGACAACTTTTGGTATTGCAAAAGTGATGGAGGACCCCACTATTAAGTATTTGATCCATGTCATAAGGTCAAACATTTTAACCCGTGCATCTAACGTCTCCCGAACATATTCAATGACTGCTGATTTTTACGCTGATGCATGTCATATTGTCAAAAGATTTGCTCTTGCAGCTAACAGTCGGACAATCACTTATACGCTGCTTCTTGTGGATGTGGCCTTTTTTGCATAGCTGGTGAGTTGTCCAAAAAGCCGAACTTAAAATATGTTCACCGCGCAGAAAAAATAAACGTAGATGTCAGCAGTGAAGCCACATTTTTGCATTGGCAGCGATGTTTGAAAAAAAAAAGAGAAATAAAAGAGGAAGGAAGGGGGAAAGTTTGGGCCAGACTTTGCGGACCATTATTTGAGAACTCGAATACGATATCAAGTTACTGCAAGTGTAATCAACAACTCCTCTTTGGCGCAGCCAAAAACAGATTCACATCTGAAATTTATGCATCACAATCGACAAGATCTTTCACTGCTAACAGTTCGTAAGACCACCAAAGAACACCAAAAGTCTCCGATGTAGCCACTTATTATCACTGCCCATCAACTTCCGCTTAGGCAGGCTGCCATTGCAAAATGGTGCAATGCTAAGAGCGGTTAGTAGAAGTCAACTCATCTTTGGCATAATCGTATACTCATTTACCACGTGGGATACGTACCGCTGGACGATTGTGAACCGCGTGAACAATGTCTGCATCAAATTCAAGGCCTGAATGAACACCTGCAAATGGAACAAAAAAGCAAGGTCACAGAAAAGCACGTCGCAGCTGGCAGGCACCATAAAAGGTTCGCCCTAAATGGTTTCCTAACGTACGTGCAACACGCTAGCCTCGATGTCACATTCGACAAACAATTACGCCGGTGCAATTTGGGGGTATATAACAAGCAACACTAAGTGAAGAATGCTTCTCCTGTCGAGAGCATTTTAAGAAATAACTTAGCTCGATTGAGTTGAGCTTGGAGAGAGAGAGAGAGAGAGAGAGAGAGAGAGAGAGAGAGAGAGAGAGAGAGAGAGAGAGATAAACTTTAATTAAATCAAGAAAATATTTCGGGCGTCCTCATTCCAGGATGCCTCGAGCGCGGGCCTTGTCGACAGGCCTTTCGATCAAGCGCAGCTGATCTTCGAGGCCGGAGCTGGCCAAGGCTCTCTCCCAAAGTTCCGTGGAAAGGTGGGCGTTGGGGAGGGTCTAGAATAGATTTGTCGCAGCCGCCCATGGTGTGTCTGAGAGTCTCAGGCTCCGCACAGAAGCGGCAAAGTGAATAAAATTGTGTTTAGTTAAAGAGGTGTCTGGTGGGATGTGAAACGGTGTAAACCCGCAGGGAGCGCAATAATCTTTCCTGGTCCCTTGGTAGCTACTTGTGCGGGGAAGGGTATGTTTTACGGGACAGCTTATAGAGCTGCGTAATTTCCTGGTATGTGATGACAGGATACTTGCGCTCGTGAACTTCATCAGCGCTGGCTCGGCGGGTCAAATTTCGAGCCACGAGGTTGGCGATCTCGTTGCCGGGATGCCGCTGTGAGCTGGTGCCCATACAATACTGACTGGTCGCGTTGGTTGTCTCTGACTAGCTAGTCCAAATCGACCATTGGCAAAGTTAGCTCGGAAGGCACGGACTATGTACAGCACGTTCACATGAAAAAGCTGCATACTCCTACTTCTAATGTACTGTGAACAATCTCCAGTACGTTTACGGGAAGCATGCGATCCATTTTTTGCGTGTCGTAGGGAGGCATTTCAAGGGTGTCGTATTTTTCAATATATAGTGCAAGCCGCCAATTTTTTCTACCTGACAGTGGCGTGGAGTAGGATACCGGTGGTGTTTCCCTTTATTCTTTATTTACCCCATCCCTCCCTCCAAAAAAGTGTCACCACCATCGGGCGGATATTGTCTCGCCAACCCCATTACCTTCTATTACTCTACCCACAAACTCCTTCACTTTCTCGAACATCACTTTGTCGAAAATCGACACTGAGTAAGGGCGTTGTGAGATCGCCTTCGGTTCCACACTTTGTCGAGCAACCGCAAAGACACAAAATAAAGTCTGATTCGGCAGCCCCTGGGGCATGTTGCATATATGGGCCCCTGCTCACCGAGAGCACTTTGTCCCGGGCCCCTCTCTGAAGCAGAAAAGTCACGGCCTTGAGCACGTCCTCGGCCGAGTGGCGGCTCCGGCGCGAGTTGTACCTCTCCAGGTACCTCTGCATCTCCTTGAAGGCCTCCTCTCGCTGAATGAAGTTCTTGGAGTACAGCTTCTGCACCTGTGACACATAACATTCGCCTTCTACTACACGGTCTGGACAGCAGCGGAGGGAGCGTTTGCATAGAAGCACTAGCTGACGAGCCCTCGCGTGGATCTCCTACCGCTAAGCCTACACCATTTCTGTTTATGCCAGGGGAAGAAGCGCTCGGCAATATGGCCGCTAGCTTTACGACAAGAGAAAAACACGATAGCACGATAGTGCTTTTAGGGGCGAAGCCCCTTAGGATCTGAGGCTGTTGGTGCGTCCTGTCATCGTCGTCATCGTAATCGTCGCCGCATGTAGTCACGGCACTAAAACACCGTAAAACTCGTTTACGCCTCGCGCTGCAACGTACCGCGTGCTAAAAAAAACACCGGGATACTCGTTTACGCCTCGCGCTATAGAGCTTCGTGCTTCAAGGACAAGAGAATTTTACAGCAAAGCTGTATAACTCTACACCCCAACGGTTTCATCTCCGCTAGCAAAAACACCAAGGTGCCAAAAATACACTGAACACTGCATGCTTTGCCCCTCCCCAGGCATCACGTTAGTGGAGATGGGTCCCTTTTTTTCTGCCAATGAGTACGAACAATTTAAAGGAACCATTAGCCTAAGTACTTATGCCTTATAATTCGTCGTAATCCTAGCAGGTAAGGAAAACAATTAGCCTCATGTTAACGCTTGAATGACGAGCTAATATAGCAAGAACGTTATTGTGAGACACACAGTTCGCCTGAAGTACTTCCTTACCTTGGTGAGGTAGTTGTAAATATTGTCTGCATGAACTTAGGCCCCTAGTGTTCTGGGAGTTAGGAGTTTCCCATCCTGCAGCCACACCAATGGTTTAAAGCGGGCCTTACCAGCCGTAGTCCAAAGACTTCAATAGGCAGAGCAGCCTCTTGGCGATCCCTCAGTGACATTCGACCCAAGACCAACTCTTTGCCGTCTTCTTCGCTTTCCACTCTGGCGGAAGACAACCAGGAAGAGGCAAGGGGTGAGTGTGAATGCTTAGCGAAACGTTAGTCACGTTTAGTGCCCTGTATATAGGAACGACATCGCGTGGATTTATTCAAAGCCGTCACGAACAGTCAAGTCACAAGTGAGATTTTCATAACGCACTAGCAGACCAGGACCTCCTTCAAGGAGCCATGAAGAGAAAACACAAGTTTGGTTCATTCAAAAGATTGTCTCGTTAGAATCATACTGACACCACTTTTAACGTAAACTTCGCTCAAATAAGCTACATAATTAGGCAAAACGGGAATGGTCATGCGACCCACCAGCTCATTTCCCGCAACAGAACCGATGATGTCACATGAGCTAAGCTCTGCGATTGGCGGAGGCTGGCAGAAGCAGACGCAAACTAGATAGAGCTTACAAACTAGACGAACGAGCGATTTGCGCTTAAATTTAGGGCACATTCTTTACAAAGCAATAAGAATGATGGGACAAACAGTGGAAGTTACGAAAGCACATGTAAACATAGAAGTACTGATGCGTTCTGCTGTTCGTACTGCGCACAGCATGCTTGGTTTAGCTGCACAGGACTACGGGGCTTGGGGTTGTCTCAGACGACACTGGCCGATTGACGCAAGCAACGCTGTCTTACGTGACCCCATTTGTCGAGCGAGCAGTGTTTCAGGGAACGAATATTTTCTCCCAGAACAAAAACAAGCCAAGTTTAAATGCGGGCAAAAACAAACCAAACGCTCGCAACGGTATGGTGGCGCCATCTAGGTTCGGGTAACGTAAAGAAACGCGGGAACAAACCAACACCGCTGTACAGGGTGGAGACGTGGAGACAACCTTTGAACGGTCCCGGGCCGCCGCAATTGGGCCAACGGGCTCAACGCGTTATTCTTTTCGTTTCCCACGAGACCTAGCAACGCGAAACAGACAATATTGTCGCGAAGACAAGGACGATGCAGTTGTCTTGAATGAGAAACACGTTTATTGGAGCGAACTTGTGCTCCCCTAACAACTCAAAAGAATACAGAGGCGGCGAAGCACCGGTCAACAAAGTGACTTGCGTCGGCGAGTGTCGTCGAATCGAATGCCCCGGCATCTGCTCTGCAGGCTTTTTATCTTTCGGCGCGCGTGGTTCTGGAACCGTCGATTCGCATCGAGAACATTGTAGATGCAAGAAGATTATTCCGGGATGTTCACGTTAGATCGGAATGCTCTCCCTATCAGAACAGAAACACATGCGGCACAGAAAGAAAGAATGGAACACGCGCTTCCCTTGGCGCAGAGATAACACAGACCGGCGCAGCCGGGCGGTAAAAGCAAAACACAAATAAACAAACCGAATGCATGGTTCGCGGCAATATCATTCAAACGTCTTCAGTAAACCGCGTTGCGGCGATAATTTTAGCGCGTTTTTGACACAATGACTTGCTTCGGCGGCGAGCGAGCAACCCAAAATGGCGGCGCCAGCGTATACGTGTCTCTACCCTGTACGGCGGATGCGTGAATGAAGGGACTCTAGGCTGCAGAGCGGTCGGTTCCTGTGATGTCATTGCAGACCCCGAAGACAAACGATTTAGCGGGAAAATCAAAATTTTAACTTAAATTGTTTAATTTCTCAGTGAATAAAGCATCGTTTGTATCCGGACAAGCGCTGGGGGCACTATAAAACACGAAATCTTTCGAATAAAACCAACTTGCATTTTCTCTTCATGGCTCCTTTAAAGATTCCTTCTCTGTTCGCTCGTTGCAAACGGGCCTATTCAGCAAAGCAATGGAAACGACTCTCGCTCTCTGCAGTTCAGAAAAGAAATGGGCGCATCAGGACCGAGAACAAACTCCGTAAAACTGTAAAGAATCATGAAAGTACTTTGCACTCGGAGTCACGGCAACTAACAAGTGAAACTTTAGTAAACGGCTAGGTAGGATTGTGCGAACTTAAAAAAACTAAACGATTGTCGTAACAGCTCCGGCAACTATAGTTGGTTTCCGCTTATTTTTTCACAAACCTTTACTGGCTTTCAAATTAGGCAAGCATCGCCGGTCAAATATTCCAGCTGTCCCTAAAACAGCTGTTAGTACAAAATAGTACGCCAACCCAACAGCCCCTGGGCGAAACAATGGATAGCTTCTGTCGCTGTGGCGTTATCTACAGATGTTAAAATTTAATGCTAACTTCCGTTATTTCAGAAAAAGGGGATGGCTTTCAATATTAATTGCGTAACTGTGTTACGCGTTTTTCTGTGTAACGGTACCTGAACTAGGACTGCTAACTCACCCCGCCGTAGTTGGCAACGCTGCACGCTGGAGATACTAAATTTCGAGAATTCGGTTTGCCAGAAAATTTGATTTGTTATATAAATCACCAACAAAAAATTGAAGTCAACGAGCTCTTTGACTGCTTCAGGATGTTGATTGATTGTAGGGTTTAACGCGCCAACGCAACGCAGGTGATGAGGCGCTCCGTAGTGGAGGGCTCCGGATTAATTTTGACCACCTGGGGATCTATAACGTGCGCCGAAATCTCGTACACACGGGCGGTTTTGCTTTTCGCCTCCATCAGAAAAGCGGCCGCCGCGACCGGGAATCGCACCCGCGACCTCGTTCTCAGCAGCGCAACGCCTTGGCCACTGAGCCACCGCGGCAGGTTGCTTCGGGATGTTAATGCTCTAGAGTCTAGCCAATGTAGGCGTGTAAATGATAATAAATGCTAGGTAATATCCAAGAGCAGTGTACAGTTGTTTACGGCGAAAGCCATCAATAATTTATTGGGGAAGTTGTTTTGCTGGTAGCGCACGCCGGGAAGCATTATTTAACCCCGGCACACCCAAAACCTAAGCCAGTAAAAAGGACGCAATCTATGTAGCAAGCGCGTATTTCTAAGGGGATTTTTGAAGTCAGCGTCTGGTTTAGGCACCTACTTGCGCGCCCCAGCAACGAGCCGATTCTCGAGGGCGAGGTACGAATTCTTGGGCGTCTTGGCCGCAGCCTGCCGTGGGGCTGACTGCAGCTGCTGAAGTTGCTGCTGCTGATGCTGCTGGTGTGGCTGCTGTTGTTGCTGCTGTTGCTGCTGCTGCGAGACTGTGGCCCCACGCTGCTCGGGTGGCGCGTTGCGGCCGGGCCCTGACCCTTCCATCTGAGGGTCCACACTAACGTGTAGACCCTTGCCTGCCTTCTCAGGCGGAGGAACCGGCCCTGGACCACCGAGCAAGAAGGCGCCCATGATTTCTGCTCAGCGTATCGGGGTTCTTTAGCTCTGATCAAGACGCCGAAAATATTTGAGAAAAAGATATGTACAAATAAACCCTAACGTTTCTTTTGGCGACTCCGGCGCTACTGAATAAAAGTGATGTTGACTGAGACCGCAGCTTTCACAATTAACGCACATACACTAGGGCAAAATGTAGCGCTTCACGAGCCGAGAGCCAGCAGTCTGAATGCATGTTCCCAATAGCGACAGGGCACTTCGGGTCCGCGAACGATTTTAGGGTGGGCACCATGTCTGCGGTACAAGTATTGGAACTTGTTTTGGAATAAGCACGCGCTTACGCGCGCTCGTCGCTGTACAGCGGGAACGCTGGTATGTTTTGTATTAGCACTTAAAACGGTGTTATGTCTGTCCATGAGGCTAAGAATTACTGTAGTGGCTGCGTGCAAGGAGTGGCCCCTTATACGCACATTAAAAAGGGCGAAAGCGTCGCTCGATGACTGGCGCCGTAATTTAAGCGTCAAGTACGCACGCACACGCACGCACGCACGCACACACACTTACACACACACACACACACGAACACACACACTCTCTCTCACACACACGCACGCGCACACGCACACGCACACGTATACGCACACACAAAACGTAGTCCCCGGCAGTCGTTCGAAGGGCATTTTGATGGCGCCATGCGCCAAGTTTAGCAAAAGCGTCGGCCTGCAGGGACGTAAATGCGGCGTTGCTAACCAATCGCTTGGCCGAAATAATGCAGTGCGCGGCACTTATAAGACATCCTTGCCCCGTTACGTAGTGTTCAAAAACTATTAAATGGGTTATAACAGGGTTGGAAAAAAACCACCCTCCAAAATGTACAGCCCGTAATGGAAATTAGTCATAAGATCGTGCATTTAGGCATTTTAATAAGGTGGGCAAAATACGCACTGTGTTTATTTCAGTACCCAATATGGGGGGCGTTACCGGGGATAAGGACAAGATATCGGTCTTGCACATGCATTGGGAAAGTAAATTTGCACGTTAACTAGAAGTTTTTTATAGTTACATTAGTAGATACAGCCGCATAAAATGTCGTTTTATGTGAAAGTTTATATAACGCTTTTACGAACCCACCTGGAAGCGCGGAATCCCGCTCAGGGTTGTACTGAAAAAAAGAGGAATAGCGTAAATATAATGATATCAGCGTCATGCCGACATTGTATGGTAACCTGCAACACTATAGCCTCAAGGAGGAATATCCTAACTTTGCGGAGTGTGCGAGTGATGACTCGGATATTCTACTGATTTGTCAACCTCTGAAGCGCCACATTCATAAACAATTACCTGCAAATTTCAGCATGGTCTAAGTTTACTGGTAATAAGATCACAAAGTCAATGCAGACTTCCTTTGCCTTCATCTTAATTGATTCCCGCAGCGTTACAGAGAAGTCACAGGACACAAGTTTAGGAAGGCCACAATTGAGTACAAGCTAGGTGTTTTTTAGGCAGCACAGAATTGCAAATGGGTTGCATGTTATGCTGAGGTTTCTAAAGTAGAAACTGCGGGTAATTTTTGCTGTAAAAATAAAAATGTGGCGCGAAATATGTATGAAAAAACCCGCTCGACTCTGTCCAACACACCAGGAGAAACCGAGCCTCTTACCAATAAAATGCTAGCAGAGGCAGGCACCCATTGGCACACTCCAGGTAAGGGTAGCGGCGCAATTGAAGTAGAATGACTTGAACATTTTTTGAAAATACTCGTTTTTGTACTCACTCTTGAATGCTATCAGGCCATTGAGGTTGTTCTTGAAATTTAAAGCTGTTCGAGAATACAAAGGTAACACCCCCTTTTAACGAGTTCAGTGTCCAAGGCACTTAGACGGTATACAGATAATCTTCGTCAGGGTAGCAGATACGCCACTGCTTTCACTTTCCACCAGAAATAAGCTCTCCCTTGTGGCCAGACGCGTCAACCGGGTGTCAGGCATAGTAGACACAAAGGCGACCTATTTCAGAGGCGGTTTCGCTGGTCAAAGAGGAAAGAGTGCTCACCCCTTCCATCTCCATGAGCTCGGGGAGGCGCAGGTGCTCGTAAGCGTTCAGGCGGTACTCCTCGATGTGCTGTTTCTTCTGGCGGGCACGGTCGAAGTCCTCCATGTCGACAGCCATCTGCTTCTCGATCACCATTTTGCCAAGCTTCTCGCCCACCTGGGGGAGTTAACGGGGCAGAAAGAGAGAAGGTGGCACCCTCTCTCAGTGAGTGAGTGAGAGTGAGGGAGTGAGTGAGTGAGTGAGTGAGTGAGTGAGTGAGTGAGTGAGTGAGTGAGTGAGTGAGTGAGTGAGTGATGAGTGAGTGAGTGAGTGAGTGAGTGAGTGAGTGAGTGAGTGAGTGAGTGAGTGAGTGAGTGAGTGAGTGAGTGAGTGAGTGAGTGAGTGAGTGAGTGAGTGAGTGAGTGAGTGAGTATCCGGCGAAGGTCAATGACGCTTGTGAAATCCCAACTGGGGACGCTGTAGGTTCCCACATTCAATGTAATCACGTACTATATGGTGCGTTTGTCCTTTACGAATCCGGTGGGGCGAACATCCGCATTTGCGAAATTCGTATTGCCGTCTAGAATGCCTGTGAACATTGCAGTTTCCCCATTTCAAAAGCACGTTGTTTGCAAACCTAATAACAACTGTCGTGGGCGAAGTTTTTGCGCTAATCGAATAAATCGAATTCGTGATTCAGTACCATGCATGCGCACACACAGTATAACCAGTCCAGCAGGCAACCAAGCGTCCGTCTGTTCAGACCAGTGCCCCAGTATTACGACAGTCGTCCAGATCAGTGTTTTGTAACATAGACCTTTTTTAGGGGCGAAGGCCCTTAGGGGTTTGAGCTGTCGACGTCTCATGTTGTCGTCGTAATCGCCGTCTCATGTAGTCACGGTGCTAAAACACCGGGGCACTCGTTTATGCCTCACGCTAGAACAATTCTTAACGCGTACTAAAAACACCGGGACACTCGTTTACTCCTCACGCTAGAACGCTTCGCGCTTCAAAGACATGAGACTTTCACAGCAAAGCCGTATACATCTACCCCCAACGGTTTCATCTCCGTTGGCAAAAACGCCAAGGCGCCAAGAATACACTGTAAGCTTCGCCCCTCCCCAGGATTCACATTAGTGGAGGTGGCCCTTTAATCATGCCTCGCACGCTTACCGCACACGCTTTGTCATTTAGTTACTATATCTTTATTGTCGCACTTCTCATCACCATTAGGTTTCGACAGTCCCCTAGGCTCGCTCGTGGTAGCGCTCTACGTAGCTCTTCGCGTGAAACACACTTCTCATTAGTTTCCTAATCGCGTTCCTCTCGTCCAACCAGCCCACTAAATGCTTCCCGATTTAGATATAGTACTTTGGGACTGCAAAAGAACACACCATTTTTCAACTTCTAAACTTCACCGGAGATCACGCTCGAGCATACGTCCTAAAATGAATCAATGGAACCACAATTTTTCTGTGCAGCTACTGTTGCGCGTACAAGCAGCGCTACAGGACATCACGCTCGAGCATACGTCCTAAAATGAATCATTGGAACCCCAATTTTTCTGTGCAGCTACTGTTGCGCGTACAAGCAGCGCTACGTGGTTGGACAGCAAGCAGACGGCCAAATCGTGACTTTCGCCTAGCTGTGCTTCCATTGGCTGCCAGTTTGACCATCCCAAATGCTGGGCAATTTGCCATAGCTTCCAAAATAGAACCTTGTGTCGCACGAGTGGTGTTGCACCATCAAATTTGTAGGGTAAATTCGCACCATGTATAACGCACTGCACATAGCCTCGCAATTTATTAGTCCGAGCATGATGATTTATCTAGTTAAGGGAGTCGTTCAGCTAAAGGCCGTGGTTAAGTGTTCGATTTTTTTAAAAGCTTTACGTGTATCACTTGCGGCGGTGTAAAAAAACCGCATTGCAGGCGAGCCAACTTTACTTAACAGGTTTCCACAAAGGGTACATAAATCACACAAGGCATAAACAGTGTCTTTACATGCATAACGCGTTCCATTAGAACAGACGAATGTGGTTTAGCGTCATACAGTTAACGCTGAGCTAACCGATTCAGTACATTCAGATGACCCAATCACGAACTAATAGACCAAAATCATAGCATCAGAGTCGCTTAGTTAAGCATTGTCGCAAATCTGTATTTTGGCTGATTAAATTATGGACTTTGCATTTGTATCGGAGAAAGATTCGCGTTTGCACCACTTTTCTCGAGAAAGGGGCGTTAGGTTTTTGTCTAGCATGCAACACACAATAAAGTATTTCGCAGTGCTTTTCGCCGTCGGCGAGAACAAGACATAGCGTGAACCAGTCAATATATTATTTCGCTGTGGACGCGTAGTTTTTATACCTTACCTTTTGGAGCTCCGCAACTGCGTATTTCAGCTTTTTTGCGAACACGAACCTCTCCTCTGAAAATAAATGAGAAAGAGAAAGTTCTCCAGAAAACAAAAATCAACACTGTTTGTTCCTATTTTGCATGAGATTTTCCGTGCTTTATAACAGATGCAACGGCGGCAGTCTTTGAGCAATGGTGGTGGCAGGGTGGAACAGCGCATTTCAAAACCGCTAAATGAACTATCTCTGTTCAGGCCGACCTGTTTTGCTCGGAGTTTCGGTGTTCAAGTTAGCAATACAAAATGATAAACAATTTTCTTCGCCTCACATTGTTCCCAAAGATATT
Organism: Haemaphysalis longicornis; assembly: GCF_048455015.1. Classification (NCBI taxonomy): domain Eukaryota; kingdom Metazoa; phylum Arthropoda; class Arachnida; order Ixodida; family Ixodidae; genus Haemaphysalis; species Haemaphysalis longicornis. The sequence continues at coordinate 46,768,942 of NW_027526422.1, read as the reverse complement.
TTCATGTCTTAAACGTATAAATGAAGCATTTCACATGAGTAAAATTAACCGGGCCTTTGGCACACCTTTCGTTTCGAAATCAGTTCTATACTCAGTGACAACTTAAGAGCAGCACCGGGTTGCCGCTGTGCCTTATCACCGTAGCCGGATGTTTCTCCGCGCGGGGCAAGTAGGGCGTTACTGGGAATATTTTGAACATGGCGTGAGCTGTTCCCGTGATTTTTTGGACTTAATATGCTTATAAACGTCTCCGGTGACGTCAAACAAACTGCGTGAGACGAGGCAGACGATATCACGCATTCATAGCAAACCCCTTTCAAAACGCGCGCGCACTGACGTCACGGGTCTGGCGCTTTGGCGGAGGGATACACTACATGAGGTGGTGCCGTTCTTGAGTTGTAACCGAGTATAGTAGCTCGCGCCGTTCTTGACTACATGACAATAATTTAAACAACCCACTCCGTCTGTACCGTTGAAACAATTGCTATGTAAAATCTCACAATGTAGTACATTTGATTCCCTCTCATAAACATTTGTCTATTCTGCAGATGTTCTATCTCTGGCATTTGTCGTTTCGTTGCTCCGTGTAACGAAAAGTGACGTTACCAATTGTATAATAGTTGATCCGTTGCTCATTCGTACGCTCGCTTGTTTTAAGTGCGGAACCCTTTAGTGGCCCGGCTTGTCACCGTAGCTCACCCAGGGGCCTCCCCTGTCCGGGATCGAACCGGGGTCCTTCGCGCTACGCAGCAAATGTCTCTCCCATTGCGCCACAGAGGCACACGTTACTCATATGCAAAGTGTTGAGTGTGGTGATCTTCGCGCTGCACTGTTTCCACGGACGCTGTCAATGTTGAGGGCTTCGTCTAGTTGCGTATCTTATTGTTCATGCAACAATGCGGAGAAAGATATTCGCTGTATCTGGGTGGACTACTAAGCATTTGATCATTTTTTACACCAAGAAGCAATTAAAAATATTCTCCAGTCATTTATTCGCACTGCGTAGACACAATTAAGGCGGGACACTGACATAATTTCGCTTCGTAAGAGCTATTCTGCCCGCTTCACTGCAAACGTCATCGAAGGACAATAGACTTCTGTCGCCCCTGCCACGTACCTTCCTCTTCTTTTTCCGCCGCCCACCTGTCTTGCTGTTCCCCATTGTCTGGCCCCTCCCGTGATAAAATCAACGGAGGCTTGCTCAATTCAGTTCTGTTTTCCTGGATTGCCACTTCTCGGCAGCCATCTGCTGGGACTTTTTGTTACAGTTGAGCTTGGGGTTCCGCCTAGAGCTCGCGTTAAGGCCATGCCTATTTCTAGCTCAAAGGACACTGCAGTATCGGTTATGTATTATTTATGTTTTGCCTCAAAGAAGCCTAATATTTCGTTTTGACGGAAAAAAGTTGGCAAATATGAAGTGTCCTACCAGACCGCGTTTTCCAGAAAAGATGTGTCTGTATATACTTTTTGTTCAAGAAATATTTTAACGTTTGTCCGGGCGGCTGAATACAGTCACAGATCACAGACAGACAGACAGACAGACAGACAGACAGACAGACAGACAGACAGACAGACAGACCATTAGGTCGCCCTAGGAGGATTATCGGAAGCGTTTCCTAATTTGCGCAGTTTAAAGGACTACTGACACCAATTTTTGGTGTTAATATTATTACATATTTCGCTTCCTGTACTCAACAGAATACCCTGGCTGAAATATGAGCGCCCTGCGATGCGTGGAACATACTTCAATTTGATGTGAAGTATTGCGCGGACGGAAGAGCACGCAGAGCGGTGCGCAGCGAATGTACATCAGCGTAACATCACTCCCTGAGAGGAAAAAGAAGTGACGTAGCCGTCTGCCTCCAACGCTCGTCAAAAACTCGTGACGTCGCTTCACGCGCGGGTCCCGGCGAGCGGCGATTGGACGCGGGCGCGTTCTTGAAGTGATACACGAAGCCAGAGCTACAGGCAAAACCGCTGCCCAGAAATATACTTTTGCCAAAAATAAAGTTCTACACGCGGGAAAGGAACCGATGATAAAGCCCAGAATCGCTACAGAAGCCGCCATCAGGTATTTTATTGAAAGCGGTCATCAAATTCGCGCCGCAATGCTAGGCCTAAAGCCTAAATCCTTCAGGTAGCTCATCCACTCAGCTCACGCACTATAGCTCGGGTGGCGGGGCGGTCGAAACAACGCCTCCTCCGTCCTGGCGGTGTTTTGACGTCCGCTAAAAACGGTGAGGTCAATCCGTGATTCTGTCAAACGCGCCCTGCGGGCTGGAAGCGCGGGAAACCAAAACGGACGATTTTCAGCCCGTTCAATCTAATGAATTATCGCCGGGTTGTTAAGCACTGTTAAAATCAATAAAAAAGGAAGATAAAATTTTGGTGTCAGTACTCCTTCAAAATTTGAATCTCGTTGAGATCGACTTGGCGTTGTGATGGCACGCTTGCACCGTCCGTAAGCCGCTCGGATGTCGACGTGGTTTTAATTGTGGAAGCGGAAAAAAAACAGAAAGGAAGAAAAAGTAAGGGGGAAAGGTGAACAGGCGGAGTTTTGTATTCGCAGTGCCTATTCTGTGGACCAGTCCACAGGATAGTGTTCAGCTTTATTCTGTGGACCAGTCCACAGGATAGTGTTCAGCTTTATTCTGTGGACCAGACCACAGAATAATGTTCAGCTTTATCCTGTGGACCATTTGAGGCGGCGCTTGGCGGTGCTGTTCGGCGCGGTCGTGTCGTGCAACATTTTTTTTTTTTTTAGATACTTATTTCAGTTTTGTAACTGCGCCGACTGTGCGTTCCCGGGTGGGCGCTCTGGTCGCGAGTTGGAGGGACTTTAGGCGGCTGCGTTGACGGCGTGCGCCGGTCCGCTGAGCTCTAAGTTGCGGTGTGTAGTTGCGTGTCTGCTCTACAAGTTTCTTCTTTTCGCTTGCGTTTGTCTTTACCCTTGTGCGAGAACTTTGCCTCTTCAGTGCATTCGGTTGTACGACCGCGGACGAAAACGTTTCGTGACTCCGTAAACACGCTGTTTTCTTTCATGTGCTGTCTTGGCGCCCCGACCTACCTCACAGCCGGCTGTACGAGCGGATAATAATAATATGAATCTTTATTTACAGGAACAGTACATATAATTTCCCAGCCCACTTAAGCAGCTGACGCTTGTGAGATGGCTGAGCACATGCATTGTGCATGGGGCACATGCTTATGTCTTTTACAAAATGAACGAGGAGGAAATCTCTTGCTAAAAAGCTTTTAATAAAACCAAGCAGCCTAATGAAGAAAAACCGAAAAATTCTTAATGCTATCACCGTCGGCAGGCGCGCATGCGTGTTCTGCCCCTTTCGTTTACCACAGCTCCCATGCTCCAGTTACTTCTGTCGGCACCTACTTCTTTTGAGGGGCCGAGCCGCTTAGGGGCTGGGGCTGGCATCTCCCGTCGTCGTAATCGTCCTCTCATGTCACGGTGCTACAACAACCGGACACTCGTTTACGCCTCGCGCTAGAGCGCTTCGTAACGCGTAATTAATATGCAGTGCCCGGAGCTTACGTGGTTACCAATTTTAGAAGAATTGTCTTCTTTCGATGTGTATGATAGTTTTTGACCACCAAAGTTCGGTGAGCGGGTTTTAAACCGACACTGATGTGTTTTAAACCAGCGTCGTAGTCATTCACGTGCCTGTTTGTTCTATATGCAATAAAGAAAAAAAAGCATAGTAAAAAAAAAGAAAAACACAGAGACTCTCCTTTACGCCTCGAGCTAGAACGCTTCGTGCTTCGAAGACAAGAGACTTTTACAGCAAAGCTGTATACCTCTATCCCCCCCCCCCCCTCCCCGACGGTTTCAACTCCGTTAATCAGAACAGCATTCCCCTTTACTGTTCTGTGCCTTTACGCACAGCAAGCGATGCAGGTAGCGTAATGTCGTCGTCAGGCATTTAGTACACAGCATAACAGAACACACGAAATCAACAGAGACTTCCGAAGCGGCGAGCCCTACGTTCCACACCACGACGACCACGATGCGGCGAAATGCGGCCGAGTTCACGTTCACAAAAATTAGGCGGGCAAAGAAACGTCTTCAACTCCCGATGACATGATGCCGACCGTTTTAACGCTACAGGACGCTCAGTTTGTGCCGTATTTGTCTCACGCGAACTTTGTAATATGTAGTCGCAATGTTTATTATAGAACAACAAGCTTGGCGTGGCTTCAGTTGACTTCGGGGCAGGCTTGCTAAAAAAATGTTGCAGTACGTTCAAAATCGGCATCAAAAATATGTGTTACTAGGTTCATAGCCTAGGTTTTTTGTAAACCAGATCACAAACCTGTGGACAAACCACGCAGAAAACGCTAAGTTAAGTTGGCCGCACAACCGCGCGCTGAAGAAGCAAGGTTCTCGCACGCGAAAAGAAGAAACTTGTAGAGCAGACACGCATGCACTACACACCGCAACTTAGAGCTCAGCGGACCGGCGCACACCGTCAACGCTGCCGCCGACACCGCGCAACACGCGACCGGAGCGCCCGCCCTGGAAGGCGCAGTTACGAAACTGAAATAAGTATCTAAAAAAAAAAAAATGTTGCACGACACGACCGCGCCGAACAGCACCGCCAAGCGCCGCCTCAAATGGTCCACAGGATAAAGCTGAACATTATTCTGTGGTCTGGTCCACAGAATAAAGCTGAACACTATCCTGTGGACTGGTCCACAGAATAAAGCTGAACACTATCCTGTGGACTGGTCCACAGAATAGGCACTGCGTTTTGTATTCTGACCCCGTTGGCTCGCCGAAAAAGCAGGCGGAGTGTGAGAAGCGCATTAGCACTCCTGTTTATAAGAGTACTCCGCGTTGCATGAAAAGCGCACATCGGACACTGTTTTGTGCTCAGCAGCAACGCCTACGCGGACTTATCGCATGATCGAAAGAAGAAGTAGTTCACAATAACCCGCTCGCTTTCACTATAGCCAAAGCGAGAGGACCGCACCCCTCATTGGCGTCCGTGCATCGCACGGCCGGCCACAACGCGTTTTCAGTTCTCGGAACCTGGTTACAAGCTGCGAGGGAAGTTGCGAATTCATTTTATGCTTTGTGCTATGCGTCACCGTCGCAGCAATGAAGGCGACGTGGCGTTTGTCCCCTTTTTCTTCAATATTGATCGGCCACACTGCTTTTCGCTTGTTATTCCCCAGGCCTCCTCATGGTTTTTCTTTTTGAGCTTCAACGTAATTTCCTAAATGACCACTAACGAAACGAAAAAGGCCAGTGCCAAGCAAAGCCCCCAATGATACGTGTGCGTACTTTTTTTTCAGTTATTTTTGTGACCTCGTCCCCCTTTTCCAGGAAATTACCTCCGATTAGCATGAAAACATCGTTAGCTGGTCATTCCCTCGTCACGGCTGATCTCTCTCGGCGGCCTCTGTGATACGCAAGGCGCAATAGGCAGAGTATGAGACGCGTAAGCTATGGGAGTGCGTGATGCACTAACGAAGCTCGCACGCCCAGCGCTTCGGAATTCGCCGCCCGTTTGGCGACAGCTTTATGGGGCTCTTCGTTGCAAGACGTACGATCATGCGTGGCTTCTTCCTACGCATACCGGAAGGACGAGCAATAGAGAGGGCAGGTTTGCCACAAGATAACCGCGCGCATAGTATCAGCAAACAATTCCCCGCTTATATCCTAACGTCTACCAGTACGGCACGCATATGTCGGTTAACAAAACCGTTAGGAATGTGCCGTTTGACTAAATTATTGGGATGCGAGTTTTATGGCAAGCTTCATGTTTTCAAGGCGCTAGTTCGAACCACGGATCAACCCTCGAGTGAAATGGCGATCACCGGGAAGCGGAGGTGTTCTGCCGCTTCCCGGTGATTTTCTGCTTCGACAACAGGGACACCGTTTCCGCATTGTATTTTACATGGATGTGCTTTAAAGGCTCAAATGCTTTACGGTACTTGTATTTTTGCACTTACGAGACCTACGGCGTTAGCGTAATATGGATGTGTGCGTGCGTATATGTGTATGTAGGTATGTGATTGATTGTGGAGTTTAACGCGCCGAAGCGACGTATAGGCGATGAGGCGCGCCGTAGTGGAGGGCTCCGGATTAATTTTGACCACCTGGGCATCTTTAACGTGCGCCGAAATCTCGTACACATGGGCGTTTTTGCTTTTCGCCTCCATCAGAAAAGCGGCCGCCGCGGCCGGGAATCGAACCCCTGACTTCATGCTCAGCAGCGCAACGCCTTAGCCACTAAGCCACCGCGGCGGGTGTATGTATGTATGTATGTATGTATGTATGTATGTATGTATGTATGTATGTATGTATGTATGTATGTATGTATGTATGTATGTATGTATGTATGTATGTATGTATGTATGTATGTATGTATGTATGTATGTATGTATGTATGTATGTATGTATGTATGTATGTATGTATGTATGTATGTATGTGTATATGTGTATATGTATATGTATGCATACGTGCATGCATGCATGCATGCATTCGTCGTAGGGGTGTTAAACCTCGCGAGGAACACAGGAGAAACAGAGGACAGCGCTTTCCCAGCGTAAATTAAGCAACCATTGGGTGCACCAGCGCCAATCTGCTAAACCCTTTACCGCGAGCAGCCTCAAGCCTGCTGAGGCCGAGGCTTTCTTTTCACGTTTGGGCGTGAACTTCGCTACGCTCCATAAATAAAATTCCTCAGACAAGTTTGCTTACATGGCTTGAAGACGAAAGCTAACGATTATTAGATTGTTTACTGCTCCATCATGTTTGTAGCTATTTTTTTTCTTTGTCTTTTGACGCCAAATACTACGAAAAGCAGAATTGCAACACTTCACGCTGCAGTTTACCCAGAGTCAGAGCTCTTTTCCGCGTGAATCTGTTCTACGCACGTGCCGACAAGTGCACCTCGCACGGCACCGCGTCAGGCAAATTAATTATAACAAAGCCTCCACGCAAACTTTTACAGCCAATTTTATACTAAAAACGATAAAAGAACCCAATGTTGAAGGAATCAAAATCCGCATGGCTTGGACACCAGCACATACACCAGGAGCACAGGGCAACCAACTGGCGCATAATGCTGCCCGGGAGTATGTACAAAATCCTCCCTTGGTCCCCACCGTCGTCACTGAGTGCGGTGCGTCCGCCCAAACAGACGTACCCACTACCAACTGGCAACAGGAGTACCGACGATTCAAACGACTCAGCAGACAATGATTGGCTGAAGCTTCCCCACCTGGTTTTCTGACACCTTTAAAGGCGCTATCGAGACGAGAAGTATTCGCCAACAAGGTGTATGCGGATGCGGCTTACACACCGGACATCATTTCTAAATGTACAAGAAACCAGGCTTCGGCATCTAAATGTACCTTCTGTGCGGCACATACTATCCCCAATCTCTTTCATCTAATTTGGTCTTGTTCAGCATTCTCAAGGGGCAGACAGCAGCTTCTAGACTCTCAGGCAGCCCCGCAATCACTAACAGCCCACTTGCAGCTAATTAGAGGCGATACACGCACACTGGAAAGGGTAGCAAACTTTGCTGTACAAAGTGGTCTGTACAGTGTTGTATAGTGGCTGACTGACTGCCACCCTTTTTTCAAGTGTTCGTGCACGCGACTGTACTCGTGTGAACCTTCCTGGCAGTGCTCCCCATACCGACGACCAGTGTCTATGTGAACACTCAAACCGTGCCTGCAGCTCACCGGAACAGAAACTCTAAACAATCATAACGTCATGTGATCATTGTTTGTAATGCACTGGCACTCGGCAGCGGCAGCAGCTTCATCCCGCTGATTCCAAGCGCTTTTTGTTCGACTTTGCAGACTATTGCCGTACGAATTTCCATTCGTGCCCCTCCAGTGGTGGCTGGTCAAGAACCGAGATCATCGCTTCCCCGTTAACCATCTGTGATAACCATGGATGCGTCTGCGTCTGCGTCAACTGAGCCGGGCTGCCTATAAAAGGACTGCACCTACGGACGCTCCTGGCACTGGCACTCGGCAGCGGCAGCAGCTTCATCCCGCTGATTCCAAGCGCTTTTTGTTCGACTTTGCAGACTATTGCCGTACGAATTTCCATTCGTGCCCCTCCAGTGGTGGCTGGTCAAGAACCGAGATCATCGCTTCCCCGTTAACCATCTGTGATAACCATGGATGCGTCTGCGTCTGCGTCAACTGAGCCGGGCTGCCTATAAAAGGACTGCACCTACGGACGCTCCTGGCACTGGCACTCGGCAGCGGCAGCAGCTTCATCCCGCTGATTCCAAGCGCTTTTTGTTCGACTTTGCAGGTCGGTTGTTTTATCCTGCCGTGATATTTAATATTTCATGCACACTGTATTTCGCTGCTGCTGCTAGTGCCGTTGGTGCCAATATGTCAACTGACCCTGAATTGCAGTGTTTGGTATGCCAGGACGTTGTGCCTCAGGATGGAAAGTATTTGACGTGCACAAAATGTGACTATGCCTACCACCTGGGTAAATGCTCCGGCGTATCTGCTCCTAGCTTTCGCAATAGAAGTGAGTCTTTTAAGGCAACCTGGATTTGCGCGACATGTGAAACAGCAGAGAGAAAGAGTGGCGTTGTCGCTACCCAATCTGAAAGCTCCAGCTTTGCTGCTCAACTAAAGACCTTGAATGACAATGTCGCAAGTTTACTGCCTATCATAGGTAAAGTCAACGCACTGTCCGAGCTTCTCGTAACAGTTGGAAATATTGAGACTTCTATGAAGTTTCTTTCCGAGAAGTACGACAGCGTACTCACTAAGGTTGAAAAACAGGACTCTGATATTGCTGCCCTGAAGAAGCGTGTTGACCGCATTGAATCTGGTACCTCCCCCGCGATCAGGCAAATCAGGTTAGATTTGAACGAGATGGAACAGTATAGCCGCAGGCAGAACTTGGAAATTCTTGGGTTGGCCAAAGAAGAACACGAGGACTTGTTCGAAAAAGTGAATACTGTGGCTCGTAAACTTGAACTTCCCGAGTTAACAAGATCTGACATTGATGGAATGCACCGTTTGCCACAACGGCCTGGAAAAGAACCCGCTGTCATTGTGCGGTTTACGTCAGTTTCCTTGAAGCAAAAGTGGATGGAGGCCCGTTCTCGCCTACGGGCCAAAGAACCAGACATGCGCTTCTTTGATAACCTGACGCCTTGGAATAAGCGGCTGTTGTGGCTCGCGCGTGCGAGAGCAGAGGAAGTTGGCTATCGTTTTGCATGGCAGAATAACGGACACGTTTTGGTTCGAAAGGATGAAGGTGATAAGGTGATTCGAATCCAAGATGAGTGTGATCTGGAAAAAATGGTCTAATGTAGCTGTACTAGCTGTAAACTGTTAGTACCGCAAATGGCCTTCGCATCCTCTGGCTGTGCTTACCATCATGTTGATTCTTTCACAAATCATGTATCTGGAAACAAAACATGCTCAAACTGTTTTTCGCTGTTTCACCTTAACATACGCAGTTTTAGAAATAAAGAAGATGAAATTAACATTTTTTTATCCTCTTTGGGCCACAATTTTGATGTGTTGGCGTTTAATGAAACTTGGTACTCGGATGCTGCTAGCGTAGTGAATTTAAATGGATATAAACTAGAAACTAATAGTCGAAGAACCAAAACAGGCGGTGGTGTTGCCTTGTACATGAAGGAGAGCCTTTTGTATGAAGTTGTTCCTGAATATACTGTGATGAATTCGGGTATTGAATCGCTCTTCATTGCCACAAATGCGCATGTTCTAGGCGTTATTTATCGCCCTCCTTCCGGACCCCTCGAATTGTTTTACGACGCTTTCAATGCAATCTTAGAAGATCTCTCAACTACAAAAAAGCAAGTGGTAGTCATGGGCGACTTTAATATCAATTTACTCCAAGTATCACCTTTGAGCACCCAATTCCTAAACACAGTACATGTCAATGGCTTTACAAACCTAATTGATATACCGACTAGGATTACATCTCACAGTGAAACGCTTCTAGACCTGTGTTTAACAAATTGTGAGAAAGAGGATACCATGGCTGGAGTGTTTACTAGTGACATAAGTGACCATTTACCTTTATTTTGCTTTATTCCAAGAGTGATCGAGCACAAAACTCGTGCTTTATGTGCACCTAGAATCTACAGGGAGATGAATAAGGGTAATGTGAAATATTTCCGCCAGCTTGTGTCGTCCATAGATTGGAGCAGCCTTTCCACAACATCAAATCCCAATGCTTTTTACGACTTGTTTATTAATAAGATCATTGAGGCCTATAATAGTGCATTTCCTTTTATTACTCTGACTAAATCCAGAAAAGCTAGAAAACCGTGGATTACACTTGAACTCTTAAAAAGAATAAAAGAACGCAATAAGTTGTTTGATAAATTTGTAAAATCCCGGGATTTATTGGTCCTGATGGATTACAAGAAAGTTAGAAATAAATTAACAACGGACATAAAGAGAGCGCGCCTTCAGTACTACTCAAACAAATTTGCGAGCATTCAGTTTGATCCCTCAAAAACTTGGACGGTTATAAAAAATTTGCTTCGGAAATCGAAGGCTTCAGTGCCATCTGAACTAAAAATAGGGGAAGATACCTTCAGTGGTAAAGCCCTAGCTAATCTGTTTAACCAACGCTTCCTGTCTTTTGGGGTGTCCAATTCACGTAGCTCGGATCCAAGGTCTTATTTAACTCAAAACGTGTGCAGCTCAATGTTCCTCTATCCTGCTACTATAACCGAAATTACCAATGTGGTAAATAGTCTAAAAAATAATTGTTCTTCTGGCTTTGATGGAATTAAGGCCGCACCAATCAAAGCTGTGATAGACCTGATCGGTGAAGTCTTGTGTCACCTAGCAAATTTAATTCTGTCTACAGGAATCTTCCCCGATAACATGAAAATAGCAAAAGTTATTCTTTTACATAAAGGTGGTGCGATTGATGAAATTAATAATTACCGGCCAATTTCAGTGCTACCCATTTTCTCCAAGGTCTTGGAGAAAGTTATAAATTCTAGACTATCAAGTTACCTCCAAAAGCTGAAATTAATTTCCGGCAATCAGTATGGATTTCAAAAAGGGAAATCTACTGAACTTGCTTTAATTAACATCAAGGATAGCCTTATTCGCAACATAGAAAACCGTCTTTATTCTGTAGGAATTTTCTTAGACTTTAATAAGGCTTTTGATTCAGTTAAACATGATATTCTTTTTCTTAAACTGTCACATTATGGTATAAGGGGAACTTCACTTCAGCTTTTTCGCAGCTACTTATCAGACCGTGAGCAATTCGTTTCAGTTCATGATGTTCAATCCGACAGGCAAAAAATATCGTATGGTGTACCACAGGGGTCTATATTGGGGCCAATTCTATTTCTTTTATACATTAATGATATTGATTTGATTCCGTTCACCCAGGATATTGTTCTTTATGCTGACGATACGAATGTTTTTTTTTCGTCCACTGATTTGGCATCCGTCATCGCTACTGCAAACTCCTGGTTACAACAGCTTTCCCTCTGGCTGGATGTGAATGAATTACAGCTTAACGTTAAGAAAACAAAATATACCATTTTCACGTCTAAGAATAGGCCTACGAGAATTCCTTGCCCTCTAACATTTCAATCCCTTCCAATCGAAAGAGTTCAAGTACACAAGTTTTTAGGTGTTTTCTTTCACGAAAATCTTCTTTGGAATCACCATGTTGATTTTGTTAAACACAAGACCGCACAATCTATTGGAGTGTTAAATAAACTGCGTCCTTTGTTACCAACACCTGTAAAGCGTCAACTGTATTTCTCGCTTGTTCATTCTCGTTTGCGATATTGTCTGTTGGTTTGGGGTGTTACTTCTAAGTCCAACCTTAACTTTCTCGTTTCGATTCAGAAAAGGGGTATTCGTTTTATCAATAACTTGCCTATGGCTGTTGATACCTTACCTTATTTCGCACGAAATTTAATTATTAGTATTCAATATATGTACGAACTTAAGTTAGCTGAGACCATATACCATACCTATAAAAGTGACCGCGAATCCTTTCTCTTACAGTACACAGACACTCATCCACATTACAGCTTTCGGCATACTGTTTTCAAGAAAAACAGGATCAGGACGAATTATGGTACCCAGCTGTTAGATTGGCAGATACCGAATCTTTTAAACTATCATCCCGACATAATAGGCCTTATTGATTGTTGTAGGTGTTTATATTCATTTAAAAAGCAAATTAAACTTTACTTTATGAATTTATTATGACTTACATTGACCTGATTTGCTACCTTCATGCTCTTCGCATCTGTTTATGTAGTGTTTATTTGGATTGTAAACTATGCAACCACATTTGTTTGCTGGCTACAATGTATGTATTAGTGTAATCCTGCTAATTCTCGTGGGAAATGTTGGTTATTGTATAACTCTATGTTGCCATCTGATTGTCCCCCTTCTTTTTCCTTTTTTTCTTTCTTTTTTTTTATGTGAAACGTTTCCAAGCTTGAAACGCTGTCTGTGCTGCCAGTGTCACTGGGAGCCAGAGGTCAAGTCAGGCGACATTCACGTTGCCTTTAGCCTCGGCACCATGTACGCCATTCTGCCAAATAAACTCCATATTTCAACAACAACAACAAAAAAAAAAATACGGGTCTTCCCCTTTCCTTTTCGCCCTAACCACCCCGAGCGCCTCAGACCTCATTCATTCATTCATTCATTCATTCATTCATTACGTTCGGGCAGGGTACAACATTTTTGAGTCCTCTGTTAACTGTAGACGTGTGTCTTCTATTAATTGCAGCGAGGCTGCAGGAGCAGACAAATCCATGCGCATCGCATACCATAACCTAAAGTGTCGTTTGAACTCTTGACTGCTGCGCCCCCTGGAGCTACTCACCGGCGATGGCGTCCCTCTTCTTGGCCTCCAGCTTGCGCAAGATCTGCGCCACCTCGGTGTCGACGTACATGTCGAAGGCCAGGTCGTCCATGGGCGAGATCTCCTCGTTCCTGTGCCGCCGAGGGAAAAACCAGCACAAAAAACAAGAAGTTCACCGGAAGAATTTGCGCTTGTTCTTGTTTTTTCGAAAGTGAGCGTTGCGCAACATATTGTTAGTATGCATTCGCTTAGGTCGTCGTGGTCTCTGGTTAGAAGTAGTCACGTCCAACTCCCAAGCCATGGTACCCAACTTGGTTGCGACCGGTTAATTAAGCGGTACTACCGCTTTCTTCGGAACATTCTTGCCTTGGTAGAATTTACAATTGTGGGAGCAGGGCGAAGTTTATCAACACGAACTGATGAACAGGTAATGAAGGTATGGCTTAGCGAAGTCCTAGAGCAAACGCAAGCGTAGTCCATACCCAAGCATTAGGCGCGACGCAAAGCGGTGGCATCTATATATAAATATATATATACAGTAATACCTCGTTAACTCGAAGTAGTAAAAACCGGGAAATATTTCGAGATAAGCGGATTTTCGAGATAAGCAAAGTTGCGTGAATTGCCATGAAATATCGAGTTCTTTGCACAAAAGGCGCTACTACTTAGCAGCTCTTAAACACCAGCTTTCAATCTTGCTTTTCATAAAGGTTTTAAAGAGAAAAACAACATACAGGAGACGTTCACGGGCTGGGTTTTGTAGCACTGCAATTTTACTTATCAGAAAAGAACTGCGTAACGCTGGTCCGCTTTGCGGCCGCACTCGGGCCTATAGTAAGAAATCCTCTAGCTGCTTGACGGAGTTGACGCATTGCATTAGCCGATCTTCCCCGCCGCTGCACTCAACCTTATTTCGCAGCAAGCCCAGCAAATTCCCCGTTTCGGCATATGTAGGCACCTCGCAAGGAGGTTCGTCATCATTGCCCCCGTCTTCGCCGTCCTTTTGTGGCTATTTCAACGATTTCGGCGTCCGTAAGTTCTCCTGTCACGCGCACATCCTGTTGTACCTCTGCGCATGTCTCTACCATCAAATGACGCGCCACGAAGTCGATATGCCTCTAGGCTCAGACTTCACGTTTAAGGAAAACATCGGCTTTGTGATAGTCGCGGCTAAACGAGAAGAAATCGAGGGGCTTATGCGCGGCAGCATCGTGCGAATCTTGTGAAACGGTACGCGGCGGCGAAAGTTTCGTTCCCCTCTGTCAAGATTTCGAGTTTCGAGATATCCGCAGTTTGACCCAAAAACACTTCGAAATAAAGGGCACCAAATACATAAGGCGTATAGGAAATGGTTCGGTGCCGCGGAAAATTTCGACTTACCCGATTTTTCGAGATATCCGAGTTCGACTTAACAAAGTATTACTGCATATATATATATATATATATATATATATATATATATATATATATATATATATATATATATATATATATATATATATATATATATATATATATATATATATACATATATATATTTATTTATATTTGTTGTGTCTGTGTGTGTAAAATTATCTAAAACCGCGGTCGGTGTTTCAAGTGTTCAGTTTTCCCCACGAAGCACTTCAGCGGTCGCTGTCATGGCTTCTGTCAGCAGTGTAGGGCGTGGCGACATCACGCCACACCCTCCGCGTCATTAAATCAGACTCAAGCGAATTACAAAAGTTATAAAAAATATAGTACGGCAAAAACCCGGTGCAACTTCGTGGGACCCCTACCGGTTAACCGACGCCCCTTGCCTCGGGCCGCTGCACGTTTCCACCCACTTCTTCGGCGGTGCGAAACAAATGGCAGCAATACATGAGGACGCAAAGCAAAAGAGTTCAATGAACCGCCGCTTCGTATTCCGCTTTGTCAACGCTTCTCGCATCACAGCGACTCTCGTTGTCAGCAGATTTCTGTCACTCAGCCCAAGGGCGTACGCAGGTTTCGCACTGGCGAATTTGGCACGGATCAAACTTTGTGATTGCGCAACAGATGGTTCGGATTACAAAACAGGGGACAGAGCTGGCGCAACCCGGGCACGCGATAGACAGCGAGAGTTGGCATAATGGGTGGTTAGGGTGCTTTACAGCCTGTAACCAGCTTGTTTGTTTAGGCCACCGTATCTACTCATTAGCGACCGTTCCTTCGCATTGCGCACACATAACTTACCGCTTGATGATGGTCTGCCACGTAGTCTTCTTCTCGCAGGGGTACGAGGCGTGCAAGAATTTCGAAAGAAAGTCACATTCATTGTAAAGGCTACCTAAGTTCCCAATGCATATAATAGCTCCCCATTTGGCAATCGCATGAGGTTAGGGGATAATTGATTTCAGGCATGTGCCAATAGAAACAGTGGATCACACGCATCGCTAGTCTCAATTCAATTTTAGGGGCGAAGCACCTTAGGGGCTGGGGCTGCCGGCGCCTTCTGTCGTCGTCTCGTGTCGTCACGGTAAATCGAGTTGTCCAACAATGATCCGAAAACATGTTTATAATCGATAAAAGCGATTTAAAACAAGCTAACATTATTTAAACTAATTTAGAACACAGGAATAATAAGGATTCCATAGCATTAATAACAAAAATTTGTTAAATTCTGTCTGAAAATCGGTTTCAAACGCCAGATTTTCTTCTGTAAAGCATGCTTCTTAGCATGCTGTGGCGTGTGACACAAAGAAAACTTACGGCCAGTCTGTCTCTCATTTAATTGCCTAAATCCGCTTCAACGCAAGAGAGGGCGCCACCACCTCAGAAACAGCGCGATTGCTCCTCCCACCGCTGCTTCTCCGGCGCCCAATCAGCGCGCACCGTGTGGCACGAGAGAGGCTTACAATCTTTCAATGTACTTATACGCTGCATGCGTCGCTGCTCAGATTTCTGGAGATGGCCCGTTTTTTTTTCATCAATTAAAGCTGGTGACTTATAAGTTAAGCGTCGCTTGAGACTCAGAATGAGCCAGTCACATGCCACTTTGGGCGGGTATGGGGCAGACGTGTGCACCTTACCAAAACAAGAAATAATGTGTTAAGGTACAAGTACTACTACTGCAGAAAAAATGAAATGATACCAAATACAATTTAAATCACTACGAGCTAAGACACTACGAGCTGACTCAGTACATGCACTGGGGGAGGATGTTGATCATGCTTTCGGTTTGCTGAACAGTTTCAGTCACATTGGTTCTGCCAGTACGGTTTCCACTTTCCTGGTTTTGGACCGGCCCGACCGTTTTTTTAAACAGCGGGCCGGTTGCCGGTCCGTAGTTAAAACCGGCCGTCACTGGCCGGTTTTTTGGCCATTGTGTCATGGTTACTTCTTTTTGGCCTTTTATAAACGTCAATTCACCAACTGTGACGATAAATATGTGTCGACAAGCTGCGCAAAGACATGCGAGCTGAGAAAAAAACATGGGCGAGCGCACTCCTTGAGATGGAGGGGGACCAAAGCGAGGACCAATACAACGAAATGCCGCCATCGCGGTCAGCAAGGGCAGTTACTTTTTAGTGCAGCGCACTCAGAGCAATATCCAAAATCTTAATCAGGTTCAGTACGAACGTTATGTTGATTTCTCTATAGGAAACCGCTACATTAAATGGCATTTCATGTAAAAAAACACCTTTTTTCAACACAAATTCAACCTTCTTTATACCACGTCGCCCCCCCTCCGCCAAGGGCCGGGTTTTTTTTTTTCGGGGAAAGGTGGCAACTCTAGCTGCCAGCAACCGAAACCTAGTCACAAATGGCACGAGAAATATGATTTAGTAGCGTAACTGACTGGCCTAGTTGGTATTCCATTGTGCACAGTTCATCACAAAAAAAGCGAGGGACAAGAGAAGACAACACAAGAGCGCTGAAGACACAACACAAGAGCGCTCTTGTGTTGTGTGTTTCCTTGTCCTTGCCTTTCTTTTTTTTTTGTGCGGTACTGTACACAATGGCACGGGCAAGTTTGATAGCCCGCCGAATAGCAGACTGAATTTTCCTTTCCACGCCCTATCAGATCATAAAGGATAACTATTCGCGATAGCACGCCGTACCATGTGCGTATTTAAAGGTTTTAAGAAATGGTGCACAGGGGTGGGTGGGGATTCAATTTATCGAGGGCTTCTTACGACACTTATCAATGGCCGACCATCTTTTAACGGCTTTATTGATACGGAAGCGTAAGTTAACACGGTAGGTCAAAACACCGTCGTAGTGACCACGCGATGGCCCACAAAATTGCCAACGGCCCGAAGAATGGAAACACGTGGAAGAATGCTCGAACACAAAGTACAAGTAGGCAGGCCCGTTTCCAACAACTAAAAACTGCTTTTGTGATCTAAACATTCTAGGTTAACTGCGAAGAAAAACTTTACTTTGGGCATATGTGAAGCAAAACATGAGTACTTTGTTGAGAGTACTAGAATAGTGCCAATAATATCTAGGATTCCAGGCACTATATCATTCATTTAAAATATATGCATTCTTTTGTACGATAGAAACTCAAAAAAAGAACCTGTCGCAAACGGTGTCGAAAAGAGGCGAAATAGAAATAACCCCAAAAACAACAGAGGTCGGCTGGAGGTGCCGCAGCACAACAAAAACAGAAGATAAACAAAAAGGATGCGCGCTGTAGCAGTAGCTGATGGGCGAAGAGTGCAGTCTCGGAGAAATTGAATTGAATAACCTTTATTACGAAAAGAATGGCTTACGGCATAGTTAGGAAAAAAGGGAGTGGATAGAAAAACGTCTAGATTGGAGGAAGGCAAAACACTAAGGTGAAACGAGGATTACGATAACGGGAGGACCCTTTCGTCGATTGTACATCAATGCATTCATATTCACTACATCATAAAAGTGCTTAAGTGACCTCGTAATTTTTTTACGCCTCCAGCATTTTCGTCAATATAATTTCACTTTAAAACGAGCGTATTGCTCACCTCATCTTCTTCAGAGCCATCCAAGCCTTGTACATCGTCGCCTATAACGTTCAATGCAACTATTCCGACCTGAAGGGCAAAGAGACCATTGAGGAAAAATTTATTATTGCGGGAGCTTGGCACAACAAGAAGGACCTTTGTTCCAAAGCTGCTAATCTCTTTGGTACTTTCGTTATTTTGCCAGGTGTGCTCGCTTTGGGAACGCAAACTCAACGCACGCATATCTTAGGCACCAACACTTCTCGATTGGCGATCCGTTTTGTCCATTTCTCTATTTCGCATTTATACTCGAAAATTATACGTGCAGGCGAAAAAGGAAGCGCAAAGCATTCAACTAGACAGCTAACTAACACGTTCGTAATTGGACGTTACGGCTTTCGCGTTTACTACATCGTCAGCAGTGATTGGGTCACCTCGTACCTTTTTTATTGCTCAGAAAATAAATTCCGGGTTTCATGCAGCAGCTTTATGACATCGTTAAGTCGAAAGGGAGGAATGAAATTCATCCCAGTTCACACCATTCGATGTAAGTGGAACCCGAAGAACTGCAAAATACGGGTCGTCGCCAGAGAAATCTGGGTCTCGTTTGGTTCAAAAGAAAAAGAAATACTCTGGAGCAGCACCCACTAACGCACACGTCCATGCAGGGCATTGGCAGATAGCGCATAGGTAAATCAGCTGCGAAGCAGCATTGCATGGTAATGAAATGCCAAAAATACAAAACGGCTTCTGACCATGTAGCACAGATAAACGAAACTGTTCCGCACAAACATACAACGCAAATACGCGTGCGGGATTCGGCAAGGATGATCACAAGCTCCACCCAACATGCTCCGAATTATGGCTTGCTTGCCTTCTTCCTCGCTTCCTTGCTTGAGCGATTTCTAAGTCAGATTGCCGAGAGAAAGGTTATATAACGCGTCTTCAAAGTGTACATCAATAGAATTTCAGCAGAGCAGCAGCCACTGCGTTGCCTACCTGATTGTAAACGTTGTACTTGTTCACGTGGTTAGCGTGAATCAAAAACTTCACGAAGTCCCCTATGGCGTCCACCAGCACCGACTTCAGCTCACGTGACTTGTACTCGGAGTGCAAGTTGTCTGCCAAGGACACCTCCCTGTAACGTAGTAAAAAAAAGATAAAGCACAATCAAACAAGTGCCTGCCTCTCCATCGTCTATGAGCCAAACTTTCATCGGGATGCGGCGAAATTTTTGTGGTGCCTCCTTCCCCCCACAACACGCATGACCACACGCACGCACACACACACACACACACACACACACACACACACACACACACACACACACACACACACACACACACACACACACACACACACACACACACACACACACACACACACACACACACACACACACACACACACACACACACACGCACGCACGTACACACACCCAGATGATAATATTTTTAGTGCATAAGATGGAAAATTTGGTGACCAGGGCGAGCTCGAAAAACGTTGCTACATTCTTTTGCCAGGTGAAAGTACACACGAAACCGATATTATATATGAGGTGACCACTCACTGAGGGCTGTTCCTGCCCTTAACTGTGTGGAGCCGCACACAAAATGATAAACAGAGAAGTAGAATGGGAGTGCCCTTCCGCTACCGGAATAGGGGACTCGTTACCATAACTCCGTCACTAAAAAGAACTGACGCAGACATCCCTAGTGGTGCAAGGCTGGAGAAACAGCAGAGCTGGGGGTCGAACTAGCTACTCCTAAAAGTGACAGCAGATCCCGGGAGAGATGGAGCAGCCAGACCCCAGCAGTGCAAAGCCCTTTTGGACGGCACTGCAAAGCAAAGACCATTAAAGTATGTACAGTGCTTTATTCAGCAGCAATCCTCGTCATCCCTTTCGCCGTCGCCTTCGACGGTGCAGCCACGTAGGTCAAATCCTATTGTTACGCGGCCTCGCTCCTGAAGACCTCCACTTCTTCGTTAGCTGATCCGGTGGCCGTCTCTACGTGCGGATTGTGAAGGGATGGCTTGACAGATTCGTCGTTATCGTCTTCGGCGCGGTGGACCCGTGGCGCGCCTGTCGGCACACGACGAAGACGACGAAAGCGGGTGCTCTTCATATGAAAGAAGCAGTCCCAACAACTAATCATGTGGCGTGAGCCCATGCGCAAGCCTGGACGACGCCTGGCGGTCGCCGCGAGGCGTGCGTTGACGTGCGCTCGGTATATTTTGTTTTGCTAAAGCCCCTGCGCAAAGGTCGTGCCCCGCGCCCCGCGCGGCGGACGCCTGGCGGTCGCCGCGAGGCACGTGTTCACGTGTGTTCGGGATTTTCTGTCTACGCCGGATGGATTTCTGTCCGTCTAAACAGCTCTGCTGTTAAAATCCAACCCGAACTGTTGACCGCAAAGAGCAATTTCCACGAAATTGTGTTTTCTGTAAAGCGTGCTTTGCCACAATAACACCACAACTAAGGAGAAGCCAGCTTTGGCGCAAACAAATGTGAATACGCCACAGCCACTGAACGGATAAGAAAATGTCTTGCGGTGTTGAAATTATGAGTAAACTTCTAAAGCGCAGCTTTATATATATAAGGTTCCGTGCATTTTTTATGTGCGTGTACAAATCTGCGTTGCGGTAAAGCCAACATTATCGCGAATGCTTAGTAGAAAACGGCTGCAATTTTTTGTTTTAGCGTAACTGTCTCACAAACAATTATAAGACAATTGGCCACTCAAACTACTCTATCATTACTCTGACTTTCAGTTATTTGCATAATTATCTATTTCACCGTGAAGTTACAGCAAACGGCTGTAACTATTTTTTATCCAAATTTTCCAAAGCTAACACAACCCTATCATTACCCGGAGTTTTATTAACTTGTCGTAATAACTTATTTCAGAATAACGGAGTTCGTACCTTTGTTCTAAATTTAGTGTACATCTCCGTGGTATGCCAAACCACTTCGCTGCTCATTCCAGTTCGCTGTGTGGAAGGACTCATGATACGTTATTTATGTTAAGGCGATGATAGCGGAAATGGTCACCAGCATCTACTGATAATCTACGTAAATGTTTAGGGAACCTAGTTCGTACAGCATTTTCATATTTACCGAAGCAGCGAATTTCGAACGAATTCGCTCACTTTTTTTGTCTGAAATAATGTTGCCCATAAATCTTCCAAAGGACTCAAATAACTTTCAAAAAATGGCGTAAAAGGTTGAGCAGGGTTTTATTGTCGTAATCCTTTTTTTTTTCTGGTTGCCAGAAAGTACATTATTTACTGGTCTGGAATAGCCTAATCAGCTCCATGTTAGGTCAGCCTTTGCGCATTGCAATCAATTTTTATAACTTCGGTGTGCCCCCTGTAAAGAGCGCCCCCCCTCCCCCCTCCCTCCCTCCCCTCCCCCACACCTATAACATTCACTGGCCAACCACTGCAGTGGCGTCATAGCCCATTGTCAGCGTGAAACCACGTCTAAATAATGTGCCATATATAAGGCCCCCCACGTCTTTTCGCACTGTCCTTGAAAATGTCGTGCCCACAGCCCCCGCAGCTTGTCGCAGGGTGTGTTTCTGAACAGTGTTGGCTTTAATTTTCAGGGCAGAAAAAAAAGTACCGTGTAAACGCTACCTTGCTGTGAACAATTAAACGCCCCCCTTTTTAGGACTTTTTGGTAGTTACATAAACACCTATGCACTAAAAGTAATGTAACACTGTTTATAAAGCAACAGTTTGTTGACTATAAGCAAGGGTGATCAAGCAAGCAAGAAATCTGCTAGCGGCTGATGAGCCTTGGACGGGCGCATCATTAAATGCATTTCCTGGTAGTTAATTGCACTTTTGTAATAATCTGTAATCTTCCGAGTTACGCGAATGCTTTTCAGCAATTTGGTGATCCCTCCTTAGGGCCCTGAGCCCGCCTATAGAACAAAATTTTCAGAAACAATTCCAATAATTTTCTCGTGAAAACATGTTTGCTTTGAATCGAGTAGACCGTTCAATTAAAAAAGAAACTCTAAGAAGCGGTGCTGCCCTGACATTTTTGACGAAGAAGCGGTGCTGCCCTGACATTTTTGACGTCACGACTATGTCGAAAAAATATGCGTGGTAAATAAAATAACTTTCTTTTTTGCCTCAACTCCTATGCAAAGATCGGTCATAATTTATATTTGCGCCGAAAGGAAGAAAAAAACACTGAGAAAAAGGTATAAAGCAAGATCGCTTCCCTCACGACTTGCATTCTACTTCCTGTTGTAGATTCTACGCTGTGATGTGTATAGTATAATTTATTCAAACGCATTACCAATAGCCAGGCTCTACACTCCGAGTTCTGTCAGGCAAATGCGAGCTCTTCTGATAAGTGACTCAAGCCAGCTAAGCAAGGCAGACGATAAATTTATCCTTAATTTGGGCCTTCCGATTCATTACGGAAACAACATTCACTGCGAGCCGGAGATAACAATAGGCATAGTCGCACCCCGTGGGCGACACTGTCTTTAAAGACCAGCATAAATACATTTAACAAGATCGCGCACCGTGGGAAACAATTTATAAAGCGCTGTGGAAAGCACGGGGAGTCCCTGACATCGCCGACGTGAGAGACAAGGGTCACCCACCCCTGTGGCATCCGACGGGGAAAGACAACATTGCAGAAGCATGAACAAAAACATATAACGCATTGCTTCTGCCAGACAACGTCCTAAAATCCAAGCAAGCACACAGCGACTCGGAGCTACCGAAAGCAATAAAATTAAGAATCACGTCCAGCCGGAGAGAAAGGGCAAAATAAGAAGCGCTGGGGGGTCACGTAACGCGTACGCTGCCAAATCACGGTTACCTCGTCTTCCTCCTCTCCCGCATCTTCCCTCATTCACATCCCCTTCTCCCCGTTTCCCCCTTTCCGTCTCCCTGGCTTCCCTCGCTCAGGGGAGGGAGGTCAACGACCCCGTGCAGGTAGCAGCCACGGGCCCACCAGCCAGCTCATCGCGAATGTGCCACCGTGTTCGCGGGCACCGCGCTCTTCCACTTAATACCGGAGCCGACACGTCACCGTCGTGCTGGCTTCGGGAAGCGCACAGGCGGGCCGTACTTTGCGTTTGCCCGTGTACGATGATGCAGAATGAGGAAATTCCCCGCTACACTCTTCTGCCTATTTTCCCTCTTTTAACAGCCATGGACATTTTGAGGGAACAAAATGGGAATTTAGTCAGTAAGATGGCCCCAGTTTGAACTTTAGCGTATAAAAAACACTGCGCTGCCAGTGGCGGCGGCCGCGCCGGTTGCGGCGCTGGCCTGCTAGCTCTAAGCAAGACATGGGGACAGAGGTGGTCCCCGCACCGCAAACCAAGCCAGTAAGGAAAGTGGCCTAGGCGCATCGCCTGCACATCACTTTAGCTGCGAGCACTTCTGTTCACTCTCTTCTTCCCGTCACTCCAATACCGCTTAGCCGTGGCGCTAACGTTTCCCAACAAACTTCACTGTTCCTTTTTGTGCTAACGAATGGTTCCAAAATTTGAACAGCTATTCCCTCTACTTGTAGATGCACCTGCCTTTCGTGCCCGTCTTCGATCTGCCATCACATTTGTACAGAGAGTTGTCGTTGTTGTTGCTGCTATTGTTGTCGTCGTCGTCGTCGTCATTGTTGTTGTTGCTTTTCATTTTTTATTAGGTTTTTTTTTTACATTTTTCTGCCCTGTAGTCCACGGCCCAAATGTGATGCCCCTGTGTTGTCCCTTTGCACTAAGTGACGCTCCCTGGTAATTTTTCTCGGCTCTATTTCGGCACAAATGCCCTACGGTTGAGGCAATCGCCCTCAGAGAAACAGATAGCCTGAAGCATCCACAGCTTCCGCTTCCGTTATTGGCACAGAAGAACGGCTGTGCGCCGTAGTCAGCTCCTAAGCCTAAATCCGTGTTGTGTGTAGTAAAACAAAATTATGTTTCTAAACACGGAAAGTGTACTTGCGCCAAGAGACTTCATCTTCAATTAGAAAATGGATAAGTATAAGTAAAGATAGCTCCTATTTATTCGTACTTAACCACTTAAGTAAGAGTAATTATTTATTTTCGAAACATGAGTCCCAGGCTAACTGTAAAGGTATTTACTAATTAAGTATCCATCCATCTTAGCTTTTATATCTTCCTCAGCAGCTACCCTCAGTTCATTAACGCGCAAAATGTGATCTAACTCACATCAGATAACGTCAACGTAGCATATTGGCTTAATGTTTTTCTTTTCGTTTTGCTGCCACTAAATCAATGGTTTCCGTCCACCGTTATAGACACCCTTTCGATTGGACAGCTCGAGTCAGTTTTTATTTTGTGGTGCTTTTGGAGTTCCCTGGAGGGAAAACGCTGCCACCCCAAATTGTTATTTCCTTTCCTAGAGTATGTATAATATAGTTTACCTAGAGAAGGCGCTATTACATTCATCGGGAGAGAACATACTGAAGGTAGTTTGGGTAAGCCGTTGGGTCCAGGATGTCCGCGTGATTGTTTCGTTGAAAGAAAAAATGCCTGCATGACTTAACCTCATAGTTGCAATGTCAGGGGAGTACTTTCGGCGTTATCTAGAGCGACTCTATGCCTGCCGACTCTAACGTGGTTTTGGTGTTATGGTAACGTCTTTGACGGCTTCCTCTGGCGTGTCCCCTGGACGGTGAACGTATCATCCACCAGCCGCTTACTCCCAGTTACTCCCGCTGCTTCTCGTAATTTCTTCATTCTTTTCACCCCTCCTATACCTCCTTGTTGCCTGAAGAAACCCTGCCCAGGAATTCGTCCTCGGATGTTGGTCTTATGTGCGCGTATGAAAACTGGAACCCCTTCGTCGCCAATGCTTGAAGCTTACATGCGGCTGGTCTGTGGGCGCTGGCTTCCTGACTTTGATCGTTATAAGGACAGGTGGTCCTGTTTCTGTATGGTAACAAGGAATCACCTTACCTTTTTTTTTTTTACTTTTAGTTTTCTTCAAAGGCTCAGTGTGGCTTAGTACATACACAATCTGTACTCTTGGTCGCTCTAGCATGCGATAAGGCCAATTTCTTTCTTGTTTAGAAACATCTTGACAAAACTGATTGAAACTAGTTGAACGTGTGTTGTATTTTTGTCTGTGTTGTCAATTTTAACATGCCTGTAGACGGCCTTTTAGTAATTGTTTTATTCTTCACGCTGCCCTAACCCACTGCCACCAACCCTACCGGACCATAATCACCGACTCGCAGCAAGGCTGCCGCCTCTACCAAGCCGGCCTCGCCCCGCCAGCAGCCATTCACCTCCTTCAACGCCTCCCCGAAGACATTGACCACACCGTTGTCTGGACCCCCGGCCACACCGGCCTGGCAGGGAATGAGGCGGCTCACGCCGCATCCCGCGCACTCATTACCCGGGCACTTCCCTCGCCTCGGCTCGACCAAGCAACTCCCCTTCCCTTCCCCCCGACCCAGCAGCACTGACACCTCTCGACCCCACGTACAACTCCATCTTCTCCCACCACACTAACTCCCGACGGCAATACCCGCCCCCCTCCCCCCCCCCTCCACCCTTCCCTCACCACCCAACAGGCCTACATCCTCCGCCGACTACAAACCGAAACCTACTTTAACCACATCATCCTATCCCGGATGACTGCCCAGATTGTCACATCCCTCTCAACACCTACCACCTCGTCTTCTCCTGCCCCCAACACCCACATCCCCACCCCTCCTATTCCCCTGAGCAGTGGGAGTCCGAGCTGACCAGCTCCGCACCGGAGCGCCAGGTCGCCCTTGTGCGGCGCGCACTGGAGGCAGCCCGGACAAGAGGCCTCCTGGACTTAGGAGGCTAACCAAGCCCTTCTACCCCTTCCATTTGGCTCAATAAACGTTTTGCCACCACCACCACCCTATATGACTTAGTGATTCACATACCTCGGCAAAACTGGAAGCCACTCACTCGCACTCACACAGAAAAATGTATTTTTTCTTACGCACTCACTCGCACTCACGCTCACCTCTCTCTCCGTGACCACTCGCACTCACTCGCGTTCATGCTCACCAGTCGCCGTCACCACATGCACGCGAGTGCGCGCAGCAGACCCTCCACGAGTCATGAATCGGTGCAGTATCAACGCATTACGGCGTCAGAAGGCCATTCAAATCATGTTCCTAAATCAACACGCCACAGCGAATTCTAGGGTGCCCCATAGCAGGAGCTCAGTGACGAGATATTTCCGCAGCTAAAAGCAATCCCGCCCTTAACCACCATCACAGCGACGGGTGAGTGAGTGAGTGAGTGAGTGAGTGAGTGAGTGAGTGAGTGAGTGAGTGAGTGAGTGAGTGAGTGAGTGAGTGAGTGAGTGAGTGAGTTATTGATATAGAAAGTGACAAAGAAGTGGACTGGGGATATTTCGAACTCATTTGGGAGTTCACCAGCATACAACCCAGTCCGGGGGAAGGGGAGAGGGGGAGTGACAGGGGATAGGTGAGAACAAATGGGAACAGAGAAAGAGGGGGAGAAATAAAGAGAGAAGGAGTGCGTAAGGCTGGCTGGCAGGCATTGGGCTACAGGTTGGTCTCCTCGAAGAAGGCCAGGACAAGTCAGAATGCTTCCTGCCCGATGGAGTTGGGGCCCGTTGCCTGCGGGCCTACAGCGAGTACAAGCGCAATAGTCTCGCTCACCGTGGTAAGCCCCGAAAATTGCGCCAGTAGCGCGAGTGCACTCGTGAGTAGGGAGCGGGACTAAGCTCTCGCGTGTGGTGAGCGGGGCTCACAGCGAGTGGCTCTCGCACTCGGGAGGGGTGAGTGGGGCTCGCCGCGAATGTCGCTTGCACTCGCGAGTAATGAACGGGATTCGCTGCGAGTGGGGCTCGCACTCACTCGCACTCGCCAGTTCGTAACGATGGCGAAGCTTCCACACCCCTCACTCGTGAGTGGGGAGGGGGGGGGGGAGTACACTCGTGAATGAGCCTGTCGACCTATGGTGATTCATTCAGTCTGATCCAGAATGCTTCTATACTTACACCTTAGTGTAGACTCCGTGAGACACGCGGTGGACATTTGGGCCTCGTTTAGAACATAGTAGCCTTGTACATATAATGCCGTTTTATAAACCCCGCTTTGTTGAATGCACTGCTGCAGGAAAAGACGAACGCATTTTTAAGACGTGCTGAAGTATGGTGAATCCGCGAGATAAGGGCGTTAAATGAAAATATATCGGGCAAATTCTTCGAATTTTTGAAGTCAACTATACTCTTCTAAAATATTTCGCTTTTTGCTGATTTAATTCCAGCGGAGTTTCGTTCAAAGAACTTCTCAGCTCTCCTGAAGATCGTTGAAATGGTTTCAGTCTAGGTCATTATACATTGCACAACTACTAGTAAACGCCGTCACCTGGATAGTGGAAGGAGACGACGAGGCTTCAGATCCCAAGTTCACAAGATAGTGTTTCCTGTGGAACCGGGGTTAAGGTAAATACATTTAAATAAACATCTTCTTGTTTACTGTTGTTATAAAAACATGGGTACATATTAAATTTTCCTTATTTCTCGTTGAATTTTCAACTCATAAGTCCGAACTATTTTCGTGCTCGACCTACCTTCGATTAAATACGGTATTTTTCGGAGTCACCGATGGCAAGCTTGAGTGTTCTGTCGTTGTCGCTGGTAGGCCGATACAGTGAAGCATCCTCGCGTTTTGCATGAGCAGAAGAACCCTCATGAAATTACACAAAGTACGAAGCCCCGCACAAATATCAAGAAAATAAAAATAGAAAGTTATGAAACCTCAAAATGTTTGAGGGAGAACTGTGCTCACATTAGCAAGTACGCACAATCTAAACGTTACTGAGACAACCAAAACATTACACACACATACAGGCACTCCAAAACAACAACTAGAAATGGTTAGGATTTACTTGTCGAAGTTCCCCGAATGTCGTGTTTAGATTCCGAAACAGCGCACTCGACGACGGATTTGATAGCACATTCTGTTTATCTCGTTGTACGAAAAAAAGTGTAAGTGTTGACAAAACGTGCAAGTGTCTTATTTCTACACACACAAAAAAGATGGCATTTTCAGACAACAATTTTCTCTTTCTCCCTCTGTCTATACATATCCTTCTTTTCCCCTCTCTTTCTTGCCATCTCAGTCTCTCCCTCCGTCTTTCTTCCTTTTTTTTGAAAGCCGGGAACACTGCAACTTGCGAAAGGGTTTCCCTCTCCAAGCGTAGATCCCCGATGCCACTGCCAAACGAACCGCACATCAGGCAACCGTGGATTACAGGTAGAAAGGATCGATCGATACGCGGAATTACAGAAATAGAAGAGAAAGAAAAAACACGCAAGGGTAGTGCGGGGATCGCATCTACATGCCCGTCACGTAGGCACTACAGCTCTACATGAGATCATTCGTCTTTCATTTTATATTTACGTTCTTTCCTTTCGTTTTGTTTTGTTTTCTAGCGCCAAACCAAACAGGAGAAAAAGAAGTGAGCCTCCCTGCGAAACAGGCGTCAAAGGAGCCTCGGCGTGGGTGCTTACGGCTATGACAAAGATTTAACGGCACCCGTTTTTGATCTTTCATTCCATTTACACCTCGCTCGATTCGCTTTTGTTTTTTTTTTTGCAGCGCACCGATCAAGACTTCCTACCACAGGGAAACAAACGGCCGCTGTTCGA
The DNA here is from genome assembly GCF_048455015.1 of Haemaphysalis longicornis. Taxonomy (NCBI): domain Eukaryota; kingdom Metazoa; phylum Arthropoda; class Arachnida; order Ixodida; family Ixodidae; genus Haemaphysalis; species Haemaphysalis longicornis. The sequence goes on along the minus strand of NW_027526422.1, from coordinate 46,740,486 downwards.
GGTACTGCTTAGCTATAACATTGCTTTTATTATGGTGTTAGCCTTATATATCTCATCAAACTCGAAAAGCGACCGCCGTCGGCGTCAACACCAATGTCACCAAAATGCCCGCCACTGTGAAGTGAAAATTTGATTCATTAATTCATTGATTGATTGCTTGCTTGCTTGCTTGATTGATTGATTGATTGATTGATTGATTGATTGATTGATTGATTGATTGATTGATTGATTGATTGATTGATGGGTTGATTGGTTGATTTATTTAAACAGCCCAGGCTACACAGTCGATGAGGCGCGCCGTAGTGGAAGGCTCCGGATCAATTTTGACCACCCAGGGATCCGTGCACCGAAATCTCGAACACACGGGCGCTTATGCTTTTCGCCTCCATCAGCAAAGCGGCCGCCACAGCCGGGAATCGAACCCGCGTCCTTGGGCTCAGCAACATAACACCATAGCCACTGAGCCACCGCGGCGGGTGTAAAGTGGAGATAAAAGAAAACATTCGGGTTCGTGTGGGAGTTGAACCCGGGTCTTAAGAAAAATAATCTAAATCGGCACCTTGCCAGAAAGGAAACAAGTTTTAGTCAGGTGCATGTCGTCGTCGTCATCATCATTCTCATGCATGTAAATGAATGTAAATATCGGGGTGTTATTACAGGTAGGGGCAAGTTAATTATGATTGATTAGTGATTGACTGTTTGATTAGTAAACTGGATTGAGATGAAGTCAGGCGGATTGACATGGATTAAGATGAATTAAGGTCGATGAATGATTGATCACTGATTGATAGTAATTATAGGTAAAATGGGACAAAGGTGGACTAGGATGAATTAAGATGAATTAGGTTGGTATTAAGGTGTGTTAAAAAGGATTATGGCGGTAAAATGGCGCCGCTGTGTCGAAGGGTGGACGTGTATTTAAAAGTTGCCTGCCACAATCGTACGCGAAGCTTTTGCCTTCAGGACATGCAGGCAGCCTAAAGTGTCCCGAGAAATGTTTTTTTTTTTTTTGCCCTACCGTGTATAGGACGACTTTCTACTTCAACAATAACATCCCTTCTGAGGTTGGACGAGCATATTGATTATATTAATTCATATGCCATGCAAAAAGTTTTTTTTTTCTTCTTCTCAGATCGCTCCAACCTGAACCCATGTCAAACACTGATAGCTTACAAAACATTTGTTCGACCGATCCAGGAATGCGGCAATGCTGTGTGGTTTCCTCGTGCCCTGGCCAACATAAAGCAAAAAAAAAAATTCAGATGAAGGGCGTAGGACTCATTTAAAACAAGTTTAAACGTGAGAACTCGCTGGAAAAGCCCCGTACGCTCGAAACACGAGCGAAGCAGGCACGTTTAAAATTGCTTTATCAACTATCACGTAATTATTACAAAACAGACATTTCCATGTACATTTCATATTCACGAACACGAGCTATCCGGCACAAACATGCAAATACTTTATTAGAATGTAAGTGTAACAATGATGCGTTTAAATACTCTTGTTTCAGTTGCCATTTGTGAACGGAACTCACTAGCGCTTTTCAGCACTGCCGCGGAGGTATTTTGTGGGTTTGTATCAGTAATTGAAAATGGCGTCTCGTATAATATTTAAACAGCAATTGTCTTTATGTGAGCATGCAATCAGCTTGCACTTGTACCTTGTGTACATAGTCGTGTGTATTCGTAGAATGTTTGAACTACGATTTCATCTTTAAACCAACATGTGGTCTTATGGTGCAAAATTACGGGCGTTAAAGCGCCAAGTTGCTACTTGTCTGTCTGTCTGTCTGTCTGTCTGTCTGTCTGTCTGTCTGTCTGTCTGTCTGTCTGTCTGTCTGTATGTCTGTCTGTCTGTCTGTCTGTGTCTGTCTGTCTGTCTGTCTGTCTGTCTGTCTGTCTGTCTGTCTGTCTGTCTGTCTGTCCCTGCATTCAGCCGCCAGGCCAAAGTTACGAGAAATCTTGAGCAAGACAATTACATAGGCAAAAATATCCCAACTATACTAAATCTGGTAACATACTTCAATGAGCATTGTTCAGCAAAAAGCAAACATCAGGGATATTTGAGAGAAAAAACGTTAATAACAATTGATACTAGCAGTGTTCTTTTATTGAAATACAGACGTTGGCGTAATTTTTGCGATGGCAAACAAATAAAAACGCGTTCAAACCATTTTTAACAACGAATTACAAAAAGGGCTCGCGGTGGAGCCTTGGGCTCGTGGCTCGCAACAGTTACAAAGATCCCCATAGATGGCGCGGCAGCCGTTCGAACGCTGGAAAATTGAATTGTAGCCAGCAAACCGTCACTGAGTTTATCACGGGAGGACAAGGGCAGGATGGGAACAGCATAATAGGTAAGCGGGAAACAAAGAAGAAGCATTTATGTAGCACGGGGGGCGAAAAAATACCGTCTTTCGGCATCTGCAGCGGCGCGAGCAGATGCGGGCAATTTTCAGAAGGTAAGCATTATTCTTCCACTTCAGTGGACAGCTAAAGCATTAGGTCTCTACATTAAAAGCGTGGACATACCATGGGTAAGAAAGGCTAGAACTCTGTGAAAAGAACAGCAAAAAAGCAGAGCCAACCAAGGTCACCAAAAAAAGGGCAAAGCAGACAGAAACGAAGAAATGGAAGAAGAAAAAAAAATGGAGTCAAACACGTCGTTACACGTCAATGAGACAGAAAAAATTTATATCAGAAGGTACAGTTCTGCGATATTCTAAGGGCAGTGCTGTGCTTTTAAAGGTCATATCTGATTGTTTGAGAACAAAGAGTCTCGTGACAATGTATACTGGCTGCGGGAAAACTGCGCGCACAAAAAAAAAAATGGAACACGAGTGTTTTTCACCCCGAACCAATTAGCTCATTTTGCTGTTCTTTGGAGTATCCCCAAAATGACCCGGCATGTGCGATATTCCACACGTTCTATTGGAATGTCATTGTATCCATCTACACCCATGCAAAGAAATATTGACCTTTCCAAAGGCCACGTGTTTGATCGTAACACTGAGAAATTAAACTACAAGGCTGTGGCAGTGACTTAAAGAAGATTGGAATCGTGGTGAAGGAAAGTCAAATACAAGCATATTTAGCGCATATAGGACTGATCGTACCTGTTTCAAACAAAATTTACTTCGAGTCTGCCGCTAATAGCAGCGCTCGAACTGAAAGAGTAGCATAATGCGGGTATATTAGCTTCTTTAGTGAGTCAGTGACCCGCCATCACCCTGATACAAAATGGCGGTCATAGACAATTATCCAGTCAAGGGATGGTTCTGTACTTATCGGGAAGCACTCGGCGAGGCGAACACCATATTTATATTGTAAACTGTTGAAAGCTGCTCCCGTAAATGGCAATGATATGTCAACTTATCAAGCCACATAACCTCCCAAAAAGGTTTCTCTTAAAGCTTTAAACGCAGGCGCTGTGCCTTAACGCGATGCAACAAAAAGGCAGATGCATGTAGTCTCTAACTCACCACGCTCTTTTTTTTTTTTTTTGTATTAGTGTGGCGCATTCTTCTAGCACAATACCCTACTCCAATTCCCCAGTAGGCTGTTTTCGTTTCGGTTTCACGTGCAATCCTTGCAGCTTTAAAAATCAACGCCTTACATTCAGTAGATGTATAAAAGTGTCCATAAGCACGACGGAAAAAGACAATTGCACAATAACAAGATTGCTGTTGCATAATAAATAATTGTTATTAATTATTTCATTTCATTTTTCATTTAATTTTTATTTTCTTAAAGGAGCCATGAAGAGAAAATACAACTTCGTTTAATTTGTAAGAAGTAGGATTCAGTATCTCACTCAGCTCCGTTACAGCCGGGTCATTCCATGTCAAGCGTCCCAGCCGTAAAATCGACCATCACGGATTTGCTCAGTAAAAATTGTGGGTCATCCTCGCATGGCCCACAATGCTCCCTGAAAGCGTTTTTGTCCAAAAAAAATTTCGTTCTGTTTCTAGCGGCCCTTTTATCTCCAGTGTTTCATGCAAACTTACGTCTGTAAAAAAATTCATGAAAAAGTAAATTCTCTTACAATGGCCACCATTTTTTGTGAACATCATTTTGAGGCCCTGGGCTGCTGTATGCCGAATTTTTAAAATATATTTCCTTTCTTTTCTGTGATTACGCCATTCAGAAAATACACGATGTCGAGCATTTTCAAACATTTTTAGCAAACACAAGCACATTCTCTCTGCCAATGAAGCATTTGTACCTGTATCTCAGAATTGTGGAAAATTGGTAAAAACTATATTTACACTGAAAAAAGGTGAAGTGTGCGAGAAAACGTTTGTCAAACTTGGGAAAACCTCCTTTCTGGCCCATATTCACCTTGGAATTGCGCATTGTTGTGCTCGTAGTAAAAATATCAAATACAAGCCATTCACTGGTACAAATGATCACAGTTTATTTCGGAAAGTTTAATCAGAACAGTTTTTGTTTTAGCAGAGAAAAAAAAATTTGAATTTGTTCAGCGACACTACCTCACCCCGTTGTTCCACAGAGCGTCTTCTCTGCACAGCATGCACCTGCCTGCATGAAAGATCCGCGAGCCAGCGGGTTTGCGCAATCGATTATGCACTGTGTCCTGAATCATGTTTTTTCCTACATATTTCTAGCGTATTATTTTTAATTTTTATTTACAGTGTGCTTGAATCTCCTATTGATAATGTAAACTATTCATTCTGTTCGTGGCCTGTTTCTCTAATCTGCGTTTCCTTCATCTAATTTTGATTATCTTTGATAAAATTTGTAGAACTGATTTGTTAAATTGAAATCGTGTTTTATTTTTGTTTTTTTGTTACTTATGATTACATCTGTGTTACGTGGTCCGTCCTCCATGCCTTGTAACGGCTTCCTGCGCCTTTGTCAAGCTGCTCGAGCAGCTTTTAGCCAGGAAGTCGTCCAGATGCTTTTGGGAAAACTGAATAAACTGAATTGAAAAAAGAATACCATTCGCCGCAATGGTAGTTCGTAGCGTCAGTACAGGAAAAAGGAATAATTCGTGTGTTAGAGGGAAACGTACAACATGCAACTAACGGTGGTGCGCCCATATGAGCGCGGGCCACCCAGCCACAAAAGATGTTTTTTAACGAAAAAAAAAAAGCAAGAAGTATTTAAATACTTTCAAATTTTGCGCCACAGTGACGTGTTCTGAGCAAGAATGACGTCATACGGGCCAACAATAAAAAATAAATTTCAGTGCGTTAACTGCACGTTAGCATTCAAGTGATGCGGTCAAATGGAACTAGAGGCCCCATTACAGACGTCCAGTCATGTGTCGTCACGACAGGTCAGTTAAACGGCCGCCAATCGCACAAACAAGGTTCCGTGACGTCATAGAAAAGTTGCGGGAAATTGGCTAGGGGGTCGCGACTGCTTCACACGTTTTCTTTAATATCTCCGTTATTTGTTCGAAGATTGCAAAGATATTGGTATCATTGTTATCGGGACTAAGCAGTCTTTCTAATAAACCCAACTTGTATTTTGTGTTCATGGCTCCTTTAAGGACCCCACTGGGGGCTATTACATAAGGGGTAGATATACAGAAAAAAAAAACACATTTGAACGCATTAGTTTTTTGAACACAGGTGACTACTGACATTTTCTTCTATGAAGTTTGATGGGCAGGTGGTTGAAACAATGGAGCAGGGAAGGTCGTTCCAATCTTTGGCTGCACGTGGAAAAGTTAACTTGATAACCTCAACTAGAACTCTGGTGCCGGAGGCAGCGTCCAACTGATTCAGGCGACTAAGCCTTGATAATGAGTGATTAAAAGTTACCCGTAAGGCAGCCAAAGTTACGTAATCAGGTCTACAAAATTATTTCTTTTGATGTACAAAAGCATTGTCGAGAAGGGCTGATGCTCCTCTTCATTTTCTTATTATAAAGCTACAAGTTGAGTGCAAGTAGTAACCACCAACACTGATGACGTTGTAGTTTGTGCGTTGTGCTGCCCCGCACAAATTATCTGGTTAAAACCAAGTCAGGCGAGGCCTATTTTTCAGGGAACTGAAAGAAAACAACACTGCTGCTCCTGCATATAAATCCAGTGCCTTTGAAAGGTGGATCAGGCGCTCTAATTTAACCACACGCTCCTTGCGAAAATGCAACAGTCTTGCGTTGACCTTTGAGCTCGAACTGGGACAACTACGATAACGCTTAACTGTATTACCGAAGCCATACCCAAAACATAGCTGATTCTGTAATAGGCAGCAACCGGAATTATTAAACGATAACGTGCGTTGAATTTTCATACCGTCGAGTTTAGCCGGGTGTTATTTGGTCACTTGATACATGGTCCTTAAGTAGAAGCACACCGCATTTTTTCGTATATTTTGGTATTGTGCAGCAATTGGCACCCCCCTCCTCTTCCCGTAATTTTCAAAACTTATTAAACAAGTGGAATTCTCAGCTCAGTAGTGGTGCATAGCTTGGACAAGATACCTTACCTTGTCAAATCAGGCGTGTTGCAATTAGATGTCAGCGCTTGCTCATATGTCTTGTTTAAATGTAAGAAGCCCTACACTGTCACCCCCATTAGTTTTGAGTTTCTATTGTCACTCTGGTAACCACATCTTAAGCTTCACCTCTCCTTGAACCGTGTAGTCGAACACCACGCACGCTAAACTTGACAGCTCCCCGCATAAACGGGAATCAGTATGCGACTACACCGGCTTCCAGGGTCCTATAACTAAAACAATCATCCCAACTATCATCAAGCTAACTAGCCACAAAAATTCACCTCACAGAAGAAAAAAAACCGGACGAAAATGGACATGAACAAATCTTACTCTCCTATTCGTTGTATACACTACTGTGTTTAGAACTTTATTATCGGTAATATCGTCTGGTAATAAAAACAAGTCATGGTAGTTAAAGGGACCCTGCAACACTTTTTTCAACAATTTTTTTTAAATCTTAAATGCTTGTAGAACGTAGTCAACCGACACAGTCCAGTACTTAGATTAGGGTGTCGCCAAGTACATTAACAAAGAATTACTGCTTTATGCCCATCACATTATTAGAAACTGCTCAAAAGAGCACGAGGTCGCGGGTTCGATTCCCGGCCGCGGTGGCCGCTTTTCTGATGGAGGCGAAAAGCAAAAACGCCCGTGTGTACGAGACTTCGGCGCACGTTAAAGATCTCCAGGTGGTCAAAATTAATCCGGAGCCCTCCACTACGGCGCGCCTCATCGCCTACGTTGCGTCTGCGCGTTAAACCCTACAATCAATCGAAACTGCTCACAATATTTTTTAAATGCATAGCATTTTAGTAACTCACAATGTCACGCGGCGTTCGGCCTAGTCCGCAGCCAGGCCACTACACTATAAAAGAAACAACAGTTTCCGGCGCCCGGATTCGAACCCACGACGGCGCGGGCGGAACGGCAAGTGCCGGGCGCACTACCGATTGAGCCACGCAACCAACACGGATTTCGATGCACCGATAGCGCCTTATATCCTTCACTCATTTATGGTTTGTTTCGAAAGCGCCATAAGTTGTCACGCGCCTCCGCAAGATGGCGACACAGGTTCCGCGATCGAGACTATGATCGAGAGACCCGCCATAAGTTGTCACGCGCCTCCGCAAGATGGCGACACAGGTCCCGCGATCGAGACTATGATCGAGAGACCAGCAGCGCTGGTCGCGTCTCGTGCTGCCGGGACGCCCCGCTGTAGCCCACCGCAAATTTGATGACGTGCAGCGTGTAACAAGAAAACCAACAACCAATACGTAATCCATACGACTTGCCGGCGCACCCCCTCGGAAATGCTGTGCATTTGATCGTGCCCCTCGCGAGGGGGATGTATTTCTCTTTTCCCGGTCATAGCGTTCTTCGAGCTTACGCAATCACAACGGTGTTGCGGCTATTGGCCGGCTTTAATTCAGTTGCAGCACCTTTATTGGCAAGGATGGCCAAAGGCCGGTTGGGGAAGGAAAGCCACAAAGCCAAGGCGGGAAAGGAAGACGTATTTGCTGCGATGAGCAAATAACCCAGGGGCGCTCCGTGCTGACGATAACTACCGATTTCACAGGGCATAAAGACGCAAAGGAAAGAGTGAAAGCGTTTATCGGAAGTGTTGCAGAGTCCTTTTAAGCCATCTGCATAAGGGCGTTCGCAGCTTCGGTTGACTTTTTTTTTTTTTTTGCAGCTTATCGGCCATTGCTTATCGGCGCACCACCGACAGACAATAATTGCATGCGCCTTGTTAACAAGTCCCGCTCAGTTGGCTAGCACCGCACGTGATCTCCCGGAAGTTCCTGCATGCACAAATGGTTGGTGATAGTTCCATCGACTACCAGCGAAAACCACAAGAGCGTCGGCGCGGACGTCCGATAGCGCCTTTAACGCAATAAAATAAAGCCCAACTACCAAGCAGCGGAAGCACGTGCACATGTAGGAACGGGTTACAGTGGAACATTGTACGCCAGCAATCAGCGTACTCGCTTCCGTCATTCAAAGCCCACGCCAGGGGCAGAACTTGCCGCCAACATACATAAAATCACAGCATGGGAGAAAGGGTTGTTTGTTCCATTACTACCAAAAGTGTTCGTATATAGTCGCGACTCCGAAGCACCACCTGGCCGCTAGCACGTGGCCGGTACAGTAAGTAATGAGTCACGTGGGCGAACAGCACGTTTTGTAGAGCCGGACGTTATCCGCGGGCGGAAGTGCCGGGAGCGCTCGGAGGCCGCGGAGCGTCTCGCACTGTGCGGCAAGGAACGGCGCAGCTTCGAACGGCGGCGCGTTGGAGCGTGACGTGGCGGTGCACTCACCCCAAATGAGTCCAGCGGGCGTTGTAGAGGCCCACGTCCAGGCCTTTGGGGACGTTGCCCACGTAGATGTCGATTGTTGTGGCTGTAAATAAGAAAAAGCCGGAAGAGTCATCGCAGCGGCTGCGCAGACATCGTTCCCTTCAGTATATCATCGGCTTGTTTAGTGCCATGAGCATTATTCTGCGGACGAGTAATATTTGAGTGGTCGCCAACGATTTTTTGTATGTGTTCATGTATCAATATTGCTTCGTATGTCATTTCAAAGTTCGCTGAACGATTGACCGTAATGAATCATTCGCAAATAAGCCTACGCGTGAATCCTGCGTGGTTAAAAAACGTTGATCGGGATTTTCGGGCAACAACAAAATTTATTGTCATAGTTCGTATGAGATTTTAAAGGGATCACGATGAGAACGCACGACTTTGCTTCGTTGAAAAGAGATGCTACGGCAACAAATATGCTCATTTTAATGGGAAGCGAACTTTATCGTGGTAAATAAATATCGAAACAAGTTGAAGGCGCCGTCATCTTTCTGACACTCTCACCGGTTCTGCCATAGATACCGACGCGTGATTGGCTGGCACCCTGTCCCAGTCCCCTTTAATTAGAGGCATTGCCATAAAATGACGACACCGCAGCCTGATTGTTTCATTTATTTATTTATTTATTTATTTATTTATTTATTTATTTATTTATTTATTTATTTATTTATTTATTTATTTATTTATTTATTTATTTATTTATTTATTTATTTATTTAGTTTTTACTTTATTTATTTATTTATTTATTTATTTATTTATTTATTTATTTATTTATTTATTTATTTATTTATTTATTTATTTATTTCACCAAAGGAGCTATTGCATCAATTTGCCCGACTATTTTAATGCTTGCGCTGCTCGAACTAAATTTTGCTCATTACAGGCAGTAGCTGTTATGTGCTATATTTCCATCTCTGCTTTCAATTCGTCAGCATTCCAAAATTCTTTTTGCCCCTTTACATGCTCGCTCTCCGCTTTCTCAGTATTACATTCAAAACACAAGTCTTCAGGAAGCCGAATATTTCCCACGTATTCATTTGGATGGATGCAAAAACATTCCAACAGAATGTGCCGAGCGCCAGAAAATTGTGCCACGCATGCCCCATCCTTCGGAGCATACTTCTCCACAAAGCTCTTCGTTCTCGAGCAACCTGCGCTAATCTCAAAGGGCGAATCACTGCCGTTGGAGTTATCACAGGGATCTTACTTTCTGATATAAAAATTTTCTGCCACAAACAAAGCGGTCAGTATGTTCCAGTATACTTACCAATGCAGTATTGATGAGATAGTATCTGGATGCGACAAATTCGGCATTTTGTCTCTAGCTGGATGATGATCTCTTGCGGGTAAGTCGAATACCTGAGAAGTAAACAAAGACAACGGTCGGAGGTTTCCTATATCACTTAACACATTACGGTGGATAAGACAACGGCGTTTTTTATTTTATTATTTTTTTTTTTTACAAAACGCCACATAATTTTTATGCGAAAGCGTTAATTGTCCCATTACGAGAAAAAGCGGTGTCCGGCGAGGACAAGCGATGGTTCCAAAAAGGGTCTACGACACAAATCGAATAAAAGTAGAGGAGAGAGAATTGGCGGAATTTGGGTGTGGGATTCGAACGCGGGGCTCACGAAATGCGGGTTGAGCGTGCATTCCTTACAACGCGGCCGAAGCAGAGCTCTCGGTCTCTAGGGCTGAATCAGCACGATCACCAGATGATCTCCGAGAATGAGGAACCGCTCCCACATCATCAGATTCAAATAAAAGTTTTCCACGACAGCAAGGGGTAGATAAATCAATCGATTGATCTCAGGGTAGATCAATCGATCGATCGACCGATCGATTGATTAATTGATTGATTGACTGATTGCAGGGTTTAATGCACCGACGCAACGCAGGGGATGAGGCGTGCCATAGTGGGGGGCTCCGGAATGAATTTGACCACCACGGGATCTTCAACGTGCACCGAAATCTCGTACACACGGGCGTTTTTGCTTTTTGCCTCCACCAGAAAAGCGGCCGCCGTGGCCGGGAATCGAGCCCACGACCTCGTGCTCAGCAACTTAACACCTTAGCCACTGAACCACCGCGGCGGGGACATCTAGTGAATGCATTGTGGCATTCGACTTGGAATTGTGTGTTAGAGACATGCACTGAGACCTACAGCTGTGATTTGAGTGTGCGAAATACAGAGGCAGCAAAGCACGTTTACGCTAAGGAATAAGAAGGGCTAAAAATAGCGATTGGCCAAGTCTCTCAGTGTGATTAACAAATAGAAAAAAAAAACAACGCAATGTGCAAAGTATCCTGACTATGGTAATGAGAGGACTCCATCCCACCATTTAAAGAATGAGTAATTCGGGTATGCTAATTAAATGTAGCAAATCACGCTTACGCAAGTTTAATATATGTTGGGCTAACAAGAGCGACCAGCCAAGCCTCTCAGTAATAGCCACAGAGAGAACACGGGAAAGACGCAATCAGAAAACTACAGTGACAACGTCAATGAGAGGGTGCAATCGCACTACTGGACGGGTTTGTGCATGTCGGCGCTGTCTTTACTGCCATGGCCTCTACTTCAGCGGAAGCTGTGAAGCACGGTCGCCCATGGAAGTATGCCGCAGAAAAAAAAAATTCAGGTGAACACAAAGACGCCGCACTGTGAGAGAAGACTCAGGCACTCACTGCAGCTAAGACCACCATTATCCCGAACTGCCGTAACCGTTTACTGATTACGCACCAAACATGTATCCCTCTGATGACGAAGACAATCTGGCAAAAGAAGATGACATAATCACAACAGACTTACTACAATTACACGCAGATAATCTCATAGCTCAAAATATAACGTCATTCTTTCGCAGTTCCACACGTAAGCAGTCTTAGGTGCCTCTCTGAATATTTAACTAAAGGGTACGTGTAATTAACTCAAACCCCCGCCTGCCGTCCGCTTCGTCAGGTTGGTGGTCCAAAATACGCTGTGCGCGATGCTCAGTCAAGATGCACAAAACATGTATCCCTTTGATGACGAAGACAATCTGGCAAAAGAAGATGACATAATCACAACAGACTTACTACAATTACACGCAGATAATCTCATAGCTCAAAATATAACGTCATTCTTTCGCAGTTCCACACGTAAGCAGTCTTAGGTGCCTCTCTGAATATTTAACTAAAGGGTACGTGTAATTAACTCACACCCCCGCCTGCCGTTCGCTTCGTCAGGTTGGTGGTCCAAAATACGCTGTGCGCGATGCTCAGTCAAGATGGTCACGGGCTACCCATGTGCATCTGTAGAGGCCACATTTAAAACTACAACCACCGCAACCAGATCGAGAGACTTTTAAAGACGAGGCGAGCAAAGCAAGTTGAAGAAAAAAAAATCAGTACCATCCTATCGTGTGAAGGTTATTGATGCAATTGGTTCTCCCCGAACTCCCGCTCAAACCGCACCGTCACGCTGGGGAAGCGTTCAACGGGAGTGTAAAAAGGCTTCACTGCGCAACATATCATGCGGGAAAGCCAACTAACAAAAACCAAGCTTGCGCAAATCTTGTTAAAGTCGGCTTCACCTCTACGCAGAAGCGCATAGCTGAAAAGACATTTTTTACGGGCACTAATTGCCGTCTTGTACAGTCAAACCCGTTTATAGCGAACTGCAATATGCACTGCAATTAGTACGATATATCCAATAGTTCGATATAGCCGAACCCTCTTATAACGAACTTATTGTTACGAGTTCGCAATCCGCGGGAGCCACCCCCCCTCCTAACTCCTTCATCCCCGCATGCAGAAACGAACACAGTAAATTAGCCATTACCATACACAAAATATTCCATTTATTGCAAATATTAAGCTACTTTCCGCCTTAACTGCCTACTTTGCAAAAAAGCGGGGATTTTTGTTTTCACTTTTGGCATCTTAAACTGGCATAGCATTCTCTGCACGAAACATTGTTTGTACCAGTTCGAGTCCGCGTCCTCCAAAATCTAAAAAAAGCACTGGCTGAGCACATCGACTGCCGAAAGCGCTTCATTGTAAGCGTCCGACGGCTTTCCCTCGCGACATCATCGCTGGCGAGCTCTTCCCACAGTTCACCGATGCTGCTGTCTTGGTCCGGACTCGCGGAATTGGCCGGCTCCATCGTTAGTCCCGCGCGTCGGAAACAGTTACGGAAAGTTTCGAACGGGCGTCACGCCGCTCCGTGCGAGGCGCAGGGACTCAGTCGCGGCTCTTGCTCCGTGGTCGTGGCCAATCCACATCTCAATCGACGCTTCGAGACCATGCATTTCGGCAGCCATTCTAGGCGCGCAGAGTTCGATATATCGGATGTGAACTTCGTTATAAGGAATATTTTCCCCATGTATTTCTGTAACTGAAATATTTTGTTCGATATATAGCATTATTCGCTCTATCCGGGTTCGTTATAGCCGGGTTTGACTGCATAAGATCACGAAGCGCCGCAGTAGGCCATCAGGTAGCAGAAGGGAGGGTGTGTGTCGAAGTAAGGAGGAGGGGAGCGGCTTTTGTCGTTCTACGGACGCAACAAACGGGGTAGTAGCCCATAACAGCTCCGCTGTAGAAAGCGAAAAAGGGCAGTCCCAGGCAGCCACCTGCTTAATGCGAAGCGGGGAAAGTATAGTTTTAGCCAGCCGACCACTACGGAATGGCTATGCAATAAGTCGGGAAGACTTGAAGCTGTTAGAACGGAGAATTGGAGCGGGCGGTTGCGGAGCATAGTTGCGACTCTCGTTCTACCGCAGCTACTTGAGAAATGTATGCGTCATGGCTTGCCGCCAGAAATACTCAGGTAGTGCAAAGAGTTTTGTTCAGCGCATTTTGTTAGAAATGGCTAGATAGAGTCATAGTATGAGAACGACGTTTTCCTTTTTCCTGCACACTGACAGTCTCTGGGTATGTTCATATGGAACACTGAGACTTGGCGCGATCGCGGAATACAAAGCTACTGATAGTCATGCCGTACAAACTAGCTTTATTTGAAAAATGGAAATTAATGATATTTCACTGAGGCAATTACTTACTTGATTGAGTGAATAATTTTTATGCCTTAAGTAAGCCTGCGAGGGGCCTGGTCGCCTTGTTTCGTAATCCCTCGGATGTGGCACCCACGTTTGATGAGGGTACCGGGTCTTGTCGAGTTGTAGCCCCATTTCTTTCCCGTTTCCATGTGCCGGATAACGATATTTTGTATCATGACTTATCGTTGTATAGTTCGGTTTATTTATAGCACATTGTATTAAATATGTAATACTTTAGATGGGCCCAGAAATAGCAGCGGTGATGTCGCCAACGCGTTTTTTTTTTTCTCTCGTCTTTCTTCACAATCGAATCACAGCTACAAGCAGGTGATGGGGGTGGTAAGCTTACTGTGAACGGCCCATTTTCGTCAGACCAATTTTTTGTTTGAATGGCGTAAAAAAAGGTTTTTTCTTTTTTTAGTAATTCACACCACAACGCCCCTCCCTCCCCCTTACCGGCCCCACTTCTACGTCTCATTCTTTCCGCGGCATACGCACCGTCCATATAACAATTGGTAAAACACAAGCACGCATTTGCCCATTGCAGAACCGCTACTCGAACAATAGCAACACACGATACATGGTCGTCGCAATATACTCGCCCCGACCAGCAACGCACTGGTTGCCCTAAATCTCTAAAGTTCCATCTTGGCATCTGCCACTATCGCCGACACCAACACCAACGCCGTCGCAAAGGCAGTCATAGCCCTCGTAGCGACCACAGTCCCCACCAGCTATCTAACCATTCTTACGGACTCTCACCAAGTTTTTTGCAACTTTTTTACCGGCTGTACTTCATTCCCCGCTCTCTAATTTCTCCAGGTGATTAAAACCCTGTACCGCCTTCAAATCGTGTGAACCGAAGGTCGTGCCTTTCTCACAGGTGGCTCAGGCTGCTTCCCGCGATATGCTACTCTGGGAATTCCCGTCGAGGTCGGGCCAATTGGCCGCACCCTTCTCCGCGTTTTTCATTTTCACTCGCTACACGGATATCCTCCATCACTATCGCAACAACCAACTTTATTACCCACGCCCTCCCCCATCCATCGATGTCCTCGACGCCCGACTCAAGACGCAAACGCACTCCAACAGCCCAATTCTTTATATCCCATATCCACCGCTACATAACTCTGCAACTTTAATACCTGTCATACCACCAATATCCTGTGGACACGCACCTACCACCCAAATCCCCTTACTTTACCCTCCGCCCTTCCACCCGCCCTAGTAGTGATGCGGCTAACTGGCTGTCAGCTGAAATGAAAATCACGAATGTCTCAGGGCTAGAGCAGCGGTGTTCCCCTTTGTGTGATAACCAGAAGTCACCTAACTTTATTTTATTTCTCAGCTCCAATAAACCTTTCTACAATACGAACTTTGGTACAAAGTCCACATTTTCATAAGTGTTGTTTACTCTTAGGAGCGGCGGCCATTTCATGCACCGGACAACTCCGGTTTTTCGCACTATAGGGCACTCAAGGCTTCCGCCTTAAAAAAATAAACACCGATAAAGAAAATTTAACAAAACTAGAGATGTTAAAACGAAACGGCCTTGGAACGGCATTCTGTACAAGGGGGGCCGAACACTTTTTTGTCTTGTGTTAGTTTATTATATGTGTATGGCCGCTTTTTGTTTTATTTGATCAACCTGTTCTGTATGGGACACAATCCCTACCTCTTTAATCCCTCTTTCTGCATCGGTCTTAGACTTTTCTTCTTCTGTCTCGTCCGCTATCCAGTTAGGCAGACAGGCTTCGGTCCAGCTTCCGGCTTCAAAACTGACTTCGGCCGGCTCCAACCGCTTATTTTACTACCGCTTCTAAGTTGTTTTTCCCGAAAGAATCCAAGTTATACTCACAGAAAGGGACAGCCGGATACACGCCAAATTCGTTTGGTTTAGTTATAGTCATTTTCCCGTCTTGTGACGGGAGCACGTCCGAACTGCGCAGTAAGCGCGGGTAGTGGGCATAAAACGGGGCAGTGACTCCGCCAAAGCGCCGCCAGGCAGCGCCGCTTCCCCGCAGTGCGTGTCCAGACGCGCAGGTGTTTACAAAACAGCGCGTATGGCTCGCACGTTGCTCCACGATGAGATGCGACGAGCGTTCTAATGCAATTTAACACACTGCGCCGCAAGCGTTGCGCAACACAGTTCACGTCCTCTTTCCTTTTGAACAGCGACGTGTTTAACCTCATCAGTTGCTTACGTAGGTGCTTCGTTAGCTTGAAACTTTTCTTCGGTTTCATAAATTAAGCGAAGTAGGGGATATTTATTTGCCTTCAGGTAAGCGGCCCGGACAATGAAACAATGGCTCAAACATCGTCCTTCGGCTATGGTTTGAGCGATTTGGGGTTAGAAAGGTTGATGCGTACAATCAATTCACGGGAGTGCAAACGGGAGAAATGCACAAATTTTCTGAGTATTGGAATACTTCTAGAATAACAAAAAGATATCGCTATCAAGCTTCCAGTTTTCACTTTACAACGAGACTTCATTGTTTTACACGCAGATGAAGCGGCGCAATTGCAGTCCCAGTTAGTACGAGATGTAACTTCGAAGGCACCCGAAGACGAGAATAATTCTTAATCGACTTCAGTTCATTTCATTACATTCAACGATTTCTAACGGTCGAAAATACTCCTTTTGACTAAGCACGATTTGAGCTTTCCGCGTTCCATTTGACAGTCCTTTGTTTTGACAAGAATACCTTTGGCGACGTAAACAGAAACCTCTTTCAACTACTGCTGCTTTCGTAGTCCCAGCTCTTGCCCCACGCAGAAAACAATTGTTGAAAAGTAGTAAGGAAAAATAGGATAGAAATGAATCGTTGGAAGAGGGCGATGCTCACTTCTTCGAGAGCCACCCCTTGACCGTCGGCCCGTGCAGGTTGAGCTCGGAGGCCGGGAAGTTCTCGTCTTCGGCGCTCACTTGGACGACGCTGAAGTTCACCTTGCGCGGCATGGCTGGAGGAACCCTTCAGTCTCAGCCGCGCTGCTACAACACCGTCACCGCGCCACCCAAGACCACGGCATCGGCGACGGGCATTCCTTCGGGACGAGGCGGTCACAACGCGGAGCACGTCTGCGTCGGAGCTGCGGCAGCAGCACGCGGACACTGGTGCTTCCGCCGCGGTCCAGGGCCCACCCCTCCCTCGCCCTCGGCCACCCCCCTTCGTGCTGCCCGTTGCCAGGCTACTCCACGTCCAGCGTTTTCCCCCTCGTACCGCTTACCGAACTCTACCCCTAGCGACGGCGTGCGCTGCCTGGTTTTGTTGATGCCCCGGCACTCGTCTCTGCATTCCTTTCAATTTTCGCTGCGCTGCTTCGCAAAAGGGAACGGGTACGGTGCGTACGGGACAATGGTGTGGTGCAATAAAATTACGTTCTTTTATTTTCATCATCCCCAGCTTTTCCGCTCAAATAATCGGCCGTTCAGGAATCAACTTTGATATGAACACGTTAAACAGTACCCTGCATAAGATCGACGTATACCATTTGTGTAATTCGTTGTCAAAAGTTACAGCCCATAGATTTAAGGATGATCCTTTTCAGTGCTCTAGAACCTGCAGTACAGCAACGTGCCAAACTTGAAACTGCGCAAGAAACAAGCTTTTGCCCGAAAAACATGGTTACAGCAACCAACAATTCTTTCTTAGCTGACTGGCGGCAAAGACCAGCTACACTCAAGGAAACAATACGCTCACGCTCGATTCGTTGGTTAAAAGCTCAGGCCACTAAGCCCCGCAAACTAATTTTAATGGCTGAAACCGCAGCCTAGAAACTATTGGAGCGAGTGTATACAAGCAAAAAAAAAAAAAACGCGATAACCCTCTTCAAATCCTGGAAGTTAATTCTTTCTCCCAGCTTTTGTCGTTGCATAATCAGGCTCCAGCCTTATAGGCAGCAAGCTAACTGCCACATCACGTCCGTTCAGTCAAGAGGAAAATTCAAGATGTCGTCAAGAAGAAAATTAGAGTTCGTCAAGAGGAAAAATTGAAGATAATCATTTGCTTTCAGGCATGCGAAGCTCCGATGGTGCCATCACAGCCAGCTTATTACGGAAAGCAGGCCGTGGTGCTCACATGCACCATTCCGCTGTTGTCCGGCACCAAGGTGTAATTATACGCCCTTATGTTCCGGCCGTGTGTTCACTGGTGACGTAAAGCCCTCATCAGGCGGGCAGTCAGCCTCACTTCTTCCCTGTCTACCCAGTCGCTTCACACATGGGTTAATTTCTAGCACGACGGCTGAGAAACAAAGCCAAAAGGGACCGGGTTCGCTCTGCGAGGCGGTCCGTATACGGGCGACATGCCATCCATCACCCGGCGGTTGGGAATGGGCAAAATGGGGTTAGCCAAGCAGCCAGGCAACCGCGAGTGTATTCATTTTCCAAGCATACCTCGCAAGCCGATTTTAATACGCTGATAATTGCTAGTTTACAGCCTAGCAGCTTTGCTCCAGCGCTATGCTGAAACTTTTGCGTGACGGCTTTCTAAGCAGAATTGTGTGTGTGTGTGTGTGTGTGTGTGTGTGTATGTATGTATGTATGTATGTATGTATGTATGTATGTATGTATGTATGTATGTATGTATGTATGTATGTATGTATGTATGTATGTATGTATGTATTTATGTATGCTTATGTATGTGTGTATGTATGTATGTATGTATATATGTATGTATGTGTCTATGTATGTATGTATGTATGTATGTATGTATGTATGTATGTATGTATGTATGCATGCATGCATGCATGCATGCATGTATGTATGCATGGATGTCTGTATGTGTGTATTTATGTATGAATGTATGTATGTATGCATGTAGGTGTGTATGTGCTTGCGTGTGTGCGTGTGCGTTTGTGGGGGAAGGAAATTTTTGTGACATATCCCAATTTTGTCCCCCGAATTCTTCCTTAAATCGACTAGCCGAATTGGACGAATTTTTGGCACGGCACTTAGTGGCTGTACAGCGGTATATAGCTACGACGTAGTACGACCCAGTCTCAAAAATCCCCAAATCCTGAAACAGCACTTGTCAGCAGTTAGTTAGTCCTTTGATTTTGTTGTTGTTGTTGTTATTTTTGTCGTTGTTGTTGTTTACTGGTGCAGATACAGGTAACCAACAAGGCAGTACTTTCGGCTCTCATAATAAGCTGCGGTTTATCAAACCAAGTTTATGACCTTAAGCGCCAAAAATCCCTGATGTAGCGCCCCATGTTCCTGTTAAGTGCAGCTAATAGGAATAAAACATAGTATCATGAACTCTCGCGACTTCTTTGTTGGCGACGCTTCGGTGCCCTTCAGTGCAAATCCCTTCAGTGCTTTGCACCGAAGGGCTTTCATCCCTCAAGGTTGAATTTTAAGCAAAAATCACAGCGAGATAAATGCGTAAACTGTGCTCCTGATGGGAAGAATATCTTAGGGACCAATGGGAAGATTTCACGAGCAATGCGTCCCACATGTAAAAGAAAAAAGACCGTGGGAATTGTTCCGAAGCAGAATACAATCAATTCCGCTGCTTACCAACCCCACGCGCACCCCGAGGCTGCGGAGGGTTTCCGAAAAAAACAATTCGCATTTGGAAATTTGGAACTGCCTAAATTTTTGTGTACCTCTGCACTGTAATATTACATACAAAAAGAGCATTAGCCACCTGGAGTGTGTTTCCCAGTGCAAAATCTTCGAAGCAGCGTCCGATTCGACGAAGTTGCGTCAATTTAGCGCGTCAGATCATCTCGCTTGCAAGCCCGATCGACAGTCGACGAGGGGAAAACCCTGTGCACGTTGCGCCATCTCGTCATACGTGCACAAAGTAGCATCTACATGCGTGGTTCCCTGAACAGCCTTGCCCACTACTACCGCATCTTTCTCAACAACGTGACGACACGGCGCGTGCAAGGACAATGAACAACACGCAGCTAAGTAAAGAATAAAAGTTGTAACAAATTAGCAGGGGCGTAATTGTAAGTAGTCAAGACAGTAAGGGCAGCTACTTTCAAAGGGATAGTGACGTACAAAAATAAATATGAAACGATTCATTGCTCGGGGTATGCGAATCAATATTAGCTCTTTTCCGTAGAAAGCAATCGGCGTCAGTGATGGCTAGTTTGTCTAGTTTCGGTTAGGGTAAGCCTGCACGGTATACGAAAAGCAGTGTTTTAATAGGGGCGAATCCCCACAAATGGCGGGGCTTTCGTCGTCTCATATCATCGTCTCATGTCATAGTCAATGTCGTCACGGTACTAAAACACCAGGACACTCGTTTACGCCTCGCGCTAGAACGTAACGCGTACTAAAATAACACACCTGGACACTCGTTTCCCAACGCCTCGCGCTAGGATGTTTCACCACCGTGGCTACCCCCAACGGTTTCGTCTCCGTTGGCAAAAATGCCAAGGCGCCAAGAGTACACTTATAAACTGCAGGTTCCGCCACTCCCTAGGTATCACGTTAGTGTAGATGGCCCGAGATTTCGTTTTCTAGAACCTTTCCGGAGAACCACGGCTCTACATGAGCCCCTCCAGACAACGCTTACGCTCACCTACATTCAATTATCTAACGCTAAACGGGCGCCCTTTTCATAGTCTACCTAAAAGATGTTGGCATAGTTACAAAACATTTTAACAGCAAAGGGTGGCGTATATTTCTTAAGGAATCGATTCGATTAGAACGACAACTACGGCAATTGTACTGAGCCATACGAATGCCGTACTCTTCATTGCCGCTGCGGCCGGGCAGCCGATGAGATGGAATTCGAACTGTTTGTAAGTGTACGCAGGCGCCTCTCTGAGAAATCCCTGAGCCAACACTGTATACATGGGGCAACACGGTACTTTACAAACATTCCCAATAAACCTTTTCCAATCCAATCCAATCCTTTCCTTATACTTACGTGAACCACGATGCATCGGTATTGCTCTTTTCTACTATTGATCTTTAGTAATAATGCATTGCGAATTTCAGCGGCAGCGGAAGCTATTACTGATATGATTGATTGATTGATTGATTGATTGAATGATCGATCGATCGATCGATCGATCGATCGATTGATTGATTGATTGATTGATTGATTGATTGATTGATTGATTGATTGATTGATTGATTGATTGATTGATTGATTGATTGATTGATTGATTGTCCATACCTCGGTCAATCACCCTCTGTTGGAATGTTCCCTGCTGGGGTCATATGTTTGAGGGACAGTCACACAGGAGTGCTGCGAACTCAAGCAGCATGTGAAGTTATTTTTGAAATTATTGGTTTAATTAAATTGATTGACTGGTCACGACTGGTTGATTGGCATAATTTATTTAATTATTCGCTCCCTCAAGTCATAACCTATCCCCATCTGTTCGCCCTTTCAAAGTTACTCTTCCGTCTTTCCAAACTTTGTTGTCAGCTGAAGAAAAAATCCGCTGCATTTCGTTTTCTCAATCGGACGACATTTGGCTCCCGGTGTAAAGCAAACCAGCGCCAACCCCACCAAGTATCATCCCTGTCAGCCCAGTCGAGTAAGCGGTGCGCACGACCGCACTTACACGAACGCGCATTCCCAGGGGTTTGGCGCAACCTTGATGAAACTTGTGGTGTGTGGTGCCGCCGTGTTTACCATCAGCCCTGTACGTTCGGTAGCAGGAACTCCACCCCGGCGATGAATAAGCCTCTATAGAAGGGCAAATAAAGATCTCTCTCTCTCTCTCTCTCTCTCTCTCTCTCTCTCTCTCTCTCTCTCTCTCTCTCTCTCTCTCTCTCTCTCTCTCTCTCTCTCTCTCTCTCTCTCTCTCTCTCTCTCTCTCTCTCTCTCTAGCAGCAAACACAAATTTACCTCGTGGAACGTGCATTGCTCACGATGGTACAGCCGATGAGTGAGTGAGTGAGTGAGTGAGTGAGTGAGTGAGTGAGTGAGTGAGTGAGTGAGTGAGTGAGTGAGTGAGTGAGTGAGTGAGTGAGTGAGTGAGTGAGTGAGTGAGACAGAAATAATGCTGGCTGGAGATTTAATGACTATGGTGAGTGAGTGAAACAACTTTCAGATCCCGTTCGCGGGTCGTACGACTCTTTTACCGCGAAATGACGAAACGTCTAGGTTCGAAGGGTCAGCTAATAAAGCAAACGCCGTGCACCACGTTCTCCTTGTGCACCACGGCTTCGCGCAGCGAAGACCGACCTCGACCCAATGCGGAGTGAGCTGGGGGACTGACTCTAGGCGGCGGCCCACGCCGCGGTCGCGATACTGCTAACCGCTCGAGTGACACGTGCCCAGCGCCTGCCTCGGTGGCGTCACGTATGCGACCGCAACGGCGACACGCAGCGAGAAGAAATAACGGATGCATAAAAGGGGCTGCTGCAGGGGCGCGAAGGATTCGGCAAAACGGGGGCACCCGATCGCGGGAGGGTGGAGACGCCTGACCCAGTTTCTAGTATAACGACGCAAGATGACGCTTCCAAATTAATAGGGCCAAATTGATATGTCGACCGCGTACCACGACGAGGATCTCGGTGTATTTTTTTTTCTCATTCCGTTTCTGTGTGCGTAAAAATGTGAGGTCGCTTAGGGAAATTTGGACCACGAGGTAGTAGGCCATACATCCCCTTTAAAATAATGGTGTCAAGGAACCCGTAAAGCCTCACAACCCCCGGGTTTATGGACCATTGAGAGTTGTTGGTGTGGTTGTCTCTTATTGAAAAGGAAGGTATAGGACTAGGAAGGACGATCAGAATTGCGGGAGGGGAGATGTAACAGTTTCCGAAAATCGCTAAGAACTCCTTGTGTTCATGAGATGTCTCTAGGAGCACTTAATCTGGGAGCTGTCAAACGTAAAAGATCGCCAAATGACAGACCCACTCTAAATAATTGAACACTAGCCCTAGAAATGAGGCAATGAAGTTATGCTCAGCCAATCAATCAAAGAATGCTTCATAATACACCAAAGTATGCGACGATGCATGTACTGCTATGCATGGCGTGCGTGGCTATGCATGGCAATATCAATATTCCCTGTACCATAGTAAATGCGCTGGTAGTCCTTGTAAGCTTGTCCTGAATTATACCTAAAGAGAACCTTGTATTCAATATGCGACTGAAAGCATTTCTAACGTAATGAGCTTTAATGAATTGGCCAGATTTTCTGTTTGCTGGTTTTTTCTGGCGGTAAGCCGCAATGATTACCGTTTGATCGCAGCTTTCTTATAAGTTGAGTTAACATCAAGCACCCCAACTGTGTATGCGGGTTCCGTGAATACTCGAGAACTGTACACAATAAAGCTTTATATCGGACACAGCCCCACAGGCCTTTTTTCCAAGCCCTAATATGGCTTTTTCGCCTTGTTCCTCGACATAGCTCTGCAATGTGAAAATGAACTTTGACTTTGAGCCTTGTTCCTCGACATAGCTCTGCAATGTGAAAATGAACTTTGACTTTGACTTTCACTCTGACTATTTTTATAGCGTAACCTCAAGGCCACCGACCCCCACATCGACATTCTTTTTTTTTTTTAATTACGAGTTTTTGCCGCGCGGCATATGATAGGCGTTTTAAAGATAGAGGTGAAGAAGAAAGTAGGAAGGAAAGCTTCTTCTAAAGACGAAGTAGTGTTGTTTGGGCTTGTCTATCTGTCTGTCTGTCTGTCTGTCTGTCTGTCTGTCTGTCTGTCTGTCTGTCTGTCACCCGAATCAACCACCCGGCAAAAATAGAAAAAACTAACAGCTGAAAGAATGCTTGGAAAGCAGGCAAAAGTAAAAAAAGCAAGCAAGTTTAAGATCATTACAAACTACTAAAACTTCTGTCTTGGCGCGTTCACATTATTCAGCGCAAAGAAAACCTCAAATATGTTTGAAACAACATCCGAGTACATAACCGAGACAACTATCGTTCTTTTAGTCAGGAATGCAGGTTGGCCTGGTTTTTACGATAGCAAATGGAAACAAAAAACGACCCGTTATAAGTGGTCTCCAAGAGACACGAGATAAAAGCAAGCGCTAAGACAAAATACGTCCGCTCGAGCTGTTTCAAGCACCACAAAACAAAGAACCAAGAAAGAAAGGGTCTCCACACAGGTGGCGCACGGGCTGTGCGAAGGCAGGAAAAATGAATTCAATTGAGGAAACATCCACCCCATTCATCACAGAAGAAACAAGGGTAGGGGGAAATTGAGACGGGAGAGAGAGAGCAGAGGGTATTTGGAGCCAGGGGCGACATGAGACTGTTCTCTGAGACTGGCGGTCGGTATTGTAACACCGTCTGCTGAAAAATGGTCTTCTTCTTCTTCTTCTACAACATTTGCGACGGAGCAAACAGATACGTGACCAATTTTTCTCTCGGCCGCTCTTAAATCTGCATTGATGATTTACTGAAACGGAATCCGGATTGCATTTCCAGTAAGAATTGTTAGCAGGTACGAATTTGCTGACCGAGGCTGTAATAAGGATGATTTTTGTGCCTGAGTAGGTTTTTCGTTCCGTGGAGCAAGGCTTCAGCTGTGTCACTTCCTCGGACCCTGAGCCAACACAATCGACTCACCTTTTGGGACAACAATTTTGGTGCGTTTTTTGTGAGATTCTAGGCTGTAGGAAGTTTTGTAATTCTTGAATTCTGCCCATGGCTTCATCTGTACGCGTTTGCGTCGTCATGTACCTTTTTTCTCCTTTTTGTTGTTAGGCGCTCTGTGCTTCCTCGGCACAATTTGCTCGAATTCCTTCTTCAACTTTATTTAGTTTTGTATCTTAAATTTAATTGTGTGTCACTTTTTATTCAGCTTTTGTTTTGTCTCTACTTGTTGTCTTCCCAGTCTCTCACATCCACCTCACTGCATTGCAATCCTCCCCATCCCCAGCTGGCGTAGCAAGCCCTGCCGCTAGCAGCGCCGACCTCTCTCTCTCTCTCTCTCTCTCTCTCTCTCTCTCTCTCTCTCTCTCTCTCTCTCTCTCTCTCTCTCTCTCTCTCTCTCTCTCTCTCAAGCACCGTTTTTTCTCAGGGCTGGACTGGGCACACGTTTAAATGTAAGTGTACTTTGCGGAGCGGGTGGTTTTCACCGGGGTCTTCTGCTGTCATTCGTCAGCTCCTGGCAATATCAGCGGGAGTGGTACCTTCTGTTCAGAGCTACAGTGGCCCCTGATGCCTTGCGTGTCCGCTACACCATACCGATCTGGTCTTGGCAGAGGTTGGTGGTTAGCGGTACCTCTCATTGCTCCGCGTGTGCGTTTCTGATGTCGGAGACTGCCGTTTTGTCTTGGCACTCCCAAGGGGTGTGACAGTGTGGGCTTTCGAATGCACCATGGACATGCGCCTTCATATCGAGTCGACAACATATTTCTGAGTAGGTTTAGGGTATGAAATATTCCCCTCTGGAGCTTTTTGTTTGGCGATCGTAGCGACCTCATCAGCTTAAAAATAGCGTCATCGAGACATCGGGGCTGTAAAAAGAAAAGAAAGAAAGCCTACCGAGGTCAAGAAAAGTAGAGTAGAGTTATTTAAAGCAACAGCGGCTTATATTCTGTATGGAGTAGGGTTTAGTGCACGGACATTCATAAAACAGTCTATTCTAATTTAGTTACTCAAATGTAAGTAGGCAATAGCAATGCTAGGTTAATTGTGTTCGAATTGCCAGTGAACGACTCAGGCAGGCCATGATTTCCTCTGCTTGTCTGCTCACTTAAATACGCCATTAGAAACAGAAACGAAGTCTCTCAGGCCCACTCGTTGAAGTGCTCACCGTTTCGCATCCTTAGCGACGAACTCAGTTGTCACGAAAAAGTAAGATAACTTCCCAGAACCTTCGACGACAGTAACATGCTATTCCTTGTAGGTAAGGAACAGCGCAAAAAACGGACGGAACGGAGGCGGGACAAAAACTTGTGCTTACTGACAACCAAATGATTTTATTGGATTTGGGCGCCAGCTTTATACATGCTGGTCTAACACGAAAACAAAACGGAAGAAAGAAAGGGGGGGGGGGGGGGAGGAATACGAGAAACCGCAACATTTCATTCCTAAAATGCACAGCAATAGTGACGAGACACGCGGGATTTTCGAGGCGTTGTGAATTGCATAGCACAGCGATGATTGTTTGTGCTCCGAGAGTCTCGCTCACCGAGAAAGGGATTTGTTACCTGACCACTTGACACGTGTGTCCCGTCACCATTGCTGTGCGCTTTTAGGAATGAATTGTTGCGGTTTCCCTTGTTCCTTCAATCTTTCTTTTTTACGTGTAGTTTTGGTGTTAGGCCAGCATGTATAAAGCTATGGTCCCGAGTTCGAATCCTGGACCAGGACGGATTTTTTTCCAACTGCAAAGTTTATGAGAAAGCTCTATAGCTTTCCTTTGTAGCCGTAAGGCTGCATTCAGGTGGATGTCAAACGTTCCTTCACAGAAACTTACTCCACCTTGGGGATTTCCCCCAAATCTGGTCGATTAATACCTGTCCATCACTTCGAGTTGTTGATCAATTCGCTCTCGCGCTACAAACGACTAGCCTCCTGGTTAGCTCAGTTGGTATAGTGACTGCTCCGGTTAAGCAGTGGTCGCGGGTTCGAATCCCGGACCGGGACGAGTTTTTCTGCAACTTCGGAGTTGCTAAGAAAGCTGCATAGCTTTCCTTTGTAGCCGTATGACTGCATTGAGGTGGATGTCGAACATTCCTTCGCAGAAACTTACTCCAACTTGGGGATTTCCCCTAAATCTGATCGATTAACATCGATGTATAAAGCTGGCGCCACGATGCAGTAGAATCATTTGGTTGTTAGTAAGCGCAAGTGTATGTCTCATCTCCGTTCCGTCCAGTTTGTTCCGCTGCCTTTTACCTACCAAGATATGTGCCAACCAGCCGAAGTTTCAATTCTTCTGACATGCCATTCGCAGCTTCAGTGTATACACACAGTAGGATAGGCCACCGTACTGGTCGCAGCGGGGAACATCACTCGCTTCAGTTGTCTCATCCTCGCGAACACGCACCGTGCCTTTTAACCCGTCTCGCCGTGTGAAATCCTGACGATGACCGTGGCTGACGTTCTTTGGTCATCGACCGCTGTTGGCTGGAAAGCCATGACATCAGTGATTTCCAGCAGCCTGTGCTGCAAACAATGGCGGGGTGCCTGCTGAGCGACGGCTGCCCGACGGAATGACTGAACGAGCTGCTGAACGACTGAAAGGCTGCCGCCAAGGCCCAAGGACACCTGGACTGAGGCCAACCCATCTCACCGAATAGACGGCTCAACCACCACCGTTTGCTGGATTAAATGTTTATTTTGATGATGATGGTTGGATGTTTATGGCGCAAGGCCAACTGGGGCAAAGAGCGCCACAACAATAGTCGATGATAGGGGTGAAACCTTAAACACTAAGTAAAATCAGCAAAAACAAAAGTAAAATCACGAAACGACAATGAGCATGGCTGGTGTATAGGGCCAGATTTCATGATGCGTGATAGAAAATGAGGTTTAAAAACTTGACGTCGGACAAATACTCAAATACACGTTTCACGGAAACAATGGCATCATCACCTAGGAAAAACGATGGATGTAGGGGAATATGTTGTCTGTAGAGTTCTCTGAAGTGTTTGTGTCGTGTTGTGTGAAGTGCCTTGCATGTGATTAGTATGTGCACTACGGATAGGGCCTCTCCGCACCTGCTGCACTGGGGTCTAGAAGATCCCGTCAGCAGATACGAGTGCGTTGCATGGGTGTGCCCTATCCGCAGCCTACCCAAGGCGACTTCTGTGTGTCTGTTGCGTGTGTCAGTGGTGTATGGTCCCAAGCGTGGTTTTATAACGTGTAACTTGTTGTCTGTCTGTTCACTCCAGTGTGTTTGCCATGTTCTACGCAAGTGTTGTCTTATGTGTGGCTTGAGGTCTGTATATGGTACGGTTGTTATGTCTACAGTGTTCCTGAGTGCAGCAGCAGCTGCCCTCTCGTCTGCCAACTCGTTTCCAGCGATCCCAGCGTGTCCTGGGACCCAGCAGAGGAGCAGCTGATGCTTCTGCGCGTACACAGACATGATAGTGTTAAATACAAGATTAACTATGTGGATTTTGGGGGGTGTATGCGATGACAGTGCGCGAACAACACTCAAGGAATATGTGTAGATGATAGACTTTGGAATATGATTTTCAAGTATGTGTCGTACAATCAGTAAAATTCCATATGCTTCTGCTGAAAAAATTGTTGTGTGGACGCTCATGGTTCTGGCGGCACTGAAATCCGGACCATGAGCAGCGCAGGAGACCATGGTGGAGGTTTTAGACGCGTCACTGTAAAATTCTGCAAGTGGGTATTTAAACTGCAGAGACAGAAAGTGCTGCAGTATTGCAGCTCGCGGTACCCGATTTTTGTCAAGTTTCATAAAAGAAAGGTCGCACGACACAGGACGAACTTGCCAAGGCGGTAAACTGTTTGAAAAGGATGACCTGTACACATCTAAAAACGAAGCACTGAGATCCGAGGCTCGCTCTTTCACTGTAAGTGAAAAGGGCAGAGGAACGGATGGGCGATTTACAAAAAGCAGAGATGTGGATGTATCGTTAAAGACAGGATAAAAAGGATGATTATTCAGCGATGAAATTTTAAAAGCATAAAGCAAGTTCATGTATGTTCGTTGGTTCTCACGGCTCCACTTATTACACTCAACATAAAGACTCTCAGCAGGGCTAGTGCGAAAAGCACCCGAAGAAAGACGAAGGCCCAGGTGTAGAACTGGGTCAAGAATTCGCAAGGCTGTCTTAGTCGCCGACCCATACACCACACTGCCATAGTCCAAACGAGACCCAACCAAAGCAGTATACAAGCGAAGCAAGAGTTCTTTGTCGGAACCATAGGATTGGTGGGAGAGAACCTTAAGTATATTCATTGTTTTGAGACATTTATTTTTAAGTTCCTTGATGTGGGGAATGAATGTGAGTTTGTGATCAAACACCACACCTAAGAACTTGTGCTCCTTGTTCACAGGAAGCGACACGCCATTAAGAGTAATGTCTGGGTCCGGATGGACCCCGCGCTTCCTGGAGAACACAACGCAGGAGCTTTTTGCAGGATTCAATTTAAACCCATTCTTGTCTGCCCAGCCGGCAAGTTTCTTGACACCAAGCTGGACTTGACGTTCGCAGATTGACATATTACATGATTTATAGGATATCTGGACGTCATCCACATACATGGAAGAAGAGATTGTGGGTGGCAGTGCCTTACCAAGAGAGTTCATTTTTACTATGAAGAGAGTGCAGCTTAACACACCACCTTGTGGCACGCCATTTTCTTGCACGTGAACCCTTGAGAGTGCACCACCGACTCTCACTCGAAACGTTCTTTCTGACAGGTAACTGACAAGAGTGTTTAAC
This sequence comes from Haemaphysalis longicornis, assembly GCF_048455015.1. Taxonomy (NCBI): domain Eukaryota; kingdom Metazoa; phylum Arthropoda; class Arachnida; order Ixodida; family Ixodidae; genus Haemaphysalis; species Haemaphysalis longicornis. The sequence goes on along the minus strand of NW_027526422.1, from coordinate 46,711,289 downwards.
ATGTTACCCGAGACACCGAATGACTTCAGGTCACTGAGGATCCCGTAGCGCCAAGCGGTGTCGTAGGCCTTCTCGAGGTCGAAAAACACAGTTACGCAATACTGTTTATGCACGAAGGCATCCTTAATGTACGATTCAAGAGCTACGAGTTGATCATTCGTGGATCGCCCTGCCCTGAAGCCTGCCTGGCAGCCCTCGCGGAGACCGTTGTACTCAAGGAAGTACACGAGCCTGCGATTTATCATCTTCTCGAAGAGCTTGCACAGGCAGCTCGTCAGGGCAATAGGACGGTAACTTGAGGGGGACGACGGGTCCTTTCCCTCCTTCAGGAAAGCTACAACTATAGCCTCCTTCCAAGAGTTTGGAATGTGCCCCAAAAGCCAAATCTTGTTATATAGGTGTAAGAGTGTTAGAAGAGTGTCTGCGTGCAGGTGTTGTATCATTGTGTATGTGATGTTGTCTGGGCCTGGAGCTGAGGGTTTACACGTGCTCAAAGCAGCCCTCAGCTCATGCAGTGAAAACTCTGAGTTATAAGAAGATGTTGACCTATTGTTATCTAGTATAGGCTTCTTTTCGGCCGTTTGTTTGTGTTTCATGAAAGTGTTTGTGTAGTGTGCTGAACTAGAAACGTGTTGGAAGTGTTGTGCGAGTGTGTCAGCCTGGTCTTCGAGTGTGTCCCCTGTAGTGCTGACCAGAGGCAGGCTGTGTGTTTGTTGTCCCTTGAGTTTGCGTATTCGTGTCCATACTTTCCGTGTGTCTGTGTAGGAGTTTATTGATGTTATGAATGTACGCCAACTCTCTCGTTTTGCCTCACGGCGCACACGTTTTCCTAATGCCTTGGCCCGTTTGAACAAGAGGAGGTTTCCCGACGTGGGGTACCGACGCAGGATACCCCACGCCTTGTTCTGGGCCTCTCGCGCCCGCCTACAGTCCTCATTCCACCACGGCCTCCGCTGGTTGCGCGGGGCACCAGAGGCGTGGGGAATAGACTTTTCGGCGGCGTCGAGGATGTGCGCCGTGAGGAGTTGGGTAGCTTCTTCGACGTGTAGGTGTCCTATGGATGTGTGGTGTAGTTTGGATGTCTCTGTAAATGTATTCGTTAGCTCGTGCTTCATTGAACCTATTATGGGAAGATGGACTGCATGGGCCTTTACCTATGTATGTGAGTGAGGTGGGGAAGTGGTCACTAACGTATGGGTCAGTGCCCACAACCCACTCGAGGAGAGGAAAGAGAACTGCGGAGCCAATCGCCAATTCAAGACATGAGTATGTGTTGTGTCCTATGCTATGGTATGTAGGCTGTTGTTTGTTGAAAAGGCATGCTCCTGAAGATGTAAGGAATTTCTCTATAAGGCGACCTCGGGCATCCGTGCGAGAAGAGCCCCAAAGAGTGTTGTGAGCATTAAGGTCGCCTGTCAGGATGTATGGTTCGGGCAGCTGGTCAACCAGCGCCTCGAAGTCAGAGCTTAAAAGTGAAACATCAGGAGGAATGTATATGGAGCATACCGTTATCAACCTATTAAATATTATCAAGCGTATTGCTACAGCCTCAAGGATAGTGTTCAGAGTGACAGGGTGGCAGGCTAAGGATTTCCGGGCAATTATGGCCACACCGCCAGAAGAGTGTGTGCAGCCATCCCTGTCCTTTTTGAAGACCGTGTAACTATTCAAGAAATTTGTGTGCTTGGAATTCAAATGTGTTTCCTGAACACACATTACACTTGGCTGATTAGCATGCAGTAGTTCGTATACATCGTCAAGATTTTTAAGAAGGCCTCTACAGTTCCATTGAATTATGTTTTCTCTTCTTATTATTTAATGTGAGAGCTACTGGAGTGTGTGTGTTTGTTTATGTGTCGTCTTTCGGGGCTGTGACTCTCGCCTTTTTTGGCTTGTCGGGAGGCTTTGGCGTCGGGACGCGTTCCTTGCGCTGCGTTGCAAGCAGGAACGGCCCGACATCCATGTCGTCGTCGGATGTCCGAGGGGTGCCCGACGGACCGGGCCCCCCGGACTTTTCCCCCCCTCGGGAGCCCTTCGTTTGAGCCGCCACCGCCGAGGGCGTCCGAGGCGCCAGAGGTGGCACGGGCGGTGCGGTGGCAGTGGGAACCGGTGCGGAGCCCGTGGTGTCCATCACCTCGGTACCCTCCAACGCACTGGAGGACGGGGAGACAGAGGCGGGAGCGGCACCGGTCCCGACGGAAGACGTTTGCACCACAACCGCTGCTGCCTCAGCAAGCGGCGTGGTCGCGGGTTGGGCTGCCAGAGGCAACCCAGGGGGGGCGGGGCAGGGACCAGGTCAGACTCGCTGAACTGGGTCCCTGTGGACACCAGACGCCGCTCCGCCCCCCGGCGAGCCGCGTCGGCGTACCTCCCCAGAGGGAAAGAGGCGAACCTCTTTCGCGCCTCTGGGAAGGTGATGTTCTCCGTGACCTTGATGTTAATTATCTTTTTTTCCATTTAAAATTTTTCGCACTTGCGGGAGTACGCTGCATGCGGACCGCCGCAGTTCACACAAGTGAGGGTTTCGGATGGACAGTTGTTAGTCGGATGGTCGTGCGCCGCGAATTTCGCACACGTCGTTCGGCCATGGCAAGAGGTTGTACCGTTCCCGAACCGCTGGCACTTAAAACAGCGCCGCGGATTCGGGATGTACGGACGGATGTAGCAACGGATAAAACCTGCATTGATGTGCTGCGGAAGAACTGCGCGGTCGAAAGTCAAGATAATGTGCTTGGTGGGAATCTCCTTGTCGTCTCTGCGGATAGTGATGCGTCTCACGGCAGTGACGCCCTGATCCTTCAAGCCGGCAAGGAGATCCGCATCCGTTTCGTTCAAAAGATCTGTCTCGGATATCACACCCTGGGAGCTGTTGAGGCTCCGATGGGGTGTGACCCTGATGTCTAGATCAGCCAGTCTAGTCTGAGCTAGAAGCTTCGTGGACTGCTGCTTGTCATTTATTTCGATGAGGAGTTCACCAGACCTTTGTTTTTTGCACTTATATGATTTTCCTACTATGGCTTCAAGATACTTGGCGATCAAGAAGACTGACTGAGATGCTAGAGGGTGGGTTGGATTGAGCGATTCCATCACAAGAAATCGATAAAAATTATCCGGTTCAGGAAATGTTAAAGATGGCAATTGGGGAAAAGATACTTCGGTGCGGCCCCTTTTCAGGGACCGATCACGTTTGGGGGGGGTTTTGAAAATGCCATATAGCATAGTATAAAAGCAGGGAGACTGGGGTACTTTCTTCTTTGACCTTACCCTGGTAGCCAAAGAGGTCCCGGAGCTCCCTGCCTGGTAGACAGACAGGGAGCCCATCCGCCGGAGCTTGACCTGGGCTCCGACGGCCACCGTTCGTGGTTTCTAACCCTCCACCTATAAACACATCGCCACGGTTGGATCCAGCTTATGTTTGGGGGCTCGGGGTCCGCGGTATCGCCAGTACCGTCACCAAGATTGCTCAAGGTGCCCCGTGCGGGGAAAATGTTTATTTTGTCTCTCCCTCCCATTTAAACGCCTTGGTCTCGAGGTAAAAACTGCTGAACTTCTTTTATTTTTTTGTCTTCTTGTCTTACCCCCTTTCAGATCGGCAATTTATCGCTTTGCTTGTGAAGTGATATCCTGCACGTGCATCCCTTATATATGTCGTCTATAAGGTTTATGTAGCTCTCTCCTACTCCCTGGTCTTTTAAGGCTTTTTGCACGGCTGCGGTGTGTACTGAGTCAAACGCTTTCTCATAATCTATAAATGCGATGTAAAGGGATTCAGTGCAGTCTGCATATTCTTCTATCACTTGATTGACGACATGGATGTGGTTTATGGTTGAGAACCCTTTCCTAAACCCAGCCTTCCCTTTGGGTTCTTAGGAATCCAGGCTGTCACCTATGCGGCTAACTAAAACTTTGGAACACAGCTTGTAAACTACTGAGAGTACCCTGATTGGTCTGTAATTCTTAAGATCCTTGGTATTTCCCTTTTTATGATTCAGGATATTGCTGGCGTTTTTCCAGGCTATGGACACTTTTTGAGTCCTTAAGAATTCCGAGAATAGTGCAGCAATCTTTTCCAGTACAATATCTCCTCCCTCTTTCAAAACTAAGTGGAAGCTAGCCATCGGCTAAGACAGGCTGTACGCACTCAGAGGCGAGCAGGGTAGCATTACGCACAACTTGGACGAGATAATAAAGTTAACAGAGAGATTCTACACCAGGCGGTATGCCAGCGACGTCACACCAGGGGAAACTACTGAGAGTAGCAGCTTAACTTGAGGAACTAAATAGGAAGTGGGACAGGCTCTCAAAGGCACGAAAATAGGAAAAGCAGCAGGTGACGACGGCATAACCGTGAATCTTTTGAAAGAAGGATGAGATATTGTACTGGAAAAGCCGATTTATGCTATTAACATATTCCCAAAGAATGCTACAGGGCACTTTAGAAGAGCACTTTTCTCATTTTCGAGACCATGTTGCTATTGTCACTGATGGCTCGCAATGTGAATCTAAATCAACTGTTGGGATTTGTTGCCAACGATGCAAGTACGTTAGCGCTTAGTTATTTACCGGCGCTGATAGTTTCTATGATCTAAATTGAAGCTTTTTATTTAGATTAGCTGATAACACTCCCATACTTGAGGCAGCACTTCTGGCCATGGCTCTGGCCATAAAAAACCCCTAGCTTGATATAGAATGCAAATTTTGTAACTGACTTCCTGCCCTTTTGCACCTAGTTTGACAAATGTATTCAGCTAAAAACATTTGGGCATTTTTTTTCCTAATCACATCCCATCTGTACGCATTGTGTGGGTGCTCGGACATACAGGTATATCCTACTTAATGAGATGGCAGACACGAAGGGTTTTACCTTAGGTGGCACTGTACTACACGTTTGTCAGAATTTAACTTAGGGACAGAAAACGAGCTACCTAGATCAGGGAACAAACTCGAGTAGATGATATCATAGTTCGAAAAAAGAAAAGAAAATGAACTCGGGCAGGACATTTAGTGAGACGAAGCGACGGCCGGCAGACAATTTGGGTACAGAGCGGAGAAGAAACGAAAGGCGAGTAACACGATAGATGGATGAAATATGGAAATTCGGGGGAATCCGGGCAAACAATGGACTCGGACAGCGCAGGAAAGTGGCGGTTTGGGGTCAATGGCAGAGACCTTCGTCCTGTAGTGAACCTCAGTAGGCTCTTGATGATTATGACGATGATAAAATGTGGCACACACTATCCTGGACAGAGAAGAGTATGTTCACTCAACGTGTAAATGAAATCTATCGTTTTGCGTTCTCAACCAGTGTGCAGGGGCCCTCAAATACACAAGGTGCCGCCATCCAAAATTAAGCTCATATTTGAGTAGCTATGGCTTGGCACTAATCACAGACGCATGCATGTTTTTTAATCAACCCCAATCCTCAGAACACTGTTTGTTTGAATGCCGCCACGTCTCAGATCAAGGAAAAGTTTACCTAATTGCTGCAGTCGAACGCCTTGCACTTTCATTCGGTGCTAGCAGCCTACGCAAAGCAAGCAAAGACATGTACTCCCTTCTTCATGAATTCTTCATGGCCACTGGAAGACTCCTATGCTAATACGGACTACGATCATTTCTCTTTCCCGGTATGTTTTTTTTAAGGCATTGTCTTCCAATTCTAAAGCATGATTTTTAACTTTGTTGTTGTTGTAGAACTTTTATTGTAAGAAGAAAGGGGAAGGGGGCAGGGGTGAAAAGTTGAAAGGGAGTTCATGGTAATTAGACCACTCTCCAGCCTGGGCAATCCCCCTTTGAGGGCACATCATCATAATCATCGTCGTCATCATCATCATCGTCGTCATTATTATTAGCATCTTTTTCATCATCATCATCGTCATCATCATCACCCGGCCTATCACCGCCAAGCCCACAGCATAGAACAGCCCTGTTGTGAGCCGTCACCACTTTCGGGGAGCGTCCCTCCCACAGGGAGCGGCAGCCCACGCAGCGGTGTTTCATCGGGAAGCGTCAGATCTTCCACCTCGTCGAAGAGCCACAGGTCGCAGGTTCTGTTAGGACGGAATAGTGTGACCCATCTCCGGGAGGGATTATATGATGAGAAGGGAGGGATTATATGATGAGCCGGTTTGTTATATCGGCCCTGGGTCCACACTGGGCGCGCTAAGATCTCGCTTACGGCTCGATGTAACTTTTGCACGGCGTGGTGCGAAACGGGCTCGAACGAAAAGCTGGACGTTCGCCGCGGCCTCAGTGCTGGGGAGCGGACTCGAACCATGGGCTAAACGCGCAGGCGTCGCTCACGACCGATGGCTAGTCTACAGCCCCCGAGGCCTAGGCCTACCCTTTGGCCTAGCACTTCTTGCGGCCCGCCTCGTTCGCTTACCCCTATCGCTGTCGACTGCTCATCCCGTTGGCCTCCTCCTTCAACACCTCCGTCCCGCTGCCCCTTTCTCGCCTCAGCTGGACGCCGACCCTCCGTGTGTGCCGCCGCCACCATCATATTATCGTCCCGGTATAGGGTCAGCCGACGCCATCTTTATATAAATTCATTGAATTGCGGTGGAGTAGGTCTTGTAGGATAGGGAGGCCAACAGGCCGTGTTGTGTGATATGGGAGTAACGATTGGGAAGATAATAAAGCTTTTTTGCGTTCACTTAAGCCCGTTATGCCTGGTTTCGCCCATAGTGGTACGATACGCACGGTTGTGGTAATGGCGAAGACATTCTGAGACGATGATCACCCGGGAAACCATAACGAGCCGTTCGGGACCCAGAAAGGGTGCGCTTCAGGGCTCATCTAGAGAAAGGGGACGAGCCGCCATCAGACGTCTTGAAAGGAATCAAGAATTACCATTTAATGAAGACAAGAGCAGGCGGGAACTTCTGCCCGCGGACCCAGTGGTTCGTAGTAAGTAGGGAAGCAGGAGAAACGTCCGTACAAATGGTCAAATAAAACATTACATGTATGAATAAAAGTTTATAGTGCCTAGAAGGCCGCTCGATCTTACTATAAGCGTCCCACTAACGTGACGTCGACCTTCGTTATATCGCGTAACTCGTCTGCCACTACTTTGATCTCCCCAACGCTTTTAACTGCACGACACTCTACCAGCCCAGCATAAAACTACGAAGGTCGTCGGGCGTCACACCAGGGGCTGAAGGGCCGTCGGGCTGCGCTCTCGACAGTGCGGTTATGATGATGATGCCCCTGAAGTGTTTGGCGCGTACCCACGCTGGGGTTTTCCCTGGGCTAAACTTTTGACTGTGCCCTTGTCGGACCTTTTTTATTTTTTTCTATTTTAATGTATTTTACAGAGTTTAAAACATAGGCGCAAATAAAATTAAGTGGATTGCAGTGCAATCTCGAGTTATGCAAAATTTTGGCGTCCCTTTTAATTCATGTAACCTTTCGTTGGAACGTAAGCTTGTACAAACTTTTTGAATCTCTGTTTGTACGCAACCCAGAGTCGTGGCAGCAAAATACAGAATTATTGGTATAAAAATAAATTTGCCTTCCTTTAAGAGGTAACCAGGCACCAGCTGCCTGGTTACCTCTTTTTACTTCCCACAATCGTTTTCTCTTACTTCACTATCTCTGGAAAGTTTCGGTGGCACAGGGCGGGGTGTGGGAAGGTGTTCGATTGTACCCTGCGCCATGCAACCGATTGCCTTCTGCTAAGTGTACGATGAGCGGCTGGAAGAAACTTTCCAGAAATATACACAGATAAGTGCAAGTGGTGCGGTGCCGCAGCCGCCACGCTCCAACACATGGTTTGGGCGTGTCCCAGTAAACCTGAGACACCACATGTACGCATTACGAGGCACGAGCAATGGGAGGCCGCGCTGCTTAGCTCCCAACCCGACGTCCAAACAGCAGTCGTCCAGCTGGCGGAAGACGCCGCCAGGGCCCATGGGTTCCTGACCGCCGTCTGAAGGGACGAGGACACTGCCACTCCGAAGCAGTGACTCCGTCTTAACAGAGACGACTATAATAAAGTTTTTTTCATCTTCATCATCATCTTCACTATCTCTCTTTTTTCTCTTTCTCTAAAATAAAACGGGTCACAGCCTAATCATTACAGGAAGCTTCCTGGCCAATCCCCCGCGTGGGTATGCTCCATGAGGTAACGGTCCATCCAAGTAGAAGTAGAAGAAGAGCAGAGGCCCGAGTAAGAAGCATGGGGCAGCAGGGGAGCCGGCCCTCCGCCGCCAAGCCCGAAGCGTCGGACAGCCCATCGAGGGGCGTCTCACCAACCGCAAGCGTCATCTCGGGAAGCTTGTCGGCCTCGTTGAGGAGGAACAAGACGAAGGCCTTTTATGAATATTTATCCCGAAAAAGCGTCACCGCCCTTCCGGACGAGAGCAGGCGACTGACTCAAGTGTGGTAAGTGGCCGCTCGGGTTCTGCGAACACTTTATGATTGCCCGCAAACCTTCATGTGCATGTTCGGGCTGCTACAGTGTGTCCAAACATAATTCAAACACAGTGCAATTTTCCCAGCACTGTCATTCCAGAACGTTGATGCCAGAACGTATTACGAGCTATGATGAGGAGCCTTCCTGGCTCGCCAACGCTTTTCGTGAATACAGCTGCAGAAAGAACTTGCTACATGCGCTTCGGTTGTACCCGACGCCCACCGAGTCACCATACGTGGCAGAGGGATGCAGACGCCGCCTCGTACCCATGGAAAAGAGAGCCTTTATTGTTGTTACACGCTATTTATAACCGGGGTGCGGTTACTGATGATGACTGTGGAAATCGGCCACCTTAGCACTGTGCCCCCCTGGTGGCATGAACATAACTAAATTACACAACACCACATACCCTCTTCCCAAAAAGGGGCAGCACGCATTCACTGCAATGTCTCGTAAGTCATATTGGGCAAGCCACGCAGGCTTGCGTCGGTCTCTGGCGGATCGCCGTGGAGCCTCACTTTCAGCACTTGCCTCAGTCCCACCACCGAACACGTTCCTTGGTGCACTCATGACGGTGACATCAACACTCGACTCGGCACACCAGCACTTCCAGTTGAAGTTAGAACTGCCGTTCTCTTGGTGCTGGCCGGGGTAGTAAGTCGTTTGAACATCTGGGTACTCGGGGCCTGTGCTGCTGTGGAGCCGGAAGTCCCGGGGGAAACGCAGGTTGCATCCTTGTCAGGATTCCAGGCTGCAGTGTATGTCAGCCGCTCGCGATTCCAAACGCGACCGTCGCTCAGCTCGTACGTGTCCTCATGTTGGGGCCGGACTACGGTGAAAGGAGGTGAATATGACGGGGAACCATTTGGCCGATGTCCCGGTAGCTTAATCCGAACTACTTGTCCTGCACTCAATGACGAATGTTTGTCTGCACGACGTCGATCCGTATAATGTTTGTTTGCAAGCTGTTTCCGAGTTATCCTTTGCTTGACGACTTGAAGCTCCACCGCTTCCACCTCAGGAATACTTCCAGTCGGTCCTGCAGCGAGATCGAGCCTGGTCCTTGGGTGCATAGAGTTTTATACTAATATATACTAGAGGGAAGTCTGTCGCTGCAGTCGCGGGCCGCCGTGGATGGCGCCATCGCTGCAAGCGACGTTCCTCGCCTGCTTGGCTTAGCTAGCCATACGGCTGCTTTTTTGTCTCGAAAACAAAATCAACGAAAAAAAAGTAACATTTTTTTCTTGTTCATCCTACATTAAGCTCCTAAAAAACTACTGACATTTTGCAGTTTCAATTTCATCATAACAAAAGAAATTTTATGAACCATTTACGGTAATATTGTTGTTTTTTTTTTGCAGCCAGAGCCAACGTTTCAGCTTGTTCATGAGCCATGCCAAGGACAAGTGGAACGTACCTGCCGGGTACATGACGGAACGCTCGCTGAAGCGCGGCTCCCCTAGACAGTGGCGCCAGATTTCCCTCTAGTATATATTAGTATGAAACTGTATGCTTGGGTGACAGAAGGTTTCTGGCCCGTAGTTGCATGCGGGGTGCAGCGGTAGATCCCAAGGTACTCCGTGACAGCCTCCTTTAGTGGGCGGTGTTCCTCCGAACACACCTGAACGTAGTCCTTTAACACACGATTAAAGCGTTCCATTTGTCCATTTGATTGTGGATGATAGACTGCAGAGTATGTGTGGTGGATACCTTTATAGCGCAAGAATTCTTCAAACTCGACGGAAGTAAATTGTGGTCCATGGTCACTCACTATCTCCTTCGGATAGCCTTCATGGCTAAATATACTCCGCAGAAAAGACATCGTCGTCGCTGAAGTGACGTTAGAGGTGAACCCTACTTCTGGCCACTTGCTGAAGTAATCTACTAAAGTAATGGTAAAACGACAGTCCTGAAGAGCCCTTGCGAAAGGACCAACGATGTCGATGCCTATCTTCTCCCAAATTGCTGAAGGAAATGGTACCGGCTGCATTAGCGGCGCAACTGGCTTTGCTGATTTGTCAACAGACTGACAAACGTCACAAGACTTTATCAACTGTTCCACGTGCTTATACTCATGCCAGGCCACCAGTATTTTTCTCGGAGCCGTTGCTTTGTACGCGTGATGCCTGGGTGTGATTCATTGGCTATACCCAGAAGTCTGCTCACCAACGAAGAAGGTACCACGAACTGTCCCCTCGAAGCAGCAGGTCCTTCATCACTGAGAGTTTGTCCCGAACCCTGTAGAAAGGCATTGCTTCCGGAGGCAGCGTCTTGGCTGATGGCCACCTGGAAGTTGTCCACTGCATCACTTGGCAAAGTACAGAATCCTGCGCAGTTGCGGTTACGAATTCCTCGTGAGTTAAACACGAAGAAACAAAGCAAACAACATCTTCCGGCTTCGTACAGGCTCCCTTTTTGTCCTGCGGTAACCGGGAAAGGACATCTGCGACAGTGTTTGCAGTGCCCTTGTTGTATTCTATTGTGTATTGTTTGCCAGCAGTCTGGCATGCCATCTGGCAATCCTGAAAGGCTGACGGCCCGCTCCATTTGCACCGAGCAGCGTCGCCAGTGCCTGGTGGTCCGTGCGTAACGTGAAGTGCCGGCCCCAAAGGTACCTTTTCCAATGCTCACATGCCCACATGCAGGCTAGTGCTTCCAGTTGGCCTACCGAGTACTTGGCTTCAGCCGGTGTTAGGCGCCTTGATGCAAAAGCAATGGTATGCAGGTCATCACCCTTCTGTTCCTGGAGTACAACTCCTATGCCAATGCCAGAAGCATCTGTTGTAACCACTATTTCCAGAGCAGGGTCAAAAAGCTGTAAGCAGTTACTTGCCAAGAGGAGCTTCAGCTGGTCAAAACAGGCTTGCCTTTCCGGCGTCCAAGTGAAACCTACTCCCTTCCGTAAGAGCTGTTGTAGAGGCTCAAAGAGGTTAGCATAGTGTGGTATGAATTTTGCATAATACCCAACCATGCCAAGGAAAGAGCGCAATGTTGCTACATTTGGGGGGGCTGGAACTGTCTGGATGGCCTCTACATTGCTCACGAGTGGGTGAACTCCTTCTTCGGTCACTCTGTGACCCAAAATGTCAAGCTCCTTCACTCCAAAAATGCACTTTTCATTCAGTTTTAGCCTAGCATGGGACATGCACTTCAACACCTGCCGAAGGCAGGCGTCATGCTCTTGTTTTGTGCACCCAAACACAACAATGTCGTCAATGTAGCAGAGAGTATTTTTACAGCCTTGCAAGATTGCAGTCCATCATTCTCTGGAAAGAAGCTGGTGCCGAAGCGAGTCCAAAACAGACACGCTTGTACCTGTACAGCCCATGCTCTGTGATGAAAGCAGTCAGGTCCTTGCTGTCTGGGCTAAGTATCACTTGATGATAGGCAGAGGTCAAATCCAGTCTTGAAAATAACTTTGCACCATGTAACTTGTGCAGCAACTCTTCTGTGTGGGGCAGGGGAAATGAGTCCACAATGATCGCTTTGTTAGGTTCCCACAGGTGCACACATATCCTTGTTTTCCCGTTCTTTTTCTTCGTTACAACTATTGGGAATACCGAAAGGGCACTGTAAATTTTCTCAATCACATCTGCCTGTTCTAGCCGATCCAGTTCAGCTTCCACAGATTCCTTCACCGCAAAAGGCAAGCGTCGTAGTTTAGCGCTTACAGGAGCAACCTCCTTACGTATCCTGACTTTATGCACGAAACCCTTTGCAAGACCCAAATTGCCGTCAAACGCGCCAGATAACTGGGATAGCAGGTCAGGAGAGAGCCCTTCCGGTTTACACGAAGTGTGGAAGCAGCTCAGTGACGTACCATTTATCTGTAGTTGCAGTGTGTTGATGGCGTCGATGCCCAGGAGATCTGTGCCTTGTGGTACCACGTAGAACAGGAGTTGAGCATGCCGGTCCCTATACTAGACTGGAGTGGCAAAGCATCCTTGCATGTTGATTTTACTGCGTGAAAAATCGAGCAATGTCGCCGATGTTGGCTGGAGTGGTGGTGGAGGCCTCAGTTTGCTGTACGTGTCAGCAGCAAGAATTGAAACTGCAGAACCCGTGTCCACGAGAAAATCGACGGGCGTTTCTTGAACCTGTACTTGTATGCGCACTCCAATGCTCTGTTCCCCGTTAAGTTGTAGTACGCTGAAAGCTGTTGGATCGCAGTTCTGGACTTTTTGCACAGCGAGGGACTGTTTGCTATGCTTCTCGCTACGACAGACTCTCTCGAAATGGCCTACCTTGCCACAATTGTTGCAGGTCTTGTTACTTCATTACAAACACTAGAATTCGATAAGTGTTTCGCACAGCCGCAGCGAAAGCAAGTCCTCCTGTTTTGTCCTGACGAGGCACGTTCGGCTGGCCCTGGCGCCTGTTGTGCCAGAGCGCCTGGCCCAAAGGCGTTGCACGAGGCGACGCGCCGACAGCGAGGCTGAGTCACGCCTCTCCCTTTCGTCGCTGCGGCGCGGCCGAATCCTGCATCTCGAAACGCTGCGGCGCGGCCGAATCCCGCATCCCAGGACGCTGCGGCGCGGCCGAATCCCGCATCGGCGAACGACCAAGCAAGGGCATGTCGCTACGCCCGGAGGCGAGGTCACGCAGACGGTGGTGGCGTCGCCCTCCCTTTCCCCATCGGCGGCGCAGCTGACTCACCGCTTCGCTACCATTCGTCGGAATTCAAACTTCAGGCAGCGAGAGCTCTGATTGGAGCTATTTGAACTTCTCGGGGCCCCAACGAACTTCCCGGGCTATAAAAGAAGCCCGGAGGCTCTCATCGTCGGCATTCTTCGGCGGCTTCTCTCCGGCACCAGTCTCTTCGGAAGCACCGAGTGAAAGGGTGCTGTCGCCTTTGTGCGAATGATGTAACGTTTGCTTACCCTGTAAATACTGTATATAAATGTTATTTCAACTCTTCGTCGGCTCGAGGACTTCGTCGCTCTGCTCTGCGCCGCGTCGATAGCGGACGGAGCAAGGCAACATTGCTACACCGGTGACTGCGCTCGGGTGGCCAGTCGCAACAGTGGTGGCAGCGGTGGGATGGCTGATTCCCAACATCGGTGACGAGCAGGAAGGCGAGTCACAAACTGGCGACCGCCCTGGGATAGCAACTTCCCAACAGTGGTGGCAGCGGTGGGATAGTCATTTCCCAACAGTGGTGGCAGCGGTGGGATAGTCTTTCCCAACACGCCAAACGCTTATCCACTTTTTGCACGTACCCTACAGGGCTAGCAGAAGACATCTCCTTGGAATATTTTGAGGCTTCTTCGATACTTCGAGGAATTGTGAGGGCCCTGTCCAACGTCAATGAGGAGACTTCCAAAGTAGCCGCTCCCGAAGTACGGGGTCGCTCGTCTTTGCTACGAGTTCGTCGCGTATGAACTCGTCGGCCCTGTCATTAAAGGCGCAGGCAAGTGAAAGTTCTCGCAGCGCAGAAACAAACATGTCCACGGTCCCGCCCGGCAACTGAACGCCTTGACGAAAACGCTGGCGTTCAATGACAACGTTAGTACTTGCTTCGCAGTAGGCCTCGAGCGTCTGTAGAGCAGTCTTGAATTCGCCGTCGTCCTCCGTAGGTTGCTTCTCTGGTAGCATGTAGTATATTCGTTGTCCCTCGACCCCCAGGAAATGTAGAAGGAGTGCCTTGCGGCATGGTAGCAGGTACGCGTCGCTTGCCGACGCTACGAGGTAGAAAAAAAACGTATAGTTCTCGAACAGCCGGCGCCATTGCGTCCCTGGTGTGGCGGGCCTTCCCGGTGTCGATAGAAACGGTGGCGGCGGCGTCAGTGCCATTGAAGAAAATTGCAGTATGCCGTAGTTGAGTACTGACGTGGCGCTCCGCCCACAGCCGAAAAGGGTTACCTCGTCGCCATTATGTTCCGACGCCCACCGAGTCACCATACGTGGCAGAGAGGTGCAGACGCCCTCCGTACCCACGGAAAAGAGAGCCTTTACTGTTGTTACACGCTAGCGGTTACTGATGATGACAATGGAAATTGGCCACCTTAGCACTGTGCTCCCCCTGGGGGCATGAACATAACTAAATTACACAGCACAACACCTTCTATAGACGCTGCTTTTCGCTCTAACCGGAGGCAAAACTTTCAAGTCTCTTAGATAAAGTCAGGTTGGAGGCGGATCTACCACCATCCAACCTATCGCAGCAGTGAGAACTCAGGCGCTGCGTGGCGCAGTTTCACTTGCAGCAACCTTCAATATCAGCAAGAGCGGCGCCCTTTCGGTATCGCAAAACGACGTGTGTAGCTACTCAAGGAAATCAGTGTCCAGGATACACTACCAGAAAACTATGTTAACTCACTTATAAGTTTGGTTGGTTCACATGTCGGTAAGCTGCTCTGAGGAGTGCAGCGCGAGACGTGTTTGAATGCTCGCAAAGTTCACGCGGGAACGAAGACATTCAGTGCGGGCTTGCTACAAAGCCCCTCCTGTTACACCGCTCGCGCCTTTGCCACGCATTCTTTCAGTTCATATGCCCTGCAACCGAGGTGTAGCCATGGGTGGTGTTTCAGCGTCAGAACGCCTTCCAAAAATTATTCATGCAGAAAATGACAAATATATTGTGCGGGCGTCAAGCACAGACTCTTTCTTTTAATGAGAACTCTGTTTAAAGCGCGAGCTTGGTCCGTCCGCATTCGCCTAAAAAATACCAGAAGAAATACCGAGCGCACGCGGGCGTGCCTCTTGTGAGGAGCGCCCGGCTTCGTCAGGGCTTGTGCGTGGGCTTGCGCCATGTGAGGAGCTCACAAAAAATACAATAAAAATAGAGAGCGCACGTGAGGGTGCGCCTCGAGACGAACGCCCGGCATCTTCCAACTCGACCTTCGAGAGCACTGTGCCCATCGTTCATGGCCTGATCTTTCGCGTGCTCTGCTCTTCGCTTGTCCACGTGCTTTCGACGCTCAAGTTGGATTGTATTGCATTTGAAGCGTTTTGTATTATTATTGCATTGATTGCTACCGTAGGCGGTGGGTGGACCTTCTATTCCGGTAGTCCACGCTGTATTGCCACCGCCCGGGCAGGCGTCACAATAAACTTCTGATCCGCGCGAGCTGGCCACTGCTTAGCAAGCTCTCCCATTGCTCAAAGGTGTGTGGTTGTGGTAAGTCTCCGTCTGGAGTGGTGGTCAAATGTGTGCGTCGACCACACCTATAGGATGGATGTGGGAGCGGCAGGCCCATGCGGGAAGCTGGGTAGTGATGAAGGATGTCAAAGTAGTTTTGTGACAGGGAGTGCAGGACCGGAGGGCTGCTAAGTGGTTCGTCTTCTTCCCCTCGTGGCAATTCCCGCTGGGTAAGGTCGCGGGTAGTTCCATATACCACCTCTCTCTGATGTGACGCATGGGATGGGATCCATAGAATCGGGTCTGCGGCAGTTCTGGTCGTTGTTGGAGGATGGTCGACGCGACAAGGCCGGTAATATTCCCTGTTGCAAACCGTCGACAGGATATCTTTGAGTCGGTGAGCACGGTAACGTTGGAGGTCGGGGCTGCACCACTGCTAAGGCAATGGCCGCTTCTTCAGCAATACCGCAAGTTGGGCTAGTTTGTGCACGATCGAAAACTTCAAAGTGCACAAAAAATGGGGACAAAGAGGAGCGACACACACAAGCGTTTGTGTGTGTCGTTCCTCTTTGTCCCCGTTTTTGTGCGCTTTGAAGTTTCCGCTTCTTCAGCTGTACTTGTAGAACCAGTAAGAAATGTTGCTGTAGCCAGTGTGTAGCCATTCGCCCTGACTACCGCAGCCGTATGTGCATTTCGCAAGCGGTACCTTACGGCGTCCGTGTATACATGCTTCAGGGCCTGTAGCATACCTCGCTGTAAGAAGGCGTGCGTGGTGTCGCCTGCAGCCAGCATTCTAAGTCGGGTGCATGTGTTTCGGAAGCACAGCAACGGTCGCGCCGACGCCGAGCTCGCGAAGCTGCAGGTTGCCGCCGGTTCATGCGCCTGCTAACGCGGTTCACTTTGGGAAAGGTATCAAAGCCTGCAGACAAAACGATACCGGCCGGCAAATCATGCAGAACTTTCAGGGGCAAAATCAGAGTCCATGTGAGGTGAACTACAGGGGCTGAATGGAGAGGGGCCCCCAAGTCTGCTGTTTCTCCAGAATTCCACCACTAGGGCAAGCTGCTCCAATTATTTTATTTGTTTATTTCGGTGTCGTATAACAGACCCCGAAATATACTTCTGGCTACGCCACTGCCATGAAAAGACACTTTAGCAGCTCCTACGCCACGCGTCGGCTGCCACTGCTTAGTCCGCGTTGCGCAAGTGCCCAGACATGAACCAATACCGGCTATTCTAAATGCCGCTGCGCTGGGTGCAAGCCCCTGCAGGAGGAAGTCATTGTTATATTACCAAATAATTTTAGATGGCAGGACAGGCAAGAGAAATATTCATTGTCAAAGGCTAGGCTATTGGGGAGTTTCTCCCATGCTGCCTACTGAAAGAGTGATGACGATGACCGGTGACGGTGAGACAATTACCTACGCACGAAGAAGGCACGTAGGAACTTCGCTCGGCGGGGAACATTTGCGCTTTGAGCCTTGCCCAGGTATTGTACGATAACATAAGATGCATGTTCCCCTAGTGTTCGCTGTCAACGCTTTCGACATTGGTACAAGCATGGGCGTTCCCGCAGGGCGCCTCCGAGCCTGAAGTCGGACTTCGAAACGGTTGTGACCCGCGGCATCGTCCAGCTGGGTGTGGAACTGCTCCGGCAGGTGCGTCGCTCGGGAGCCGCCGACGGCAACGTGGTCCTCTCGCCGTACGCCGTGGCCAGCGCCCTGGAAGAGCTCATGGTGGGCGCCAGCGGAGATGCGGCTGCGCAGATCGCTGCAGCGCTGCGCGTGCCGCCCGGAAGCCGCGTGAGTACATCCCCCGCAACGACGCCTACTAAACACGATCGTCTTTCTATCGGGCTACTTAAACCCGGAAATATCTCGCTGTCCGTAAGTACGCCTGTCAGTCTGCCCCTCGATTCAGCCTTCCAACAAGAGTTAAGCGAATTCTTGAACGACAGGTTTATATAGGCAACGTGTTTATATAAGCGATATGGTTAGTGCTGACACCGACCACTGACGAGAAATCCGGCGCAAGATAGGTATGAGCTGGGGAGCATTCGGCAAGCACTGCAAATAATGCAAAGTAAGCTACCTCTATCACTCAGAAGAAATGCATACAACCAGTGCATAGTGCCTGGGATGACATACGAAGCTGAAACTTGGCGCCTTACTAAACAACTGGAAAGCAAACTTAGATCGGCTCAACGGGTCATGGAACGAATAGTGATAGGAGTAACACTCAAGGACATGAAACGAGCTACCTGGATCAGGGAAAAAACTAGAGTGGGAGATATCATAGCTCAAAATTTTAAAAATGAATGGACTTGGGCTGACCATGTAGTGACACGAACCGACAACCGGTGGACAATTAGAGTAACAGAGCGGATACGAAGAGACTGTTCTAGAATAAGGGCAAGGCCAATAACACGATGGAAGGATGAAATACGGAGATTAGGTGGCCGACAGTGGACTCGAGTGGCGCAAGCCAGGAGGGGTTCGAAGTCAGTGGAAGATGGTATTCGCCCTGCAGTGGACCTCACTAGGTTGTTGTTGTAGTTGTTGATGATGATGATTAGTGTGATGATGATGATGGTGTAGGCAAAAAATTTTCCAAACCACTACTTGCAGAAACACACTTCCTACTAGTCAACACGATTCAGGAAAAAGAAAGCTTTCGGCATTTTTTAGGCAATACGTCAATGCATAAGTGCTGTTCGCAGTGTTCTGATTAAATACACGTGCATGGCTGCATAATTTTCGCGATACGAAATAAGAAAATACGCCTTGAGCAAAGTGTTTTCAGCCGAAAATACAAACAGCGCTCGCCCGAGCCCGGACTTCATGGCAGGGTTCCATGTTTAACAGTAACAACTGATTCCAGCACAAGCAGTGGAACGCGGGAAAGTTGAATTGACTTTCGCGCACCTCCTCTGTGCTTATCGTGGGAGGGTGGAAAGGGAGGCGAAGAGCAGGAGAGGTGGGCGGAAGAGAGAAGGGAGGCGTTTACGTGGGAGGGGCGGCAGTAGGCATCGTCTTTTGACGACGTCTGCAGCGGAGCGAGCAGATACACGGCTAACGTTTAAAGCAACATTTCCCTGGCGTTCTACAAGCACCAAGAAGGGGTATTGCGTCCGCTTTGACCGCATCCGCATTTACAAGTTCTCGCGGAAGCCGTAGGGAACACCGAGAGGAAATTTCCAACGAACAATGCATGTCGTTGTATACTGTCATTCTCTACTGCCTGCGGTATGAAGTCCCGAGCGTTACTTGATGCAAAGAGCCGCCGAGACACATTTGCATTAAAGGGACAGTTGGTGAACACAGTACAGTCGAACCTCGTTATACCGATCACTAATATAGCGAATTATCGGATATAACGAACTAAATACAGTCAAACCCGGCTATAACGAACCCGGATAGAGCGAATTATGCTATATATCGAACAAAAATATTTCAGTTACGGAAATACATGGGAAACATATTCCTTATAACGAAGTTCACATCCGATATATCGAACACTAATATAGCAAATTATCGGATATAACTAACTAAATACAAAGTTTGTTTGGTCCCGCTTCATTTCAACGATACTTATTCTTTTTATAACGAAACCAAAACCTCGAGAGCCGCGCGAGATCGGCTATAACGAACAAATATTTGGCTTCCGCGAGGCTCAAAACTCGAGAGCTTGCATATTGAACTCAAAATTTAAAAAAAAAGTGGGACAAAACAACCATTTTTAGTAGCTTGAAAAACTCCACACGTAGAAGAAAAACTTCGTATCTTTCAGACTGTGAAAAGCAACCAAGCGAAGGCCACATCCTCTTTCAAGTAAATAAGAACGCAGGCCTGTCTCGCCGATCGAGCTTTGTTCTGTTGTAATTTCGCGATCTCAGGTTCCGGTCTGTTTAGGTTGAAATGCCACAAGGAGACAGATAAGGATTACCTCGTTTATAGTGGGTTAGAAGCCTAGAACAATGTGTTTTTATCTAGGATTGTTGCGCGATCCAGATTGCCGATTTATGACACTCGATGTTTACCTCAAATGTTACGGCGAATATCAGATATACGGCCTAATTTGTTGCCTCAAAACTTTATAACGGGGTTCGTCTGTATAGCCTTTTGAGCGGACTATTTCTAATCCCCCCGCATTAGGTCTGGGGAATTGATCTATAACAGGTTTCTTTCAAAATTAAAGGTGATGCAGCTGTTGGTCGTGGCCGGACTATGTTTCAAGCTGCTAAGACATTACGACAACTAGCAAGTTAGTAAAATCGCCAACTGCTAACGGTTTGCTCTAATAAGTAGCCTCGAAAATTGCCAAAAGACAGTTCTTACAGTGTACATTACAGGATACTTTTGAGACTGTACACTTTTGAGACTGTACTATTATGAGCAATATGAAAGGGAACACGGAAACGCATAGAAAACACCCTCAGACCCAGATAGATATGCGTGATGCGCAGCGGCCGCCGTTGGAAACAAAGTGGAAAGGGGGACGCTGTTCTAACAACTGTTCCCATTCCCGCTGTGCGTCTTATCGGCTGTCGGACGATACCATATTATCGTCGAAATGACGTTAGCTGCTGCTTTGTAGAAATCCCATCGTGGTGGGAGTGCCAACAGTTAGTGGAAGAGCGCCCTCCTTCCCCCTTTCATTTTCACAGCGCCATCCGCGTATCGCTCCGAGTCTGTTTCGAGGCTGTTTGCCACGCGTTCCTGTGTTCCCTTTCATATTGCTCATAATAGTACATTACTAATTATCCGTGGTCCCTTCAGAGGGTCCGCAAGTACAGCTTAAAACTTTGGTCAGTTTGAAACAACTTTCCATTGGTAGCTCTGTCAGCTATATTCAGACCACGAAAGACGCTGTTTTAACTTAAGGAACGGTAGCAATATTGAAAAACTTTCAAATTTCGCCACACAGTGAAGTAATGTTGGCAGGAGTGGTGCTTGATGGGCCCACACCAAAAACATTTTTATCAGTGTAATAGCTGCACCTTCACGTTAGAGTGGCACGATCAAACGGAAGTACAAGCCCTCTACAATCGTCCAGTCATGTTTTTAAGTGCGAAGCACTTCTTAGTCGGACCTACTCCTTCCACCGCCGTCCGTCGCCCGCAGGTGTTATCGCGCCCTCCTCTCCTTAGCAACGGCGCGGTAGCGGAGGGAAGGCGTCCATAGCAACGGCGCAGTGACGTCACTACACCATGTGATGGCGCGCGTCTCGCCGTGACGTCACGCGCTCGCGCCTCCCTCCCCTTCCGCGCGCCGTGACGTCACGCGCTCGCGCCTCCTCTCCCCTCGCTCGGCTGCCGCTGCGCCGTTGCGCGCGTTCGCTGCCCTCTCCCCTTCGCTCGCCGCGCTCGCCCCGCGCCTACTCTCTCTCAGTCGCCTGGCTCGGCGCGGCACACTCCCCTATATATGCAGCAATAAACGGCCAGACCTCCGTGGGTCGGCTCGCGCGTGCTCTCTCGCTCGGCTCCTGTAGTCGCGCGCGCGTCTTCGTCGTGCGTGTGTGTGTGCGTGATTACATTCCCTCTCGAACATCTCTCGAACATACACGTTAATTCACCAAGATTTCCGCAGAGGGTCAAACGAGACATGTTAAGCCGAACGTGATCACGAGGGGGTGTTAATGTAACTAACGGGCAAAATGCCACCAAACTTCAACAAACTCCCCCTCATAGCATCACCCCGTGCTTCGCACTTCCTCATACTCCCCTTCGGGGAAATGCGGGGGAATTTTTTTATGTGTGTGGTGGTATAGGTTGACGGACATCGATCGCACAGACAAGGTTCTGAGGGGTCATAGAAAATAGAAATGCCACCGAAAGTTGCTGGGGAAGTCACCACTGCTTCATCTGTTATCCTTTATACCCCGATCATTTGTTTGAACTTCTCAACAGAACTGGTATCAAGTTACTGGGACAAAGCATTCTTTTTAACCGACCAAACTTGTATTCCGCCTGCATGGCCCCTTTAAGCAAAAGATATTCGTGATTTCGCATGCAGGTGAGTGCGTACTTCATCAACCGCGACCGAGATATGCCGAGCCGGGATCCCACCGACGGTCGCAAGATATTCGACATGGCGTACTTGAACAGCATCCACCACGACGAGAAGGTGGCCACCATGGACACCTCGCGAATCGAAGAGGGGGAGGAAGAACCAGTGCGCCTGGACCGCTTTCGCTGGGACTTCGCCGAGAACGCCGAGAAGAGCCGGGCCGAGATCGACAGCTACGGGCGCCTAATCGCCAGTGCGTTCGACGCCGACGAGATCATGCCGAAAGGTGGGTCTTGGCGCGTCTTCCAAGTCATCACTCGGTTATGCTACCAACCTGTATACTCGCGATTCCGTCATAGGCAACACAACTAGAAGAATGCACACCCCTATAACTTTCAACCTCGATTGAATCATTCATGATCCCATTCAATCCACAGCAGGTGCTGCTATTCGTTGTACTTGTTTCTTCCGGAAAGTGCGTGTTCCTAAGAGCGGTAGTTTGAGGAATATCACCCACTATGGCCTATATGAAATTTCCTTGCGGCGAAGTGATGCCGTTGGTCCGCCTATAGCGTTATTCAAGCGAATAGTGCCAGTATATACTTACCTATCCTACTTTCAAAAAGCATTCCTTCCAATATCTGAATAAATTCTCCGTACGCCTCTTGGCACGTCGGCAGAGCCATTAGCCGCTCGTTCGTGGTTTCAACACCAAGTACGTTGCACTGGAAATTTGTGGGCGGCTACTGCGCTGGGCAGGCGTACTCTACATTTTCGGGTACTTTTTGCGAACAATACCAATGGGCGGTAAGCCCTGTATTTCTACGCTTCCCTGTGTGCGTGTCTATTTACCACTAAACGTATTTAGTTTAATCGCGTTCATTTAGTTTTCTGTGCTGCCTGCAAGCTTTTACGGCACTCAGGCAAAAATTCTTGAATCTCACACGCGCAATGATAAATTGCAAACAGTGAAGTCACCTAGGTGTGCAACACGAGAAAATTGTCTCCTTAGCTTAACATATTCATTGTCACCGAGCTTATACCCGAGCAGTTTCAATCAAGTCGAACGTGATTCAACTTAAACCTATTTCTTTCCTCCTTGTTTTCAAGCACCATCAAGAACTCATAATAACGCGCCACAAGTTCCACCAAATAATTTGTGGGTAGGATAAAAGCTGATAGCACGCCGTTGAAGGTGTTGGAAGAAACGAACGAAGAAGACGGCAGTTTACGAATTACGATGGAAAGGGGCCTTGTAGGAGTGGCAATGGGTCGAGCGCTCTTGAAAAGTCAACCACGATTCGTTTCAGCCCGGACTGCAAGTCCCCGCGAGACTACAATGCTACTCAACCTGTTTTCCAGAGGGTTGACCATCGACAGACTGTCATCATGAACTATGGCACCCTTACGGGTGGTCCACTATAAAGTGAAGAAAGCAATGAAGACGGGAAGCGTAGCTCCGGTGTTCATAACTGTCCCTTGTCCCTCTGCCCTCACTAACGCTGGTTAGTGATTAAAGTCCCAAAGGCGTGCCGTGAGGAGCGTATGGCGCCGATCCCTTTCTTGCGCATCACTCCTGGGGCCACTCATCCCACTATGAGAAAAACCCGAGCAAACGCAGAGCGGACGTGATTCTGCGACTCACGAGTGTTAATTGGGCTGCACGGTTGCACGCCGCGCTACTACTTAACCTCGATGGCTTAATGGGTAGAGACGATAAAATACAACATCATTTAATTTGAAAGAGCTAGCTTCTGGTAACTCACTGAGCTCCATCCCAGCCACGAAAGACTTTTTTAACTGAGAAAACCGAGAAAATGCTGAAAAACTTTCAAATTTCGCGCTATACTGACGTGTTATGGGTAGGAGTGACGCATTATGGGCCATCACTAAAAAATAATTTTACATTTCGTAACCGCACCTCAGCATTCACGTGATGAGAACAAACGAAACAAGAAACCCCGCTGCAATCACTCGGACATATTTTATGTCGTGGCTTAGATCAGTGACCGCCAATCGCACAAACAATATTCTGTGACGTCACAGAAAGTGGCTGTGGATTCATCACAGCTGCATCTGTTTTCCCTAATATCTCCATCATTTCTTTGAAGATTGTCACAAAATGGCATTGTTGTTATCAAGACGAAGCTATCTTTTTAATTACCCAACCTTGTATTTCGTCTACATGACCCCTTTAATGAGGAGAGGGCGCTATTAAAGCGGGAAAACGATGTTATACAGTTAAACCTGGATGTAACGAAGCTCATGTAACCAATACCTGGATTTAATGGAGTTTTTCGATTCCCCATTTCCAGCCCATTGAAATCCATGTGTTGCGCCCTCTATGTAACGAAGGCATTGGGACATTTAACCTCGATGTTACGAATTCTCTAGTCTGATAAGCCATTGTTGTTTGCTCATTTTTGTGAAAAATCGGTTGCCAAAATGTACTAAGTTGGCAAATTTCGGACGCAAAGCAAACTACCACACGATGCCACGTTTGAGTGTGCTGTCGATGAGATGCTCGGCCTGCCTGTCGGCGTGCAGTCGTGCGTCTCCACAGCTATCTGTGGTGTCGGTTTCGTCGGTGATGAGTTCCGCTGGCAGAAAACGAGAAGTCTTGTCATTTCAAGACAAGCTCGCAATTTTAAATGCCGTCTTTGCCGGTGAGAAAGAAGAATGTGACAACCCGCTACAGCACTTTTGATTGCGGAGGAGAGCATCAAGTTTGCGAAAAGGCACCCCTTCAGCATACGTTTGGTCCTTGAAACGCGTTAAGGCACCGAAAAGTGTCAAAAGGCAAAAGTGGTACTTACGTTAGGTGCTTCTTTGGAGTGCCGTGTTGTGACTAGGCTCATGCAAAAACCGCGCAATTTTTCACTCTGAAATAAATCCTTGCTCACCGTCACTGACGTCTAGTGCCCCAATTTCGTTTATGATTCATTGACTCGAGCCTTACCTCGAAACCTGCATGTAATGAAAACTTGGGAATTTTTGTCAACTTCGTTACATCCACGTTTACTACATCCTTATTTCGCCCAGCGTAAGGAGCTAGCTGAACGGGAAGCGAGTGGGGCGTGCAGAACGCCTTCATTTCATTTCGTACGAGCGTGACGATACAGATGCAGCGCCACAGTGACAAGGATGTTACTCATCATGTGGTGCACCGATCTTTTCTCAACTCTTTGCGTTAGGGGTGGACCGAGGAGCGAGATCGTGACACCAATATTCACCCGAAGTGAGACGCCATGACCGCGAGAGTAGTTAAATTGCTTGGGAAGTGGCCTCCATGCTTCCATTACACCGGCACGTAATGGAGAGAATTGGGAAGGACCCCTGTCTCCTAACAAGCCTGCCGGATCAACGCAGAGAAGTTGAACCTCAATAAGTTACACTGAACTCAAAGCCTTCGTTGGGAACTCGACACAGGTCATTTCAATTAGTTCGCTCCCGTTATCACTCACTCGGATATGCGCGAGTGTAACTCCAGCAACCACAGGCACAGGCGGCGTCCATCCGTTCCCACCTTCCTCCTACCCTTGAGGGAAAAGAGGAGGAGAAAACAGAGGCCGGATTTTAATTCATTCGCACCCGTAGTAACCTGCCCATTTTAATCCTCTTTGGCATCGGTCATAACGTAGGCACCATCTCGCCTTCGTCGTCGGTGTGCTTCCTGAGCGTGCTTGACTTCCGGGGTTCGTGGAAGCTGCCCTTCGACGCCTGCACGTGCACGCGGGACGTCTTCCACGAGTCCGCCACTGTCTCGTCGGACGTGCTGATGATACACATGACAGGCCACTTTCGCGTGGCCCACTGCACCGACCTGATGGCCAGGGCGCTCGAGCTGCCCTACCAGTCTCCGGGCGGCGGCGACGGCAGTGAATCGGACACTAGTGACTCATCGGGGTCAAGCACACCTTCGCTCCATGCAGACGCGCCCCTGCCCGCCTCCAACGCGTTCGCGTGAGCACTGCATAACAGTTCACTTCATTGAACTCGCCTCCGATTCCACCGGCGTCCTTGCACGTTGGCGCCCAAACCAGCCGTTGGCTTTGGGTGGATTACGTACACTGAACGAATACCGCAGCGCTAGTAATAGCAGGAATGGATCGGCGAAAGTAGAAGAAAGGTGTTGCGTAACTTGACCCTTTAGCGAAGCGTGCTGAGAAGACGATGCTGATAGAACTAAAAATGACGTTAATGCGGGCTTGCTGGTGCATAACTAAAAGTTCGATATCGGCGCTTAGACGGGACAAAGAAAAGGCGAGACGAGACTGGGCACTGTACTGGACTGGGACCAGGCACGTAAAAGACGAGGTGCCATAAAAGGCGACAGGACACAGTGCCCAGTCTCGTCTCGCCTTTTAAATGCACAGCATTTCAGTAACTCACGATGTCACCCTCGTTGACGTCCGTAGTCCGCACCCTCCCTACTATATATAAAAAAAAATACTATCCGGCGCCCCGATCCCTCGACCCTGCGGGCGGAATGCAATGTACATGGTGCTCTACCCACTGCGCCACAAAGCCGACACAGGATGGGACACTACGAACGCGCCTTATATCGTTGACTTATTCAAATTACTGCTGACGAGCGCTCTCTCGTCAGCAGTTGCCACAAGTGCAACAACATTACCGTAACGCAAACTACTTAAAGGGACAGACAACCGATTTTTGTCGAGTATACATCCCAAATGAAAGGGCATCACTTAAAGCACCTTGACGAGAAACGGTTTTGCTGATAACGCTCTAGAACTTTTTAAATCGAATTTTCTGATCTACGAGCCGTATGTGTCCCTCCCAAAACTAATGCTGGCAACCATGATGTAGAGTAGCTCGGCAACATACTTTTGTCTGTATGCGAAATAAAAAACGATATTTAAAAACTTGTTCCCAGCTAAAAAAGTGTGAATCGCAGGTTTGCTGTTCCTTTATGTGTTTTTTTAATGCAAGGGTCCATTTTGCACGAATGCGCCATCTGTTGGGGTAGACGATAGGTAGAATCTGGCTTCACGTTGTGGAGACGGGAAGTTCGATTCTCCCCGGGCGCGACTTTTTTTTTTTAAGCTGCCGTTGGCGTATTTGGAGACTGAAATCCAATATTTTGGCAGAACAAATTCCCCTGACTCAGACAGAATCGTCAAAGCTCCTTCGCTGGGTCTGTTTACTGAACGCTGCCGTTGATTCTGGGCATGGTGGCTCAGTTAGCCACACTGAGAGCAACCCAGCGGCGGCGGGCGGCGTGTCTTTAGAATTTTCAAAGTAATGTTTAGAAATACATATACTATTTAAGCTTGTACAAATACTTGTGTTAAAATGTTTTCAATACGTAAATAAACGTTTCAGCAGTTACAGTAGCTGCTAGTTTGCAGGTCACGTGACAGGGACACATATTGTAGTGTCAAGTTTCGACACTACGAACCGCCACCCTTCCGATTTTAGGAAGTTTGCTGCCAAATTAAAATTATCTCCGCCAGTTTGTTTAAAAATTGCTTGTTGTTACCGGGCTATATAAAACGCTGGCTTTCATATGAGCTAGAGAACATATACGCTACAAAAATTGGTTGTCTGTCCCTTTAACGTCGTGCGCCCCCGGAAATGCTCTGCATTTGATCGTGCCCCTCGCGAGGGGGATGTTTCACTGCGTCTTCTCTCGGTCGCGGGACCTGTGGCGCCATCTGGCAGAGGCGCAGCACAACTCGTAGCACTTTGAAAAGATGCGGCGCCAGTTTTGGATTCACTCCCCTTTCTTTCCTCTTCGCCTTGGATTTGGCACCTACTTTCGCCGTGAAAAGCGGTGTGCATGGTGTCGGGCCTTCAAACAAAAACAATTTAGTTATATCGTGCCGACCAATCATTTGGGTCATTCCTAGAGGCAGAAAACCTGTCACAAGTCATTGGCTAAGCCTGCAATCAATGACAGTCCAGTGTTAATGGCGCGTCTGATGCTACGTTCAGCCCATGCTCTCTTTTCTTCTACGCCTTTACAATAAGCATGCTTGGGGTACACAAGTTTAGTACACGTAGCAGCACGAAAAAAATTGAGTATTTGCGTGAATTTCTTCAGTATGCAACTTTCGTCTCGCTCTCTGCGCCTTCCCGCCCTCTGCTATGCTTGTAAATGATATGGCGAGCTCTTCGCATGCGCTTCGAGGTTCCACTACTTTTTTTCTGTGTCCCATTTCAGCGCTGTTATCGAACTTTACCCACTGATAGAACTAACTTTATATGGGAGAGAGCAAGACAGGGGGGCGGGGTCAAGAAAGCAAGTGTGTATCTGCTTAAGGATGGAGGCAATGTTGTGCGAGCACAGCTTGTAAAGTTATCCTCAGAATTTCTGAGGACTCTGAAGTCACCCCTCGCCTTACATAAACGTCAACAGAATTCTTAATCGTAAGATGGGGAATGTGAAAGCGCTCATCAATTACAGGAGGTTATTGCACGCAAGTTATTTATAAGAAAATAAACCTATAACAAATCCCCAGATTACCACAAACCATGAGAACAAGTCAGATTTGGGAAAAGTTGTCAGTGCTTCTCAATGCTTAACGCCCATGTTTAGTTCATGGGTGAGCATATGGTATAGAAACTTTCAATGTTACTAAGCACTTTGAAAGAAACTTTCAGTCAACTCACAAACGCTTTGAGAAAAGCTATGCCGGGAGAAAGTTTAGGAGTAATAAAGGAGCGTCAAGTATTTACAAACTCGCCAAAGAAATCTGAGCTCATATTCAGAGATAGGTGTTGCGCCGGTCATGCGAGGTGGAGGATTCCCAACCGGTGGACAACGTGAGCAGCAGAATGTCCTACGAGGAACGAGGCAAAGACAAAATCAAAACCGCAGTCGTCAGATAAGAAGCACGTTTTGTTTATATATACAGCGCGGAGTCACAACGAAATTACCTGCCAGCGCTTGTTGAAGTGCGAGGCACCTGAACCGGAGCTTCGTCGTCCTAACTTAAATCTGAAGATCCCACATCATTGCTTGACGCCTCACTGCTCCTGGAATTAGAAAATGGGGTTCGGTCGGCACCAGAATCCCGGGACGCTCGCCGCCGAGTCTGTACACAAAGCAGCCGCGTCGGCGGATTGCCTCGAAAGCGCGTCATCCCTATTTCATATTTGCAGCGCTTTCGAGGCGCTTTTTCAAAGAAAGTGCTACGAGTTGTGCCGCGCCTCCGCCAGATGGCACCACGGGTCCCGCGACCGAGAGAAGACGCAGTGAAACATCCCCCTCGCGAGGGGCACGATCAAATGCAGAGCGTTTCCGGGGGCGCACGACGTTAAGTAGTTTGCGTTACGTTAATGTTGTTGCACTTGTGGCAACTGCTGACGAGAGAGCGCTCGTCAGCAGTAATTTGAATGAGTCAAGGATATAAGGCGCGTTCGTAACGTCCCATTCTGTGTCGGCTTTGTGGCGCAGTGGGTAGAGCACCATGTACATTGCGTTCCGCCCGCAGGGTCGAGGGGGCGAAACCGGGCGCCGGATAGTATTTTTTTTTATGTAGTAGGGAGGGGTGCA
Organism: Haemaphysalis longicornis; assembly: GCF_048455015.1. NCBI lineage: Eukaryota > Metazoa > Arthropoda > Arachnida > Ixodida > Ixodidae > Haemaphysalis > Haemaphysalis longicornis. Next base: position 46,682,262 of record NW_027526422.1, on the reverse strand, counting down.
GTGCGGACTACGGACGTCAACGCGGGTGACATCGTGAGTTACTGAAATGCTCTGCATTTAAAAAACTGAGAGGTGTTATGTGTACGGAATTGATTCGGATACAAGCATAAAAGCTGTTCGCCGCCTACAGAAGTCCTTAGTCTGCTTTACCATGTATATGAGGATGATCACCACACTAATGGCGATGACCGCGGGGCGCGAGTATGATGATGGTTTAAGTTTAATGGCGCAAGGCCGACATGGGCAAAGAGCGCCAAATACAAAGTTATTTGATAAGGAGGGAAATCGGATAAAGTCAGTTAAATACTATGAGCACGTCTGGTGTAAAGGGCCAGGGTGAAGAACGTAAAAATTTGTCATTGTGTTCCGACGTCACCGCCCCCGTTGTCCTCCTCCACATAACGTGTTCCGTCTACTCGAGGGATCCTAATATAAAAATTGTAACTGCATCTTAATCTATGAATCCCGGTGCTTAGAAGAGTGTAGCAGTCACGAGTCGTGGAGCACCATACCATTCTTTGCTAAGTAGAATGTGGAATGAGTAGGGAGAAGTGTTGAATCACGCGCCATTGTGGCGCTTAAGTAGTGGTATCCATGTACTAAAGAGGCAAAGCAAACGATGATCCTGTAGGATGAGCCAAGCCAAATGAGTACAAAACTCCGATAGTCACACAGAAAACAAGCGCTGCAAAAAACAGGATGGGGTGTGGACAGGACAAGCGCTAACTTTCAACAAAATGTTTATTGCAGAACCAGCGCACATAAACACGTCTGGCTAGCACGAAGAGAGGAGGAAGCAAAGAAAAACATCAAGACGATGGGCGAAGCAAGAAAAACAGTGACGTGCCGCCAATGACAAGAAATCCAGCTCAAGTTTCGATAAGGCTACAGACGTCCTGCTGACGCCTTGATCACCAGATCTTGCAATCTCTGTCGCTTCTACAATTTTTCTTGTCAGGCCCGAGCGGTGAAAATACAGGACCGTCGTTTGGTCGTGCAGAGGATGACACGGGTTTTCCCGAGACACATTTTTTTACAATGGGCCAGTTGCTGGCCGTCGGTGGCAACGCTACTGACCTTGTTCTGGTGCTATTGTAAGCGAACGTTTAAGCATCTGCCAGTCTGGCCGATGTAGTGTCTGCCACACGACAGAGGAATTTTGTAGACAACGCTACGTCGGCATTTAACGAAGGCGTCTCTGTGCTTGATAGCGCAGATCGGTTTCAGCGCACGCGTGGGACAGCTCAACCTGCACAATGCCAAAAGCTTGTTAGGCGCCGTGAACCGACCTTGACCCCTGAACGTTGCCCAACTTTCTTGAGATTATGCGAGATTTTATTTATGTATAGCATACCAGCTATCTTTTCTTTGACTCTTCTTCCTTTGTCCATCCTTGAACGTTGCCCAACTTTCTTGAGATTATGCGAGATTTTATTTATGTATGGCATACCAGCTATCTTTTCTTTGACTCTTCTTCCTTTGTCCATCCTTTAGTTTTCTGGACAAACAAAGAGCCAAACAAAAGATAGCTGTTATGCCATACATACATAAAATCACACATAACCTCAAGAAAGCTGGGCAACGTTCAGGGGTCAAGGTAGGTTCACGGCGCCTAACAAGCTTTTGGCATTGTGCAGGTTGAGCTGTGCCACGCGTGCGCTGAAACCGATCTGCGCTATCAAGCACAGAGACGCCTTCGTTAAATGCCGACGTAGCGTTGTCTACAAAATTCCTCTGTCGTGTGGCAGACACTACATCGGCCAGACTGGCAGATGCTTAAACGTTCGCTTACAATAGCACCAGAACAAGGTCAGTAGCGTTGCCACCGACGACCAGCTGGCGGCCCATTCTAATAAATGTGTCTCGGGAAACCCGTGTCATCCTCTGTACTACCAAATGACTGTCATGTATGTTCACCTCTCGGGCCTCACAAGAGAAACTGTAGAAGTGGCAGAGATTGCAAGATATGGTAATCAATGCGCCAGCAGGCTATCTGTAGCCTTATCGATACTTCAGTTGGATTTCTTGTCATAGGCGGCACGTGACTGTTTTTCTTGTTTCACCCATCATTTTAATGTTTTCCTTTCTTTCCTCCTCTCTTCATGCTAGCCAGACGTGTTTATATGCGCTGGTTTTGCAATATACCTTTTGTTGAAGGTTTGCTAAAATCTCTGCTAAAAAATGTAGCCTATAATTTATGCCTCCCCGGAAGTGCAAACATTTTCACGGCGTTACAATTGCCAAATTTTACTATGCTGTTAATGAAAACAATAGTGTTAAAGCATTTTTGGACGAGTGACTAGAAAGAAAAATGCATTCCTACGCGTAGCTTTAGACCAAGAGGTCTGTATCGGGTACCACGGTGTCTTACAAGGTATGGTAAAAGCGCTACTATGTTCCGTAGTCCTTCAATAAATTGCCACCCAGTGTATTTGAAGTGAACAGTCGTTGTAAACTGAAAAATCGCCTTCGTGCATTTTGCTGTGCAGTTGCCTAACTCTGCTTCCTGCTGATGCCCACCTCTGTCGGCTTGTTTGCTCAGTTTCCCGTCACTCTGTGGAAACCTGTAGCCTGTAATGGTTTTACAGTTCACCTTGTTTTGTATTCCAACTCGGGTTTATATTGTATCACTTGAATAGCCGATTCTGTTACTTTTATGCTCGGCTATGTGCACGGATTTCCCCTGCCTAGGCGCTGCTCTTCAAGCCTACTGTGGCTTTGGCAGGCCTGTGACTTTGTACAGTTTTCTGTTCTGTGTACTAAAAGTATTATTATTATTATTATTATTATTATTATTATTATTATTATTATTATTATTATTATTATTATTATTATTATTATTATTATTACCCCACTAAAACAAAGGTTGTCACCTACAGCCGGAAAACCCACCGTCTGCTGTTTTCCTACAGTATTGAGGGAGCTCCTCTGCAAAGGGTTGATGAGATTAGGGACCTAGGGGTGCTTTTCGACAGTACCCTCTCTTTTTCTCCTCATATTAGGCTCATCACCCGGCGAGCACTCCGAAGCCTTGGAAATGTGTGTCGGATTACAAAGGAATTCTCTTCTCCAGATCCATTTCTAATGCTATACAATGCAATATGTATACCACAGTTAAAATATGCTTCTGTTGCCTGGAACGGCATCTCCAAATCTAGTAGTGAATTAATAGAACGTGTGCAGAAGAAGTTTTTATCCATATTTAAGCACCGTCATCACAATCAGAGTTTTCATCCTGATTCTGACTTACCCATAGTCCCTTCCATCCCCTCCTTGAACTGCAGACGTATGCGTGCAGACCTTACATTTCTTCACAAAATTATTCATGGTGACCTTTCTTGCGCAGACCTGCTTAACTGTTTAGAGTTTAGTGTACCACAAAAGCCCACCAGGTCGCATCGCCCGTTCTTGACCGCTGCGCGCAACTCCAATCATTCTCCTGTGCGCAGAATACAGAATTGTTACAACCGCTTCTTTGAACGCCTTGACATCTTTCAGAAATCCTTTACAATTTACCGTACAGCGCTGTTGAATACAGTATGTTAAACACCTATGATATGTCTGTCGCTATTTTTTTTCTGGAATTTGGTTTCTCTGCGGTTGTGTCTATCCAACTGATAGTTGCCTATTTTTGAAACTTTATTGTCATTTGTTCATATTATCATTTGTCTCTACACTCCGTTGTTTTTGTTGTATTACTGTCAAACTTTGTTGCTCTGCCTGTTGTGTGGCCTTTACGACAGGCAGAGCAACATAGGCATCTTCTTTTTTTTATTTTTTACCTGTACCCAGGCTCCGCCTGTGCTGTATTTGTCATTTTCACTACTTCAATTTGTGTGTCTTGTCGCTTGTTTGTTTCTTGCTATATGTTTCTTGTATTTTGTTTTCATGAAACTACCCGTGCGCCAGCACTCAGGCCTCTGGCTGTTCCTGGGCACGTAAATAAACATGATTGATTGATTGATTGATTGATTGATTGATTATTAGGTAGTTTTAGCATGTCGTTACCGTGTTTGCGTTACCGTTTACCGTGTTGCCGGAAGCCGCTGGCGACGGTGAAGCCTATGCCGATAAGTTACCGTTCGCGGTAACTCTCGCGCTGCGCAGTCGACTCCCGGAAACACGGTAAACGGTAACGTAAACACGGTAACGATATGCTAAAACTGCCTATTGAAACTTAGCGCTTGTCCTTTCCCCTCCCCGTCCTCTATTTTTACTGCGCTTGATTTCTGTGTGACTATGAACCAACACGCCCAAACCTTTTTCCTTCTCTCTGATAGCTTGGCATTTTTTAGAAATGTTTCGACGACCAAATCTTGAACGGACGTAAAAACATGCGTGTCCCTATGTTTGCACTGCCTGAAGGGGACAGCATGTGGCGCATTCGAAAAAAGGTGATTACTGCTATGAAGCCCAGAAAAAAACTTGGATTTAAAGTTGTAACGTCAGCACCAAGTACAAAGTTGTCCTACTAGCCAACTTCACAGACGCGAAAAGTCCTTAGTTTTTTTAATTGTTTAGAGGAATGTTTTTAGACCCAATAGGAAGTACTGTGAGTGCGAGCATTCCCGTTTTTTTACCCTCTTTACACGTCCCCCTTCTTTCATCCCTCGTAACACTCTTCTTCCCAAGTGCGTAGTATAGTACTCGTTACAACTCCTTAAACTTCCTGCCTTTCCGTCTTTCGTATTTCCTCTCCTCCTCCTGTCCCAATTCCCGTAGATCTCACGCGCCTGCGCACACCGAGTACGTGATGGTCATCCTGCTTCCCGACGAAGAGCTCGACTCGATGGTGGGAAAACTGAGCACCGTGACACTCCTCCGCATCCTAAGTCAGCTCAGGCCCAAGGGCGAGGTGCACGTCAGCCTTCCCCTCTTCAAGGTTAAGCAGGTGAGACCAGAGCGACCGTTGGATACGGCCTTGTATTCCAAGGGGTGGCGGTAATCGACTACCATGGCAGAGCGCGCTTAGGGACCGCTTGGGAAACGGAACAAGAAAGCCGGGAGGTATATCAGGAAAAAGGAAACGGAGCAGCGTCGACTAGCCACACAAGTGAATCAAGGAGAACAAACGCTAGTCGTACATAATACGTGGCAGCTGTAAACGGACACACAAAATGTCCAACGTCGGAGAGGAAATAACAAATAGCTTCGGCTTATCTCAGCTATTTCTGTATATGCAAAGCAAACGCTTTGCTCAGCCTAGTTCAGTCCTCGCTCCACTTAATCAACATTTGATTTTGCTGTAATTATCGCACTATTTGTCCAAAGCCTGCTTTAAACGGATTTAAAAATAGTAAACCTTGGGCGGTGTAGGGATCAACCCATAGCCTTCTGAATGAGTGTGCAGCCCGCCACTCTCGCGGCACTCGGTTCCAGTGTACGGGGTGACTAAAAGGGGACCAAGAGAATGCCTTGTGGCAGGCTTCTTGTAAGCGTAGCGCAAAATAGAGACAAAGGAAAAGAAGACGCGAAGAAGAAAGCCATAGTTGGCAGCTGTGTCCTTATTCTGACCCGCTGCAGTGGCTGAGTGGCTATGACGTTGGGCTGCTGAGGCCAAGGATGTGGTTTCGATTCCCGGCCGCGGCGGCCGCTTTTCTCAGGGACGCGAAAACCGAAAACGCCCATGCGTTCGAGAATTCGGCGCATGGTATAGATCCCCAGGTGGCCCAAACTAATCCGGAACCCTCCACTACGGCGCGCCTCATCACCTGTATAGCGTCGGCGTGTTAAACTCCACAATCAATCCATCAATCATCTGTCCTTATTCTGTGCTGCATTAAAGGAATGCTTCATCAGGAAGCCAAACTTACCCTCTCGTAATGGCATTCTACTCCAATAACAGTACATGCAGCTCAACGTACAATGACTTTGATGTTTCTTTGCAACACTGTTAAGCACCAACGTCGCCACACATTGACGCTTAATATAGACGTGTTTGATTGGCCTGTGGCGATTAGAGCAGCATTCAGGAGCTTACGGCCCTTGCATGATTTCTTGTTGGCTGCGATGTATATCCTCCTATAATGACGTATACTCTCCTAAAATCCTCACCCGCCTACTCAAAGGGATTCGTTAATGACGATGGCAGCTTTCGTAGGAAGCTCGCGTGTGATTAACCAATAGGCAATTTCTGCGACTTAAAACATAACCAGCCGCAATACTTTCCTCCGCCGCACTCAGTCGGATGGCAGCGGCCGCCAGATGCTATAGCGGCCGTTTCACAAATTCTTATTGGCAGCAACCTTTCCGCTCGAAGGAGAACTCAGCTGCATCCGTTGACCGTAAATGCTTTCCCATTCACACACAGCAGGTCATAAGAATTACTTGGGCGTCCTCCGACTATTTTCAATATAAAGCTACGCATATGGCGGCAAGCTGGATTTTTTTTACTATGGTCCTTCGACTTCCCATGGGGAAAGTAAGTCGGTTGAAATTTGTTTTTACAAGGGGACTTATGTATACGTTCCCCTGTAATAACTTGAGAACAGCTTCGTCGCTCATATCTTCTGTGAGTAGGGCGCTCTCACTGCCACGATTTCTGTCTTCTTGGTGGCAAGGCCTAGACTCTAATTTTAACTGTGCTTTTTTCGGACCATCCGTATACGCAAGGTGCATGACCTCGGTCCGGTCTTGTCGGAGCTTGGCGTGGTCGACGGCTTCTCGGAGCGTGCCGAGCTGTGGGGCGCCGCCGCTGGGGAGCTTCGTGTCTCGAGTCTCCGGCATGCCGCCTCGTTCGAGGTGGCGCAAATGGCCGGCCGACCCAAGCCTAGGCGCAAGCGTCACCATGAAGAGGACAAACACGGCACATCGGTGACCCAGCGCATCGCGTCGCTCATGAAGCCATCACACGTGCACGAGCCGGTTCACTTCATTGTGAACAAGCCCTTCGTTTTCCTCGTCCTTGCCAAGCGCCCGGACACCTTTCTTATGCTGGGTTCCATGCGCAAGGTCGCCTGGTGAACAGCGTGGTATCACACCATGCGGGCTACGCTTAGCCACTACCCTCAGGAACCATTTTAGGATGACGTCATCGGTAAACTCGCCTCGAATAGGACGATCTGTTATTTATTTAGCCGCCTTACGTGATTGATACGGTGGTATAAAACATATGCGTACGGCTATGTCGCCGTTGGATTGCGTGTGTCGTAAACACGGTGTTGTGCGCAGATACCCCTTTGTAAATCAGAAGGTGCCGGAATATGGCTGCAATAGCTCCCACCCGAGAGCCACATACCCGGCAATTATCGTGATGAAATCGTTTGCGATTTTTCCCACCCGGTATAAATTATTCAATCAAGTAATTAGAAATAATTACACATTGATTGCTGTGCTGATGAAGTCATTTCCGTGAAAACTCCGTGTCGTCGCTTGAAAATAATGTGATTTTGCAAAAAAAGGCTGTCAATCGCAATGCGCAATAAATATTTATATGCGGTCATTTTGTTTCACGCCTGCTTCTTTTCGCGATGGTGCACCTTAACCCTTTGGAAAAGTGTTCGCGGCGACCATAGTGAGAAGTACAGAGGGGAAATTAAGCTCCTCAACATAGGTCAGGCCAGCATTTCAGAAATTGCCTAGAAGGATTACACGTAAGAGTGGGAATTCAAATCTTCATGAACGTGTTATACACAACAATACAGACTGCCAACAGAGAATTCTTTTTAATTCAGGAATGGAAAACTTTTTGGTCTGCGCCTCAAACAAAAAACACTTCGTGGCGCGTGGCACTTTTGTTTTGACATACACACAAGCCGGGAACTTCCGATGTGATGCAGAACGTTAAATAAACGTGTTTATATGCTGCACTCCGCTCCTAAACCAACCCAAAGATGCCAAACCACTTTTAATTACGAAAAGAATTGGCGGAGTAATGCTCAGAGAACATGTCACAATAAAAAATTCCTGGGTGATCTCCACTTATGGGAAACCCGGGGAGGGGCGAAGTATGTAATGTATAAGTGTATTATTGGCGCCATGATTTTAGTAACTCACAATGTCACGCGGCGTTCGGCCTAGTCCGCAGCCAGGCCACTACACGGGGAGGGGCGAAGTATGTAATGTATAAGTGTATTATTGGCGCCATGATTTTAGTAACTCACAATGTCACGCGGCGTTCGGCCTAGTCCGCAGCCAGGCCACTACACTATAAAAGAAACAACAGTTTCCGGCGCCCGGATTCGAACCCATGACGCCGCGGGCGGAACGGCAAGTGCCGGGCGCACTACCGATTGAGCCACGCAACCAACACGGATTTCGATGCACCGATAGCGCCTTATATCCTTCACTCATTTATGGTTTGTTTCGAAAGCGCCATAAGTTGTCACGCGCCTCCGCAAGATGGCGACACAGGTTCCGCGATCGAGACTATGATCGAGAGACCCGCCATAAGTTGTCACGCGCCTCCGCAAGATGGCGACACAGGTCCCGCGATCGAGACTATGATCGAGAGACCAGCAGCGCTGGTCGCGTCTGTTCTGTGGTCGCGTCTCGTGCTGCCGGGACGCCCCGCTGTAGCCCACCGCAAATTTGATGACGTGCAGCGTGTAACAAGAAAACCAACAACCAATACGTAATCCATACGACTTGCCGGCGCACCCCCTCGGAAATGCTGTGCATTTGATCGTGCCCCTCGCGAGGGGGATGCTTTTTTATTTAATCCCCGCGCCGTGACTCGAGTGTCTACGACATGTCGAGAGTGGTCAACCAGCGTAGAACCCTCTTAAGCTTCCTATGGCACCAAGACTGCCAGAACAGAGGCCCTCGCTATGCATGTAGCGAATCAGAATAGGAAATGAGGGACTCGTAGAAACAACACAGAAATAAGGATTGGCAGTCAAGAAGACCTCGGAAAGCAAAGGGGAGGTTGTGGTAGGCCATTGAAACAGATCAAGAATTTGGAAAGAAAGAAAGAAAGCGAAGAAAAAATGCCCGCCAGGTGGGATCCGAACCCACGACCTCCAGAATACCGGTCTGGTGCGATAACCACTACGCTACCGGCGGGGCGATTTTTTTTAACTTAAGTGTGCTGGCGGCCGAGAGCTTCGTCGAACCTCTAGGCATGGCAGCAACTCGGCAGTGCCGGCACTGATAATAGAAATGTCCGCGTCGGTGGGTCTTGAGCCAAGCCTGGGGTAACTCTCGGAAAGCTTGACCGAAAAGCTTGGCTTTTAGCTGCCTATTCGGAAGCATCGAATAATTCGAAAATATCGAATACCTGCATTCGGATCGAAGCGAATAACGAATAGAGAGCTATTCGATCGAATATTCGACAATACCGAATATTCGCCCATCCCTAATGAAATGACATAAGAGGCAATGAAGACGACTGGTGTAAAGGGCCAGCGTTTCAACATGCATGCTAAGTAATAGGGTGTAAAAACTTGACATCGCTATTAACAGTACGCTTGTGGGCAAGTATGGGGTCGTCCCCTAAAAAGTACGACAGGTGTAGTGGAATGTGTTGTCTGTATAGTTGTGCAAAGTGTTTGTGTAGCATTGTTTCTAGTGCCTTGCATTGATGAGGATGTGGATCACGGATAGGCCCTCTCCACAACCGCTGCACATGGGTCTTGGAGATCCAGTGAGCAGGTGCGAGCATGTTGCACGTGTGTGGCCTATCCACAGCCTGCATAAGGCAACCTCAGTGAATCTGCTGTGTGAGTCAGTAGTGTATTGTCCGAAGTGTGGCTTTATTACGTGTAGTTTGTTATCTGTCTGTTCATTCTACTGTGCTTGCCATTTTGTTACGAAGGTGTCGTCGAATTTGTGGCTTAAGGTCCCCGTGTGGTAGTGCTGTTATGTCTACTGTGTTCCCCACACGGATCGTAAGAACTGCTTGAGGCACTTAGGCCTGCTACCTCGTTTTAAAGGTAGTGACATCACTTATTAAAGGGGCCATGCAGACAAAACACACGTTTGGTTCATTCGAAAGGTAGCCTCGTTAGAATCACACTGACACCACTTTTACCGCACACTTCGCTCGAATAAGCTACCTAATTAAGAAAAAAGGGAATGGCCATGCGACCCCCTCGCTCATTATGATGTCACGTGCCCAGCTGTGCGATTGGCTCAGGCCAGCAAAAGCAAACACAAATTAGCCAGGGCTTATAAGTTTGCCGAATGAGCTATTTGCACTTATATGTAAGTATTGATGTTGTTGCGCTGCAGCGCAAGCGTACCTTCAATCTCGCCAAGCGTCTGCACTGGAACGCTCGGGTTATAACCAGCCAAACCGGCCGATAGCTGTGGTGCTAGAGCACAGTTGTGTTTGTATGAGTGTGTGCGTTCAATCAGTGTCGAAGCAAGACCAGTCGTCCCAAAGCATCTGCAGTCGAACGCACGTGTAAGAAACGGGAGACGTCAGCCAGAACTGATCTGCGTTCTCGCATGCCGAGCGCACGTGGAATAACTATGCTTGTGCTGTTTCCCACTCTCCCTCGCGACGGCGGGGCTCAAAAGCAAACGCGAGCTCCGCCGCTGGGTTCTTTTCTCTTCCTTCTGTCGGCAAGTGAGCCGCAATAAACGTGGCGTCTTCGGCGTCCGGCGTCGACTTTCTGCGTCGGCCTGGAGCCCAGCTCGGCCAAAACGTAACAGCTTGGTGGCAGCGGCCGGATTGCGGACCCCGGGAGTTCTGTGGCAGCGGTCAGTGAGGCTTTGGCTTTGTACTCTCGTGCGCCGAGTGTTGTGGTTTCTTTGCAGAGGCAGGAAATAGGAAAGGCGACTGTAGGGTACTTGCCGCATACGGTAGCTGGCCGAAATTGATCTGAACAGCTTGCTAGTTGCAATCTGAACAGCCGCAAATGATGAAGTCACTGAAGCAGTGAACGAAGTCAAAAGGAAACGCCGAGAGAGAGACAGAGACGAGGAGCTGAAGAATTGCCAACTAGAGCAATTAAAGGGACAGACAACCGATTTGTGTCGAGTATATACTCTCTATCCCAAATGGAAGGGCATCACTTAAAGCACCTAGACAAGAAACGGTTTTGCTGATAACGCCCTAGAACATTTTAAATCGAAATTTTTTATATGCGCTTTCACTCTTTCCTTCTCGTCTGGAAGCACTGCGAAAGCTACAGTTATCGCCAGCACGGAGCAGCACTGCGTGATTTGCTCGTCGCACCAGATACGCCTTCCGTTTCTGCCTTGTTTTTGTGGCTTTATTTTTGAAGTTGCCATCAAAATGCGTTCATTGCTGCAACTTTAGGAAAACCGGCCAACAGCCGCTACATGTCCTCAGTAACGTAATTCGGGCCGCCGAAGATCGTCAAGACCGGGAAAGAACGAAAAACATTTTGAGCGAGTTTCCAAGTTATCTGATGGGCATACAGCAGTAATTTCTGGCTGAGGTACTTCGCGACCCCCTAATCGAAGTACTGGGTGTGTCGGGTGACTAGTTTCTGGAAGCATTTAATATTTCAAAGTAGCTGAAAAAAAGAACTGAAACTAAAGCGTGGCAAACTGTTCGCATGGCAACGCAGTGAAACATCCCCCTCGCGAGGGGCATGATCAAATGCAGAGCATTTCCGGGGGCGCACGACGTTAAGTAGTTTGCGTTACGTTAATGTTGTTGCACTTGTGGCAACTGCTGACGAGAGAGCGCTCGTCAGCAGTAATTTGAATGAGTCAACGATATAAGGCGCGTTCGTAGCGTCCCATTCTGTGTCGGCTTTGTGGCGCAGTGGGTAGAGCACCATGTACATTGCGTTCCGCCCGCAGGGTCGAGGGATCGAAACCAGGCGCCTGATAGTATTTTCTTTTATATAGTGTAGGGGTGCGGACAACGACGGTGCGGACTACGACGGGACAACGCGGGTGACATCGTGAGTTACTGAAAGCACGTGCCAAAGCGGCGGCAGCCCCCGCGTACTCAATTTTAGGGACCTTAGCAGCGGAGGGGAGAGTGCAGCGCCCTCCTGCGATCGTTCCGGAGCCTATGCATATACACCCGTGGCCTCCGCGATCTGCTGCCGGCGGCGCGCCGTTGCTCTGGTCGGCGCGGAAGCAAGGGGAGCGGGGTAATTTTGCTAACTCCGACACACGCCGCGAGGCGGCGCCGTTAGCCTAAGGTTGAAGCGAGGCTCCTCTGGCCGACGCTGCCTGCGCTTTGAGTTGTAAATCAGCCTTCGTTGTCGCGTCTTCGGGATAGCAAACTCTCAATATATGGTCTATCTATTCTGACTCGATCCTACAAGTGCAAAGTTGTTTAACGTACGTTGTTCAACACCTACGATTGTCTTTGCACGCAGCTTTAGTGGTCGTCTGTTTGAAAGGCGATTGCCATAGCCCAAAGTTCTGTCATGTCGGGCAGAGTGAATGCCAGCGTGCTGAATTCGTTTTTCGCTGTTACAGCATTTTCGCGCGATATCGCTGCGCGAAAATATGCTTTTTTTTTTGCCTTTTAAGTTGTTTCGAACGCTCTGGGTATCCGTTGAGTGTGTGTGTGTGTGTGTGTATTGTTACGAATCGGCCAGCGCCGCAGTACTTCCCCGCATCACTCCTCGGCTGTGCGGCGAAGCCACTGTGCGCCTTTGAAAACACGCGCCACCATGTCAGTGACAAGTTGCGACAAGCCGCGTCAGAAGCTTCGCTTTGGGCGCATTTCAAAACTTCGGCGACTACCGGAGAGGCTCGTCTCCACGCTCTTCAAGGACACAGTGGCCCCGTCGATCGCAACGGAGTCCTCCTCTCTCCCCTCTCTCGGACTCGACGTGCGCGGACGCTACCGACGACTAACGAACACTGGAAAGAGCGTTGTGTGTGTCTGTGACGTTCGTGGCGTGTTGCCGCTTGTTGCGTTTGACCGTTACCGCTTTTGGGTATAAATAGACCCCCGCAAGCGTTGTAAACCATTCCTGTTTGAGCAGCGAATCGATGCTGTTGCTCTGCTCGAGTCCTGTATTGTAACCTCGCCCGTCGGGGCATTGTTCTTTGGCTTCGGCTCACCTCTCGCTATGAAGTAAACAGTTACGTTAGCCTACGGCTTCTGGACTTCTTCACGGCTGCAACAGCGGCTGGCCGTTCGCATCATACACGCTACCACTCGTACGTCGGAGGCCACGGAGCTCGGATCGGGTGCCCCCACTCGGTCGCAACAGTGTGTGTGTGTGTGTGTGTGTGTGTGTGTGTGTGTGTGTGTGTGTGTGTGTGTGTGTGTGTGTGTGTGTGTGTGTGTGTGTGTGCGTGCGTGCGTGCGTGCGTGTGTGTGTGTGTGTGCGTGTGTGCGTGTGTGCGTGTGTGTGTGTGCGCGTGTGCGCGTGTGTGTGCGCGTGTGTGTGTGCGCGCGTGCGTGCGTGTGTGTGTGTGTGTGTGTGTGTGTGTGTGTGTGTGTGCGTGCGTGCGTGCGTGCGTGTGTGTGTGTGTGTCGCCGAAACCAGTATGCTGGGAACAATGTTCGAAGATAGGTTAAAATAAGTGGTTTGTGAGGCATAGATGGGCTATCGAGGTCGGTAGGCACACATGCGTGTTCTCGTCCTTTCGTTTACCGCCGGTGCAGCTACACGGCGCTCCGATACGGTTCGGACACAGCTCCCGTGCTCCAATTACTTCTGACGGCACCTGTACGCTTGGCTTGGGTCCCTAGCCATTCGGACATCAGGGGCAACGTCCTAGCGGACGATTTAGCTACTTTCGCTGTCACAGCTCCCGTTCAATTCGGCATACCCAATCTGGCAGTTTTTGCATCTTCAGGATTAAGACGATATCGGCATTTAGACGCCACTCATTCATTGATTGATTGATTGATTGATTGATTGTAGGGTTTAACGCGCCGACGCAACGCAGGCGATGAGGCGCGCCGTAGTGGAGGGCTACGGATTAATTTTGACCACCTGGGGATCTTTATCGTGCGCCGAAATCTCGTACACACGGGCGTTTTTGCTTTTCGCCTCCATCAGAAAAGCGGCCGCCGCGGCCGGGAATCGAACCAGCGACCTCGTGTTCAGCAGCAGAACGCCTTAGCCACTGAGCCACCGCGGCGGGTCCGCCACTCATTCAAATCCACGCCTATCATTTCAATAGTACAAACATTTAAATTTCGGGGGGAATGTTCATTTTTGTGGTTCTCGGCAATGCGAAGTGACCTTCACCGAGCTGCGCTGCAGGATTCCAAGACTAAATTTCTGTCTGTTTGAAACAGGGTTTTCACCTACGGAACTGTGTGTGCGGTGCCAGGTCCCTCAAACAATAAAACATCTTTTTATCGCCTGTCGCCGCTTTTCGGCAGCTAGACAACTAACTGCTTTTGAAAGACCCAATTGAGCGTTTTGACTTTATCGGTTCCACTTATATTATCTATTGATGCAACAAATCTGGGATATGCAAGAAGGGATATACAAATAATTATATTCAAGCTTCTCTTTCTGCTTCGGGACGCTTGAATTACTGAAGGTTACTAATTAATGGATAATGGGCATTATAATCATAACGAAGTTTCATTGTACGGTCTGTGTTTTTCCGGAAGTAAATTAGTATTTGAGGTCCTCACGAATTTCAACGAATTAGCACTGGCCAATCCCCTCTTATGGGTACGTGCAAAAAAAAAATTTGAGAGCATCATCATCAGCAGCAGCAGCCGACCTATCACCGCCAAGCCCACAGCATAGAACAGCCCAGTTGTTAGGCGTCACCACTTTCGGGGAGCATCACTCCCACAGGGAAAGGTAGCCCAGGCAGCAGTGTTTCATCGGGAAACGTCACATCGTCAACCTCGTCGAAGAGGCTCAGGTCGCAGGTTTTCTTAGCACGGAATAGTGTTAACCCCCTCCGGGAGGGATTATATGATGAAATTATATGATGAGCCGGTTTCTTAAATGGGCCCTGGGTCCACACTGGGCATGCGCAGATCCCGCTTACGGCTCATTGCCCCTTTTGCACGGCGTGGTACGAAACGGGCTCGAACGAAAAGGTAGACGCTCGCCGTGGCCAAAGTGCTGGGGCGCGGTCTCGTACGATGGGCTGGACTCAGACGTCTTCCCGGAGCGATGGCTAGACTACAGGCCCGGAGGCCTAGGCCTACTCTTTGCCCTAGCACTTCTCGCGACCCGCCTCGTTCGCTTCCCCAGATCGCTGTCGACTGCTCATCTCGTTGGCCTCCTCCTTCAACCCCTCCGTCCTTTGTTCCCCTGCACTCCCTCACCTCATCTGAACGCCGACCCTCCGTGTGTGCCGCCGCTACCATTGTACGGTCTCCGTATAGGGTCAGCCGACGCCATCTTTGTATTCATTGGATTGCGATGGGGTAGGCTTTGTACGATATTAGCTGTTGCTGGCTTCCCAACGCTAGACTGCTTTCTATGTGTGGCACTGAAAAATTACCTCAAGAGAGAGAAAGAGAGAGAGAGAGAGAGAGAGAGAGAGAGAGAGAGAGAGAGAGAGAGAGAAAGAAAGAGAGAGAGAGAGAGAGAGAGAGAGAGAGAGAGAGAGAGAGAGAGAGAGAGAGAGAGAGAGAGAGAGAGAGAGAGAGAGAGAGAGAGAGAGTAATGGGTGGTTTTTGGAGGATGGAGGCCAACAGGCCTTGTTGTGGGATATGGGAGTAACGGTAGACGAGATAATTAATATAAAGCTTTTCCGCGTTCACTTAAAGCCGTTATGCCTGCTGTTGCCCATAGTGGTACGATACGCACGGTTGTAGTAGCGGCGAAGACGCTCTGAGACGATGATCATTCGAGAAACCGTAAGGAGCCGTTTAAGAGAAAGAAAAGGTGCGCTTCAGGGGTCATCAAGAGAAAGGGGACGAGCCGGCATCAGACGTCTTGAAAGGAATTAAGAATTACCATATTTATTTAAGGCGAGAGCAGGCGGGAACTTTTGCCCGCGGACCTAGTGGTTCGCATTAAGTAGGACAGTGGAGGAAAGGTTTGTACAAATGGTCAAATAAACCACTACGTGCATGAATAAAAGTTTGTAGTTCCTAGAAGGCCGCTCGAGCTTACTATTAGCGTTCCACTAACGCGACGTCGACCTTCGTTGTATCACGTAACTCGTCTGCCACTAATGCTTTTAACTTCACGTAAAATACTGCACCAGCCCAGCATTAAAATACGTAGGTCGTCGGGCGTCACACCAGCCTTGACTCTAGCTCTGGGCTGAAGCGCCGTCGGACTGAGCTCTAGACACTGTGGTTATGATGATGATGATGATAATCATGTCCCTGAAGTGTTTGGCACATACCCACGCTGTGGTTTTGACTGGGCTAAAATGTTGACTGTGCCTTTGTCGGAGCGTATAGATTGAAGTTGTTTTGCAGGGTTCAAAATACAGGCGTAAATTAAATTAGGTGGACTGCAGTGCAATCCCGAATTACCCAAAATTATGACGCCCCTTTTAATTCAAGTAACCTTTCGTAGAAACGTATCTTGTACATAATTTTTGAATCTCTGTTTGTACGCAACCAAGATTTGCAGCTGCCAAATACAGAATGGTTGGCATAGCAGATAAATTTGCCTTCCTTTAAGAGGTAACCAGGCACCAGCTGCCACTTCCCCGTCGGAGGAAGAAGAAAACGGGTAACGAGGCGCCATACAGGAGTAGTAGTAGAAGTAGAAGAAGAGCAGGTGCCCGATCGAGTAAGAAGCATGGGGCAGCAGGAGAGCCGGCCATCCGCCGCCAATCCCGAAGCGTCGGACAGCCCATCGAGAGCCGTCAGCCCATCGGGGGGCGTCTCACCAACCGCAAGCGTCAGCCCGAGCAGGGGCTCGTTGAGGAGGAACAAGACCAAGGCCTTCTATGAATTTTTATCACGCAAAAGCGTCACCGCCCTTCCGGACGAGAGCAGGCGACTGACTCAAGTGTAGTACGTGGCCGCTCGGGTTCCGCGATCACTTTATGATTGCCCGCGAACCTTCATGTGCATGTTCGGGCCACTGCATTACGTCCAAACATAATCCAAGCACAGTGCAATTCTTTCAGCACTCATTTCAGAACGTTCGTACAACAATGCATTACGAGCTGGGAGGAGCTTTCCTGGCATGCGAACGTTTTTCGTGGATACAGCTGCATAGAGAACTTGCTACATTCCTTTCTACGGGCGCTCCTTTTCGCTTTAAGCGATAACACCACTTCCAAGTCTTTTGAATAACGTCAGGGTGGAGGGGGTCTATCGCTGTCCAACCTATCGCAGCAGTGAGAACTCGTGCCCTGCGTGGCGCCGTTTCAGAGGCAACAATATTCAATATCAGCAAGAGCGGCGCCCCTTCGGTATAGCAAAACACTACAAGGACAGTGCGCAGGACAGCGAACAGGTGTAGCTACTCAATTAAATCAGTGTACAGGATACACCGCCCGAAAAGTGTTAACTCATTGACAGAAATTCGCAGTTTGGTTGGTTCAATTGTGCGTCAGCTGCTCTGAGCAGCACAGTGCGAGACGTCTTTGAATACTTGCCAAGCTCGCGCTAGGAGCGAAGACATTCAGCACGGCCTAGCTACAAAGCCCCTCCTGTTACACCGCTCGTGCCTTTACCATGCATTCATTCAGTTCATATGCTCTGAAACCGAGGCGTAACCATGGGTGTTTGTTTCGGTGTCAGAACACCTTCCGAAATTTATTCATACAGAAAAATGACAAATATATTGTAAGGACGTCAGGCACAGACTCTCTGTTTTAATAGCAGGGCTCTTTAATCGCGGGCTTGGTCCGTCCGCGTTCGCCTAAAAAATACCTGAAGAAATGTCGAGCGCACGTGTGCGCGCATCTCGTGAGCTGCGGCCGGCTTCGTCGAGGATTGCGCTTGGGCTTGCGCCCACAAAAAAAGGAGCTCTCAAAAAACACAATAAAAATACAGAGCGCACGTGAGTGTGCGCCTTCGAGAACACTCTGCCCATCGTTCGTGGCGTGATCTCTCACGTGCTCTGCTCTTAGCCAGTCCACGTGCGTTCGACGCCCAAGTTGGATTGGATTGCATTAGAAGTGTTTTTTTTTTTTTTATATCGCATTGAGTGCTATAATAGGCGGTGAGTGGACCTCCTATTCCGGTAGTCCGAGCTGTACGGCCGCGTCCCGGGCGGGCGTCACAAGAAACGCCTGATCCGCGCGAGCTGGCCATTGCGCAGCAAGCTCGGCCATTGCTCAATGCTGTGTGTTTGTGGGAGGGGGGTTGGCAGGGCCAAACCAAACCAAATGAGTTGTATTTGGGGTGCCGCGGTAGTATGGGCAGTTGGCAGTTGGCGGCAGATGCGGTATCGTAAATACAATCGAGGAAGGAGTGGTCGTGGTAAGTCTCGTTCTGAAGTCGTGGTTAAATGTGTGCGTCGGGCACACATATAGGGATGGATGTTGTAGCGGTAGGGCCATGCAAAAAGCTCGGTAGTAATGAAGGATGACGTGGTAATTCTGTGAGATTGCGTACAGGACCGGAATACCGCTAAGTAGTTCGTGTTTTTCTCCTCCTGGGAATGCCCGGTGGGCAAGGTCGCGCGCAGTGGCATCAAACAATCAATCAATCAATCAATCCCAACTGGCATATGGCCAACTCGCCAACTGGCAAGCCAACTCTTTCCCATGTAGGGATGCATGATCCATACAATGCGGGTCTGTGGCAGTTCTAGTCGTTGTTGGAGGATGGTCAAGGCAAGGCAAGGTATTACGTGTTGCGCAAGTTCCCGAACTTCTTTTACCTCTGTCCCACCCACTGGCATGAACCAATACCAACTATTCTAAATGTCCGCGGCGCTGGGTGCAAGCCCCTGCAGGAAGAAATGGTTGTTATACTGCCAAATAATTTGAGATAGCCGGACAGGCAAGAGAAACGTTCATTGTCAAATGCTAGCCGATTGGGGAGTCTGTCCCATGCTCTCTACTGAAAGAGTGTTGACGATGACCAGTGACGGTGAGGCAATGACCTACGCATAAAGAAGGCACGTAGGAACTTCGGCTCGGACGGGAGCATTTGCTCTTTGAGCCTGGCCCATGCATTGTACGATAACAAAAGATGCATGTTCCCCTGGTGTTCGTTGTCAACGCTTTCGACATTGGTACAAGCACGGGCGTTCCCGCAGGGCACCTCCGAGCCTGAAGTCGGACTTCGAAACGGTTGTGACCCGCGGCATCGTCCAGCTGGGTGTGGAACTGCTCCGGCAGGTGCGTCGCTCGGGAGCCGCCGACGGCAACGTGGTCCTCTCGCCGTACGCCGTGGCCAGCGCCCTGGAAGAGCTCATGGTGGGCGCCAGCGGAGATGCGGCTGCGCAGATCGCGGCGGCGCTGCGCGTGCCGCCCGGAAGCCGCGTGAGTACATCCCCCGCAACGACGCCCATTAAACACGATCGTCTTTCCATCGGGCTACTTAAACCCGGAAATGTCTCGCTGTTCGTAAGTATGCCTGTCAGTATGCCCCTCGATTCAGCCTTCCGGCCAAAAGTTAAACGAATTATTGAACAACGGGCTTAAATAGGCAACGTGTTTATATAAGCAATATGGTTAGTGCTGACTAGAAATATGGCGCAGGATACGTATGGGCTGGCGAGCACTCGGCAAGCACTCCCAAATAATGCAAGTAAGCTACCTCTATCACTCAGAAGAAAAGCATACAACCAGTGCATGGGGCCGGTGTTGACATACGGAGCTGAAACTTGGCGCCTTACTAAACAACTGGAAAGCAAACTGAGATAGGCTCAGAGGGCCACGGAACGGATAATCATAGGAGTAACACTCAGAGACAGGAAACGCGCTTCCATGTATCAGGGAGAAAACTAGAGTAGGAGATATCATAGTTTAAAATATAAAAAAATGAACTTGGCCATGTAGTGATAAGAACCGACAACCGGTAGAGAATTAGATTAACAGAGCGGATACCAAGAGACGGTTATAGAATAAGGGGAAGGCCAATAATACGATGGAAGGATGAAATACCCAACTTCGGTGGCCGACAGTGGACTCGAGAGACGCAAGACAAGAGGGGTTCGAAGTCAGTGGAAGATGGTATTCGCCCTGCAGTGGGCCTATTGTTGTTGTTGTTGTTGTTGATGACGATTATGAATATGATGGTGATGATAATAATGATGATGATGAAGGCAAAACTTTTTCAAAGCACTACTTATGGAAACGCACTCCACACTAGTCAACACGATTCAGGAAAAACAAAACTTCCGGCATTTTTTTAGGCAATACGTCAATGCATAAGTGCTATTGGCAGTGTTCTTCTAATTAAATATACGTACATGGCTGCATGATTTTCGCGACAAGGAATAAGAAAATACGCCTTGAAAAAAGTTTTTTGATCCGAAAATACAAAAAGCGCTCACGCGAGCCTGGACTGCATGACAGTGTTCCAAGTTCAACAGCAACAAAACATTCCAGCACGAGCAGTGGAACGCGGGAAAGTTGAATTGGCTTTCGCGCAACTCCTCTTTGCTTATCGTGGGAGGGTGGAAAGGGAGGCGAAGAGCTTGAGAGGTGGGCGGAGGAGAGAATGGAGGCGTTTACGTGGCAGGTGCGGCAGAAGGCACCGTCTTTTGAAGACGTCTGCAGCGAAGCGAGCACATACGCGGCCAACTTTTAAAATGATTTCCCTGGTGTTCTACAAGCACCAAGAAGGGGCATTGCGTCCGCTTTGATCGCATCTGCATTTACAAGTTCTCCCGGAAGCCGTAGGGAACACCGACAGGCAATTTCCTACGAACAATGCATGTCCTTGCATTTTGTCATTCTCTACTGCCTGCGGTATGAAGTCCCGAGCATTACTTAATGCAAAGAGCCCCCGAGACGCATTTGGATTAAAGGGACAGTTGGTGAACACAGTACAGTCCAACCTTGTTATAGCGATCACTGATATAGCGAATTATCGGATATAACGAACTAAATACAAAGTTTGTTTGGTCCCGCTTCCTTTCAACGGTACTTATTCTTTTTATAACAAAACCGAAACCTCGAGAGCCGCGCTACATCGGATATAACAAATGAGTATTTGGTTTCCGAGAGGCTCAAAACTCGACAGCTGGCATATTAAAGGAAAGATTTAAAAAATAAAGTGGGACAAAACAACTATTTCCCGCGAGAGGAACCCTGTGTAGATGCGACGCATCGTGGGGTTCACTTGGTGTTTCCGTTGGATTGATTCTGAAATCGCGTGAAACGTGTCGGGAACGCGTACGATTATTATGTTTTATGTTTATTATTATGTTTTATTAGCCAATCTTGGTCAATCTCTCCAAGTGGTATGCTTGGGGCTTCGCTGTCGCAACGACCTTTACTCCATCATTGTTGCTGTAAGTGGGAGCTTCTTTTCTTTTATTGCAAGTGTTAATCATTGCCCCATCATGCGTTGTGTCAGTAGCATCTTGACGTAATTTGAATGAGTCAAGGATATAAGGCGCGTTCGTAGCATTTGATTCTGTCTCGGTTTTGTGGCGCAGTGGGAAGAGCACCATGTACGTCGCGTTCCGCCCTTAGGGTCGTGGGATCGAAACCGGGCGCCACTAACTATTATTTCTTTGTATAGTGTAGGGGGAGGGGTGTGGACGGACAACAACGCCGTATGGAGGGACAAGGCGAGTGAATGAGATGAAGTCGCATCTAAAACTTCGTATATCTCAGCTGTGAAAAGCCACCAGGCGAAGGCCACATCCTCCTTCAAGTAAATAAGAACGCAGGCCTGTCTCGTCGAACTAGCTTTGTTCTGATGTAATTTCGCGATCTCACGTTCCGGTCTGTTTAGTTTGAAATGCCACAAGGAGACAGATAAGGATTGCCTCGTTTATAGTGGGTTCGAAGCCTAGAGCAATGCGTTTTTTTATCGAGGATTGTTGCGCGAGCCAGATTGCCAATTTATAGGAGCCGATTTTTACTTATATGGTTACAGAGAATATCGGATATAACGAACTTATTTACTGCCTCGATACTACTTCGTCATAACGAGGTTAGACTGTATGCCCTTCTGAGCGGACGATTTCTAATCCCTCCGCATTAGGTCTGGGGAATCGATCTATACAGGTTTGTTTCAAAATTAAAGGTGATGCAGCTGTTGGTCGTGGCCGGATTATGTTTCAAGCTGCTCAGACATTACGACAACTAGCAAGTTAGTAAAATCGCCAACTGCGAACGGTTTGCTCTAATAAGTAGCCTCGAAAATTTCCGAAAGACAGTTCTTGCAGTGTACATTACACGATACTTCTCAACAGCATTTCGATTTTCTGAACTAAACTTGCACATATGTCAGGCATTCTGACCTCCATTCCCCCCCTCCGGTGCACTTCGCACGCGCCATATCGCCGGGTGCACCTCCTTGGTCATGCTGTTATCCAGTCAAGTGAGTTTGTTTTATTCGAAAGTTCGTCCTGTGGCGTAAGGATATACGAGTTCACATGTACACGAGCAAGTAGACTTCTTGTATGAAATCGAAGATGATATGGCGAGGACGAAGCGCCTCATGCGCCTTTCCGCCGCCAGTAGCACGATAAGTGGGTAGAAGGGGCGCGTTTTGTCGACATAAGGCTGGAACCTTCCACTAGCAGCTCACTCTAAGAGAACTACATGAAAACCCGGTCCCGCACATTTGAGGAGTGCGTATGGATCCCTACTTTCCGCCAAACAATCCACGATTACGGCGGTGGTAATGGGGATGCTGACGGCGAGGGTGTTTTAAACACGATTAATCGCTATCGTTAATATGGCGGTGACGACATGTCTTAAGGAAGGCACGCACAGATGTTTGGTTACAGCCAGCCGTACATTACGACTAATTATCCGTGGTCCCTTCAGAGGGTCCGCAAGTACAGCTTTAAACTTTGGTCAGTTCGAAACAACTTTCCATTGGTAGCTCTGTCAGCTATATTCAGACCACGAAAGACGCTGTTTTAACTTAAGAAACGCTAGCAATATTGAAAAACTTTCAAATTTCGCCTCTCAGTGAAGTAATGTTGGTAGGAATGGTGCTTGATGGGCCCACACCAAAAACATTTTTATCAGTGTAATAGCTGCACCTTCGCATTAGAGTGACAAGATCAAACGGAAGTACAATCCCACCACAATCGTGCAGTCATGTTTTTCTGTGTGTGTTTGGTGGTATAGGTCGACGGACACCGATCGCACAAACAAGGTTCGAGGGGTCATAGAAACGTCACCGAAAGTTGCTGGGGGAGTCACCACTGCTTCATCTGTTATCCTTAAAGGGACCCTGCAACGCTCTTTGAGCAGTGCAAGTAAACCTGCGCGACGTTTAGATTACACTGCCAGGAATACCTGAGCCAATTATTACACGTGCACGTGAAGCTGTGAGCGCGCAAATCGATGTGAAAGACGCGAAAAAACCAACCGCTCTCTCTTCAGTTGTCCTCATTATGCAACCCCTGGCATGGCCTAAGGGACGTCACATAGGCCATGGCTGCCCGATCGGCTGTCACTGGTCAACTTCGCGGCTAGATTTTCCCATTTCCGCCGTCGTCATCGCTGTGTACGAACCTCTTCTATGCCTGAACCTGTAGGCACAGTTTTGCCGTTTCTTTTGTGTTTTGAGTGCGCGCGGAGCTTGAGTGATGAGCTCAATACTTCCCTTTCAACGGGACCACTCGACTACAAACGTTTATTGCTTCAATAACGCCCTACCAGCCCGAGCGCGCACTTGCGAGCAGGCACCCATGCCTGCTTTTTTGGAGCACCAGACCGGAAATAGGCCCCTCCGCGTTGCGGAGAAAAGGAGAAAACTACCCGGCATGTGATATATCGAAGGCCGCAGAAGAGAACGCCGCGAGCCGCCCCCCTCTCCGGGAGAGAGCGCGCAGCTTTCGTCACGTTGTCCGCGGTCGAGTTGAGAGGGAACGATTATGCGCGATTTCTCATCGCGCGTAGTTTCATTAATTGTGAACGGATTTTCATAGTTCTTGCGGGAGGAGATTTCTGGGACAGTAGACTTTATCCCAAAATACATTACTAGTAGTCTATGGCAAGTGTTGCAGGGTCCCTTTAATACCCCGATCATTTGTTTGAACTTCTCAACAGAACTGGTATCAAGTTACCGGGGCAAAGCTTTCTTTTTCAGGAACCAAACTTGTATTCCGCCTGCATGGCCCCTTTAAGCGAAAGATATTCGTGATTTCGCATGCAGGTGAGTGCGTACTTCATCAACCGCGACCGCGATATGCCGAGCCGGGATCCCACCGACGGTCGCAAGATCTTCGACATGGCGTACTTGAACAGCATCCACCACGACGAGAAGGTGGCCACCATGGACACCTCGCGAATCGAAGAGGGGGAGGATGAACCAGTGCGCCTGGACCGCTTTCGCTGGGACTTCGCCGAGAACGCCGAGAAGAGCCGAGCCGAGATCGACAGCTACGGGCGCCTAATCGCCAGTGCGTTCGACGCCGACGAGATCATGCCGAAAGGTGGGTCTTGGCGTGTCTTCCAAGTCATCACTCAGTTATGCTACCAACCTGTAACTCGCGATTCCGTCATAGGCAACACAACTGGAAGAATGTACACCCCTATAACTTTCAACCTCGATTGAATCATTCATGATCCCATTCAATCCACAGCAGGTGCTGCTATTCATTGTACTTGTTTCTTCCGGAAAGTGCGTGTGCCTAAGAGCGGTAGTTCGAGGAATATCACCCACTATGGCCTATATGAAATTTCCTTGCGGTGAAGTAATGCCGTTGGTCCGCCTATAGCGCTATTTCAAGCGAATAGTGCCAGTATATACTTACCTATCCTGCTTTCAAAAATCATTCCTTCCAATATCTGAATGAATTCTCCGTACGCTTCTTGACAGGTCGGCGGAGCCATTAGCCGTTGTTGTTGTTGTTTCACGTCTTTATTTCACTTAAATTGCCCCTAGGGGGCTGCTGTGAAATGGGAAAAAAAAAGAAAAACCCTTAAGGGGATCAAAAACGATAAACGAGGCCCTGGGCAGTTGCGGATCGGGGGCCCACGGCGCCTTTGTCCATTGCGGGGGTCTTCCGGTGTGCCCCTCAGGCGGTATGCCCGAGGGCGAGGAGCCTGGCGCCAGTGGGCGGAGCAGCTGGATCCAGAAGGAACTCGTCCAATGCCCGCCAGAGCTCGACGGCCGTCGCAATTGGGGTAGATGGGTCCGGGCAGGCCCAAGCTCGCAGGGAGGTCGGGCGTATCTCGGGCCGCAGAGTGGCCAGGGCTGGAGTCCGGGGCGGCGAGTAGAGCGGACAGGCCCAAAGCAGATGCTCCAGGTCCACTCTAACTAGGCACATATCACACGAGTCCAAGCTGTGACGGGATGAACCAGCGTTTTGGGGTCTACGGACACGCTGCAGTAGGAATTGGGTTAAGAGTGTGCTAGACTGTACTTGGCGGATAGTGACTTGCTGCCGACGACTGAAGACATGGCCAGGAAGACGAGGGGTGCCCAAAGGGTTGTGGGCGCTCGTTAAGTAATCCCGGCGATACTTCTTAGCTTGAACGATGGCTTCTCTTGGGTCGTAACTTGTTGGTGGCGTCTCTGTTTCGTGCTCGATGTCGTCCTCCGAACTAGGGCGTCCCGATTGCGCGGATTGGAGTAGAGCGCGTGCTAGTCGGTTTGTCTTTTCGTTACCCGGTATGCCCGAGTGGCCAGGTATCCAGTGAACTGTGAAATCGTGGCCCAAGGTGCGGAGCCCGCTGATGTACTGACGAAGGTGGCTGACTACAATGGACATGTGCCGAGCGTCGTCACAGGCCCTGTACGCTTTCTGTGAGTCCGTAAAGACATGATAGATGTGCTTCAGGCTACGGTCTTCTGAACTGCGCTGAAAGCTCAGGTGCTTGATTAAATCCAATATGGCGTGAAGTTCTGCCCCGATGCTGTGTCCCGGTTCTTTTGTGATGTGAAGTTTGCGTCCTTGTGATGTGCCGTCCTCATTAACCCACGCTGTGGCGAAGTTGGGAAGGTGCATGATACATGCCGCATCGGTATAGAAGACGTGACTTTTTTCGCCTCTGGGGGAGTGGTCTTTTAGACAACGAATCCACTTCCCGTGACGTTTTGCGTATGCCCGTCTTCTGGCTGCTTGATAATTTCCCATGTTCAGCGGTAACGGCTTGGCATCTGTCAGGGAAATGCATTCCCAAGGCGGTGACTGTTGAGGTAATGAGGGAAGTACACTGACGTTGTGTCCAAGTCAAGACGTTGTGTCCAAGACTGCAATCGTGCGACTTGCGTGTGCATTTGTACCTCGATGAGATCCGAAACAGTATTTATCATGTTGTAGCTGTTGAGAGCATCTATGGGAGTGTATCTCGGAAGGCCGGTTGCAATCCTGCGAGCTTCGTTGTTGAGGCGCTCTAGGGTCAGTAGTTGCGTTTTCGTTAGGGAATGATACGGTGCCCCGTACAGTATTCGCGAGTGGATGAACGCTTGGATGAAGTGGCGCAGCTCTCGTTCTTTTACTCCCCGTGCTCGATTTGTGATCCGGCGGAAGATGTGCGTGACCTGCTTTATTGTTCTCATTATGCATGCGTGCCACGTGTTGGATGTGCATGCCTCGTCCAAAAACCTTCCGAGAATGCGGATTACGGCTTTCCGCTGCACTGAACTCTGTCGAAGTTGTAGCTGTATCGCCTCTTTCTACGCAGTCTTCGATTGCGAACGCCTGCCTCCATGTATAACGACAAATTCTGTCTTTTGTCTTTTCGGGGGCTGTTGACAGGCCGACTTTGTTTGTATAGACGTCAATGGCGTCTAGGGCGGCTTGGAGGGCTGTTTCTTGTTCTCGAGAGATCCCGTTTTTGTCCATACTGTGACGTCGTCCGCGTAGATTGCATGTTCAATACAGGGTATGCAAGCTTGTTGTGGGAGGCCTGCCATCACAATATTAAAAAGAGTGGGGGATATCACGGAGCCTTGGGGAACTCCCACCCGGTTGTATTTGGTTGTGCTAAGCTCTGTTCCGGTTCGAACTTGAAAGGTCCGATCTTTTAGGAAGGCAGAAATGAAGTTATGCATGCGCCATCTGATTCCCAATTCTTTCACCGCTTGCATGATGGAGGTGTGAGGTGTGGCATCAAAAGCTTTCCTCACACCGACTCCAGCAACAATGCGCGGGAATGGAGACCTTGCGTCGAGAACGTCGCTTTTTAAGCGAAGCATGATGTCCTGTGTGGTTAAACTAGGTCGGAAGCCATACTGGGTGGGGGCCAATTGTTGGTTGTCTTCTAGCCACCAAATCAGGCGGGCATTCACCACGCTTTCCATGATCTTGCTCAGGCATGACGTGAGAGACACCGGCCTAAGGTTTGCAAGACTGTTAGGAGGCTTTTCCGGCTTCGGAATGAGCTTCACGATCGAATGTAGCCATTCGTCTGGCAGCTTTCCGGACATCCACAGTCGGTTAAGCTCTTGGAGCAGCGCTGCTTTGCACGGGGTGGGAAGATTTTTAACATGCGCTACCCTGACGCCGTCGGACCCTGCGGCACTGCGCACGTTCGCCCGCTGAATCGCACGCTCCAGTTCGTTCATCGTGAATGGACTATTCATAGCGTCAGCATCGGGAGGTCCAGTGTCCATGTCGTATGTGTCGGCATTCGGGGCGGACATCTGCGGGAAGATGTTCGCTGCCTTTTCGGCCATGTCTTGCGCGCTGACGCCTTCCCTCAAAGCCACTCTTGCGGCCGCATTGTTGGGCTTACGCTGCCCCAAGAGTGCGCGAAGGATGGCCCATGAACGAGCTGAATTCGTCCGACCATTCATTTGCTCACATGTGTCCATCCACCGTTCAGATGCGAGTTGGTTTGTGTAGCTCTCGATTTCCTCCTGAATGCGGCGGAGCTTCATGCGGAGGTTTTTTGGGCGTCCGCGTTTTCAGTAAGCGCCCAGAAGTCTCAGCTTACGGTTCCACAAAGACAACAGGTGCCTGTCCAGATCCGGGTGGTCTTCTGGCACGCTTAATGTTTTGGTAGCCTTGCGCTTCGCCTCCGTCATCGCTTGTATGAGCTCCGATACATTTGCTGTCATTGGCAGCGTATTGAGAAAGTCTCTATAGCGATCCCAGTGCGAGACGCAGCAGTCTCTCTTTACTTGTGCCCCTCTTCCTGATTTGTTGCTTCCGGTCTTAATGGTGACAACAATACGAATGTGATCACTGCCCATCGGATCCTCCAGCACCTTCCACGTGCAGAGCTGAGGTCTGGACGTCCAGGTGAGATCTGGCGTGGTATCTGCTTGTCTGCATGTTTGTCCGATACGGGTGTACACGTGTGGCAGATTCGGCAGGGAGAGACCAAGGTGGTCGGCGTCTTCCATCACCTTCCTGCCCCTCCGGCTACATGTCGCATAGTTCCACGCCGTGTGTTTCGAGTTGAAATCTCCACACACGAGGACAAGGTCCTGAGGGTACAGCTTTTGAAAATGTGCCACGAAGCTTGTGTCCGGTAGGGGGTTCTTGAGTTTCGTACGGGAATTCTCTGGCTACGCGGCATCCCGTCACATTGGTGTTGGGTGAGCACCATGAGTCCGTATCCAGTTGGGTGTGAACAATTGTTCTTCGAACATATACAACTGTTAATGCCCGTTCTTTAGGATCGTTTGCCGGACCGTAGCCTTCGCATCCTGGCAATTTACGAACGGACCTTTTACATCCTGAAGAGCTATAACCGCAGGTGAGTTTTGTTGATTCAGCCCAAGACACAATATCGGATTTGCTTTCTTCTGCCGCAGCGAACGACAGTTCCATTGAATCACGGTCGCGGCTTTCGCCTCATCACCCCAACCATGCCCGCAGCCCCTGTTTCACGAAGGATGCAGAGCCATGGGTTTGCTGCGGTGAGCTCGCGTTTGGCGACACCACATAAATTGCGCCAGTGAGCGCCGTTGCCAAAGCTGGCGGTGCCCCAAGAGGGAACATGCCGCTGAGCATGAGTTTTTCCATTATTGTGCGAACGCACGTTTCGACCGTCTTCTCAAGCATTGCCTGAACCTGTGTAATGATCTTCGCCTCCAGCTGAGCCATGCGGGCTTCCAATATGGCTTCGAAGTTCGGTTGCTGAGGAGAGTCCGAGGGCTGTGCTTTGCCCTTGTTGGGTTCTAAGTTTACCCCGGGATGCTCCCCCCCCCCCCCCCCTTAGCTGCAGGCCCACTGGAGTCGGTGGAGAATTTCGAGGCTGCGGTTTCGCGCACTGGGGCGGTCGGATGTGAAGCATGTGCATTCACGACCCCAACAACGTTCGCATAGGTAGACCGGCCATGCTGCGTTGCGTTGTCACGAGCACGTGGAGATACACTGATACCTGTGCAGAAGTCCCGCCGCGCGGCCGTGATGACCGGAGGTCTAACGCTTTTATGCTGCCCGGCGTCCTGTGATCCGGCGGTCGAATTTTCAGACTTTCTTGGAGCTGAGGAAGAGTTTCTTTGCTTCATGTTCTTGTTGATTTCCATGTTAATTTCTACTCTCTTTGGGCAGTTTTTCGCCGTAGCTAAGTGTGCGCCTCCACAATTTCTGCACTTGCTACCATCTTCGTGTTGTCCTCCCCCGCATGTCGAGCACCTTGGTTTGTCGTGGTTCGGGCACTGTTCCTTTCGGTGGCCGAGCTTATGACATGTCTCGCACGTACATACACGAGCCTTGTACGGAAGCACCCGAACGGTACTCCCTGAGACCAATTCGATACGGTAGGCTGTTGCTTTGAAATGTCACAACAGCTGTCCCCTTGTTTCCAAGTGGGCGCGCGCTGACTATCTCGCACTTCCTGCAGTGAAGATTCTCCATCAGCTGTTCAGAGGTCATTCCTCCCGCGTTTCGGATGATGCCGCGGATTTTTCCCTTGTGAATAGCTTCGTAAGTTTGAAACGCGGTAGGTTTCTCGTTGATCAGGAGCTTCTTAAGCGTCAGGAGAGCGTCCCGCGTTTCGTCGTCTGCTGCGTCCACGGCTATCTGGTTGTTCCTGCGAAGGTATCGTATGACGATATTCAGTCCGGACCGCTTTGCATCAGCTGGTTTGCAGCTTCTGATATGGCGCGATATTGCCTCATCTATGTCAATGAAGTTATCGTCCATGATCCTAAAAGGATGACATGGTTGCAGCACAACGGTGTGCGTATTCCGGTCGGCCCGAACTCGACTCCTCCGTAGCGGCTCCCGTTCGCTTCTTGCGTCTGTTTCGTGCTTCCTGCCATTCAGTTTGATCAGAAACTGCTTCTTGAGCCACAATCTCCTAATCTGACTCGTATGAGTTGTATTCGGCATCCGTCACCCCACTGGCGTGGGCCTTGGTGTGAACGCCAGTGTAGTTAGGCCTAGCCCCGAGTACGGCGACGCTGTGCTTGGTTGGTGCGGCACCCCGCGCTCGCTTCTGCCCTTGCTTGGCAGTCGGTATTATGCGTACGGCAGATAAAACAAATGAGTTGCACTTGCCTTCTCCTTCTGGTTGTTCAAGGTCCGCCAGGGGCACGGAGGGATTGTTGTTCGGTAGCAGTAGCGTCCGCACCGGCACCGAGTTCGGCCCTGCGACGAGTGCCGTACTCCTGGGTAGGCCTAGTGAAGCGTCCGAGCTGGCGGAGTGTACGGAAGGCTGTAAATCCATATCCTCCGAGGCTGGGTCATTGGATGAAGCTCCGAGTTGGTCCATGGTGCTCGATGGTGCAGTAGGCACCGGAGTTGTGGGCCCCGGGCCCAACGGACCGGTGAAAAACGCCGTAATCGACGCTGCCGTAGCGAGGTGCGATTAAGTGCGATTAGAGTTCCTGTATACAGCTCCCCTAGGGGAGCAGAGTTGCGCGTCCATCCGCCTTCTTGAGTTCCAGGTCCTGCGGGAAAGCCACCCTTCTCGCGTGAAAAAGCTGCCGCCGCGGCAGTGGCAGCGGCGATGAGGAGTGGCGAAGAGCGGCCGGGCAAAAAATTGGCGCACGATGTTGGACCGCTTATCAGATGAGCGGCCGCCGCTGCCGCCGCTTCCACAACCGCCGATGCCCCGTTGAGTAGAACTGACTGTGCGCAGCACTGAAAGCGGGCTTTCTGTCGAACAGGAACCCGCGGCATGTGGCAATCAGACGCGCAACTCTTCCGCTACGCACGCGATATAGGCCTCCTGCGCTGCCCAGGGGGCGCTGCGCAAGCGGCTTCCGGGCAGTACTTCCGGGTAGTACAAAGCTGCGCGGGTATATATAGGATCCCGGGTTGACAGAAGCAAAATGAGCTCGACGCTCCCGATTATTTTGCGACGTGGTCACCAGCTCATCTCCGATGCGTCCGATCTATTTCAGCGACCACCTTGGCATAAGGGGAAAAAGCTTTGCAGCGCTAAATACGTTTACAGCGCCGACGAAACTGCCGTGACCGTGACGGCGTCTGCTACTCGCAGGTTCACCGATCGATGGTCGTACGAAGTGAAATTTTAAGTGAAATTTCTGGTTTAAACTAATACTCTAGGTGATAAAGACTTCTCAAAAACAGCCGATCAAAAAAGAAGAGTGACGCAATCGGCGATGATCGCGCGTTAGGAAGCCAGCGAGTCCGGCGGACCGCAGGCTCGCCTGCTGCGGTCGCCGCTCTTTTGCGTACCTGCACACTATGCGTGCGCTTTCATTAAACAGTGCTCGTTTGCGTCACCGTTACGAATACATGGTGAAGCGCTAGCTTGCCGTTTTGTTACCTGTCTCAGTGACAAAATGCCGCGACCGTCAGAAGCGTGAAATCTGTTTTGCGATTCCGAAATTAGTGGCCGTAAAACAAAGTGGTCGGGCGAACTAAGAGGCCGCTCGCTTTCCTTGTTTGCTCTCACTTTACTTAATTACACTCTTGCAGCATACATTCCCAGTTCGCACTTAATAGCCTAGAATGAGGGTCAGCAACGGCCGAGTTCCATGCAGCCGACACGGCGGAGGGCTGGACGGCAAATCGGGTGGGAGGAGGAGGAGGGGGCTTTGAATGCAAAGAGAAAAAAATTCAGCGAATTTCTAATAATATTTGACAATAATGTGGCGAAGTGTGAAGATGGGGGGCAATTCAACTGGAGGACGCCAATTCTCTGTTCTTGTCGCGCTGTCTAACTCCATTTGAAGTCAAAACTGGCGTGTCGGCGTTCAGATTCGACGACCCCTGCACTAGAAAACCAACACAGTCAGTGGTGATCGTATGTAAATATCCGGGGCCCCGCGCTGTGTATGCGGCTGTGTTATGTGATGTTATAGAAGTACACATCTCTGCAGGCAGCGGGCGTGCGATTTCGTGCATGTTTTGCGTCCTTTAATAGCGCATAATTTGTTTATTTGGCGCTATTGCCCCACCTACTCGCTAGTATACATGTAGCCTGCCGTTCGCAAATCGCGCGGCGTAAAACGTTACGCAAGAATCATTTAGTTTGCGAAAATACAAAACAAAATTTCCACTCGTTTCAAAGGCGGTGCCAGGTCAGCAGTGTCAGCTGAGTCGGCTGCGCAATTCTTGCGTTCGCTTGCATGCTCCCGCTGAAGCAACCTTTCGCAGTTACCTCAGGATATAGGATGAGCAGCGTTCCGTGTTTATGCTACTCGTGAACTTTCCTTTGTCGACCGCAGGCAAGAAGAAAAAACTGCAACTGTCGTCAAACAGTTCAACCAGCCGACCTGTCGATACTGTCCCACGCCGCGACCACCACAACAGCTCGCTCAAAAGAAAGCCGACAAATCGGCTTCTTTTAGCTGATATTATTTAATTTAGCCTCTACATCTACTTTAAGGGCTATTTCATACAGTATGCAGTCATTTAAACGCGCCACAAAGCGCCACAACCAACTTTCACTCTGGCTTGTAATTGAAAACACATGGAGGGCGGCGAGGGTCGTCTGCTTTTGTACTACCCAGAGGCGTCGGCCGCTAGGGGCGCTGCATGTCTCCAAAACTCCAGCGCAGGAGGCCTATACAGGAACTCTAGGTGCGATTAGGGACCTTAGGTGCGATCAGAGCCTTCTATATAAGTTGTATAGAAGGCTCTGGGTGCGATTAGAGTTCCTGTATATGCTCCCTACGGGAGTAGGGAGCATATACAGGAACTCTAGGTGCGATCACCTTGTCGTGCCACCTGGTGGCGCTCTTCCGAGCCATTAGCTAGGGAGCCTACATGCCGCCTACATGCAGCCTACAGACGGCGGCATGTAGGCTCCTTACCATTAGCCGCTCTGTCGTGGTTTCGACACCAAGTACGTTGCACTGGAAACTCGTGGGCGGCTACTGCACTGGAGAGGCGTACTCCACATTTTGTGGTACTATTTGCGAACAATATCAATGGGCAGTAAGGCCTGTATTTCCACGCTTCTCTGTGAGCGTGTCTATTTACCACTAAACGTCACAATTTCATAACGTTCATTAACTTCTCTGCGCTGCCTGGAAGCTGCTGCCAGCGCTCAGGCAAAACCTCTTGAATCTCACACGCGCTATGATAAATTGTAAACAGTCAAGTCACCTAGGTGTACAACACGAGAAAACTGTCTCCTTAGCTTAACATATTCGTAGTCGCCGATTTTAGACCCGAGCAGTTTCAATCAACGTCGAACGTGATTCAACTTAAACCTATTTCTTTCCTCCTTGTTTTCAAGCACTATCAAGAATTTCAAATAACGCGCCCCAAGTTCCACCGAATAATTTGTCAGTAGGATAAAAGATGGTAGCCCGCCGTCGACCGTGTAGGAAGACTCGAACGAGGAGGGGGCACTTAACGAATCAGGGTGGAAAGGAGCCTTGTAGGAGTGGCGGCGGGCCGAGCGCTCTTGAAAAGTCAACGACGATTCGTTTCAGGCGGGACTTCAAATCCTCGCTAGACGAGGATGATACTCCACGCTTTCTCCATAGAGTTGCCCGCCTACAGACGTTCGTGCTGGACTGTGGCACTGTTGCGTGGGTCCCACAGTGTCCCAAGGGAAGATAGCAGTCAAGACTGGAAGCGTAGCTCCGGCGTTCAAAACTGTCCCTTTTCTCTCTACCCTCACTAACGCGAGTTGGTGATGGCAAGTCCCAAAGGCGTGTCGGGAGGAGCTCCAGCGTTCATAACTGTCCCTTTTCTCTCTACCCTCGATGGCAAGTTCCAAAGGCGTGCCGGGAGGAGCGTATGGCGCCGATCCCTATCCGCCACATCACAGCCGGCCGTACCAACGGAGTCTTGGACTGAAGACCCCGACCACAAATATGCTAACTTCAACTGTCATAAAGTCTCTCTCTCTCTCTCTCTCTCTCTCTCTCTCTCTCTGAGGCCGCTCATCCCACTATGAGGAAATCCCGACCCGAGCAGAATAAGAACGCACTTGATTCTGCGACTCACGAGTGTTAGTTCGGTTGCACGATTGCAGGCATCGCTACTGCTTAACCTGAATCGATCGATCGATCGATCGATTGATTGATTGATTGATTGATTGATTGATTGATTGATTGATTGATTGATTGATTGATTGATTGATTGATTGATTGATTGATTTAGAAGTGGAGGGCTCCGGATTAGTTTTGAGCGCCTGGGGATCCTTAACGCGCGCCAAATGCCTTAATGGGTCCGTTACAATAAAATTCAACTTCGCTCAATTTGAAAAAGCTTGCTTCTGGTAACTCACTCAGCTTCATCCTACCACGAAAGACTATTTTTAACTGAGAAAACCCAAGAAATGTTGAAAAACTTTGAAATTTCGCTCTAGGAGGGACGCGTTATGGCCAGCACTAAAACATAATTTTACGGCTGTTAACTGCACCTCAGCATTCACGTGATGAGATCAAACGAAACAAGAAACCCCGCTGTAATCATCCGGAAATATTTTAGGTCGTGGCTTAGTTCAGCGACCGCCAATCGCACAAACAATATTCTGTGACGTCACAGAAAGTGGCGGTGGAGTCGCCACTGCTACATCTGTTTTCCCTAATATCTCCATTATTTCTTTGAAGATTGCGACAAACTTAGCATTGTTCTTATCAAGGCAAATCAATCGTCTAATTAACCAACCTCGTATTTCGTTTACATGGGCCCTTTGATGAGGAGAGGGCTGGTATTAAATGCGGTAAAACGATGTTGTATCCTTATTTCGCCCAGCGTGAGGAGCTAGCTGAATGGGAAGCGAATGAAGCGTGCGGAGGGCTTTAATTTCATTTCTTACGAGCGGGACGATAGAGATGCAACGATGACGATACAGGTGGTGCACCGATCTTATCTCACCTCTTTGCGTGAGGGCTGGACCGAGGAGCGAGATCGTGACACCAATATTCACCCGGAGTGAGACGCCACGACAGCGCGAGTAAAATTGCTTGGGAAGTAGCCTTCATGCTCCCAACATTACATATATCTCCTGTGTGGTAGCCTAACACCGGCAGGTAATGGAGAGAATTGGGAACAATCTCTGTCTCCTAACATGCCCACCGGATCCACTCCGAGAAGTTTAACGTCACGCAGTTACAGTGCACTGAAAAACGTCTTTGGGAACTCGACACAGGTCCTTTGAATTTGTTTGTTCCCGTTCTCACTCACTCATTGGCTATGCGCGAGTGTAACTCCAGCAACGACAGGCACAGGTGGCGTTCACCCGCTCCCACCTTCCTCCACCCTTGAGGGAAAAAAAGGAGGAAAGCAAACAAAGGCCGGATTTTAATTCGTTCACACCCGTAAAGTCACCTGACCATTTTAATCCTCTTTGGCGTCGGTCATAACGCAGGCACCATCTCGCCTTCGTCGTCGGTGTGCTTCCTGAGCGTGCTTGACTTCCGGGGCTCGTGGAAGCTGCCGTTCGACTACTGCACGTGCACGCGGGACGTCTTCCACGAGTCTGCCACTGCTTCGTCCGACGTGCTGATGATACACATGACAGGCCACTTTCGCGCGGCCCGCTGCACCGACCTGATGGCCAGGGCGCTCGAGCTGCCCTACCAGCCTCCGGGCGGCGGCTTCGGATGTGAATCGGACACTAGTGACTCCTCGGGGTCCAGCACACCTTCGCTCCATGCAGACGCGCCCCGACCCGCCTCCAACACATTCAAGTGAGTATTGCATAACAGTTCACTTTATTGAACTCGCCTCCGATTCCACCGGCTTGGTCCTCGCACGTTCGCGTCCAAACCAGCCGCTGCCTTTGGGGGGATTATGTGCACTGAACGAATACCGCAGCGCTACTAGCAGCATGAATGGATCGGCGAAAGTAGCAGAAAGGTGTTACGTAACTTGACCCTTTAGCGAAGCGTGCTGAGAAGACGATGCTGATAGAAGTAGAAATGATGTTAATGCGGGCTTGTTGGTGCATCCCTAAAAGTTCACACTAAACTTTTTTACACCCTTTTAGCCAAAAAAGGTATACCATAAGTGGGAAAAGGGTGTTGGGAGGCCTTTACACCCTTTTTCTTGAATTTCAACACCCTTTTCCTTGCTCTATACCCTTTTTGTGGAAAAAAGGTGTTGATCAACTTCAGCACCTTTGACTCTTCTTAGGGTGTTGAAAGGGTGTGGAAAAAGTGTTCAGCTGTTCATTGAATAAGGCCATGCTTGGATGCATAATAGCACTGTAAAGAAGAAGACATCCACTCATATACTCCGCTACTCGCCAGAAATTTTCAAACGCCAAAAAAATAATAATTGCTCGTATGCAATGATCGCTCGTTTCCATATGCGGTGCACCTCATGCCCCAAGTTTAGCTTTGGCACGGGAAACACTAATTACAACCTTCAAAATTAAAAAGACTATAGTCGTGTGGCGAGATTGGTGTTTACCGACTGCAGCACGCTTGGCTCTCTGTAGGTTGTTGAAACGGTGTGAAATAGGTGTTCAGTTGCAAAAAAAGAACAGCGGAGCTGGGGGTCGACCTACTTTCATCCGGTGTTGCTAAGTTTTGTTATGTTTGCTAAGCTAGGATGACCGCTGAGTGGTGAGGCCAAGTTTAACTGGAAGGCTGTTCCAGTGTGTCCCCCCCCCCCACTGCCAGGGGATCCAAGGGGTAGTAAACAAGCTAGGTCGGCCCCCCGCTATGCTGTTTCTCCAGCCTTGCACCACTGTTGCAAGCTGCCCCAATTTTTTTTTTTTTTTGCTTTTTAGAAACCAAAGAAGACTAGTACCTTTGAAATGGTGTCACACTAAACTTTTTTACACCCTCTTTGGCCGAAAATGGTGTAAAAATCTTGTCCCATAGCTAACACCCTTAAAAGGTGTTTTGGCAAAAAAGGTGTATGGACAAAAAAAGGGTGTTGAGCTCAACACCCTTAAAAAAGGGTGTTGAAGATGCTCAACACCCTAAAAAAGGGCGTTGAGCATCCGGCATGCGCAGTGGTAATGTGAATCGGCGCAGCGCGCAGCATTCACCACAGTCAATGCGCACAAGTTACAGTTGATACACAAATGAATTGAGCAAGAAAACGAACGGTGTGCAAGCGGTACAGGTACTGCATACTTACTTAGTAATACATGTGCTGTTCTTGCTTTTATATCCAGCAAAGGAAAGCCCCCCGATCGAGTCGGTGGGCTGGTTGCGAAAATCAGATATTTTAGCGCTAATTTTGGAAGTATGGCTTTTACTATGAGAATATACAAATCAACACGCAAAAACTTTTTAATCACGAGGTAGTTTTTGTGTTCCACAACTTATAGAATTTTATTAAATATCAAACAAATCTTCCAGCCACCTCAACACCCTTCAAAAAGGGTGTGCATTATTTGAACACCCTTTTTCCCAGAGGGGTGTAAAGCTACAAATTAGGGTGTTCGAAACTAAGAAAAAGGGCGTAAAGAAAGAGGGTGTAACAAAAGGGTGTAAGAAAAGACCGCCAAAAGGTGAAGAGACCTCCAACTTTGGAGGCATTTTGTACCTGTTTACAAGGGTGGACTGAACATTTTCTACAAGGGGGGAGAGGGGGGGGTTGTACCTCACGATGTTTAAAGCAATATGAATTGGCATAATTTATTAACAGTGAAGTTCTTTAAGCTTGAGCTAGTTTCGGTGGCGTTAGCAAAAAAAATACAAAGAAAAAGAATGCAGCTCCTGTAAGTTGTATTTTTCTTTGTATTTTTTGCTAACGCCACCGAAACTACCTTAAGCTTAAAGAGCTTCACTGGTAATAAATTATTCCAATTCATATTGCTTTAAACATTGTGAGGTACAAAACACCCCCCGCTTGTAGAATATGTTCAGTCCACCCATGCAAACAGATACAAAATGCCTCCAAATTTGGAGGTCTCTTCACTTTTGTTCTTAGTCGGCGGTCTTTTCTTACACCCTTTTTCTTACACCCTTTTTTCTTTACGCCCTTTTTCTTAGTTTCGAACACCCTAATTTGTAGCTTTACACCCTTCTTGGTCCCTGCGATACATATGTGGTGCAGGCTGGGGACCTCTTTCCCTCTCACACTCACTCACTCACCCTTCTGGGAAAAAGGGTGTTGAAATAATGAACACCCCTTTTGAAGGGTGTTGAGGTGGCGGAAAAGATATGTTTAGTATTTAAAGGAGCACTGACACCAATTTTCGGCGTTAATATTATTGCACAGTTCGCTTCCTTCACTTAGCAGAATACCCTGGCTGAAATATGAGCGGACTGCGACGCGAAGAACAGAGTTCAATTGGATCGCATTTATCGCGCCGACGGAGCAGCGCGCGGAGCGGCACTCAGCAAATGGACATCAGCGTGACATCACTCCAGGAGAGGAAAAAGAAGTGACGCGACAGCGCTCGTCAAAAACTCGTGACGTCACTTCACGCGCGCGGCCCCACGAGCGGCGAGCGGGCGCAACACCCTCTCAAGCGGGCGCCGGTGACGTCCGCACAAAGCGGTGAGGTCAAACCAGGAGGCTGTCATATGCGCCGTTCGGGATGAAGCGCGGGAATTTGAAACAAACGATTTTCAGGCCGTTCAATGTAATTAACTATCGCGCGCTGAAGTATTTGAAGTGCTGCTTCAGGTTCCCCAGACCATTAAGCATCGATAAAAGCAATAAAAGTGTAACAAAATTTTCGTGTCAGTGCTCCTTTAATAAAATTCTTGAAGTTGTAGAACACAACAACTACCTCGTAATTAAATTTTTTTTTTGCGAATCCGCGATTGATTTGTATATTCTCATAGCTAAGTCTATACTTCCAAAATTAGTGCTAAAATATTTGTTTTTTGAGACAAGCCCACCGAGTCGATCGGGGGGCTTTCCCCTGCTGGATATAAAAGCAAGAACCACTCCCTGTACCGTTTGCATCCCATTGGTTTTCTTGCTCAATTAATTTGTGTTCTAACTGTAACTTGTGCATATTGACTGTTTATGTTGTATGCTGCGCGCTCCGCCAATTCACATTGGCACTGCGCATGCCATCACCTTAAAAAAAAGGTGAGGCTCAACACCCTTTTTTTAGGGTGTTGAGCATCCTCAACACCCTTTTTTCATCCGTACACCCTTTTTTGTCAAAACACCTTGTAAGGGTGTTGGCCATGGGACAAAATTTTTACACCCTTTTCGGCCAAAAAGGGTATAAAAAAGTTTAGTGTGATATCAGCGCTAAGACGAGTCAAACAAAAGGCGAGACGAGACTGGGACTGGGAACCTACTATTTGGGCTGCCATAAAAGGTGACAGGACACAGTGGCCAGTCTCGTTTCGCCTTTTCTGTGTCCCGTCTCAGCGCTGTTATCTAACTTCAACCACTGGTATAACTAACTTTGCATGCGAGAGGGAAAGAGAGGGAGAAGGAAACAGCGAGCAAGTGTGCATCTGATAAAGGATGAATGCAATCTTGTGCGGGCACCACGGGTAAAGTGATTCTCGAAATATCTGAGGACTCTGAGGTCACCCCAGGACTTAAACGTCAACAGAATTCTTAATCGTAAGACGGGGGATGTAAAAGTGCTCATCAATTACATGAGGTTGTCGCATGCAAGCTATTTATAAGAAAATAAATCTACAACGAATCAGATTCGGGATAAGTTGTCAATGCTACTCAATGCTTAACGCCAATGTTTATTTCATGGGCGAGGGTATGTTATAGAAACGTAATATTACTGAGCACTTTAAAAAAAACGTTCAGTCAACTCACAAAAGCCTTGAGAAAATATATGCCGGAGAAAGTTTAGGAGATATAAATGAGCTTCAAGGATTTACAAACAAACTCGCGAAAGAAATTCTGGCTCATATTTCCGCCGGTCATGCGAGGTGAGGATTCCCAAACGGTGGACCACACAGGCAGCAGAATCTCCATCGATGAACGAGGGAAAGACAAAACTGGGAGGCGTTATGTGCAAGGAATAGATTTGGATAAATGCATAAAAGCGGTTCGTCGCCTACAGAAGTCCTTAGTCTGCGTTACCATCCATATAAGGATGATCACCACACTAATGGAGATGACCGCGTGGCCCGACTAAACATTTGTCCATACGTCCGTACGTCACTGTCCCCGTTGTCCTGCTCCACATAACGTGTTCCTTCTACTCGAGGAATCCTAATATAAAAGTTGTAACTGCATCTTAATCTACGAATCCCAGTGCTTATGAGAGCGTACTATAGTCACAAATCGTGGGGCACGAACCATTCTTTGTTAAGTAGAATGGGGAAAGAACAGGCAAAAGTGTTGAATCACGAGCCATTGTGGCACTTGAGTAGTGGTATCCATGTACTAAATAGTCAAAGCCAACGGTCATCCTGTCCCATGAGCGGCAGAATCCCTTTCCTCGACAGGTAGTTAATGCCTGATATCAATAATTGCCTGATTTTTGCTTCCCAGCAGATAAACAAGGAGTGTCGCTGTGTTTGACTGTGTGAATACGCTCGCCTGGTGCCGTCGAAACGTATTACCGATTGATGCGAAACAGATACTTAACGTGAATTTTTTACGGGTTAACGTTCAAGTGAACTGTAAAAATATTCAAAAAAAAGCATCGTATTTTGTGTCACGGCGGTTGTGTTTCGCTAAATAAGACATGTAGGCCTGAATATTTTGGGTGGAAAATAGGAAACATTTGGCATCAAATGTTGCGGCGTGCGCTAAAGCCAAGCTAAATGAGTACAAAACTCCGGGCCTCTCCTGTAACTTAGCATTTTTTCGAAATGTTTCGTTTGTACTGCCTGAAGGGGAAAGCATGTGGAGCGTTAGAAAGAACCTGATTACTGCTATCTAGCCCAGTCAAAAACTTCGATTTAAAGCGGTAACGTGAGCGCCAGAGTACTGATCAGAAGTACCCTGTTGTCCCTATCACCAACTTCACAGTACGCCATGGAAGTCTTTAGTTTTTTTTTTTTATTATTTTTTTAGCCGAACATTTGTAGTCCCAGCAGCAAGTACTATCAGTGCGAGCGTTCCCGTTTTTTGTTTTTGTTTTTTTTTTCACCCTCTTTACACGTCCTTCTTATTTCATCCCCTGAACCCCTCTTCTTCCCAAGTGCGGAGTATACAACTGGTTACAACTCATTAAACTTACTGCTTTTCCGTCTACCGTATTTCTTTTCCTCCTCGTTTCCCAATTCACGTAGACTTCACTCGCCTGCGCACACCGAGTACGTGATGGTCGTCCTGCTTCCCGACGAAGAGCTCGACTCGATGGTGGGAAAACTGAGCACCGTGACACTCCTCCGCATCCTAAGCCAGCTCAGGCCCAAGGGCGAGGTGCACGTCAGCCTTCCCCTCTTCAAGGTTAAGCAGGTGAGACCAGAGCGACCGTTGGATCCGGCCTTGTATTCCAAGGAGTGGCGGGAATCGACTACCATGGCAGAGCGCGCTTAGGGACCGCTTGGGAAACGGAACAAGAAAGCCGGGAGGTTAATCAGGAAAAAGGAAACGGAGCAGCGTCGACTAGCCACACAAGCGAATCAAGGAGAACAAACGCTAGTCGCACATAAT
This sequence comes from Haemaphysalis longicornis, assembly GCF_048455015.1. NCBI lineage: Eukaryota > Metazoa > Arthropoda > Arachnida > Ixodida > Ixodidae > Haemaphysalis > Haemaphysalis longicornis. The sequence goes on along the minus strand of NW_027526422.1, from coordinate 46,640,596 downwards.
ACGTGGCAGCTGTAAACGGACACACAAAATGTCCAACGGCGCAGAGGAAATAACAAATGGCTGCAGCTATGCTCAAATACTTGGCTTTGCCTGGGTCAGTCCTCGTTTCACTTGGTCAACCTTTAATTTAGCTGTAATTATCACACTATTTTAACAAAGCCTGCTTTAAACATAGATTAAAAATAGTAAACCTTGGGCAGTGTGCCGATCGAACCCACGGCCTCGGGAGTACGAGTGCAGCCCGCCATTACCGCGGCACTCAGTTCCACTGTACGGGGCTACTATAAGTGGACCGAGTGAATGCGTTGTAGGAGGCTTCTTGTACGCGTTGGCAACTCTGTCCTTATTCTGACCCGCCGCGGTGGCTCAGTGGTTATGGCGTTGGGCTGCTGAGCACAAGGACGCGGGCTCGATTTCCGGCCGCGGCGGCCGCTTTTCTGCTGGAGGCGAAAAGCGAAAACCCCCGTGTGTTCGAGATTTCGACGCACGTTAAAAACCGCCAGGTGGCAAACTTTATTCTGGAGCCCTGCACAACGGCGAGCCCCATCGCAGGTGCGTTAAACCCCGCAATCAATCAATCATCGGTCTTTTTCTGCGCTGCGTTTTAAGAATGCTTCCGCAGGAAGCTGGACTTACCTTCTCGTAGTGGCATTCTACTCCAAAAACCGTACATGCAGATGAACGTACAATGCTTTTGACGGTTCTTGGCAACACTGTTAACCACTAAAGTAGCCACATGTGGGCGCCTAATATAGACGTAGGCGGATTGGCCTGTGGTGATTCGAGCAGCAGTCAGAAGCTCACGGTTCTTGCATTGATGCTTGGGGGCTGCGACGTATATCTTCCTATAATGACGTACACTCTCCCACAATCCTCACACGCCCAATCAAAGGAATTAGGCAATAACGATGACAGCTGCCGTAGGAAGCTCGCGGGTGATGGTAACCAATTGGCCCCTCCACCCCACTCATTGGGATGTCCGCTGTTAGTGGCCGTTTCACAAACTCTAATTGGCAGCGACATTTCCGCTCGAAGGAGCCCACAGCGGCATTCATTCACCCTAAATGCTTTCCCATTCACAGCTCATCAGAACTGCTTGGGTGTCCTCGGAGTCTTTTCAATATAAAGCCACGCATATGGCGACAAGTTCAATTTTTACGAGTAGGCCCCTTCAGGGTATCTTGGGGAAAGTAATTACTTTTTATTACTCTTGAAAACAAATTTAAATTTGTTTTCACGAGAACAGCTTCCACTGAGAGCGACGAAATTAGTTGGTCATATCTGCTGCGGGTATAGCACTTTCACTACCACGATTTCTGTATTCTTGGTGGCAAGGCCTAGACTCTGTTGTTTTAACCGCGCTTTCATTTCATCGGGCCTTCCGTATACACCAGATGCACGACCTCGGCCCGGCCTTGTCGGAGCTTGGCGTGGTCGACGCCTTCTCGGAGCGGGCCGAGCTGTGGGGCGCCGCCGCTGGGGAGCTCCGTGTCTCGAGTCTCCGGCATGCCGCCTCGTTCGAGGTGGCGCAAATGGCTGGCCAACCAAAGCCTCGGCGCAGCCGTCACCAGCAAGAGGGCCAACACGGCACATCGGTGACCCAGCGCATCGCTTCGCTCATGAAGCCATCACTCGTGCACGAGCCGGTTCACTTCACTGTGAACAAGCCCTTCGTTTTCCTCGTCCTTGCCAAGCGCCCGGACACCTTTCTTATGCTGGGCTCCATGCGCAAGGTCGCCTGGTGAACAGCGTGATGTCGTAGCGTCCGGGCTACGCTTGGCCACTGCCATCATGAGCCGTTTTAGGATGACTTCATCGCTTGCCTCACCTCGAATCGGACAAACTTTTATTTATTTACCCACCTTACGTGCTTGATACGGTGGTATAAAACATCTACGTACGGCTATGTCGCCATTGGATTGCATGTGTCGTGGATTGCATGGATGGCAGGTGTTGTGCGAAGATACGACTTTCAAAATAAGACGGTGCCTGAATATTGCTACAACAGCTCCCACCCCAGACACATACCCGGCGATTATCGGGATAATATTGCTTACGATTTTTATATCCCTTCAGGTATAAATATTGATTTCTGTGCTGATAAAGTCATGTCCGTTTAAACTGAGTGTCGCCGCTTGAAAATAAGGTGATTTTGCAAAAAGAAACGGCTGTCGATCGCAATGCACAATAAATATTTATAGGAGGTAATTTTGTTTTGCGCCCGCTTCTTTTCGCGATGGTGCACTTTAACCCTTTGGAAAAGTGTTCGCACCGACCACAGTGAGACGTACAGAGGGGAAATTAGGCTCCTCAACATCTGGACTAACATAGTTCAGCCGAGCATTTCAGGAATTACCTGGAAGGATTATACGTGAGAGTGGTAATTAAAATCTTCTCGAACGTGTTACACAGAACAATACAGGCTGCCGACAGAGAAGTTTTCAAACTCAGCAGTGGCCAACTTCTTGGTCTGCGTCTCAAAAAAAAAAAAGAAAAAGGAAACACTTCACGATGCGTGACCTTTTTGTGTCGACATAGGCACAACCCGGGAACTTCCGATGTGATGCAGAACGTTAAATAAACGTGTTTATATGCTGCACTCTGCTCCTAAACCAACCCAGAGATTCCAAACCACTTTAATTACGAAAAGAATACGCAGAATAGGGCTCATATAACATGTTACAATAAAAAAAAAATACCGGGTCATCTCCACTAAGGTGAAACCTGGAGGGGCGAAGCATAGTGTATAAGTGTATATTCTTGGCTTAGGATTTTTGCCAAATGGGATGAAACCGTTGGGCGGAAGATGTGTACAGCTTTGCTGTAAAAGTCTTTGAAGCATGAAGCCCTCTAGCGCGAGGCGTAAACGACCGAGTGTCCCAGTGTTTTTTTAGTACGCGTTTCGTTCTAGCGCGAGGCGTAGGCGAGTTTCCCGGTGTCTTAGTACCGTGATTACAGGCGACGACGATTACGACGACGGCGACGACAGGCGACGCCAACAGCCCCAGCCTCGAAGGGGTTTCGCCCTTAAATATCAGAGCCCCTTCTTAACAGAAAGGTGCACGGTTAAAGCGCCAAACTTTCTCCCGTGCATCCTGAGTCTTCGCAGTCGAGCAATAAACCAAAAAAAAACGGCGCATTCGGACAGGTAGGCTTAGTAATGGCATGAAACTAGGTTTAATTCCCACTTCGGGAAAATTTTTTTTTTCTTTTGAGGCGCTGGATGAGTCTTTGTGGTAGAGGAGGAGGAGTAACTTTGTTGAAACCCATCTTCATGATCTGCACTCCAATTGTGTGGAGTTGGCTTTCCTGCAGTGCGTTTTCGCGTTCGGTCGCCCCCAGTGACGCAGAACAAGCTCCGCTTTAAGAAATAACGATTCTTGGGGGGACAATACTGTCGTTGCTGTAGCTTGAACCCGAGACCTTCATTACAAAACCCCCATTTGTAGCCCCTAGACCACTGAAGCAGAAGAGCAGAGCTCTTTTGGTGGCTCCATAAAAGGAGGAGGAGGAGGAGATAGCTTTTATTACATTAGGAAGACACTAGGTCAAGTGGGGGAAGTGGGAGTAGAGGGTGGGATATTCGAGGCTTGGGACATCTTGAAAATAAACCGTTCAAGTTGAAGCTGGTTGGCTCCTTACGAAGGCGGAAGCTAGAGGCCACGTGGGGTGAGGAGAGCAGGCTCACGGCTCTAAACTGCTCGCGCTAGACCGCTTTCTAGAGAGTAGTGCGCAATTAAAGTCAGCAAAAACAGGGCAGGTCAGAACAGGAAGAACAGGAGAATGCTACAGGCGAAGCAGAAGACGGCGCCGGGTGAGCACAGGAAACATCGTACCCATAGGTGAACGAAGTCTCGCCCATGGACGGGTCGCCCCGCATCTTTTTTCTTTCTTTTTAGCTGAGCCAAGATAGAGGAGACGATGGTGCCCTGGCCGAATTCAGCACGTACCCACACGGTCATGCTGGAAAGTTTGCAGCTGGACGAGTGTTTGTTACTCTTGTGACAACCACTCGCCACAAATGCATTAAATGGACCCTGCAACAATTTCGATATGCGCTTTCACCCTTTCCTTCTCGTCTGGAAGAACTTCGAAAGGTAGAGTTATCGCCAGCACGGAGCAGCACTGCGTCGCACAAAATACGCCTTTCGTTTCTGCTTTGTTTTTGTGGCTTTAATTTTGAAGTTGCCATCTAAATGCGTTCATTGCTGCAACTGAAGGAAAACCGGCCAATAGCAGCTACATGTCCTCAGTGACGTGATTCGGGCCGCCGAAGAACGTCAAGACCGGGAAAGAGAGAAAAACATTTTGAGCGAGTTTCCAAGTTATCTGATGGGCATAAAGCAGCAATTTCTGGCAAAGGTACTTTGCGACCTCCTAATCCAAGTACTGGGTGTGTTGGGTGACTACGTTCTGCAAGCATTTAATATTTCAAAAAAGCTGAAAGAAGTGTTGCGGGAGGGTCCCTTTATTTCAATAGAGCTAGGACGGGACAGAGTGAAAAGTAACAAACACGGGCGCTGTTTGTTACTTTTCCAGAAGATCATGAAGATGATTATGATCCTTAGTGAGTGGCACATACCCAACAAGACAGGGCCACCACTCTCACCTGCAAACGTTCTCCTCGTTTTTGTTTTTGTGTGCTCGTTTCAGCGCAGCATCCCTCCTAAACCGAAGCACTGTTGTAGTGGTAGAAGTCACGTACATCGTTCTCAAAAGCTTAAAGCTCCCGGCGCTTGCTTCTTCCGTTATAGTGCTTTTTATTTGCCAAAGAAGTCCTCCGGCTCGAAGGAAGTAAAAATGGATGCTACTGCTACAATTTAAGCTTAAACTATCATCTTTGAACTCGGGCTGTATCCGGCGCAATACGCTTCCCGCTCACGTTGCGGTGGATAGCGCCTGTCACCTTAAATTTGTTCCACGACCATTGCCACTGGTGGCAATCGATCCACAAGAACATTTCTCCAACGTAGGAGGATCTACGTCGCGCCACACGTGCCCTCATCGCACCGTGGGAAACGGACCTGCCCAGTAGACTCGCTCGCTGGCCGGAGGTCTTGCAGCGTAGCCTTCGTGGCCCTCTTTTCCGGTGTAATCCAGGCGTGGCCACCGAACTTCGTGCCCCGCCCTCTGAGAACTGCCCCTTCTGCACAGCCCCTACCGAAAATGCTGACACAGAACACCTGTTATGTGCATGCCCTCAATTGGAAGCGGCAAAAATCGACACCTTCCAGACTCAGGCCTCCACACTGGCAGAATTCCAGACCTCCATCGAAGGATATGGCAACCCCACAACCGCTTCCTTCTTGCGTTTCTCCGCGATACAGGAGCCAATGCCATCTGGCATAATATCACAATTAAAACAGCGCGCGAAGGAACTTCGACTCGACCAAAAACCCGTCTGATAGTGGCTGCAATATCTTCTCCTGCTTGGTCTCATGGGGTATTTTATACTTTCCTCCACGGAGAAATAATTATTGAGGAGGCGTGACAGGGTTTGTACCGACGGCACGATAAAGTCACAACGCTGGGCACGGCACCGACGCGCCCTCTGCCGCGAGGCGCCGAAGGGAAAACGCAGTGTATATTGAGTAACTCTGCTCTATAGCTCATTGCGTCAGGCATTTCTAGAGTGCCATCTGACGACATTGGAATATTTAAGACTAGTCTAGCACCGGCCAAAGCGACTGCCGTTGTAGTGCATTCTACTTCCGGTTGCCCTAGCGTTCGAACGTGCGAATCATGAGCTCCGGCGGAGCGGTAATGGCGGCTCAGCAGAGCCGCGGAAACAGGCCTAACGGAAGCGACAGCGAGGATTAGCAGGTAATACTGCCCCAACTCCCCACCGGTCGTATTTTCGTGAACAAGTTATTTTTGCACGGTGATGTGAAAGCGAGACCTTTCAAGGTCGAAGACTTCAGGGACGCGCTTGCACGGACTGGTTTGCTCTCCGAGGTTGTCGCCTTGGGAGCCTACCAAATAAACCACGTGTGGGCGATAACATTCAACAGTGCCGAAGCGACGAAGAGGATGTTAGAAAGTCACCGAACTACAGGTGAAGGGCCGGCGATGCGTCATCATTGACCCACAAGACCAGCAGGTACGGCTGAAACTGCATTGGCTGCTGGACGGCGTCACCGACGAAGACATTCGTGCTGTCCTCGCGCCGTACGGCAAAGTGGCCGAAGTGAACCGCGAACGCTGGCGTGTCCAAGGCGTTACAGACAAGGGGGCAACGACGAGGACGGTGCTGCTCAAGCTGAAAGAAACGAGGCATCAAGCTGGACGACTTGCCACATCAGATAAGAGTCGCGGGAGAGCTCGCCGTAGTGGTGGTGCCGGGCCGGCCTATGCAGTGTCTTCGCTGCACTGGACAGGGACATGTGCGCCGTGAGTGTAAGGTGCCCCGTTGTACCCAGTGCCCGCAATTCGGACATCTCGCCGCGCAGTGCGTGCCCTCGTACGCGTCGGTAACGGGGCGCGCTGAGCCCGAGGAGTCTGCTGAGCACCTCATGGACGTCGCCGAAGCAGAGGAAGCAGCGCAAGGAACGGGTGACAGCGAGACCCCGGGAACTACCACGACCACGCCGAGTGAAGCCGACGCTAACGCGGAGGAAGGAGACGCTGAAGACTCACGAGGAACGCTGACCAGCGAGTAGGAGGGCGCGGATAAGAAGGATGAAAGACGCTGGAACGCCGGGGCCTCGGGAGAAGCGTTGGTGCAAGGGAAGGAAACCATGGACGCGGACATATCTGTGACTGCGGCGGGTTCAGCCAAGCGTCCGCACGTTGAAGAAAAAGACGACGGAGGAGACGCGCACATCGGAGAGCCACCAGTGAAAGCGACTCAAGGGCGACGGCTTTCGTTGAGGCCCAGGACCACTATCCCATTGGATAGGAACCCTGCAGAAACGCCGCCCGGGCAACGCAGCCCGAGTTTTTTGTGCGAAAGCTGCCGGGTTTAGTGGTTCAATCTGTTATCACTTGTGTGTCTGGACGGTTTGTTGTGTGCGACCTGTCTTTCTGCAAGGTTGAGTGGCGTATTGTGTGTATTTATGCGCCTAATTTACTCGACGAGCGGGTAGATTTTTTTGCGAATATAGGCAGGCTTTTATCTAATGATAGGATGATAATATTATTAGGGGACTTCAACTGTGTTTTAACCGCACGTGATAAGACAAGCAGCCGGCCTTTTAAGGATGCGAGCACTGAGCTGTTACGTCAGCAGATTGTAGAATACAGGATGGAGGATTTTGCTGAATGTATGGAGGGAGCCAGAAGCGTACAATACACCCACTTCCAGGGTACAAGCCACGCCCGGCTGGACCGGATATACATAATTTTAGAACTGGTTCCTAAATGCCGCAACTACAGTGTTCTGCCAATGGCCTTTTATGACCATTGTATGGTCAAGTGTAGGATTGGGTGCAAAAAACGGAGTATTAGTTTCACATGGGACCTATGGAAGTTAAATGCAAAGCTTTTAAAAGACGAATCTTTCGCTAGCTTAGTCACGGACAAACTTAGCAAAATTGACAGGACGGCCAAAATCCGGTGGCGACAATGTGGGAACTAACTAAACAAGCAGTCAAAATTAAAGCTATCGAAAGGGGCAGCTGCATAAAGTACGAACAAAATAAGTAGGAAACATCGCTACGAGCTTTGCTGCAAACATTAACAGAACAAGAAAGCAAACAGCCGGGGGCTTACAGAGACGACATAAGACAAACAAAACAAAAAATAGAAATAATAGATGAGGAACGCTATCAAGCAGCGCGAGTGCAAGCAAGAGCAGAACAGGTGATAGCGGGTGAAAGGCCTACGAAGGGGGCTTTGGGGTTGCAGAAGGCGCACGCTAGTCGGAACCATAGACGCGAGATTGTTTGGAATGGCGTTACATCAGACGATAACAACCACATTGAGCGAGCGTTCTTCGAGTACTACAAATCGCTTTTCGCTTTCCGGGAAGTTGATATGGAAAACCTCAAGAAAGAATTCCTTGGCAACATGCCAAGACTGGATGATGAAACGAAGGAGCTGTTACAGCAGCCAATAACAGTAAGAGAAGTTGAAGAGGCTATTGACGATTCAAACCCGGGGAAGTCGCCAGGGCCGGGCGGTTTAAGTGCCGCATTCTATAAAGAATTTAAAAGTGAAATAGCTACGGTTCTAACTGCCGTTTTCAATGAAGCGTTTAATTTGAATGTCCTGTCACCTTCTTATGGATACGCTCACATGATATACATCCCAAAAACAGAGGATGGGGAAAAGCTTAAACCAGTCACTTCATACAGCCCCATTTCACTCACGAATGTTGATTATAAAATTTTTATGAAAATATTAGCAAGTAGACTCCAGGGAGTGATCCATAAAATAGTAGGCTATCGTCAAACCTGCGGTATACGAGGAAGATCTATATGTACTAACATTCACAAGGCCAGGTGCGTGCTTGAGTGTAGTGATGCCGCAAAAGTAGGAATCGCGGTTCTTCAGCTGGATCTTGAGAAGTCTTTTGATTGTGTGTCACATGAAGTGTTGCTTTGTATACTGGATGATATCAATGTAGGTTCTGTTATCAAAGGTGGGGTGGCTCTGGCGTACCGAAATTGCACTACGCGGTTAGTGGTGAATAAGACATTGGGAGCGCCCATTTACGTGCAACGCTGGGTGCGCCATGGATGCCCACTCAGCCCACTATTGTTTTGTATTTACATTGAAACTTAGTGTTTGCGTATCCAAAAAGACGTAGAGATTCGTGGATTCCGCCTCCTAGAGACCGAAGTGAAACTGCTGGCTTATGCGGATGACATTGCTGTGTTCTGTGAAAACAAAGAGAGCATTTATAGAGTAGTCCAGGTCACAAAACGGTTCAGTACCACAACCGGAAGCCTAGTAAATTGGGGAAAATGTCTGGGTTTCTGGCATGGCGAATGGCAATCCACCCCCAGCGTTTCTGCCAACGTAACCTGGACAACAACCCCAGTTAGGTATCTGGGAGCCCCCCTACAGTTTTATAGGGATAGCGAACCATATTGGCGAGAAGAGACAAAAGAAACTCGCGCGAAAGCGGACAAATGGAAAGGGGCTTATTTGTCCGCGTTTGCTAGGGCGACCGTGTGTAATTTGTTCTTAGTATGCAAACTGTGGTATGTGATGCAGGTGTGCACTGCTCATGCACGAACGCGCGAAAGTTGCATCGAGTGTTCGCTGTTTTTGTCTGGGCCTCGAATTGGGAGAGGTGCAGTCGTAACAACCTTTTTAGGCGTGTGAAAGATGGAGGAGTGGGGCTAGCGCATTTATTTGTGCGACAACTAGTAAATAGATTTCTTTTTTTGAGAGAAGTAAGCGACCCTTTTCTTCGTACAGTGTGTCAATTAAGGCTAGGCAGGGTTCTCCCCGATTTTGTGATTACGACTGAACACATGACGGGAGGTATCTTTGGATATTTTAAGGAGGTCGTGGCAAGCGTGAAGTTTTTAAACGCAAGATTTTGAAAAGAGTATTTAAGTACGGTTGCGCGTAAGAAATTGTACCATGATATTGTCGATGTTGTGTTCCCTGTTCCCATGTACAGGGCTATGTACTGTGGAAGGGCCGGAAGCGATGTGCTTAAAGGGGCACTGACACGAAATTTTGAAGACGAGATAACTTCGGAGATAGATTGGTGGGAACACATATACATCATCTGCAAAATATCAGCGGTGAATACAGCCTAGAACATATTTAAAATCAATTTTGAAGTGTGCGAAACGCAACCGAGCGGCCAGCGGAGGACCATGCGCAAGTGTAAATAAACAACATCCAAACACGTCACGAGTTTGTGTTTGCCGCTTCCGCACTGCCGGCTCGCCGCTCCAATCGGAGGGCCGGAGGGCGGAGCTTCTGCTCTCGAGAACGTACGACCCGATCGTTGGCGGCGGAGGCGCCGTGATTTCGTCAGCTCATCGGGCAGCTGGCCGCGACCAAAGTTCTACAGCGATTCCAGGCACTCTGTTTCTATAACTATTTATTACCATTGGATCCGGAAACGCGCCGGAGGCACGAAAAGCCCACTGAGCTAGCCGCACGGTCGCTCTGCAGGCGGCGGCCACGGCCGCGAAGTGGCCCACGCCGGCGCAGGTAGCTCGAGTGATAGCTTGTTACCGCTGCACGAAATTGTCCCCAAGTCCCGACCATGGTGGCTTACATGAGAAAGGAGTTAATGATGCCATGGCGGGTTGCATTAAAAATTGTCATCTGCACCGCTTACGAGAGCGGCACTCGAATATCCGCCGCAGTGCTAAGCCGAACACATCTGTAGGCGGACCTGTAGGCAGACCGGCCGGCTGCTCCCAGCGCGCGTCTTGCCACCCACCGTCTCGAGCGTCGCGCGTCGTTCGTTAGCCGCGGTAGCATTTGCACTCGCAGCGCCTGCGTCACATCCACGGTCGCTTTTTAATTAGGCGCCTCACGAGATCAGTACGGGGGGGGCATTCGCAGAAACTGCCGTCGATGCGGATTCGACAGTGCTACGGCGGCTCTGCTCTGTAACTGTGATATCCCTCCGACGGTCACGTGGTCAGCTTTGTTCACACAAAATCCACAAAATCCATCGTTTCGCGGCACTCGCTGAAACCGAAACTGCGACTGGCCGCATTGAAAATGCCTCTAATTAAACAACCGTCGCACGCTGAAGCAAATGAGGTTTCTACAGGTTATAAGTAGGTCACTAGCTACTTATCGCAACAAAAAAAACAAGATGCAAAATTTTTGTGTCAGTGCCCCTTTAAGAGAGTTAAAAGAATGCAGATTCAAGCGGGGGTCAAATCCTTTATGTTTAGGTTACATACAGGAACATTATTAGTACGAACGTTTATGGAAGAAAGGGGGTTATTCGTACCATGGGGGACAGATTGTTTTAGCTGTAAATCCCCCGAGACAATAGATCATGTATTTTTGTATTGTTGGGAGGGAGTATATTTTTGGGATGTGCTACAGAGGACATTACACGAAGATTTTCCACTAGATCCTCACGGTATACGTTTCCTTGCAATAGACAATGAGGATGGAGTGCCTTACGATTTAGTCATGGCACTGGGTCTCCATAGTATATGGCGCTCTCGTACAGCAAGGTTGTAGAATAATGTTGATGCGCGATGTGCAAGGGAGTATTTCAAAGAGAGCATTGGGCGATTTGTTGAAGTTATTAAGTTCCACCAGGAACTACCTGATTGGCTGCCGCAAATAGAGCAACTAATCAATATGAGGACATTTTAAATGGACAAAGACAGCCCTTTAGTGGCTGGCAACTCCACCTCTTGTATGTGTACGTATTTGCAATGTTGAGGTGTAATCTGTTGTGAATTGTCAAAGACAGGCAATAAATACAAAAAAAAAGTCATTGTAGCGTAGAGGCTCCGTCTTATATTCTTGATGCCAAGGTCAGGGGTTCGAGGCCGGCTCTTGCTTCCGTTTTTTTATCTTTAAATAGAAGTATAATTTTTATTGCTAAGGTTAGTTTCGGTGTTTTTTAAATGATTTCATTGTGCGTTAGGTCATATCACGTTATGTTTAGGTTAGGTTGCCTAGCTTCAGGTCATCTAGAGCGATGAAGTGCCAGATGCGGCAATTTTGTGTGATAAAACGCTGGTGAACGTCGATATAGTAGAGTGCTTATATTACCGTCGGACGGCTCTCTAGACACGGCCTAGATAGAACTATAATTGTTATGGCTTAGATTAGTTTCGGTGTTTTCAATGATTTCATTGTGTGCTTAGGTTAGGTTGCCTAGCTTCACGTCATCTAGAGCGATGAAGTACTAGATGCGGCAAAATTGTTACAAAACGCTACTAGACACGGTCAAGCATGGAGGAAAGAAAAGCTTAGGAGAGGCCCTGACGTCACACCCAGCGCAGCCGGAAACGCCATTTCTGTAAGTCGAATGGCGGACCATTGGCCCTCCATGCCATTGGCGGACTCTTTTTGCCTGTCTCTCTCGGTGCACCTTCTCCGCCTCCTCCGTCCTGTATCGCCTCTCTTGTCGTCTGCATCTGCCAGCGCCGATCCGGCGGAAATCAGCTGATAGGCAGGTAGAAGGCCGTTTTGCAGCGCGTGACCGTGAACCTAAACGCGCGGTTACACTGTTACACGTCTTCAGTGTGGCCGCAGCAGGTTTGCGAAGCGGCTCGCTCCAACAATGCCGCAATGCTCGGTGCCAGGCTGCAAGTCGCGATCGGTACCCAAGGAATTGGGCGTCACTTTCCACCGGCTAGTGCATCATTCCGCTGACAAGTATTGCTGTACATTAGTGTGCATTCATCCTTTGTTTGCAATCGCCGCCGTTTATAGGTTCCCAAGCGATGGAGAACGCCGCAAACAGTGGGCGAACGCCGTGCGGCTACCGGACTGGAAAGTGCCCAAGTTTGCGTTGCAGTTTCGCTGGCAATCCCAGAGATGACTAGTCAATTAAACGGCCGTTCTATATATATAGGTAAACAGTACTTCATGCAGATTTCACGCTAAAAAATTGTGGAATGTTTTTACCGTTGTTCGCGTGCCTTCGATAGAATTTTTTGCGAAGGAGGAGGAGGAGGAGCAGGAGGAGGAGGCAAAACGTTTTATTGAGTAAAAAAAAAATGAGAGGGTGGGTGGCGTCAATAAACTTTTTTTCGCCAAGTTTCAACTTGTCTCAGTGTCAATAAATTCAAGGTGATATCAGTTGAAAACGTTCATACACTAACCTCGCAGTATGAAGCGTTGAAAAGCGAAATCCAGAGCGAGACCACAAAAAGATCCAGATTCCAGATCCAGCACTCTTCCAGTCAACAGACGGACACCTACTAAGGTAATAGGACGATGGAAATATATCAACTGGGAATCTACCTTGTAACAGTTGCAAAAGCACTGCCGCGCATTGCCGGCCTAGCAAACTATATATTGCAGCGGCGATAACCAAAAAATTGAGTTGCGAATCGTTCGGTTGCAAGTCGCCTACGTACTGCACACCGTGTATCACTTCCCGAAAATCTACCAGACGGGTGTCCGCGCGTACGACGGGACGGCGCGTTCACGATATCTGCACTTCAATAGGCGCGTCGTGATCGCGACCGGAGCAAAAGCTTGACGCGGTACAAGGTGCACTTGCAAGTAGAAATTAAATGACATATTCACATCGGCGCAGCTGTCGCAACTCGCAGCATCCTTTTCGAGTTCCGCAAGACCACAGCGCAGCAAAGCGAAGCAGCAATCTTCGCAATCGGACGACAAGGCAGGCGCTGCCTTTCCTCCATGACTGGCGAACGGCGGGCGGGCTGTTGCTAGGACGCCGTTGCTAACGCGACTTCCAATGGCCGCCGAAAACACGTGACTTCCTCCACACTTTTGCCAATGCGTGGGGATAGCTGGGGGCCTCTCCTAAGCTTTTTTTTCCTCCATGCGGTCAAGGGTAAACAGCCCTCCTGTTCAAGGTCAGTCAGTGCATAGCCGGATGCCGTCATGGACAGACGACGCAGACGAATCCCTGGCGTGACAGGACTTTCATTGGAGGCGGTTTCCGGCGGCAGAAATCTTCGCGTTTCAAACATCGTTGTCGTAAGACGAATGGGGCTTTCATTTTTAGAACACAAAACCTGCTATAAGAAAACGGCTGGTTGCGAATGTAGGTATGAGAGAAAACATTTATTGCTCAGTCACCGACCTAAGTCCAGGTCAGCTAAACGACGGATCCTGAGGCGTCACAGTCTTCATAGTAGTCCAGAATGTCCTTGGAGATCTTCTGGATATGAAGGCAGAGAGCCTCCGGGCGGGGGAGCCAGCCAAGTGTCCCACGAGGTGATGCGGGAGAGGGAGGAGGGAAGCTTCGGAGGGTGGCAGTCCCAGTATGAGTGGGGAATAGAGGGGTATGCGCCGCAAGAAGGGCAGGTTGGGGGACCGGAGCACTTGCGAATGCGATGTAGAATGTGGTGAGATGGGAGGGAGCGGGTATGAGCCTGGCGGAGAAGAACGGTTTGGGCGCGAGTGAGGCGCGGGTCTGGAGAAGGGTAGACTTGGCGGGCGAGGCGATATGAAAGTAAAGGGAATTTACGGGTCTCACGATCATGAAGACGAGTGGAAGGAGGATGGTATGAGGTTGGCCAGAGCATAGACGGACCTGGGGATAGATCTCGAGAAAGCGCGTTTACTCTTGCGTTGCCATCCATGTTAGCGTGGCCAGGTACCCATACCAGGACAAAGAGGTGAGAAGGATGTCTGTTGAGAGTGTCACTCACTAAGTTAGAAGAAAAGGGGTTGACGGTATAGCGTAAATAATTTCGGATGGCGGATTGCGAATCTGTGAAGATATAAGTGGGGTGTTCGGAGGAGGTTGTGAGAGCAGCATGCTCTATGGCAAGAGCGATGGAGTGCTCTTCTTGGGAGGTGGCATCTGGCGGGCAGAAAAAAGGCGTTTGAAAAACCAACGACGAGTGGCGTAAAAAGGCTGCGGTTCCTATTTGCGTAGAGGGAAAATGACTGGCGTCTGTAAAATATACCGCTGATCCTTGCTTTTCTAGAAAGGAGACACGTTTGGTGAGGGCTTTACAGCGTAGAAAGCGGCGGGTGGCATGCCTGGAGGGGTTCATATTCTTAGGCAGGGGTACGATTAGTTCCAGTGAATGAGGGTTGTTATCCTCTATGTCATTATTTCATATTTAGACTGTCATTTTTATGGTACCCATTCTTATTACATAATTTTTAGCAATGGCCAACGCTCTATGGGAAGTACCGCACCTTGTAACAGAAATTATCATATTATCCGATTCCATGTCAGTTATGTCGGCATTAACATCCTCTTCCCACTCTCCCTTGTACCGCACATTATTGTTGTTGTTGTTTTTTTCCAAGGCACGTGAAGGAGGTACGTCTTGCTTGGATCCCTGACCATACAGACATCAGGGGCAACGAGCTAGCGGACCATTTAGCTAATCTCGCTGTAACAGCTCCCGTTTAATTCGGCATACCTAAACTGGTTCTTTTTACATCATCAAGATTAAGACGATATCAGCATTTAGACGCTACTCATTTAAATGCACCCCTATCATTCGAAGAGTATCAACATTTAAAGTTCGGGGGGAATGTTCATTTTTGTGGTTCTCGGCAATGCGAAGTGACCTTCACCGAGCTGCGCTGCAGGATTCCAAGGCTAAATTTCTATCTGTTTAGAACAGGGCTTTCTGTGTGCGGTGCCAGGTCCCTGCAACAATGAAACATTTTTTTATCGCCTGTCGCTGCTTCTCGGCAGCTATACAACAGCTTTTGAAGGACCCAACAATTGGGCGTTTGGGGTTTACTTTATTGGTTCCACTCATATTATCTATTGGTGCAATAATTCTGGAGTATGCAAATATATATATATATATATATATATATATATATATATATATATATATATATATATATATATATATATATATATATATATATATATATATATATATATATATATATATATATATATATATATATATATATTGTAAGGGATATAGTTGACCCTCCGGTAGTAGACCGAACGTTGTTTATTGGCAGGAGCAGAAGCAAGGAGAGCGCAGGTACAAGCGTACCGACGATGGCCGAACACACGCGCGAAGCACCTTCAGCCGTACTTCTTCTTCCACCGCTACCAGCGTGCGCGCATACCGTCGTGCATAGATTGGCCACGATCGCATGGCACTCTTTCCTGATGTGGCGCATACCCGGGTACGCTGATGGCGTTAAGAGCTGCTCGTTATCCTTGCTACAATCGCCCCCGGTGAAAAGGAGCCATCCTGGCGACTTAGGGTGAGGACGACACCAGGGGGTCGTAGTAGGGCTTCAGTCGTTGAACGTGGACTGTTTCACGCCCCCGGCGGCGAAGATCAGAGGAGGGGGTGACTGGTTCGACAATGTAGTTCACGGGCGAAGTGCGGGCGATGACTTTGTAAGGGCCATGATATTTGGCGACAAGTTTAGAGGAGAGACCCGGTGTCGGGCAGGGCACCCAAAGCCAGACATGTGAGCCGGGTTCAAATGTCGGAGGGGTGGTGAAATCGTCACGACGATGCTTCTGGCGCTGTTGGTCTGCAGTTGTAAAGGAACGGGCGAGTTGGCGACACTCTTCGGCTTGCTGCGCTAGTTGCGAAACCGGTTTAAATTCTGTGGCGTCAGGGTTGTAAGGCAGAATGGTATCCAGTGTACAGGTCGGCTCGCGTCCATAAAGTAGGAAAAACGGAGAGAATCCTGTCGTTGTCTGCGTAGCCGTGTTGTATGCATACGTTATGAACGGAAGTACGAGGTCCCAATTGGAGTGATCCGACGACACGTACATTGATAGCATATCTCCCAGGGTGCGGTTGAAGCGCTCTGTGAGCCCATTGGTTTGCGGGTGGTACGAGGAGCTCGTGCGGTGAACAACGTGACATTCGGCGAGTAGAGCTTTCACAACGTCCGATAGGAAAACGCGGCCACGATCACTCAGAAGTTCCCGAGGCGCTCCGTGACGAAGTACAAAGTGACGCAAAAGAAAACTGGCGACGTCACGAGCCGTGGATGCCGGCAAGGCAGCTGTTTCGGCGTACCTTGTGAGGTGGTCGACCGCTACAATTATCCACCGGTTACCGGCAGCCGTTAAAGGCAGGGGCCCGTACAGATCGATTCCAACGCGATCAAAGGGTTTCGAGGGGCACGGTAGTGGTTGCAACGGGGCTGTAGAGCGAATAGGCGGTGATTTGCGACGCTGACACTCCGGACATGAGCGCACGTACTTCCGCACGTAGGTATACATGCCCCTCCAATAGTAACGTAGGCGTAGTCGCTCGTACGTTTTGAGGACGCCAGCGTGCGCGCAACTCGGGTCGGCATGAAAGGCGGAGCAGATGTCGGCACGCAGATGGCGTGGGATAACCAAAAGCCACTTCCGACCGTCCGAGTTGTAATTCCGACGATAAAGGAGCTCTTCACGCAGTTGGTAGTGAGAGGCTTGTCGCCGCAGTGCTCTGGGTGCGCCGGTAGCTGAAGGACCAGACAGGACGCCGATGATGGAAGCTATCCATGGGTCCTTACGCTGCTCGGCAGTCATGTTGGCGACACTGAGCGACGACAAGCTACAGTCCGCTGTGGCAAGGTGAGACACGTCAGCCGGGATTGGAGAGCGGGAGAGTGCGTCAGCATCCGAATGCTTACGGCCGGAACGGTAAACCACGCGGATATCATATTCTTGCAGGCGAAGAGCCCACCGCCCAAGACGACCTGAAGGATCCTTCAGGGAGGCGAGCCAACAAAGCGCGTGGTGATCGGTCACCACGTCAAATGGGCGGCCATACAAGTACGGGCGGAACTTCCCAAGCGCCCATATTATGGCCAAGCATTCCTTCTCTGTGACGGAGTAATTTGTTTCTGCTTTCGTCAGTGCCCGACTTGCGTACGCAACAACATACTCCTCACAGCCGGATTTCCGCTGAGCGAGCACGGCACCGAGGCCAATCCCACTCGCATCAGTGTGCACTTCCGTGGGGGCCGACGGGTCGAAATGCCGTAATATAGGCGGGGATGTCAACAAACGACGCAGTGTCGCAAACGCCTCGTCGCAGGATGGTGACCAAGCAGAAATGCCGCTGTCGTTACTGAGGAGCTTGGTAAGAGGCGAAATGATGGTCGCGAAGTTGCGAACAAACCGTCGAAAATACGAACAGAGGCCAATGAAGCTCCGAAGCGCCTTCAGTGTGGTCGGCTTCGGGAACTCTGCAACGGCTCGAAGCTTTGTTGCGTCGGGGCTGATGCCCTCTTTAGAAACGACATGACCCAGGATGGTAAGCTTGCGTGCGGCGAAGCGGCATTTTTTGAGGTTTAGCTGCAGCCCAGCGTTCGCAAGGCAAGTCAGGACTTGTTCTAGGCGAGTCAGGTGTGTCTCGAAATCGGGGGAGAAAACGACTACGTCGTCCAGGTAACAGAGGCACGTCTTCCACTTGAGGCCACGGAGGAGACTGTCCATCATTCTTTCGAACGTGGCGGGGGCGTTGCAAAGCCCAAACGGCATAACGTTAAATTCGTAAAGGCCGTCTGGGGTTACAAATGCCGTCTTTGCGCGATCAGCCTCGGCCATGGGAACTTGCCAGTACCCGGAGCGTAAGTCGAGTGACGAGAAAAATTCCGCTCCCTGCAGACAGTCCAGCGCATCGTCGATACGCGGAAGAGGGTACACGTCTTTTCTTGTGATGGTATTCAAGCGGCGATAATCAACGCAAAACCGAATAGAGCCGTCTTTCTTCTTAACCAGAACCACTGGTGAAGCCCACGGACTCTTCGAGGGGCGAATAACACCTCGTTGAAGCATATCTGTGACGTGGTCTTCAATGGTTCGCCGCTCTGTCGGAGACACACGATATGGGCGCTGTCGAAGTGGAGCATGTGATCCTGTGTCGACTGAGTGCGTAACAGTAGACGTGCGGCCCAGCGAGGTTTGCGTGCAATCAAAGGAAGAACGAAACTTCGAAAGCAATGAAGTAATACGTTCTCGCTGGGTTGCATCCAGATTGGCGTCGGTGCAGTGGGCAAAGGCATCGGATGGCAATAGCCCGGGCGAACATGGAGAAGCACTCAGTTCACTGATCTCAACATGAGAAAGATCACCTGGTACGTCAACAACTAGACGAGCATCTACAAGCTCTGCGAAGCCAAGTGTTTCTCCCTGTAGAAGAGCGCACGGGGTCGCTGACGGATTGGTCACCAACATAGTGGTGGCGCCATCACGCACAGCCAAAACGGCGCAAGGTAGTGGAAGGCATTTGCGGCGAAAGAAAATGACAGAAGGCGTAAACAAAACAGTGGCGTCGGGGACAGAGGTACAGCACAGGGGCACGATGACGGAGGAGCTGGGCGGGACGTCGGTGTCTTCAGCGACGAGTAATTTTGTAGCGGCATTACAGGAACCGTCGAAAAGAACAGAAGAAAGCTCGACTTCAGCACGGGAACAATTAATGATAGCGTTATTGTGGGCAAGAAAGTCCCACCAGAGGATGATGTCGTGAGAGCAAGCTGGCAGTACGATGAATTCAATGGTGTAGGAATTGTTCTGGATGACGACACGAACTGTGCAAGCGGCTAGCGGCTTAATGGGCTGTGAACTGGCGGTGCGTAACGAGAGTCCTGAAAGGGGCGTCATGACTTTTCGAATAGAGCGGCAGAGGTCGGCGTGGATGACCGAAACAGCGGCTCCAGTGTCGATGAGAGCATAGGTAGGGACACCTTCCACAATTACGTCGATAACATTTTTAGGCGAGAAATGAGGACTTCTAGGATTCGATGGCGACGCAGTTCTTGCCTCCGGAACTGCGGCTTTTAGTTTTCCTCTTCGGCATTAGTAGGGCGGCGACGCATGGGAGACACCGAACGGCGACGTGGAGAAGCTGAACGGCGGCCAGCGAAAGTTGGACGGTCAGTCGGCTCAGGGGGCAAATTGTACGGCGCTGGTTGAGCGGCATACGGCGAAAAGTAAGGGGTGGCGTAAAAAGGCGCCTGGGGATAGCTGGCGACGGGCGGCAATATGCGGCGGCGACAGTAGCGAGCGACATGCCCTGGCGTGCCACATGCAAAACAAATCGGACGATTGTCCTGCGTGCGCCACGCACTCGTTAGCTGGGGACTGCTCACCGGGCTTATCGGCGGTCGTGCTGGTAATGAAGCTGGAGCACGGGGCGCTGATGGAAAGGAAGCGGCAGGAAAGGAAGCGGCAGGTGGGCATACGACAGGTCGGCGAGAGAACGAAGCAGGCTGGTGCGATAGCCGTCCTGCTACCGAGGCGTAAGTCAGGGGCGCAGCTACGGGCAGGTTATGCTGAGCCGATGGTAGTGCCTCAGCGACCTCTTCCTTGATGACATTCTGAAGCGATGGCGCCAGGGTGGAAGGCGGGTCTGAGATGTAGGGCAGGAGGGAGACTTGGCGGGCCACCTCTTCCCGAATGAAATCTTTGATTCGCGCAAACAGCGCAGGGTCCCCTTCATATACTGCCTCCACACTTGATACGGGCTGCTCTCGAGCACAAGCCTGCCGTGCGAGGGCTCGCTGCTTGCGCAGCTCGTCGAAACTCTGGCAAAGGCGGACGACGTCAACGACAGTTCGGGGGTCCTTGGATAGTAACATCTGGAAGGCGTCGTCATCGACTCCCTTTAAGATGTGTCGGACCTTCTCTGTTTCTGCCATGGAGGGGTCGACGCGTTTGCACAGGTCGATGACATCCTCTATGTAGCTAGTGAACGTCTCCCCAGCCTGCTGTCCTCGCACACGTAAGCGCTGCTCGGCTTGAAGCTTCCTCAACGAAGGGCGCCCGAAGACTTCCATGAAGTTACAGCGGAAGGAGGACCACGTCTTGTTGCGGGATTCGTTATTATTCCACCACGTCTCCGCGAGGCCGGTGAGAGAGAAGGGGACATTGATCAGTTTGTTCTTGTCATCCCATCGGTTGTGGCTACTCACACGTTCGAACATGGAAAGCCAGTCCTCAGCATCATTTCCGTCGGTGCCGTTGAACTTGGGTGGATCCCGCTCGCGCAGTGCGCCCGAGCAGATGACGGTTGGTGCCGCCGACGAAGGCTGCTGGACGGATTCGTGGTTCATCGTGGACAGCGTTCGGTTGCGTAGCTCCAGGATGGGACCGAAACACCTGACCTCCACCACTTGTAAGGGATATAGTTGACCCTCCGGTAGTAGACCGAACGTTGTTTATTGGCAGGAGCAGAAGCAAGGAGAGCGCAGGTACAAGCGTACCGACGATGGTGGTGGTGGTGGTGGTGGCCCGAAAAATGGCGCATACCCACTTAGGGGGATTGGCCAAGAAGAGTTATGTTTTCATTACAATCAATCAAGGCAAAATAATGGAGCAGAAGAAAGAATTTGGTCTAGGTTAATGAGAGAGAGAGAGAGAGAAAACACGAGAAAAAAAAACAAAGAGAAGAATAGGAAATTTATAGTAAAAGTCAGCCTAATCGGAATGTTTTTAGCACTGCAGACGAGCTGTCTCCGAAATGAAGGAGTGGATGGCGTTGCACACGTCCCTATGGCATCGGCCCAGCCTAGTCCCCCCAAACGACAAGAGCACCGGTACAGTTAAAGGCAGACCAAGACGTAGCAGGGGAATCTCCAGCAGCCTTCTCCGATGGTTAGCAAATCGGCGGCAAAGAAGAAAGAAATGCTCTACGATGGCCGAACACACGCGCGAAGCACCTTCAGCCGTACTTCTTCTTCCACCGCTACCAGCGTGCGCGCATACCGTCGTGCATAGATTGGCCACGATCGCATGGCACTCTTTCCTGATGTGGCGCATACCCGGATACGCTGATGGCGTTAAGAGCTGCTCGTTATCCTTGCTACAATATATATATATATATATATATATATATATATATATATATAGAAATAAGGGTTGGCAGTCGAGAAAATCTCGGAAAGCAAAGGGGAGGATGTGGTAGATCATTGAAACAGATTAAGAATTTGGAAAGAAAGAAAGAAAGTGAAGAAAAAATGCCCGCCAGGTGGGATCCGAACCCACGACCTCCAGAATACCGGTCTGGTGCGATAACCACTACGCTACCGGCGGGGCGATTTTCCCATTCACTTTCTGGGGTATTTATGTTAGGTATGTTTGTTTCCTGTGCTTGGGGGTGGTAGCCAGCGCCATTCGGACTAATCGGGGTGAAGGGGACCTTCTTTTTAACCCCCGGGTCGTGACTCGAGTGTCTACGACATGTCCAGAGTGGTCGACCAGCTTTGAACCCTCTTAAGCTCCCTTTGGCACCAAGACTGCCAGAACAGAGGCCCTCGCTATGCATGTAGCGAATCAGAATAGGAAATGAGGGGCTCGTTGAAAATAACACAGAAATAAGGGTTGGCAGTCGAGAATATATATATATATATATATATATATGTATATAATTTCAAGCTTTTCTTTCTGCTTCAGGTCGCTTGAGCTGCTGAAGGGTACTAATTTATGGGTAATGGTGGTTTTAATCATAACGAAGTTTCATTTTACAGCCTCTGTTTTTCCTGAAGTAAATTAGCATTTTGAGGTCCTCACGAATTTCAACGAGTTAGCCTTGGCCGGTCGCCTCTTGCGGGTACGTTCCTAACATATAAGGGCATCATCATCATCATCGTCGTCGTCGTCGTCATCATCCGGTCTGCCACCGCCAAGCCTGTCGCCTGTCACTGTCACAGCATCGAATAACACAGTTGTGAGGCCTCACCAGTTTCGGGGAGCGTCATTCCAACAGGGAAAGGCAGCCCAGGCAGCCGTATTTCATCGGGAAGCGTCAGGCCGCCAACCTCGTTGAAGAGCCATGGGTCGCAGGTCTTCTTAGCACGGAATAGTGCGACCGACCTTCGGGGGGGGGGGGGGGGGGGATTACATGATGAGATTATATGATGAGAAGGGAGCGATTATATGATGGGCCGGTTTCTTAAATCAGCCCTGGGTCCACACTGGGCATGTGTAGGTCTCGCTTACGGCTAGTTATCACTTCTGCACGGCGTGGTACGAAACGGGTCCGAACGAAAAGCTGGACGCTCGCCGCGGCCACAGTGCTGGGGATCGAACTCGAACGATGGGCTGGACACGCAGGCGTCGCTCCCGGTGCGATGGCTAGACTTCAGGCCCCGACTCCCTCTTCTTCGGCCTAGTACTTCTCGCGACCAGCCTCGTTCTCTTCCCCTGATCGTTATCGACTGCTAACCTTGTTGGCCTTCTCTTTCAACACCTCTGTCCCGCTGCCCTTCCCTCGCCTCAGCTGAACGCCGACCCTCCATGTGTGCCGCTGCCGCCACCATTGTATCGTCCCGGTATAGGGTCAACCGACGCCATTTTTATATTCACTGGATTGCGGTGGGGTAGCCCTTGTACGATATGAGCCGTTTCTGGCGTCCCAACGCTGGACTGTTTATTATGTGTGGCATATAAAAACGATACCTCGAGACAGCGAGATAAAGAGAGAGTGTAATGGGGGGGTTTTAGAGGAGGGAGGCCAACAGGCCCTGTTGCTGTTGTGGGATATGGGAGTAACGGTAGGGAAGGTAATTAATTTTTTCATGTTCATTTAAGCCCATTATCCTTGGTTTCGCCCATAGTGGTACGATACGGACGGTTGTAGTAGCGGCGAAGACACTCTGAGACGATGATCGTCCGGGAAATCATAAGGAGCCGTTCTGGACCCAGAAAGTGTTCGCTTCAGGGGTCTTCTAGAGAGAGAGGATGAGTCGCCATCAGATGTCTTGAAAAGTATTAAGAATTGCACTTAATTACGGCAAGACCAGGCGGGAACTTCTGCCCGCGGACCCAGTGGTTCGTAGTAAGTACAGAAGAAGAAACGCTTGCACAGATGGTCAAATAAAACACTACATGTAGGAATAAAATTCTGTAGTGCCTAGAAGGCCGCACGAGCCAAGGTTAGCTCGAGCACACTATATGCGTCGACGTAACGTGACGTCGACCTTCGTTGTATCGCGCAACTCGTCTGCCACTACTTTGCTCTCCCCAATGCTTTTAACTGCACGTAAAACACTGTACCAGCCCAGCATACAAATACGAAGGTCGTCGGGCGTCACAACAGCCATGACTCTAGCTCTAGGATGAAGCGCCGTCGGGCTGCGCTCTAGACACCCCGGTTATGATGGTGATGATGATAATCATGCCCCTGAAGTGTTTGGCACGTACCCGCGCTGGGGTTCTGACTGGGCTAAAATGTTGACTGTGCCCCTGTCGGAGCTTATAGATTGAATTTATTTTCCAGGGTTCAAAACGTAGCTCGTAAACTAAACAAGGTGGACTGCGGTGGCATCCCGAATTATATATAATTGTGGCTTCCCTTTTAATTCAAGTGACCCTTCGTAGAAACGTAAGCCTGTATAAACTTTTTGAATCTCTTTTTGTGCGCAACCCAGATTCGGGGCTGCAAAATAGAGAATTATTGGCATAACAAATAAATTTGCCTTCCTTTAAGATGTAACCAGGAACCAGCTTCCACTCTTCCGTCAGAGGAAGAAGAAAACGAGTAAGGAGGCGCCATACAGGAGTAGTAGTAGAAGTAGAAGAAGAGCAGGTGCCCGATCGAGTAAGAAGCATGGGGCAGCAGGAGAGCCGGCCATCCGCCGCAAATCCCGAAGCGTCGGGCAGCCCATCGAGAGCCGTCAGCCCATCGGGGGCCGTCTCACCAACCGCAAGCGTCAGCAGCAGGGCCTCGTTGAGAAGGAACAAGACGAAGGCCTTCTATGAATTTTTATCACGCAAAAGCGTCACCGCCCTTCCGGACGAGAGCAGGCGACTGACTCAAGTGTGGTAAGTGGCCGCTCGGGTTGTGCGAACACTTTATGATGGCCCACGAACCTTCATTTGCATGTTCGGGCCACTGCATTACGTCCAAACATAATCCAAGCACAGTGCAATTCATCCAGCTCTGTCATTCCAGAACGTTGATACAAGAATGTATTACGAGCTGGGGGGAGGCTTCCTGGCTTGCGAACGTTTTTCGTGAATACAGCTGCAGAAAGAAGTTGCCACATTCCTTTCTATAGACGCTCCTTTTCGCTTTAACCGAAGACACAACTTTCAAGTATTTTGGATAACGGCAGAGTAGGGGGAGGGGGAGTCTACTGCCGTCCAACCTATCGCAG
The DNA here is from genome assembly GCF_048455015.1 of Haemaphysalis longicornis. NCBI lineage: Eukaryota > Metazoa > Arthropoda > Arachnida > Ixodida > Ixodidae > Haemaphysalis > Haemaphysalis longicornis. The sequence goes on along the minus strand of NW_027526422.1, from coordinate 46,615,951 downwards.
CAGCGAGAACTCGTGGACTGCGTGGACTGCAGCAAGAGCGGCGCCCCTGCGGTATCGCAACACGCTACAAGCACAGTGCGCAGGACAGCGAAAGGGTGTAGCTACTCAATGAAATCAGTGTACAGGATACACCGTCCGAAAAGTGTTAACTCGCTGATAGAAATTCGCAGTTTGGTTGGTTCACTTGTAGGTAAGCTGCTCTGAGGAGCGCAGTGCGAGACGTGTTAGAATGCTCGCAAAGTTCGCGCTGGGGGCGAAGACATTCTTTACAGACTTGCTACAAAACCCTTCAGGTTACACTGCTCGCACCTTTGCCATGCATTCATTCAGTGTATATGCTTTGAAACCGATGCGTAGCCATGGGTGGTGTTTCGGTGTCAGAACGCCTTCCCAAATTTATTCATGCAGAAAAATTGTTCGGACGTCAAGCACAGACTCTCTCTTTTAATAGCAGACTTGTTTAATCGCGGGCTTGTTACGCCCGCGTCCGCCTAAAAAATACCTGACGAAATGCCGAGCGCACGTGTGCGCGCATCTCGTGAGGTGCGCCCAGCTTCGTCGAGGCTTGCGCCTGGGCTTGCGCCATGTGAGGAGCTCACAAAAAACACAATTAAAATACAGAGCGCACGTGAGCGTGCGCCTCGTGACGAGCGCCCGGCCTCGTCCAACTCGACCTTCGAGAACACTCTGCCCATCGTTCGTGGCGTGATCTCTCGCGTGCTCTGCTCTTAGCCAGTCCACGTGCGTTCGCCGCTCAAGTTGGATTGGATTGCATTAGAAGTGTTTTTTTTTTTTTTTAATCGCATTGAGTGATAGAATAGGCGGTGAGTGGACCACCTATCGCGGTAGTCCAAGCTGTACTGCCGCGTCCCGGGCGGGCGTCACAAGAAACGCCTGATCCGCACGAGCTGGCCATTGCGCAGCAAGCTCAGCCATTGCTCAATGGTGTGTGTTTGTGGTGGGGTGGGGGGGTTGGCAGGGCCAATCTAAACCAAATGAGTTGTATTTGGGGTGCCGCGGTAGTATGGGCAGTTGGCGGATATGCGGTATCGTAAATACAATCGAGCAAAGTGTGGTCGTGGTAAGTCTTAGTCTGAAGTCGTGGTTAAATATGTGCGTCGGCCACACATAGGGATGGATGTTGTAGCGTCAGGGCCATGCAAAAAGCTCGGTAGTAATGAAGGATGACGTGGTAATTCTGTGAGATTGCGTACAGGACCGGAATACCACTAAGTAGTTCGTGTTTTTCTCCTCCTGGGAATGCCATCCATACAATGCGGGTCTGTGGCACTTCTAGTCGTTGTTGGAGGATGGTCAAGGCAAGGCAAGGTATTACGTGTTGCGCAAGTTCCCGAACTTCTTTTACCTCTGTCCCACCCACTGGCATGAACCAATACCGACTATTCTAAATGTCCGCGGCGCTGGGTGCAAGCCCCTGCAGGAAGAAATGGTTGTTATACTGCCAAATAATTTCATATGGCTGGACAGGCAAGAGAAATATTCATTGTCAAAGGCTAGGCTATTGGGGAGTTTCTCCCATGCTCTCTACTGAAAGAGTGATTACGATGACCGGTGACGGTGAGGCAATGACCTACGCACACAGAAGGCACATAGGAACTTCGGCTCGGAAGGCAGCATTTGCGCTTTGAGCCTTGCCCAGGTATTCTACGATAACATAAGATGCATGTTCCTCTGGGGTTCGCTGTCAACGCTTTCGACATTGGTACAAGCACGGGCGTTCCCGCAGGGCGCCTCCGAGCCTGAAGTCGGACTTCGAAACGGTTGTGACCCGCGGCATCGTCCAGCTGGGTGTGGAACTGCTCCGGCAGGCGCGTCGCTCGGGAGCCGCCGACGGCAACGTGGTCCTCTCGCCGTACGCCGTGGCCAGCGCCCTGGAAGAGCTCATGGTGGGCGCCAGCGGAGATGCGGCTGCGCAGATCGCTGCGGCGCTGCGCGTGCCGCCCGGAAGCCGCGTGAGTACATCCCCCGCAACGACGCCCATTAAACACGATCGTCTTTCTATCGGGCTACTTAAACCCGGAAATGTCTCGCTGTCCGTTAGTATGCCTGTCAGTCTTTCCCCTCCATTCAGCCTTCCAGCCAAAAGTTAAACGAATTATTGAACAACAGGCTTAAATAGGCAACGTGTTTATATAAGCAATATGGTTAGTGCTGACTAGAAATCTGGCGCAGGATACGTATGGGCTGGCGAGCACTCGGCAAGCACTCCCAAATAATGCAAAGTAAGCTACCTCTATCACTCAGAAGAAAAGCATACAACCAGTGCATGGGGCCGGGGATGACATACGGAGCTGAAACTTGGCGCCTTACTAAACAACTGGAAAGCAAACTGAGATCGGCTCAGCGGGCCACGGAACGGATAATGATAGGAGTAACACTCAGAGACAGGAAACGCGCTTCCTGGGTCAGGGAGAAAACTAGAGCAGGAGATATGCGGGCCATGTAAGGATAAAAACCGGCAACCTGATGACAATTAGGGTAACAGAGTGGATACCAAGAGACGGTTTCTTTAATAAGGGGAAGGCCAAGGAAAGATGAAATGCGAAAATTCGGTGTCTGACAGTATATTCGAACGGCACAAGGGGGAAGGGTTGGGAGTCAATGGGGGAGGTCTTTGCCTTGCAGCGGGCCTCACTAAACTGATTATAATGATGATGCTACTGATGGTGATTGTGATGACGGTGATAATTTTTATGATTATGTTGATGATGACGATTATGATGGTGGTGGTGGGGTGGGCGTATAGGCGTTTCCTAGTCAGCACAGGGGATGGTGATTATGCTGATGATGATCATTGATATTGGTTTCCCCTTTGCAGTGGGGTGATGACGTGTCATCTTACCAAAAAGGACTAATATACCTATGTTTTATGCTCTCGGTTTAATACTATCTCTGCTTAGGGCAGGCACAAAAAACTTATTCGTCACAAAGTACTTTTTTTCCTGTTACAGGTGGTAACTGTCCTCGGCAATTTTCCCCTCTCAGCCAAGCGGCGCATGGCGCCATCTTGGGGAATGTTTGAGGCTATGTCGAGGTGCATGTGGCCCTCAATTTAATCGCTCAGAGCCAATTTGTGTCGCAGGGTACTAGTTCCACTCCTGCGAAGCGAACATCCTAACTCGGGTTCAAATCCCCCTTTTTTTTCATTTTCAAGGGTTTGTCATATTTGAATATTAACATTTGTTATCACGCGTATAATCTATTTATGACATCCGTATTCATTATAAATGGGATTTCCGCTATTTTCGTTGCCATTTGGTCCGTTTCAGCCACAGCTAGGTCTGTTTCGGCTATTTCTGGTGGAAATTTTTCTACACCGTGGTTTTTAACCATTGCAGGTCCGTTTTGGCTGTTATTTATTTCAGTTCGGCTGGTTTTGTATGCCTTAGGTACGTTTGTGCTGTGATATAACCCCCATAAGCCTGTACTGACTAGGAAACACATATAGGTGTGGTGGTTGTGGTGGTGATGGTGATGATGATATAGGAAAAACTTTTCCAAAGCACTAAATATGGAAGCACACTCCACACTTGTCAACATTGTTCAGGAAAAATAAAATATTAGGCAGTTTTGAGGCAATTTTGAGGCAATATAAGCATGATTTTCGCGACAGGAAATAAGAAAATACGCGTTGAACAAAGCGTTTTGATCCGAAAATACAAAAACTGCTCGCTCGAGCCTGGACTGCATGACAGTGTTCCAAGCTCAACAGTAACAAAAGATTCCAGCACGAGCAGTGGAAAGCGGGAAAGTTGAATTGACTTTCGCGCACCTCCTCTGTGCTTATCGTGGGAGGGTGGAAAGGGAGGCGAAGAGCAGGAGAGGTGGGCGGAGGAGAGAAGCGAGGTGTTTACGTGGCAGGGGCGGCAGAAGGCATCGTCTTTTGACGACGTCTGCAGCGGAGCGAGCAGATACGCGGCTAACGTTTAAAGCAACATTTCCCTGGCGTTCTACAAGCACCCAGAAGGGGTACTGCGTCCGCTTTGACCGCATCTGCATTTACAAGTTCTCGCGGAAGCCGTAGGGAACACCGACAGGCAATTTCCAACGAACAATGCATGTCGTTGTATACTGTCATTCTCTACTGCCTGCGGTATAAAGTCCCGAGCGTTATTTGATGCAAAGAGCCCCCGAGACGCATTTGGATTAAAGGGACAGCTGGTGAACACAGTACAGTCCAACCTTGTTATAGCGATCACTAATATAGCGAATTATCTGATATAACGAACTAAATACAAAGTTTGTTTGTTCCCGCTTCATTTCAACGATACTTATTCTTTTTATAACAAAACCGAAACCTCGGGAGCCGCGCTACATCGGATATAACAAATGAGTATTTGGTTTCCGAGAGGCTTAAGACTCGACAGCTGGCATATTAAAGAAAAGATTTAAAAAAAAATTGGGACAAAACAACTATTTTTTAGTAGCTTGAAAAACTGCACACGTAGAAGAAAAACTTCGTATATCTCGGACTGTGAAAAGCAACCAAGCGAAGGCCACATCCTCTTTCAAGTAAATAAGAACGCAGGCCTGTCTCGCCGAACGAGCTTTGTTCTGTTGTAATTTCGCGATCTCACGTTCCGGTCTGTTTAGTTTGAAATGCCACAAGGAGACAGATAAGGATTACCTCGTTTATAGTGGGTTCGAAGCCTAGAGCAATGCGTTTTTTATCGAGGATTGTTGCGCGAGCCAGATTGCCAATTTATAAGAGCCGATTTTTACCTCTATGGTTACAGCGGATATAGGATACTTCGTTATAATGAGGTTCGACTGTATACCCTTTTGCGCGATGATTTCTAATCCCCCGCATTCGGTCTGGGGAATCGATCTACAACTGGTTTCTTTCAAAATTAGAGGTAAGCCAGCCGATGGTAGTGGCCAGAATATGTTTCAAGCTGCTCAGACATTACGACAACCTCAAAAATTTCTATTTCGTTTCCCAAAAAGCAGTTCTTGCAGTATACATCACACGACACTTCTCAACAGCATTTCGATTTTCTGAACTAAACTTGCACATATGTCAGGCATTCTCGCCTCCGCTCCCTCCCTCCGCTGCACCTCGCACGCGCCATATCGCCGGGTGCACCTCCTTGGCCATGCTGTTATCCAGTCGAGCGAGTTCGTTTTATTCGAAAGTTCGTCCTGTGGCGTAACGATATACGAATTCACATGTTCACGAGCGAGTTGACTTCTTGGATGAAATCTGAGATGATAGGGCGAGGATGAAGCGCCTCGTGCCCATGCCGCCCGTAACACGATAACTTGGGAGGAGGGACGCGTGGTGCCAACAAATATTTTCTCAGGCAGGAACGTCCCACTTGCAGCTCAGTCTCAAAAAAACGAAATTAAATCCCGGTCCCGCAGCTTTGAGTTGTGCGCATGGATCCCTACTTTCCGCCAAACAATCCACGAATGATCACGGTGATATTTTTTTAGCACTACTAATCGCCATCGTAGATATGACGTTGACGACATGTCTTAAGGTAGACACCACAGATGTTTGGTTGCAACCTGTCGTGCATTACGACTAATTACCCATGTCCCCATCAAAGGGGGGCATCAGTACAGAAAAAAACTTTGTTAAGTTTGAAACAACCAGCCTTTGGTAGCTCAGTCAGGTCTGATCCAGCCCCGAAAGACGCTTCTTTAACAGAAAGAACGGTAGCAATATGGAAAAGCCTTCAAATTTCGCGCCCACAGTGACGTAATATTGGTAGTAGGGACGCATGATGACCCGCCCTTAAAGACATTTTTGTCGTTGTATTACCTGTACATTCGCATTGAAGTGATACGATCAGACGACGGAAGTACAAGCCCACTACAATCGTCCATTCGTGTTTTAACACATAAGTGTTTTATGCCGAGGTACACAAACCTTACCGACGTCATAAACATCGCGGAACTGACGTAACCATAAACAGGTCCACTGGAGCGGCGGCGCTGGGATTCTAACCCATGATCAGTCTCGCCGCAACGGGAGGTGTACAGTGCTCTGCCAACTGAGCCATGAAGTCATGCCCGCAGGGCTGTACAAACGCGCCCTATGTCCTTCCCTATAACATCTTCATAACGATATATAATCATGTAACGATTCGCTGACCACCCGTTCGGTTTCAATCGGATTTACGCAACGCCGGAGCGTATAATCCAATATCTAATGTTGATGTGTCTAACGGGGCCGTACCGACGAAATATAAATAGCTGTGCAAGTTCATATCTATGAACAATACACATTCAAATGCTCCTGTGAAAACAATTTCACTTTCGTGTTTTAGTGATTGCTGTGAAAGAAGGATCAAGCACATTTTTTGTGGTGGCTTAGGTCGATGGCCAGCAATCGCACAAACAAGGTTCTCAGACATCATAGGGATGCCACCGAAAGTTGCTGGTGGAGGCACCACTACTTTACCTGTTATCCTTAATATCCCGATTATTTGTTTGAAGTTCTCAGCAGAACTGGTATCAAGTTACCGGGGCAAAGCATTCTTTTTCAGGAACCAAACTTGTATGCTGCCTGCATGGCCCCTTTAAGCGAAAGATATTCGTGATTTCGCATGCAGGTGAGTGCCTACTTCATCAACCGCGACCGCGATATGCCGAGCCGGGATCCCACCGACGGTCGCAAGATCTTCGACATGGCGTACTTGAACAGCATCCACCACGACGAGAAGGTGGCCACCATGGACACCTCGCGAATCGAAGAGGGGGAGGAAGAACCAGTGCGCCTGGACCGCTTTCGCTGGGACTTCGCCGAGAACGCCGAGAAGAGCCGGGCCGAGATCGACAGCTACGGGCGCCTAATCGCCAGTGCGTTCGACGCCGACGAGATCATGCCGAAAGGTGGGTCTTGGCGTGGCTCTTAGGTCGTCACTCGATTAGGGTACCAACCTGTATGCTCGCGATTCCGTCATGAGCAACACGACTGGAAGAATGCACACCCCTATAACTTTCAACCTCGATTAAATCAATCCTAATCCCATTCAATCCAGAGCAGGTGCTGCTATTCATTGTTCTTGTTTCTTCCGGAAAGTGCGTGTTCCTAAGAGCGGTATTTTGCGGAATATCGCCCACTATGGCGTATATAAAATTCTCTTGCGGCGAAGTGATGCCGTTGGGCTGCCTATAGCGCTATTTCAAGCAAATAGTGCCAGTATATACTTAACTAAAGATTCTGCTTTCAAAGAGCATTCCTCGCAATATCTGAATGAATTCTCCGTACGCCTCTTGACACGTCTACGGAGCCATTAGCCGCTCTGTCATGGTTTCGACACCAAGTACGTTCCACTGGAAATTTGAGGGTGGCTACTGCGCTGGCCAGGAGTACTCCGCAGCTTGTGGTACTATTTGCGAACAATACCAATGGACAGTAAGGCCTGTATTTCCACGCTTCTCTGTGTGCGTGTCTATTTACCACTAAACGTATTTGGTTTCCTCACGTTCATTAACTTCTCTGTGCTGCCTGCAAGCTGCTGCTGGCAATCAGGCAAAACTTCTTCAATCTCACACGCGCAATGATAAATTGTATGCAGTGAAGTCTTCTCGGGATACAATACGAGCGAATTGTTTCCTTAGCTTAGCATCTTCGTAGCCGCCGATCTTATATCCGAGCCGTTTCAATCAACGTCGAACGGGATTCAACTTAAACCTTTTTTATTTCCTTCGTGTTTTCAAAAGCACCATCAAGAACCTGAAATAACGCGCCACAAGTTCCACCGTATAATTTGTCAGTAGGATAAAAGCAGGTAGCGCGCCATAGACCGTGTAGGAAGACTCGAACGAAGAGGAGGGCGCTTAACGAATCAGGCTGGAAAGGAGCCTTGTAGGAGTGGCGGTGAGTCGAGCGCTCTTGAAAAGTCAACCACGATTCGTTTCAGCGCGGACTGCAAGTCCCCGCGTGACGAGAATGCTACTCCACCCGTCCTGCGGAGGTTTGACCGTCAATAGACTTTCATCCTGGAGTGTGGCACCATTGCGTGGGTCAAACTATAACTATCAAGTGAAGAGAGCAATGCAGACCGGAAGCGCAGCTCCGGCGTTCATAACACATGCCCCTTTTCTCCCTCTACCTTCACTAACTCGAGTTAGTGAGGACAAGTCCCAAAGGCGGGCCGTGAGATGCGGATGGCAGCGATCCCTATCTGCCACATCACTTCTGGAGCCACTCATCCCACTATGAGGACATCCCGAGCAAAATAAGAGCGGGCGTGATTCTGCGACTCACGAGTGATAGTTGGGTTGCGCGGTTGTAGGCCGCGCTACTACTTAACCTGAATCGATGGATTGATTGATGGCTTCATTGATTGATTGACTGATTAATTGATGTTGGTTTGGTTTGATTTGGGTTATTAATTATATAATTAATTAATTAATAATTAATACTTGCTTGCTTGATTGATTGATTAATTATTGATTGATTGATTGATTGATTGATTGATTGATTGATTGATTGATTGATTGATTGATTGATTGATTGATTGATTGATTGATTGATTGATTGATTGATTGATTGATTGATTGATTGATTGAAAAGTGGAGGGCTCCGGATTAATTTTCACCACGTGGGATCTTTAACGCGAGCCGAATGGCTTAATGGGTCCATGACGATAAAATACAACCTCGATAAATTTGAAAGAGCTGGCTTTTGGTAACTCACTCAGCTCCATCCCAGAAACGAAAGATTCTTTTTAACTGAGAAAACCCAAGAAATGTTGAAAAACTTTCAAATTTCGCGCTAGTGACATGTTATGGACAGGAATGATGCATTATGCGCCAGCACTAAAACATAGTTTTACGTTTGTTAACTGCACCTTACCATTCACGGCATGAGTACAAACGAAACAAGAAACCACGCTGCAATCACCCAGACGTGTTTTAGGACGTGGCTTAGTTCAGCGACCGCCAATCGCACAAACAACCGTGTGACGTCACAGAAAGTGGCTCTGGATTCGCCACTGCTTCATCTATTTTATCTAATATTTACATTATTTTTTTGAAGATTGCGATGAAATTGGTATTGTTATTAAGTAAAAGCAGTATTTTTTTAATTAACCAACCTTGTATATTGTTTACATGGCCCCTTGAATGAGGAAAGGGCAGGTATTAATGCGGTAAAACGATGTTATATCCTTATTTCGCCCAGCGTGAGGAGCTAGCCGAATGGGAAGCGAATAAAGCGTGCGGAGTGCTTTAAGGTGGCGTTCACCCGCTCCCACCTTCCTGCTCCCGTTGAGGGAAAAGAGTAGGAAAAAAGCTTTGGTTGATTCGTCTGTCACAGGAATCGGTAAAACACGAAAGTGAAATGTGCAGCGAAATCTGCAGCTGAGCATGATTTGCGGGTCGGCGGCTGTCTTGTGGGAGTTTTTGGCGAGCAATGTCCTGCTGACGGGTCGGTTCGGCAAAGGTGTACTGGCATCATTTCCGTTACGAATATGTCGTCAGTGAAATTTTGGTGTTTCCGGCATAAAACGCCTTCGTGTTGAAATATAAGACCCGAAAACGAACAACCCCAAGCATTTCGTACTCTAAGTACTAAAGGTTGCTTCCTCTCAAAAAGACCATGTATGCAGGGGTGCACCCTTTACAGGCCGCTTGCTTGTACTGGCGTTATTTCAGCGACTGATATGACGTCATTGAAATCTGTGTATCCCAGAATAAAACTTTCGTGTTAAAAAACACAGGCCTGATTTTAATTCATTCACACCCGTATGGTCGCCTGACCATTGTAATCCGCTTTGGCGTCGGTCATAACGCAGGCACCATCTCGCCTTCGTCGTCGGTGTGCTTCCTGAGCGTGCTTGACTTCCGGGGTTCGTGGAAGCTGCCGTTCGACGACTGCACGTGCACGCGGGACGTCTTCCACGAGTCCGCCACTGTCTCGTCGGATGTGCTAATGATACACATGAGTGGCCACTTTCGCGTGGCCCACTGTACCGACCTGATGGCGAGGGCGCTCGAGCTGCCCTACCAGCCTCCGGGTGGCGGCGACGGCAGTGAATCGGATAGCGACACATGGGGTACCAGCACACCTTCGCTCCACGCAGACGCGCCCCTGCCCGCCTCCAACACGTTAGCGTGAGCACTGCATGACAGTTCACTTTATCGAATACGCCTCCAATTCCACCGGCGTGGTCCTCGCACGTTCGCGCCCAAACCAGCCGCTGTCTTTGGAGTGGATTATGTACACTGAATGAATAGCGCAGCGCTAGTAACAGCATGAATGGATCGGCGAAAGTAGCAAAAAGGTGTTACGTAACTTCACCCTTTATCGAAGCATGCTGACGATGCTGAGAAGACGATGCTGACAAGACGATGCTGAGAAGACGATGCTGATAGAACTAGAAAACGATGTTAATGCGGCTTTGTTGGTGCATCACTAAAAGTTCTATATCAGGGCTAAGACGGGACAAAGAAAAGGCGAGACGAGACTGTTACTGAGACGGGGTGCCTTAAAAGGTGACCGGACACAGCGCCCAGTCTCGTCTCGCCTTTTCTGTGTCCCGTCACAGCGCTCGTTATCGAACTTTACCTACTGATAGAACTAACTTTGTATGCGAGAGGGAAAAAGAGGGGGGGGGGGTGGAAACAGGGGAGCAAGTGGGCATCTGATAAACTATGGATGCAATGTTGTGCGAGCACAGCTTGTAAAGTGATTCTCAGAATAACTGAGGACGCTGAAGTCACCCCCTGACTTATATAAACGTCGACAGAATTCTCAATCGTAAGATGGGGGACGTAAAAGTTCTCATCAATTAGAGGAGGTTGTTGCACGCAAGCTATTTATAATAAAAAAAACCTATAACGAATCCCCAGATTACCACAATCCATGAGAACAAATCAGATTTCGGAAAAGTTGTCAACGCTTCTTAATGCTTAACACAAATGTTTAGCCCACGGGCGAGCGTATGGTGTAGAAACTTGTAATGTTACTAAGTGCGTTGAGAGAAACTTTCAGTCAAATCACAAAAGCCTTGAGAAGAGCCATTTTGGGAGAAGCTTAGAAGTAATAAATGAGCGTCAAGGCTTTACAAAGAAACTCGCAAAAGCTCGTATTCAGAGATAGTTGTTCCGCCGGCCATGCGAGGTAAAGGATTCCCAACCGGTGGACCACCCAGACAGCAGAATGATCATCGGGGAACGAGGGGAAAGACAGAAAGCTGAGAGGCGTTATGTTGAAGTTGAAGTTGAAGTTGAGTTTCTTTCGCTAATTATACAATATATTTTCTTGCCTTCCCGCAGAAGCACTCGAAGGAGCTTGTATGCGGACGGGGCAGCCCAGTGGTCACACAAACATCAATCACCCAATCGTCTTATAACAATAGACAGAAAGCAAATGGCAGTGCAATTGAATAACAAAACTGTGCATGAACTGTGCGCATAAAAATAAAAATAAAAATAAGAGCAGTAAAGCACTTACATAACTAAGCATATAGGAGAAGTGAATGACTAATACCATGATTTTCATGAGTGTCAACCAAGAAGATAGCACACATAAAAGAACAGGCAATTCTATACACCACAGTTGAAATAACATTACAGAGTGACAATACACACTACTCTATGTTTGATTCCACCCAATCATTTATACGCTTTTTCAGTTTGCTAGCTGAAGCCACTGAAGAGTCTGTAAGAAATATATTAAAATATAAGGAATAGATTTGGATAAGTGCATAAAAGTGGTTCGTCGCCTACAGAAGTCCTTAGTCTGCTTTACCAGCCATATAACTATCAGCACCACACGAATGGAAATGACCGCGTGGCCGGACTAAAAATTTGTCCATACGTCCGTACGTCACTGTCCCCGTTGTCCTGCTCCACATAACGTGTTCCTTCTACTCGAGGGATCCTAATATAAAAATTGTAACTGCATTTTAACCTACGAATCCCGGTTCTTATGAGTGCGTAATAGTCACGAATCGTGAGGCAGCAACCATTCTTTGTTGAGTAGAATGGGGAATGACAGGCAAAAGTGTTGAATCACGAGCCATTGTGGCACTTGAGTAGTGGTATCCATGTACTAAAGAGTCAAAGCCAACGGCCATCCTGTCTCATGAGCGGCAGAATCCTTTTCCTCGACAGGTAGTAAGCATTCAATTAATGCCTGATTTTTGCTTCCAAGCAGATAAACAATTACGGAGTGTCTGTGTATTTGCGGGTGTATGAATGCGCTTGCCTGCTTCTATTGAAACTTATTACCGATTAATGCGAAAAAGGTACTTATATTGAATTTTTTTTTCGGCTTTATGTTCAAGTGAAGTGGAAAAACATTCGAGTAAAAAGCATCGTGTTTTGTGTCATGGCGTTTGTCCTTTGCTCAAGAATACATGTAGGTCTGAATCTTTTGGGGAGAGAAATAAGAATGACTTGGCATCAAATGTTGCGGCGCGCGCTAAAGCCAAGCTAAATGAGTACTAAACTCCGGGCCTCTCCGATAGCTTAGCATTTTTCGATATGTTTCGACGAACAAATCTTGAAGGGACGTAAAAAAATGCGTGTCACCATGTTTGTGCTGCCTGAAGGGGAAAGCATGTGGAGCGTTCGAAAAAATCCTGATTACTGCTATCTTGTCCAGTCAAAAACTTCGATTTAAAGTTCTTGCCAGAGAACTGATCAGAAGTTCTTGCCAGAGAACTGATCAGAGAACTGATCAGACCTACCGCCAACTTCACAGAAGGCGACAAAAGTCCTTAGTATCGTTTAGCCGAACGTTTTTAGTCCCAACAGAAAGTACTATGAGTGCGAGCGTTCCCGTTTTATTCTACTCTTTGCATGTCCCCCTTCTTTCACCCCCTGAACCACTCTTCTTCCCAAGTGCGGAGTATAGCACTCGTTACAACTCCTTAAACTTCCTGCCTTTCCGTCTTTCGTATTTCCTCTCCTCCTCCTCCTGTCCCAATTCACGTAGACTTCACTCGCCTGCGCACACCGAGTACGTGATGGTCGTCCTGCTTCCCGACGAAGAGCTCGACTCGATGGTGGGAAAACTGAGCACCGTGACACTCCTCCGCATCCTAAGCCAGCTCAGGCCCAAGGGGGACGTGCACGTCAGCCTTCCCCTTTTCAAGGTTAAGCAGGTGAGACCAGAGCGACCGTTGGATCCGTTCTTGTATTCCGAGGAGAGGCAGGAATTGTATACCATGGCAGAGCGCGCTTAGGGACCGCTTGGGAAACGGAACAAGAAAGCCGGGAGGTATATCAGGAAAAAGAAAGCGGAGCAGCGTCGACTAGCCACACAAGCGAATCAAGGAGAACGAACGCTAGTCGTACATAATACGTGGCAGCTGTAAACGGACACACAAAATGTCCATCGTCGAAGAGGAAATAACAAATGGCTTCGGCTTAACTCATCTATCCCTGTATATGCACAGCAAACGCTTTGCTCAGCCTAGTTCAGTCCTCGCTCCACTTGGTCAACATTTGATTTTGCTGTAATTATCGCACTATTTTAACAAAGCCTGCTTTAAACGGAGTAAAAACAGTAAAACTTGGGGCTGTATGGGTATCGAACCCACGGCCTCGGAAATTCGAGTGCAGCGCGCCAGACCAGCGGCACTCGGTTCCACTGTACAGGGTGACTTAGTGCACCGAGTGAATGTGTTGTGGCAGGCTTCTTTTACGCGTAGCGCAAAATAGAGACGAAGGAAAAGAAGACGCGAAGAAGAAAGCCATTGTTGGCAGCTCTGTCCTTATTCTGACCCGCCGCGGTGGCTCAGTAGCTATGACGTTGAACTGCTGAACACAAGGACGCGGGCTCGATTTCCGGCCTCGGCGGCCGCTTTTCTGCTGGAGGCTAAAAGCGAAAACGCCCTTGTGTTCGAGATTTTGACACATGTTATATAGGTCCCCAGGTGGTCAAAATTAATCCGGAGCCCTGCACAACGGCGCGCCTCATCGTCGGCGCGTTAAACCTAGCAATCAATCAATCATCTGTCCTTTTCTGCGCTGTGTTTTAAGAATTCTTCCGCAGGGAGCTGGACTTACCTTCTCGTAGTGGCATTCTACTCTAAAAACCGTACATGAAGCTCAACGCACAATGATTCTGATGGTTCTTGGACACACTGTTAAGCACTAACGTAGCCACATGTTGGCGCCAAATATAGACGTAGGCGGATTCGCCTGTGGCGATTAGAGCATCAACCAGAAGCTCACGGCGGCCCCTTGCATTGATGCTTGCGGGCTGCGACGTATATGCTCCTGTAATGACATCTACTCTCCTACAATCCTCATACGCGTCTAATCAAAGGGATTCGCCAATGACGATGACAGCTTTCGAAGGAAGCTCGCGGGTGATTAACCAATTGGCAATCTCTGCAACTTAAAACATAACCAGCCGCAATACTTTCCTCCTCCCCACTCAGTCGGATGGCAGCTGCCGCCAGCTGGTACAGCGCCCGTTTCACAAATTCTCATTGTAGCACCATTTCCGCTAGAAGGACAACTTAGCTGCATCCATTGACCATAAATTATTTCCCATTTTCATACAGCAGGTCATAAGATAAGAATTGCTTGGGTTTCCTCGGAGTATTTTCAATATAAAGCTACGCATATGGCGGCAAGTTCACGTTTTATGAATACGGTCCTTCGACGTCCTTTGGGGATAGTAAGACGGTTGAAATTTGTTTTTACAATGGGACTTCTGTATACGTGGCCTGGTGATAACTTGAGGACAGCTTCCACTGAGAGTGACGAAATTAGTTGGTCATATCTGCTGCGGGTATAGCACTTTCACTACCACGATTTCTGTATTCTTGGAGGCAGGGCCTAGACTGTTATTTTAACCGTGCTTTCATCGGGCCTTCCGTATACACCAGATGCACGACCTCGGCCCGGCCTTGTCGGAGCTTGGCGTGGTCGACGCCTTCTCGGAGCGGGCCGAGCTGTGGGGCGCCGCCGCTGGGGAGCTTCGTGTCTCGAGTCTCCGGCATGCCGCCTCGTTCGAGGTGGCGCAAATGGCCGGCCGACCCAAGCCTAGGCGCAAGCGTCACAATGAAGAGGACAAACACGGCACATCGGTGACTCAGCGCATCGCGTCGCTCATGAAGCCATCACTCGTGCACGAGCCGGTCCACTTCATTGTGAACAAGCCCTTCGTTTTCCTCGTCCTTGCCAAGCGCCCGGACACCTTTCTTATGCTGGGTTCCATGCGCAAGGTCGCCTGGTGAACAGCGTGGTGTCGTATACCGTCCGGGCTACGCTTGGCCACTGCCCTCATGAGCCGTTTTAGGATCGCTAGCCTCACCTCGAATCGAACAAACTTTTATTTATTTAGCCACCTTACGTGATTGATACGGTGGTATAAAACATGTACGTACAGCCATGTCACCATTGGATTGCATGTGTTGTACACGCGGTGTTGTGCGAAGATACGACTTTCTAAATCAGACGGTGCCTGAATATGGCTACAATAGCTCCCACCCGAGACACATATCCGGCCATTATCGCGATAAAATTGCCTACGATTTTTCTATTCCCCCCCCCCCCCCCCGGTATAAATTATTGATTGCTGTGCTGATAAAATCATGTCCGTGTAAACTCCGTGTCACCGCTCGAAATTAAGGTGATTGTGCAAAAAGAAAAAGCTGCCAATCGCAATTCACAATAAATATTTATATGCGGTCATTTTGTGTCACGCCCGCTTTTTTTTTTCGCGGTGGTGCACTTTGGAAGTGCACCAAAAGTGCTCGCGGTGACCACAGTGACAAGTACAGAGGGGAAATTAGGCTTATGAACATATGAACTAACACAGTTCAGGCCAGCATTTCAGGAATTGCCTGGAAGGATTATACGTAAGAGGGGTAATTAAAATCTTCTCGAACGTGTTACCCACAACAATACAGGCTGCCGACAGAGAAGTTTTTAAACTCAGGAATGACCAACTTCTTGGTCGGCCCCTAAAAAAATACTTTGCAGCGCCTTAAAGCTTAAAGCTCCCGGCGCTTGCTTCTTCCGTCCTAGTCTTTTATTTGCCAAAGAAGCCCTCCGGCTCGAAGGAAGTTATAGTGCTACAATTTAAGCTTAAACTCTCGTCTTTGAACTCTGGTTGTATCCCGCGCAATACGCTTCCCGCTCACGTTGCGGCGGATAGCGCCTATCAACTTACATTTGTTCCACGACCATTTCCACTGGTGACAATCTATCCACAAGAACATTTCTCCAACAGTAGGAGGATCTACGTCGCGCCACACGTGCCCTCATCGCACTGTGGGAAACGTAACTGCCCAGTAGACTCGCTCGCTGGGCGGAGGCCTTGTGGCGGACACTTCGTGGCCCTCTCTTCCGGTGTAATCCGGGCGTGGCCACCACACTTCGTGCCCCGCCCACTGAGAACTGCCCCTTCTGCACAGCCCCTACCGAAAATACTGACACAGAGCACCTGTTATGGGCATTCCCTCCATTGGAAGAGGCAAAAGTCGACACCTTCAAGACACAGGCCTCCACCCTGGCAGAATTCCCGACCTCCATCCTAGGCTATCGGAACCTGACCGCCGCTTCCTTCTTGCGTTTCTCCGCGATACAGGAGCCAAGGCCATCAGGCATACCATAAAAATTAAAATAAAAGAGCTTACACCAAAAACCCACCCGATAGTGACTGCAACATCTTCTCCTGATTGGTCTTGTGTGATGTGTTAGACTATCCAAAGTATTTTTTTGATGCCCAAATCGCGCCCAGAGCGGAGGAGAGATAAAGAGAATGCGTTTAATGCTAAAGGTTCGTTTAGGTAAGCCTAGCCGGTGGTCCTAGCTTGCTATTCCATATTAGAAGAAAGAACGTATGATAGTCTATATACTTTTAAAATGAAAAATAAAAACGCAACTTTAAAACACCATAAAAACGTTATAACTTCAAGACGCATCAGTGAAGAACAACTGCAGGTGCAGGGAACTGCCTTGTTTTGTCCTTCCTTTTTTTTGCGAGAGATTGCCCGATGGCATAATAAAAAGTTTTCGTGTGTACAGCACTGCACCAGTAACGCGCAAAAATCCGAGAAGAGATGGGTGCTGGGGTTCTCATATCCAGCGCTTGAGACCTGGAGGTCTCCCAGGATGAAGCCCCGTGCCTCGTACGTGTTTCTTTCGGGCGTCTCTAAGACCAGGACAAGTCCACAGAAAGTGTTCAGCATCAGCTTCTGACGCACGAAGCACACAAAAGGGACAAGTGTCCGCAAACGGCGCGTGATAACGGGCAGGCCTAGCGTGGGTAACTGCTGGGGATAACGCCATCCCAACCCGAAGCCTCCGCAGCACAACCTCCTCCCAACGGGCGAGCCCACTAGGGAGGTCAATTCCATGCGGTGGAAGCAAAGAACTCATGGCTGGACGGGGGGTTAACTTTTTAAACCAGCAGTTCTTTTTTGGTTGACACTCGAAGATATGGTAGTGGCCGTGGAAGTTATCTGTAGCAGGCGCGATCCGCAGCTGTGTGGGCAGGAAGCATGCATGTCCCGGCGAATCCACAAAAAGCGGACAGGACATGGATAAGTGTCCATAATCTCTTGAATGCGTGCGGTCAGGCTTGTACAAAGTGCCACTCGACGCAAATCCCGTATCACTGCCGTTTATTCAGTATAAGGTTACAGCTTGCCCCACTAGTCAATGTCGGTTCAAGCGCCTAGAAGAGCAATTGTCATCAGCACGGCTGCTCGAGAGAGGCACGGGCGCTTCACGCGACACTCAGCCTTAGTCTGGAACATCAGCGCTCGTTTCTCCGCCGGCTTCCTAAGCCTCGCATAGCAGTAACGAACCTCGGCCGCATGAAGAAGAAGCGGCAGCCATCAGAAACGTCCGGGGCCACTCCCTCTGGCACGAACACCATCACCTTCACTGTGGGCGCCGCTCCTGGCGACAAGAGCGAGAAACCTCAGACTAGCCAGGGATCCCGTCAGACGTCGACCAAGTTCTCCCGCCTGGCCAGACGCCGGCTCAAGAAAGCGGACGCCAAGAAGCAGCGCTCGCAACTGGCCGAGACCAAGCCTTTTCCAGACGCCAACCAGCACGTTGGATACGAGTTCCCACCGCCGTCGTTTCGCCGCTTCAGTCACTACGACAGCACCGCCGGAGTCTCAAGGCAACGTCACGGGAAACGGCAAGTATTGCGTCAACACTCTATGTGTCTCGCTTGCATCCACTACACAATCGTGTGGGACGCCACATGGGGCAAGTGGGCTGATCCGCTTTGCCTCGGGCCCTAAAAAAATTCCTCGCATTAGAGCCAAAGCTCGAACATGCCCCGCAAAGTTATTCATCGCGTCGCAATGACCTTGAGCCTCCGGATCGCAAGTGTGGCAGGTCGTCGCAGTGGCGCTTGGAGCCCGCCGCTGCGATATCACGTGACTAGGCGAGATTTTAACGGCTACTCCACCGGCGCTCTGTCACTCAGCCTCGCCATGTGTTGCGTTCAGGCTGAACCATGCGTGCGAGTGCTTCAGCGCAGGCGACAGGCTGAATCCAATCATCCACTACGTAACCTATAGCAGGCTACGAAATATCAAGCAAAGGCAAACTTTGATGTGCATAATCTTTAACCAAACCAAGCCAAACAGGCCTTTCGCTCGTGATAACTAGGTTTACGAGTGTTAAACCTCAGCCATTTTTATGGTGATATACGCTGCAAGACGTAGCCCCTCCCGTGCCTTTTATTCGCCGTTCTCGAAAGCCACGCCGATCACTGTTATGACGTCACACTGCTTTGCAATGTTTTTTTTTGTGCTATCTTAGCACTCATAATTTTTCATGCATTCGTGGTTACTATGGATTTTCGTTTCTTTCACGCATTTTGAAGCGACAGGTGCGGCAATTGCGGACTCTTGCTTTCGCACTCCCTGCATTATAGGGAACATTGCTTCGGCATCCTCGAATTCTTTCGCTTTGTTTTTGGTATGTCTTTGTCACGGTTTACAACATCTGGCAATCACGTGTGTGTGTGTGTGTGTGTGTGTGTGTGTGTGCGTGTGCGTGTGCGTGTGCGTGTGCGTGTGCGTGTGCGTGTGCGTGTGCGTGTGCGTGCGCGCGTGCGCGCGTGCGCGCGTGCGCGCGTGTGTGTGCGCGTGTGTGTGTGTGTGTGTGTGTGTGTGTGTGTGTGTGTGTGTGTGTGTGTGTGTGTGTGTGTGTGTGTGTGTGCGTGTGTGCGTGTGTGCGTGTGTGCGTGCGTGCGTGCGTGCGTGCGCGCGTGCGTGTGCGTGTGTGTGTGTGTGTGTGTGTGTGTGTGTGCGCGCGCGTGCGTGCGTGCGTGCGTCAGGTCCTTTCGAATGAGCGTGAGGTTAATTATTTAATTATCTCCTGCGTGTTTGTGAAGCAGGTTCCACGATCTGACCTCGGCAGGCCCCGTGCCGACGGAGCCCCAGTTGTTCTTACACGGCATGCGCTTCCAAACGGAGCGAGTCGCCGTGCCGTCCCCACCGGACAAGGTGCGCCACAGCTGCTTCTATTGACCTTTCTGTGTGCATGTAAACACCTTTTGGGAAGTGTTCCCAGCGCTATGCCTACCATTTTACCGCCAAAGTCATGTTTATGGCAGTTTCTACTGGTTGCGCTGTGGAAGAAAGAACAGCTTCGGAGAGACCGAGTGACGTCAAAGTCTTAAGAGTACCCCTTCCGCCCCCGTTTACCGCGCCCGTTCCGCCTTCTCCTCCTCTCACCTGACCTTGGCAGTTGATACGAGTCAGAGAAGCAGCAACAGCACCAACCTGCAGCAAGAAAAGGGCTAGCGGTGGGCTGGTCATTCGGTGTCGGCACTCTGTTGATATGGCCCTCTACTGGTCGTCACAGGCACGTTTTCACACTCCGCGCTACCACAACCACAAAACTCTCCCAGGCTCCGTCTGCAGGGCGCGCTCTAATCGTAACCATAGTTACGGCCTTGGTCAAGTGGTCGGTTCCGCGATACCACGAGCAGTAAGGAGCACCTAGAGCCACTAAATAAACTTTATCTAGTGGCTCTAGGAGCACCGTATGAATAACCGATAGCTCCTTCCCCGTTTCACGCCATCATACTTCATTCGATTCCCTCCTCGCTCTCTTTGCTGTCGCCGTCATCCACTCTCCGCTGCACTCCGCGTTCCCTCTCTCCCATCTCTATTGTGCTCCTCTCGTTCACTCGGTTACGCCGACCGCCACTCCGCAGCGTAAGCCTATAACGCATGCCTAAACACATGTGCGGAGAGTGATGCGTCTCGAAAGGTGTTTTCCCTCTCTGGAAACCGGTCCGGCAGCGAGCAGGTAGCGTCACTAAATAAAGGCGGTTATTTAGTGGCGCTACGGCAAAGAACACGCAAGAAAACTACAGGACTGGTGTTTGAGAGGGGGGAAACGCGCGCGGAAACGCGTCGCTCTCCGCACATGCGTTTGGCTCTAAAAAGCAAGGATGTATGCAGCCTTCGTGGTTCCCTTAACTGATCGCCAATGCTCCGAAAGGGGGGATGGAGGTCTCGCGTTGATTCTGCAGTCAGTCAAAATGCAGGGCCTCAGCCCCCTTGGTCTCGGCACGATTGGATGAGTCAAGGCTCCCGAACAAAAACGTTAGCTGGAGTGGGCCAAAATGCCAGGCTATACCATTTTGGAAGAGCGCACGTCGCGTCCGCCAAGAGTAATCGTTAATTCGCTACCCGCCTTCTTTCTTTTCGTATAACTTGTTACTGACATATTAGTATCATCAGAGCTTTGCTGTCGAAGGAAGAATAAATGATTGTCTTCCAGGAATTGTATTCACGATGTCGATTTTATCAAACGAGAAGGCGTTTCCAAGTGCATGTCATGTACCACGCAGAAGCTGCAATTACTTTCCCTTAATCAAATAGTAGCCCTAATTATTACATTATTATATAGGATGTTTGAAGTGCATAAAAAGCTGTCACTTATATTAAAGGGGCCATGAAAACAAAACACACGTTTGGTTCATTCGAAATATTACCTCGTTAGAACCATACTAAAACCACTTTTAACGCAAACTTCGCTCAAATAAGCTTCATAATTAGGAAAAAGGGAAAGGCCATGCGACCCACTAGCTCATTTCCCGCAACAGAACCTATGATGTCATACCAACCAGCTCTGTGGTTGGCGGAGGCCGGCAAAAGCAAACGCAAGTTAGGCAGGGCTTATAATCTTGCAGCACGAGCTATTTTCGCTTAAATGTAATGCATATATTCATTTTAAAGAAGTAAGAATGATGGGGTAAACATAGAAATTACAAAAGTACACGTAAAGGTAGAAGTACCAGAGCGCGCTGTTGTTGGTACTGTGACTAGACTTGTTATAGCTGCACAGCAGTGTGGCGCTTTCGGGTTGTCTGACACGACACCGGCCGATTGGCCTAAGTGTCATTGTCTTACGCGACCCTGTTTGTCGAGTATACCCCGTGTTCCACAAAACGAGTACTTTCTACCCTCACAAAACAAGCCAGATGCAAATACGGTCAAAAACAAAACAAATATGGGCAAAGGCCAGTTACGGTATGGTTGCGCCATCTGGGAGGATAGACGGCAAACAAGGCTTTGCAGTCCTCTGAAAGCCTGCCGCATTCAGGTTCACTTGAAGACCTGTCTTTGTGACATCATCGCAAACGACCTCAAGAAACACACGATTTGGCGGGAGAATCGAAATTTTAACATTCACTGATTAATTCTTAGTGACTAAAGCATCGTTTGCTACCGGACAAGCGCTGGGAGCGCTATAAAAAATCAAATCTTACAAATAAAACAAATGTGTACTTTGTCTGCATGGCCCCTTTAAGGACTGTGATTAAAGATTTTGTTAGAAATTCACGAACCAACCTCTGTGAAGAAACTATTCATACGACGAAAGAAAACACCCACTCGTTTCTAAACCAGCAAACTGCAAAAATAAAAGGTGATATGTTGGTGCGCATAACATCTGAACAACAGAAGCGCAATGAAGCAAAAAAAAAACCTCCTTAAACTTAAAAAAATTGTCGTTGTCGCCATCAGTTATTGTTTTCAGCTCTTTCCTTCGAAGAGGGAGAGGCTTTTTCAAGGAGGCTGTTTTTAATGAAATTAAATTTGAAAATGTCTGGTGAGGTTCAGTCGGGCAGGTTTAAATTCATTTCTTTATTCGGTTAGGGTTAGGTTAGGTTGGGGTTAGGTTTGCCTAGGTTATGTTACGTTTAGTTGAAACAGTATTTGTGTGTAAATGATGCGACAGAACTACCTACAAAAAACTTCTGAAGCCTCTGCTCTTCAGCAAGTGTTTATCAGTTGTCCATCGCACTGTACTTCGTGCTCAGCCTGTTCTTAATGCACACATCTACTTGAAAACTTGCAAAGGCAAATGAGAGTTTTAACTCAATCAAGTCAGTGTCGGTTAAAAAGGGTGAAAAGAATGTCTACAAGATCTGTATTAGTGATACGTTACACCTTGAAATGTAACGGGAAGATTGGGTGTGATGCGTTGGAAAACCGCAAACAAAGTATTTGGTATACGAGTATTTGGTGAAAAACAAATCACGCCACGTTCTGTCCGTTAATACTCCTTTTAAACCGAAGCCTTCTATGTCTATGTCGCATCGAAAACGTACAAAAGGAAAACCAAGTTTCTCTGACGATGATAATAATCGTGGGTGAAGTGAAAGGGGAAAAAAAATCTTCCCCTGTTCGGAATCGAATCTGATCCCTCGCGTTATGATGCCGATGTCTATCCGATTACGCCATTTCAACATGGTCGAAGCTATTTGGATTTGGAGAGGGGGGCACGGACGTGCGAAATTAGACAGAAAGTCATGTGCCACTTCGTCGAACGACGACGATAGTTGAAGGCAAATCTTTCTTCGTGCGAAATCAAATGGCGAAGCGTCAGTCACAGGCGCTGCGATCAGAAGTCCAAACTGCGTGCGAGTCAGTCCAAAATCAACGAGTCAAAGGTCAAACCGTCTGCGAGTCAAAGGGCCAACTCAGACGACAACCGACAAGGAATCCCTCACGGAAAAGCTTCCCGTTCAACCATCGTTGTCGTTAGACGGAGGGGTGCACGATTTAATAACCGTGCGGCATTTCAAATCGTTGCTTATAATAAGCAGTTCCCGTTGGATTTGAAAGAACGTTTCGGAATCTGCTAAGTTTTACCTTTTCGAATACACGGCTTTAAAGGAACAACTGACCGAGGACTGGTTATACCAAAACTCGGAGGCTCCCCAGTGCACCGGAAGCACATATATATACGCCTCGTCGCTTTCCATCGTCCGGTCAGCTGCGCCGGAACACTGCGTATACAGTCGAACCTCGTTATAACGAAGTAGTACTGGGACAGTAATTTAGTTCGTTATATCCGATATTCGTTGTAACAGTAGAGCGAAAAATCAGTACAAACCAATCTGGCTCCCGCTAAAATCCTTGATACAAAAACGCATTATTTTAATCTTCGAACCTGCTATAAACAAGGTAACCCTTATGTTTCTCCTTGTGGCATTTCAAGCTCAATGAACCAGAACATGAAATGAGAAATTAGAACCGACCAAAGTCCATTTGACAAAACATGCCTGCGTTCCTATTTTTTCGAGGAAGGATGTGATCTTTGTCTGGTGGCGATACACACCACTGAGCAGGATGAAGTATTCCACAGTGTCCACGAACAAAAGGGATTTTTCTACTTCTGCACTTTCGGACGCAGGGAGTTTTTCTAGGTACCTTCTCAGTCTACTGGTCAAATATTTCTTCGCTGCATCTGATAGTGCGTGCGGCTCTCAGTTTCACTTTCGTTATAAAGGAATAAGTGTCATTGAAATAAAGTGTGACCAACCAAAGTTCGTATTTGGTCCGCTGTAGCCGATAATTCTCTATATCAGTGTTTGTTATAACGAGGCTCAACTGTAAACTTGTTTCCCTTTTGAGCCGATGAAAAATCGCACGATCGAGGTCTGCCCTTTTCCCGCTTTTCATGCACACGTAAGGACCAACGGCGGTCATTCCTTTAAACGGCTGTGATGAGCCGACACCCGCATCCCCCTGCCCCCTCCCTCTTTTTTCGTTTGATTATTGATTGTGGGTGTTAACGCGCCAGACACACCTGGGCTATGAGAAGCGCCGTATCTATACTGGAGGGCTCTGGAATAATTTCGACCTCCTGGTGATCTTTAACGTGCGCCGAAATCTAGACACGGGCGTTTTCGCTTTTCGCCTCCCCCAGAAACTTCCCCGGAATCGAACCCACGTCCTTTGGCTTAACAACACAACTCCATAGCCACTAAGCCACCACGGCGGGTTTCTCTATTCGTTTGTGCGAGTATGTGCGCACGCCGTGCGTGCACGCGTGCGTGCGTATGTGTGTGCGTGCGTGTGTGCTTGTGTGTGTGTGGTTAAGAACATCGAAAGCTCCTGGCTATGAGGGATTCATTAGACGATTACAGTCGCAAGGAAAAGCATGCTTGTTCTGTCGTTGTTTTCCACTGTGACTGCACAATCGCATATTATGACGGAGGCCGGATGCAATAATTATGATATTATAGTCATGGGGATGTAGAGGTGGACAACGCCTCACACCGCTTTCGTTTGGTTCCGTTTGACGCATCCTTTTCTAGCAGCAGCAGGCCGGCCGGGGTGCCCAGCAGGCCCAACCAGCAACAGCCTTACCGACCAAGGAGGAGCCGATGGGAAACGCCAGGGCGACTGCAATCCCTCTTGCGGCCACCTGCGTTGGCCTCTCGAGCCGTGCCTCGGTCGCCGCCATTGCAGGAACCGATAAGGTCAGCCCTGCTGCTGACTGACCCGCGAGCATTCAGCACTGGCGCCGCAAGTCGGCCCCGAGGAGGTTGTATATACAACCTCCTTGGTCGGCCCCCGCTGTTTGCCGGGAAGCGACGGCCGCAGACCTCTGACCGCAGCCCGAAGAGAGAGGGGGAGAGCCAAACTTTTATTGGGCATTTCTATGCGTGGGGGTGGCTTCTTAGTCCGCTGAAGGCCAAGCGTCGTCCATGCGCGTTCTGCCCTCTCCGTCAGCATGACCTGGTTATAACTTGGTCGGCGGGGTGCGCGCTGGACAGCGCAGTCTTCCACTGCTCGATGCTTGGGTTAGGGAAAGGGGGTGGCAAGTCCGGGTTTTGGGTATACATTCCCAGACTACGTCGTATAGGGAGCCTGGATATGGACAGAGCTTGTATTTAGGTGGATGCTGACTGGGCAACTGCATGTGGAGTCGCTGGATTTGCTGATGACGTCACGTAACTCGGGGGACGATTCGCAAAGCATGATTGCCGCACTGGACAAGCAGAGCAGAATCGTGGGCCTGAAAATTAATGCAGAAAACTAAAGTAATGTTCAATAGACTCGGGAGAGCACAGCGGTTTGCTCGAGATAGGTGGCGAGGCAGTGGAAATGGTAAGCGAATATATCCAGTTAGGCCAAGTTGTGACCGGGATCCCAACAGTGAGGCAGAGATAATTAGAAGGATAAGAAGTGGGTGAAGTGCATTCGGAAGGCATTTTCAGAAAATGAATGGCAGCCTACCGTTGTCCCTGAAGAGGAAAGTATACGAAATCTGTAAAGGGCTCAAATTAAATTGAGGACGACTCAGCGAGCAATGGAACGGAACATGATAGGTGTAACGTTAAGGGACAAGAAGAGAGCGGAGTGGGTCAGGGAACAAACGCGTGTTAGGGACATATTATTAGAAATTAAGAAGAAAAAAGGGGGGTTGGCAGGACATGTGATGCGAAGGCAAGATAACCGTTGGTCATTAACCCTAGAGAAGGCAAGCGTGGCAGGGGGCGGGCGACAGTAAGTTATGTGGGCAGATGAGATCAAGAAGTTTACGGGGCCAAATTGGTCGCAGTTAGTGTTGTGGCCGTCTGCCAGCGCCCCCTACCCTGTGTTAAGTGGACGTTCAGGGACAGCCCTAGGGGGTCGGTGCCCGCCCGCCATGGAGCCGGCTGTCACATGTATCCTGTACCCTACTCTCATGTCTTAATTATTAAAGGTTATCACCTACCAAAACGTGAACATGGTGTCAGAAGTTGAGGACTAGTACCCGCACGCAAACTTCGCCAGGCCAGCCGCTGGAAACCCGGACTCATCAGAAGTTCGGCGTCTTCGTCAAGCGTCGTCGCTAGGCCTACGCCGCCCGCGCATCGAAACAATGGACGGGGCTTCCCCAGCTACTCGCCCAGTGCCGCCAACGCCGTCGCCGTACCAGATTTCACCGCCGGAGCCTTTCACGTTCCTACCGGAGCATTGGACGACATGGAAGAGGCGTTGGGAACGGTTCCGCACCGCATCGGGACTGAACGGCAAGCCGGAAGATGCGCAAGTAAACTCTCTCGTCTACTTAATGGGTCCAAAGGCTGAGGAAATTTTCCCCACTCTCCCCATCCCGGCCGACAAGCAAGAGTCCTACGCCGACGTGTTGGCTGCGTTCGAGGCGTTTTTCATCGTAAAAAGAAACGTCGTTTACGAGCGCGCTGTATTCAACAGACGCTCACAGCGTGAGGGAGAATCGGCGGCGGAATTCATAACTGCGCTGTACGCGCTAGTTGAAACCTGTGACTATGGGAACCTCAAAGAAGAGCTGCTCAGGGATCGGATCGTAGTCGGGGTCCGGGACAAGAAGCTGTCTACGAAACTCCAGATGGAAGGTGATCTCACCCTCGAGAGGGCAGTATTGTTGACTAAGCAAACAGAAACCGTCGGTCGGCAGCAAGAGAACCTGAAGCAGCCGGTCGACCCTTCATCTGCCGAAGCGGCCTACGTGGATAGCCTGAAAGTGAAGTCACACAAGGGAAGAAAACCCAAGCAGGGAGGTCCGCCAAAACAGGGGACTGAGCCAGCGCTGAAACAACCCTGCTACTGGTGTGGCAACGCAGTACAGCATCCCAGGCAACAGTGCCCTGCTTCGAAAGCCCAGTGTCACAAGTGCGGCAAGCAGGGTCATTTTGCATCGGTCTGCAAAGCCAAGCGACTACGACAGATCATCCAGCAACGTGAGAGCACGCAAACAAATGATGAACAGTTCTTTGCCGGAACAGTCAACGCTACGATGAAAAAGAAACCGTGGAAAGTTTCAGTTGCCGTCAACGGTCACAGTGTTGACTTTCGTCTGGATACAGGGGCAGACGTCACGGTTGTGCCAACAGGTCTGCTATCAAGGCTGGAAAAGCAGATCACTCTTCTCAAACCCGACAAGCTCATTCTCGGACCAGCAAAGCAGCGTCTAGACATCGTTGGAGTCCTGAATGCGACAGTCTCATACAAGGGAACGAGTGTCACAGCAGACCTGCACGTCACAAGGGGCCTGGACGAACCACTCCTTGGGCTAGACCTGATAGAGAGCTTTGGCATCTTGCAACGAGTAAACGGAGCCTGTTCTACGCAGTGTCTAGACCCAGTCAGCGAGTACCCAGAACTATTTCAGGGCTTGGGGAAAGCGCCTTGCGCGTACAAAATCAAGCTGAAGCCAGAGGCAGAGCCCGTGGCAGTTGCATCCCCAAGACGCGTACCAGTTCCCCTGCTAAAGCCAGTTGAGTGCCAACTCCAGAAGATGGAAAAGGAAGGAGTCATCACCAGAGTGAGTGAGCCAACAGACTGGTGCTCGCCAATTGTGGTCGTGCCAAAGAAGAACGGTGAAGTGCGCATATGTGTAGACTACACAGCGCTGAACAAGAGCATACAACGAGAGTATCACCCAATCCCTAGCGTAGAGCCGATTTTGGCTACCTTGGGACAAGCCAAGTACTTCTCTCGTCTCGATGCATACTCGGGGTTCTACCAAGTGGAACTGCATCCCGAATCAACGCTGCTCACAACATTCATCACTCCATTTGGTCGGTTCAAGTTCAACCGCCTTCCCTTTGGCATTTCTTCGGCTCCTGAACATTTTCAGAGAATGGTTCATCAGCTTTTAGAAGGCCAGGAGGGAGTGGCGTGCCTCATCGACGACATTCTCGTGTGGGGCAGGACGAAAACCGAGCATGACAGTCGTCTCCTTGAAGTCCTGGACAGACTAAAACAGAAGGGACTTACACTGAACCGTGACAAGTGTGTGTTCGCTCAGGAAACCGTCCAGTTCTTGGGCCATGTGATCAACAAAGATGGCGTGACTCCAGACTCAGACAAGATTGCGACCATCGTTAACATGCCTCCTCCAACAGACGTGACCGAACTAAAGAGATTCTTGGGCATGGTGAACTTTGTCGCACGGTTCATACCAAATCTAGCTGTCAAGGCAGCTCCTCTGAGAGACCTACTGCACAAGGACGTCCCATTCAGCTGGGACAGCGCTCAGCAACGTGCATTCGAAGATCTTAAAGCTTCTCTCACATCGCAACCACTGCTTGCTCTCTACCACCCTACAAAGGAGACGGTCTTGTCTGCAGACGCGTCCAGCTACGGGCTGGGTGCTGTTCTTCTGCAGCGTCAGGAAGACAAGAGCCTGCGAGCCGTTGCCTACGCTTCAAAATCGTTGACAGAGGCAGAGAAGGGCTACTCCCAGATCGAAAAGGAGGCCCTCGCCATCACATGGGCATCGGACAAGTTCAAGGACTATCTTCTTGGTTTGAAGTTTCATATTGAAACTGATCACAAGCCTCTCATCCCTCTGTTCACTCGGAAGCCAGTGGATGACCTCACACCAAGACTGCAACGCCTGCGTCTTAGGATGATGCGATACGACTATACGATGCAGCACGTACCAAGCAAGGACCTGGTTGTTGCTGATGCATTATCCCGGCAGCCACTTGCAGCACATGGAAGCACAGACCTTGCTGACGAGGTTAGAGAGTTCGAGCAAGCCCTCATCTGTCATGTGCACGTCCCTGACGTGAGCTTACAGACTCTTGCGAAGGCACAAGGTGGAGACCTCGTTTCCAAAGCCATCGTGGACTACCTTCAAACAGCCTGGCCGAAGGTGAAGTCCCAAGTGCGGCAGGAGTGTTTGCCATACTGGCAGTTCAAGGATGAACTTACACTACATGACGGAATCATCATGAGAGGCCAGCGCTACTTCATACCTGCAGCCCTAAGAGCTTCTGTGCTCGGTTCTCTCCACGACGGGCATGAAGGCATCACGAAGTGCAAAAGGCGAGCCAAACTGTCCTGCTGGTGGCCAGGTATAGCGAGAGACATTGCTGACACCGTGGAGAAGTGTGTCAGCTGCATGGAGCAAAGACTAACTCCAGTCCAGCCGCTCATGACCACCCCCTTCCCAGACAGACCGTGGCAAAGGTTAGCCATGGACTTGTTCTATGCCAACGGGAAGTGGTACCTGTGTGTGACGGACTATTACTCGCGCTACATTGAGATAGCACTACTGGAAAACCAGAGACCCGAAACTGTCATCCAGAAGACAAAGTCTATCTTTGCAAGGCATGGCATTCCTGAGGAAGTGGTCACGGACAACGGGCCGCAGTTCCGTTCGGAGTTTCTGGCTTTTGCCAAAGACTGGGGCTTTCGACACATCACTTCAAGCCCTAAGTATGCACAAAGCAATGGCTGTGCTGAAGCTGCGGTCAAGATCGCCAAAAAGAAAATAACGAAGGCATCGGATCCGTACAGGGCTCTCTTGGCGTATCGAGCAACACCACTGGACAACGGGTACAGCCCGGCCGAGCTGTTGTTCAGCCGTCGGCTGCGAACGCACATCCCTTTGGCACCAGAACTGCTGAAGCCTTCAGTTGCAGACGCAGCAGCCCTCAAGGCTTCAGAGCACAAAGCCAGAAGTCGTCAAGAGTTAAACTACAACAGAAGGCATGCTGCCAGAGAGCGACCGGAGTTTCAACCTGCCCAGAAGGTTTGGATCAAGGACCTGAAACGCACTGGAACAGTGCTTGCGAAGGCGGATGCGCCCCGCTCCTACATCATTGGCACGGACCAGGGCACCGTTCGCCGAAACGCTAAGTTCTTGGTTGTCGATCGTCGTGAGAGTGCCGAGGAAGATCAAGTCTCCGTTGACAGCTTGCCTCCCCCGCGTGACACACTCACCGACACACCCAGCAACGCGGCTCCCTTGGCACCACCATCTCCGCAAGCAGCTGGACCTGGGACAAGGTCGCGATCTGGGAGACTGATCCGTCCACCGCGCCGTTATGGCTATACTTAAAGGGGGAGATGTTGTGGCCGTCTGCCAGCGCCCCCTACCCTGTGTTAAGTGGACGTTCAGGGACAGCCCTAGGGGGTCGGTGCCCGCCCGCCTTGGAGCCGGCTGTCACATGTATCCTGTACCCTACTCTCATGTCTTAATTATTAAAGGTTATCACCTACCAAAACGTGAACAGTTAGCGCAGGACCGGGATAATTGGAGGTCTATGGGAGAGGCATTTGCCCTGCAGTGGGCGTAAACAGGCTGATGATGAAGGGGATGGTGGTGGTGATGATGATGATGATGATGATGATGATGATGATGTAAAGTCGGACTGGGCGATGGAACTTTTTTGTCTGAAGTAAGCAAAGTGTTGAGCCTTTTTTTTTTTAACTTAAGGTGTGGCGGTGGATAGATTCTACGTTCTATAGCCGGTAATGCTGGGTGATATGGTAAGTGACTATATATCTGGGGGTACGGCCAGGTTCTCCTTTGGGGCCTGCGCAGGCCACGTCGCTTATGCGAATTCGTTGTCCGCGAGGGAGGAATGTGCCAGGGCCCAGATGGGTTTATGCTGAGGAGGCGGTTTGCTGCGGGAGTCGCCGATCCCGGAGTAAATCTTCTGCAGCCTGCAGGCCTGCCGAGAGTCAGAAACGATCGTCGCATTAATTGGTCTCGATGATGGCTAGCGCTATAAGGCCATTTGCTCTGCTTTATGAGTGCTAGTTTTGGGGTGGTTGCACTAATGAGGCATTTGTCTCTCGATGGCACTACTGCCGCCATTGCTCCATTGTGGTTACGGCTTGCTGCGTCCATGTAAGCCGTTTGTCGATTAATGGATGTCAGGGTTCTACTGATTAGTTCGTCGGCTGGAGGGTCCGTTGGTTGATGAGAGGCCGACGTGTGCTCCACCTGCAGGGCGACAGAAAGCAGACGCCGATCCAGTTTCCGAGGCAGCTTCTATTTGTCTTCGCCCCGGTCGTGGTCATGACCGCCGTGGCCTGCGCAATCGCCCTACTGGCTGGACTGCGGGCGTTCACTGACGATGCAAGGCGGAAAGTGTGCCGGTCCCCCGAATGCGTTGAGTACGCCCAGCGCCTGAGGAACTCGCTGAACGTGACGGTGCGTCCCTGTGACAGCTTCACGCGCTTCGTGTGCGACGGCTGGTCGCACATGCGCCAGCTCGGCGTCCACGAGCTGCTGGTCACAAGGGCTCTTAGCACCATGCACCGCTCAGCCCAGGAGGCGCATGTTCCAAAGGTATACTCATCATGCACGCATGTATGGGGGACGCGTTGTGCACTTCTAAATGAAATGCCACGACGGCGCTCGTCTGCGGCGAAAGCCAACGCCAGAATGAGCCGGTCATTAAGGCTTTATTTCGAGTTCGAGGACGAACGGGTATCACTCGAGGAAAAGCACCAAAACAACTTGACTGGCTTCCAAGCACCACAGGCCTCGGCATCGACAAATATTCCTCGGGCGCTTAAGTCTCCTTACGTGGTTTGAAGGCGAAAGCCGAGCGATTATCAGACTTCGTTACTAGTAAAGCTTGTTTACGGCTCTTTCATCTTTCTCTACGACAGGCAGCCTGGCCACACTTCACGTGGCCTGGCCGCAGTGAACCTGTCACTGCGCATGCGTCAGTCTTATTCTTGTTCCATTCGGCGTGATACGGGTTGACGCGCACGTGACTCTTGGTCTAGTCGCTCCGGTTCAGATTCCCCGCAACCACATTTATTTACTCTTTACAGGAGCAGCGGCCGTTTGTACTACTATTCGTGTTGACGCCGACAACGACGACGACGACTACGGTCACTTTTTATGAAAGACATAATGCTTTTGCCCCAATAATCATTTGAACCGCATACGGAACTTGAATTTATAATCCTGAAATATTTTGTTTTTATCTATGTATAACGCTCGAGAGGTAAAATCGAATTTACCGTCTTAGAGTAGAGTTATTAAAACACCGTAACAGGTTTTTAGGGTTGATTTATCTTTCGTAGGGATTGGTAACAGCGTTAGAATACAATGTCAGGTGACGGGTGCTGTACTCAACCAGACGCAACCATAAAACATGCACTCCTCCTCCTGAACGTGCCTCTTGATTTTACCCCTCGCTCTATATATTTGAAGTTTGGCGCTTGTCTATGAAGTCATAGCGGCGTAGTTGAAGTTATGTCAGACGCTGGGATAGCGCGCGGTGCGAAGATTGACTGGGCGAAATGCCTGTTGATGCGTATCAGGGAGCAGAAATATTAAAATAGTCCAATTTATAAGCTGTTTATTATAACGCCCGGAAAGCTGTGCAAATGCGCAAGAATGCGGTAACATGGCGCTTCCCCACACACTGAGCGAAACATTTGTACGATCGTTTAGCCAGTGCGTAACTCCGTAGTTACCGATACACGCAAAACGCGACCGCTGAAAGGGCTGGAAGAACGGTTTCAATGTAGAGCAAGCCCCAGCATATCTCTCTCTCTCTCTCTCTCTCTCTCTCTCTCTCTCTCTCTCTCTCTCTCTCTCTCTCTCTCTCTCTCTCTCTCTCTCTCTCTCTCTGAATTAGCGCAGACCATCGTATTTGCTGTTTCGGCATTGGTTTACACCTGGCAGCCGTGACAACTGAGCGAGCCGGTGAGAGCGCGCATGGGAAACAAGGTGTACACCCCCCCCCCCCCCCCCCTCACCGACTGTGTTGTGCTCCATTATTCATCCAGGCTCACTGAGCACGCGGTGCATTAGTAATAAATCTCGGAGTAGCTGGCCCAAGTACACGTTCATGATTGAGCTTCAAGTGCCGGGTGAAATGAGCATTCAATCCTTCAGTTTAGCTCTCATGTCATCTCTAAGCTCTCCTCAATAAACCCATGAGTGTAGTACGAAAACCTCCGCTCCAGTTTACACCTTTCACCTGCTGTGTCCTTCCCATGCTCAATAACTTTCCCCGAGTGCAGAACAGCAAATTGGGCTCCACGCCTTCTTAGCCTACTCGCCCTCTCGCTTTCTCATCCTCCTCCCCAGCTGATCTGTTTCTTCCATTCCGCAGACTGGACAGAACCGGGCGCAGCGCGGCATCGCCCTCTACCGGAGCTGTAACGGCGTCCTACAGGGCAGCCACGACGAACTGCCGGCCGTCGTGCAGGCGCTGGAGGAAGTGGGCATCACGTGGCCACGGCGCTCGGGCAACCCCGACGTGCTGCACACCATCCTGGCCTCCTCGCTTAGCCTGGGCTGGGACGTCCTCGTCCGCGTGCTGCCCCTCCGGCACCCTCCTCGCCAGCCCGGCAAGTTGACGCTGGCCATCAACAAAGGCAGGACCATCATCGACATCCTCAACAGGACCTCGCAGCCGCAAACAACGACCACTGGGAGAGCCTACTTCGAGTTTATCCGCGAGAAGCTGCTCGCTGCCCAGAATCGCAGCAGTGGTGCGGACGACGTTACCTTCGAAGACGTCCGCGCCATCGAAAAGAGCATGAAGGAGGCGCAGTTGAAGCGCACCTACTTCAGGCCCGATGTGCAGCATGCGCCCGTCGAGAAAGCCTTCGACGCGCCGCTGTCGCGCACCCGTTGGGAGCAAACCCTGAGCGGACTCGGCTTCAGTGACATGGGAGCGGGGCGAATCGCCATCGAGCTCGTCACAGCGAACCCTGACTACGTACACACTTTCTTCGAGCTGTGGCGGAAGATAGAAGAAGCCGAAGCTCATCTGTTCGTCTCCTGGTATACAGTCCAGGTGAGATGCATTCGCCGTTTACCCTTTGGCAATCTACGGGAATAGGTTTATTCTTTACGTTTCTACTACCCGACGTATATTTATTGCTGCAATGCATTGTTGTTTCTCCCGTTTTCATCGTTCTCCGTTTTGTGTATTATAAATGTTTGTATAACACACAAAGGACTTCCCGAGTTTCACATCATAAAGCAGTACAATTCCAAGGACCTAACTACCGCGTGGATGGCTAGTGTCACTACTACTCTTTGACGGCACATTTTCTGAAATTATAAGGCAGTTGACTTTTATTAAATATGGGCAGATGTCGCAATGCTCTGTGGCGTTAAATGGCGCGTTACAAATCTTGGAATTCCACATCTCCCGTAAGCAGACCCAGGGCCAGGGCCTGCGACATCTTCTTTTTCAAAGAACGTGCCTGGGTTTTGCGTTATCCTCTGCGTTTGCCAAAAACAAACATCGGCATTGTCGTCGTCGTTGTCTTTCTCAGTTTAGGGTGTCGACCAAAAGCTAAATAGAAAGATCACAACTTCCTTTGGCGCACAAAACGACGTCTGAACGTGAGGGTCAGAGGTGCTCAGTTAAAAAATTGAAATGTTGTCAACCAAAGGTGGACAGCCATCGAAGATGTTGGAAATAGCGCCGTTTAGTAACTATACACTGCGTACACAATAGCAATGTTACACAGAATGCAAACGGGTGTGCAACTAACCCTTAAAGCTAGGATGCAAGCGTCCTTTAAAGTCAGCCGGCACGGCAGACGCCGCTACTGATGTGTACATCGCCGGCCAGAAATCCGCAAAAGTTTTATGCGCTTCTCTGTATTGCGCCACGTTCAGTGGTGTACTGTTTCGTGAATGTGTGCAACCCAATGCAGCGAACCAGCTTTGCTGGGTAATCCGCTACCACATGAACGGTTAGCGGATTTTGTACTTGATAAGTGCGCTTGTTGGCCGCTTAAATCAACGTATCCTGTGTGCTGCAGGTTGCAGCGCTCTTAGCCAACCAAGACCTCATAGTCAACTTCTACGGCGGGAACACCCAGCGAGCCCTCGCTTTCCACGTGGCATTCTGCTTCGGCCGAGCGTACGCCATCTTGCGCCCGGCCGTGTTCTCCAGCTTGATCGGCCGTGCAGTGAAGGCCTCCTCCCGAGACCATGCCCGCCACCTCGCGTTGTCCGTGCGCATGTCCTTCAGCGAGCGCCTGCCATGGTGGGGAAAGAGCGAGCGGAACGTCACCGTCGTGGGCGACTGGACTTCACTCGACACGATGTTCAGGGCGTTCGACGGCGAGCACGACCACGACAACGGTAGCGTCCAAGACGACACCTGGGCCGAGTCTCTGGACCTGAGTGACGACTCTCTGGTTGCCAACCTCCGCAACACGTCGTCGTTGGTCTTGGCCAGTAGCGCGTACGACAGCGGTGAGGAAGATGTCGAAGTAACGGCTCTTTCGGTTGGAATTTCCACGTTCCTGCTGTCTGTAGCGCTTTACAACCGCAACGACCTCGAGCTTCTGCCACATGCCCTGTCGTTCCCGCTCTTTGACACCAACCTCGTCCCCGCTGTCAACTACGGTGGACTCGGAGCCGAAGTGGCCAGGACCCTGTCCTTGCTCGTGATGAAGGCCTACCGAATGAAGGTTCATTTAAGGCTGCTTTTGCGCTGTTTCGATGCTAGTCCGTTCTCGGTCGGCACTAACTTCTACCTCGCCTTGGCCGAAGCCCTGGCCATCGGTGCCGTACTGAATGCGTACGAAGGCGATTCCTCCACTGGGGAGAGCGATAACAAGAAGCTGCCGGGGCTCGAGGACTTCAGCGGCAGGCAGCTGCTATTCATGGCGTTCTGCTTCATGAAGTGCCAGGGCCCCGAGGCCGAAGTGACTGAGTTTTCAGCCTGTAACCTGCCGCTGATGTACGTCCCTGAATTCGCGCAAGCCTTCCAGTGCCTGCCCGGGACGCCTATGAATCCGGTGGAGCAATGTGACTTGGTGTCATAACCCGGTCATAACCCGTCATAACCCGGTGCTTACTATTTGTTTCTCTTTCCTGTAATAACTTCCTTCTTTTTCTTGTAGATGCAAGAACAGTAGCAGATTTTATTTTAGCGGCACAATAGACGGTCGCATGCTGGTCCCTTGTTTTCGTGGCGTCCTGCCTTGGCGAACATTCGCTCTATAGCCCGTGCGTGCGTTTGTTCATGCGCTATTTACACTCGGAATGTGAAGGACGCATACTTGTGGTACAGTGTACTATACTTGTGGCTAAGGACGTGTTCGCAGAAAGTGATTTATTTTGTAACCCTTTCGCGAAGCGGAGATTTTGATAATTACGTTTGGATGGATATTCGACTTGGCGAGCTATAGTAGAATGCTATTATAATCCGACACGGCAGGAGCTGAGCATTTTGTGGGGAAATGCATCAAACGGGTTCTTTGCTATGTCTGGAAAGGGTGTGGTTGTTGTTTGCTCGTGGCTCTGCTCCTCTCTCTCTCTCTCTCCCGGAAGTTACGGAACTTTTACCTTAGTCTTTCTCTTCAAGCTCTATCATTCTCCCACTTACATCCTCCCCTCTGTATCTATTCTGTAAGCATTTTGTGACCCCGTTTTTGGGGGACAGTACTGAGTGAATCTCTTATTTGTAAAAACAGGGCAGAAGTCATAATTCCCGCTTGTTTCCTCGGCGACATGTTTTCTCGGTCACGTTCCGTAGCAACGCGGCGCCGATGATGATGATAAAAAATAATAAAACCTATTGGTGGTGATGGAGGCAGCATACATCTAGTTCATGATTACAGTGACCGCTTCAGCATCAGGGCGATGATGTTGC
This sequence comes from Haemaphysalis longicornis, assembly GCF_048455015.1. Taxonomy (NCBI): domain Eukaryota; kingdom Metazoa; phylum Arthropoda; class Arachnida; order Ixodida; family Ixodidae; genus Haemaphysalis; species Haemaphysalis longicornis. The sequence continues at coordinate 46,579,362 of NW_027526422.1, read as the reverse complement.
CACCACAGGTACACGGGAGTAAGACTTTCGTGGAGTTACCTTGACCTGTTTATTTCACTGTGTGCCGACCTGAGAATTTGTTGTATTTTGTGTATATTGAAGAGATTTTGTGGCATCGGGATCCCTGCACCTGTTTGTTGCAGATATGTTACTGCGACACTAGCGAGTTTTAGCTGACCGTTTTCCACGGTCCGCTCCGCTCTGATAGCAAGCGGGAGCGCCATTGCGCATGCGTGGCGCGCTTGGCCGCGAACGGAATTGGCTCCGGTCGCGCTGACCGTGCCGCCGATACCGGAGCGCACCGTCGAAAACGGTTTGCTAAAACTCTCCACTGCCTCCACAGCTACTGGCGGGATGGTACGTTGGTGGCCAATGTATTAGTCCTCATGCGCTTGCTATGGAACGCGCCAAAGCCAATAGCAAGTACGGGCACGGCTTTTGTGGACGCCAGCTGAAGTTTCACGTTACCCCGGGATTAAAGTAATGCGTTGGCACTGTGGTTACAAAAAAATATGGTTGCGGCTTACCTCAGCTAACCTCGGATATGCGAAGCAAAAGCTTCGCTTAGTCTGGTTGAGTCTTGGTTTCGCTTGGTTAACCTTTGATGTAGCTGCATTGCCGACCACTGCTCAACGCCGGTTGGTCCCGTGCAACGCACGCGGGAGGAGGCCCGGCGAACGCTCCGTTCCTCTTCGCCGGGCGCGAGACGAGTCACGTAGCCCGAGACGACTCGGCGCATGCGTGGGAGGCAGTGGGGGTGGTCGGCTGCCGATCAGCCATGGAAGCTTTTTTTTCCTCCATGCGATCAGCTGATCGCCCGCAGCGGTGGTGGCGGCCCCCACTCGGGCTGACCACGACGACTGAAAACGGAACCTTGTGCGCATTGCCGAAAGCGGTCCCGGCGAATCGCGCAATGCGCACAAGTAGTAAAGCACTGCTTTAAAAATATATTCAGGCTCCTTGCATCAGCGTCACTCGTTTTTACCGCTAAAGTGTTTTATGCTGGGATCCACCAAGATTTCACTGACGTCATATCCATCACGGAAATGGCACCATGACAACGAACACAGGAGAAACGCCAGAAAAAGTTTCATTGACGCGGATGGTTGCAAATTGACGCGGATGGTTGTAGATTTCGTTGCACATTTCACTTTCGTGTTTGACCGATTCCTATGACAGGAATCAGCCACATTTTTCTGGCTACAGTAGAATCTCGATAAACGGAAATCGCTTAAAGGGAATTACCGCTTAAATTGAACAGTAGCTCGTAAGTTGGTTGGTTTTGTATTCAGATAATGTAAAAAAAACTTTCGGTAATCGGAACTAAAATTTCCGCGTCACCAACGGAACCGAAAATGGAACTTCTTGTCAGACCCATGCCTTTGATGTGTCAGTGTCAGACACACCGGCTTTTTCAGGTACCTGCTGTTTCGTTTTCGTTTATCTGTTAGCCTCGTAAGCCTCGTCTTGTTATTAGTAGTTAGTCTGGTTATAGTTATCATCATTGCAGCCGATCAGAAAGTTATTCAAGCCCTCAAAGCCTGCTTCCGCGGTAGCATTTAGGCTGGCGTACCCGCAAATTTTCCCGCCATTTTTTTGCGGGGCTATTATGGTTGCCAGACCAGGAATGCCCTACCCGCTAAGGAAGCGGCGGCAGGGGGTCACCAGTTTATGTGACACCTTCGCATAATGGACACAAGGTTTTTGTTTTTCTATTTTCGTTCGCTTCCTCCTCCTCACCGCATCCCTCCCTCCCCCTTTCTTTCTGTCGTCCCGTCGCTGCCGATTCCTCTCCGCTCGACTCGCCGCGCGGAATACGCGGGAGTTTGAGGCCAGCGTGCGCGCGGCATTCGCTGTGTTTATTGTTTTTTTAGATGCGACGCTGAGAGGAGCATCTCTTGCCTTCTCTTGCCGGCGGCCCTGTCCTGCGTCCGTCGTCGTTGTCGTCCGCGTCCGCACAGCTGCGTCTCTCCTCCGCTTACCCCCTCTCCTCTCTCCGATAGCGAACACTCTCGCCCAACATCTGCGGGCGCGTGGCGCAGCGCACTCTCACTCCGCCGATGAGCGGCGTTGCGCTCTGTGCGCATGTGCAGTACTCTCTTTCTCCACGGTCTCCTTTCCTTCGGGTGCGCTGCGCATATCAGCGGAGTGCCGCGCTCCGGCCGGTCTCTCAGTCGACGGTCACCCGCGCTTGCGTTTGCGCTTGCTCTCTCGCAGTACCGACGATTGCTTGATGCGACGGTTCCTTTAATAAAGCCTCCGTCTAAACGACAACAACAACAACGTCTCTCATTATGCTCAAAATTACGCCCGCATCCCCTTGCGTGGAACCCAACGATGTGATTGAAACGCAATTCACGTTCACTACGCGTTTCACGCAATTCGACTAATCGACCCAACGGAACCCCCTTCAGCGTCGCATCACACCAGGGTTCCCGCGGGGGAGGTGGGCGTGATTTTTTTGTTTGTTTACTTTCATCACATTCGTGGGTACACAAGAGGCATGCGCGCCGGTTCCAGCAGCGGCTGTGTTGATTAGCTCGCATCATACATTCGCGGGTACTACAAAGGTATTGGGATCCGCGGCCTTTACGGGCCCCAATACGTTTGTAGTACCCCCCCCCCCCTTCTTGGGATGAAGCGAAAAAAATTGGGCCCATCTCCCCACGAGGTGGGACTCAAGTAAATGCGTCGCGTAGGGGGTGGGTGTATTGCGTTAAGTTAGTGTTTGGGGGGTGGTGGTGGGGTGGTAGTGAATGCGTTAACTATTATTGCTTATTACTATTAATTATTATTATTTCTTTCATATATTATTACTTTCGTGATTTTGCGACTCGAGTCCCCCCTAGCTCGTGGAGAGATGGGCCCAATTTTTCTTTTTTTTTTTTGTGACGCGCAAGAAGTGAAGGCAAGGAGTAGGTTGTGGTAAGTCGTTATTTATTTATTTGTTGCTGTTGTCGTTGTATTGGACGCTGAGAACGACGGCTTTGTGGTCGCTAAAGGGTACTGTTAAGGGGTCTTTAAGCAGTGGTCGTGCGTTGCAGCAACTGGTGAAGACGAGATCGATGCAACTGCTGCCGTGTATCAGCAGCTTCTTGACGTAGTTTGAATGAGTCAAGGATATAAGGCGCGTTCGTAGCCTTTGATTCTGTGTCGCTTTTGTGGCGCAGTGGGAAGAGCACCATGTACCTCGCGTTCCGCCCACAGGGTCGTGGGGTCGAAACCAGGCGCTGATAACTATTATTATTTTTTTTATAGTGTAGTGTATTTATAGAGGCATGCGCGCTGCTGGCGCGCATGCCTCTTGCGTACCCGCGAATGTGATGAAAGCAAGCAAACAAACAAAGCAATAAACACAGCGAATGCCGCGCGCACGCAGGCCTCAAAAGCCCGCGTATTCCGCGCGGCGAGTCGGGCGGTAAGGAATCGGCAGCGACGGGACGACAGAATGAAATCAATCAATCAATCAATCAATCAATCAACCTTTATTTTCGGTGCCCAGGAACAACCCTAGGGTCTTGGTACTGGTACACCATATACAAATCGTACATAAAAACAAACTAAAATCAAGACAACACAACACACAAAACTGTATACATGAAAGAAACAATAAAGTAAAGATAGTTACAGTAATCTCAGAAAGCAAAACAGCAAAAAAAAAAGAAAAGAAAAGAAAAGAAACAGGAGACCTAGCGTTGCAAGCCATGACACTCGGACAGCGAAATGTTCAAGGCACGTGAAAAACAGGAAATACTCACTGAACATGACAGCGATAAGTTATACGCATAACACGAAGGTTTTATAACAAAATGTTCGGAAGTTTCAACTTTGAAAGAAGTTCAGCATTACAAGCACTGGCACTCAAACCTACAGAAATTCAAGCAACGCAAAACCAGGAAATGTGAAAAACAAACAAACAAGAACATGATTTGCCTAAAATAAATACAGCACATAAATTTGCAATGACTAAAGGCACTTAAGCTACAACAGTTTTCAAGTCGTTTGAGAACAAAGAAAAAGAGCTCTGAAATATATCAAGACTATCAGAATATTCATTATATGCACATTGTATTCTGCAGATGGACGAGCGTCTTCTACTTAAAGCATCTGTTCTAAAAGTTCGAAATGTTCGGAAAAGTTTGTTCGGCAAGTTGACATTGATAAGTGTAACCAAGTCGTCACACAAAATATCCCCATGAAGAAGTTTATAAAGAAAGATAATATCAGCTCGCATTCGTCGACACCGAAGGGAAGGAAGACTTTTCAGAAAAGGCACACTGCCGTTAGCGTCTTCTAGCACATGACGGAAGCGGTGCTTAAAGATAAAGAGGAACTTATTTTGAACTCTTTCGATACGGTCACTATTGGACTTGCAAGTTCCATTCCAAACAACAGAGCCGTATTCGAGAAGAGGTAGGCAGAGAGCCGAATACAACTTTAAAAAAGGAAGAGGACCTTTAAACTCTCTAGAATACCCGCAAACAGCACCCAGACATCGAAGAGAGCGACGGGTAATTTGCGTAACGTGGGAAGAGAAAGTCAGAGAAGAATCAAATAGTACTCCCAAGTCTCGAATTTCAGTCACCCTCGGCAATGCAGTGCTTGCAATTTTATAAGAGTATTGCAGCTGTTGAGTTTTTCTACTATAGGAGACAACTTTCGTTTTTGAGGGGTTCAAAATTAGGTCGTTTTTGGTGCACCAACGATGGAATGACGCAATATCAGCCTGAAGATAATTACAGTCATGAATATTGCGCACTTCTCTAAAGATTTTCATATCATCAGCATACAACAAAAAAGAAGAATTTTGAATTACAGAAGCAACATCGTTAATGAAAATGGAGAAAAGAAGGGGACCCAGAACAGATCCCTGGGGTACACCACTTGTTGCTTTGTACCTAAATGAAGTTTGACCGTTAACACTTACATAGCAATATCGCTGCTGGAGATAGCAACGTATAAGACCCACCAAAGAAGCGTGGACATCTAACAGAATGAGCTTGGCAAGCAATAACGAGTGGTTGACTACATCAAAGGCCTTGCTCATGTCACAGTAGACCACATCAAGCTGGCTTCTACCAACGATTGCTGGGACAGCCTGCTCCATGAAGCACGCGAGGTTTGTGGAAGTTGAACGACCACGCATAAAGCCATGTTGATTAGGAATGAGGACGTGTTTAAGTGAGAAAGACAACACCATATGAAGAGATAACTCGAATAGTTTAGAGGCAGAACAAAGGAGCGAGACTGGCCTATAGTTTATGGCGTCAGTTTTTGGGCCTGACTTGAATACAGGGAATACGCGAGAGATTTTCCATGAGCGAGGGAACGTGCCAGACCGGAGACAGTTATTAAACATTGAAGTGAACACTGGAACGAATATGTTTGCATACGTTTTTAGAATGGCGCCAGGAATACCATCTGGTCCACAAGAAAGCGAGGGCTTTAGCCGCTTGATACTGGTCCGCACGATGTTCTCATCCAGTTGGAAACAACCAGAGTTACCGCCCTGGTGACAAGGGGCGCTACTGTTATCACTGCCACCGCTAATTCCAAAAAAAGAAGAAAACTGACGAGCAAAGCAGTCGGCCACCTCCGCAACCTCATTGCCGTTGGAGTCTAGTAAACGAATAGATTCTTTAGTTTTACTAGATCTTGAATGAATGTACTTCCAGAAGGCTCCCGGTTGATGGGTTGCTTTAGCTTCTACTGATGCCATGTACGAAGCATGATCACGCTTGTGCAATATTTTGCATAAGGCACGTAGGCGCCGAAACTCCTGAGTGAACTGGTTCGCACCAGAGCGCTTCATCTTTCTATGCGCACGTTCTTTGAGTTTAAGGGCATCCCGCAATTCAGAAGAAAACCAGTGTGGGAATTTGAACTTCTTTGGTAAATATTGCGGGATGTATTTCTTCATACCCAAAAGTACAATCTCAGTAAAACGGTCAACTTGTTCATTGACATCAGGTTCGTCAATGACTGTCGACCAAGGGACAGCAGAAAAGTAATCATACAGCCCAACGTAATCTCCCCGGGCGAAAGCGTAGCGAGGTTGCGTGTTGCAGGAACTTACGGAATGGTGGAGCATTGTGGGAAGGGAACAGGAAATAGAAAGAGGAGGATGAAATCTGTCAGGTCTAACTAAAGGACAATCAGAGTGTGACACACTAACATCATCAAAATTCGAAAAACACAGGTCCAAAATGTTTCCACTGCAGTTTTCTATGTGATTATGCTGTGCCATGGAAGTGAAAGACGAAAAATCTAGTAATCTATTACCCTTCTGTTCAATGTGGTGGTTATGGTGGGAACAGGATAGATGGCTCCACTGAACGCCAGGAGCGTTAAAGTCTCCAAGAAGGAGGACCTTGCGGTTGCATTGAGTAATAAGCTCTTGTTCAATGGAGGAAACTAACTGATTGAATGCGTCAGGAGCTACATCAGGGGGAATGTAAAAAACCCCAACAAGAAGTTTTTCAGTTTTAGAGATAAGAATTTCAACCCATACAGACTCATCTGCATTCTGAATATCACTACATAGCACACTCGGGAGAGATTTGTCGACGGCAAGAAGGACCCCACCCCCTTTTTGTTTGCTTCCCGTCAAGGCACGATCACTACGATATACATGGTAATTTTGAGGGAAATAATCACTGGACAGAATATCAGGGCACAACCAAGTTTCAGAGATAGCTATTAAATAATAATAATAATAATAATAATAATAATAATAATAATAATAATAATAATAATAATAATAATAATAATAATAATAATAAACTTGTGTACATTAGGCGAAGGTGTCACATAAGCTGGCGACCCCCTGCCGCCGCTCTTTTAGCGAGTACGGCATTCCTGGTATAACAACCATGGTAGCCCCGCAAAAAAATGGCGGGAAAATTTGCGGGTACGCCAGCCGAAACGCTACCGCTACCGCAACGGTCTCCTGCAAAGGATGCAGGTGTGCATGAGCCAGAATACGGAGTATAGAATGGACCTCATTGCCGATACCTGGAGGCCACTGTCTGTTAACACTACAGTAAATCGATTCAAGCATGAAGGGGTTTTTTTTTTTTTTTTTTTTTTTTCAAGTGACCAGTCATAAAGAGAAGGATGAGGAAGAGCCGGAAGATGAATCTGGAGAATAGCTACCGCTGATTACCTGGCAGGAGTAGCACTGAATGGTCCTCTTGTTGATACTGTGCCCCCGATAGCCTATGTTGTTGGAACTAGGTTTCGAAGGTACAGTTCGCTGGACAGCTTCCCACCAGACAGCATCGCTGGCTGCCCCGACATTGGGTATCTCGGTACTCTTAAGCTTTGCGCAGTCTCGGCTGTGCGAGGTCACACTGACTTGCTTTCGATGTCGAACACCTAATTTGAATTTTTATTTACACCGCGCACGCATAGTGCCATCGGCCATCTGCAGCTTCTGTCAAAAGGAGGAAACACTTGACCACTTCCTGTTGTCTTGCCGGCGGTTCTCCCCCCTCAGAAATCGTTACCTGGAGGTTCTCCTCCAGCGCCTGGGTCTCGCTTTGTCGGTGCCTAATTTATTGTCATTTGGGGCAGTCGGGCTTGGTTGCTGCAACGGGGATGTTTTTCGCGCTCTTCACTCATTTATGGCCGAAACAGGTCGCTTGCCTTGTGTTAATCAATCGCATCAACCAATTTTTAATCGTTTATTGAAATACCTGTTGGTACAGTATAGTATTGAATTTTTTTTGTTCCAAAATTCTTAGCATCACGCGCTCTTCACTCATTTATTGCCGAAACAGGTCACTTGCCTTGTTAATCAATCGCATCAACCAATTTTTAATCGTTTATTGAAATACCTGTTGGTACAGTATAGTATTTAATTTTTTTTTGTTCCAAAATTCTTCATCACTGTACTCTATTTTCCCTTCGTTTGAAACTAATTACTGAGCTTCTTCAGCAGTGAAATCACAATAAGACTTGGCCAATCCCCCAGAGCAGGTACGCGCCATTCTTGTTCTGGATCCAACCAACCAACCTACCATAGAAGATACCACACTTCAATGAGCACAGTCAGCTGGGCAGTATATAAGAATTTTTTTCATAAGGAACCATGATTTGAAACGTCTGTTCAAAGCTGAATTGCCATGAAAAAAAAACAATCCTGGAGATGCAGTTGCCAAGGACGAAAAAAAAATTGATGCATTTTTTTCGTGCACTAGTGACTAATTTTGCCAAATAAACTTCGTGAATTCTGTGCACAAAACTGTTGTAGTTTTCTTGCTTTCTGAAGAACTATCAGCTACATTCACCTTCTAGTGCTTAGTTACGTGAAATGGTATTAAGAGTGTGTACGCACATAAATTTGCACTTTTGCACATTTCTCCCAGTAAACGGAACTTAATTCTGTTAAATGGAACTAATTTTTTCGGTTTCTCAAAGTTCCGTTTATAGAGCCTGTATTTAAAAGCGATAAAAGATTCCTGGGGGTAGATAAGTCTGCTTACACACTTTAAATGCGGAAGCAGTATGGCTTCCCCTGGCGCTATTTATCAAAATCTGTTTTCTGCTACGTTGTGCATGCGTTTCTTTCTTCGCTTTCCTTTCGTCGTTTTCATCAGTTACAAGGCTGCAGACCATTCGGAACTCCATACTTGGAAGCTGGCTCTGTCATGGATTTACACATCTCCCCCCCCAACATCTCCCAGGAATATTTCGACACCCCCCAAAGATTCCACAACATTCACCCCCTAACACCCCCAGGAGGATTTTGACAACCACAAGCACCCCGCTTAGTGATTTATTCACCCCCCCCCCCCCCCCCCCCCAGGAGGATTTCGACACCCCCCCAAATCGAAATCCTGGATAAGCCCCTCGGCTCTGTATCATATGGTAGCTTCATGGCACCAGCATGATGATTATGAATAAATGTTATTGTGCCTGAAACTGAGCATGGAAAGGGTTGGGAGATAGATGTTCCAACATGACATGAGCGCATGTCCACGGGCCTTCACATTCAAATCACGTAAGCAGAATCAAGTGACCCGATGAATTTTGTCTCCTCCTGGTACCATATGGTTCATATTTATAACTACCTCGACAGACGCACTTGAAAAACACCAGGGTTTTCTCCTTGGGGGGAGGGGGGGGACACATAAATGTTCCGCATTAGTAAATAAAAGCCTCCTGCAGGGGTGTAGTAAATATGTGCGCGTTTTTCAGAAGCTTCCTCCACTCCTTGACATTCTTTGTCACGGAACTCTCTTTGCATTGCCATTGAAAACTGTTTCCCTTGGCCCTATCTATGCAGTTCTACACAGACCCGTTCACAGTTCATAGCTCGAATTTCAAGCAGTTTTTGTTAGAGCCAGGCATATGGCAAAGTCTGCCTTAGTATTGAAACATCACTAGGCAGAAATTTATACCCCCCCCCCCCCCCCACCCGCCCCCAGGAGGATTCCTAGAGTGCCGTCCGACGGCCCTCTAGCTGATCGTTGCAGGCATGGCTATAGAGTGCTGTCCGACGACATTCAAATAAATATTTAACACTAGGCTAGCACCTGCCGAAGAGTCTACCAGGTTTCGTTGTTGGTACCTTTCCTTGTCTGTACCGCGAGTGTTTATTTATAAGTGACTGGCAATAAAGAAAAAAAAATGTCGTAGTGTAGAGGATCCGTCTTAGCTTATTGATCCCAGAGTTGGTGGTTCGGGACCGGCTCTTGCCTCGGTTGTTTTTTTTTTTCATTATTTAAGTGAAGTGTAATTTTTGTCCCTTAGGTTATTTTTGGTGTTTTAAATGATTTCTTTGTGTGCGTTAGGTTAGCTTGTTATGTTTAGGTTAGGTTGCCTAGCTTTACGTTATCTAGAGCGATGTACTGCCGGACGCGGCAATTTTGTCATAAAACGCCGGTGGACGTCGATATAGTGGAGTGCTTATAAAACCGTCGGACGGCACTCTAGACATGGCCAAAACTTTTCCCCCCGCCATTCTTTTCTTTATTTGGCCAGCACTTGCTTGCAATGAAAAAAGGTGGCTTCGCCGCATTACATGTACGTTTAGTTTCCCTGTGTGGCGCACATTTTCTTTTTTTTGCACAACACGCTATGAGAACATAAAAAAAAAACACACAGAAAAGCAGCATGTAGGTGTTTAGAAGAGTTTTAGATTCAAGAGCAAATTGTTTAACATTATGACGTGCATCATCATTAACGTCAAGCAGAAAAGGCGGGCATTGGACAAGTCTGTGGGCGACGTAAGCTGAAAGTGCCAATTGTTTTACATTATGACACCGATCAACTTATTCTCCATCGTGGGGTCCCCCATCACTTTAGGAGGCCCAAAAGGGGTCCCTGGGGCAGTCATCGCTGAGAACCACTGTCTTAGAGTATGGGCACATACCCAATCAGGGGATCAGCCAAACATCAGAGGTTGTTGACACCACTTCCTCCGCCTTCCCAAACACAGCAATTCCAAAGGCTGGGTACATTTTTGTTGTGAGCCTAATCTTTTAGTGTGCCTTAAGCCCTTGTTCTCATCACCCACCATGTTACGATGGGGCAGGAAATAGTTTGCAAAACACTTACTTGAACACCGCTGCTCACTGGGCAGTATTGTGCAAATATCACACAGACGCAGTGACTGAGCAAATGTGTGCAAACTTTGGTTTATTCAATCGGTATACTACTATACAAAACTGCTGAAGTAGTAGCACAACAAAGAAATAATGCAAAATGCTGCAAATCATCACAGACTGGTTGTACGTCATGACTGCTGATTAAGAAGCGTTAACACAGTGCAGAAATTATGTCAACATGTTTGAGTACATATAAATAAGCGCATTCAGAATCCGATACACGCCAGTCAATGGAACAGAAAGTGCGGAAATTAGATAGCATTAGCCCGCAAAGCCATACAAAAAAAGCCCTTGATTCCACATATTTTATCTCGTTTTTAGGGGAAAACTGCGATATCTTGAAAAGGCACAAACGCAACTCCACAAACCCTGCACATGATAGATGCTAATTGCTTTCCAAATGACCAACTGCTGCAACAGGTTGTTCTTGAACAAGTTTTATATAAGCTACTAAGTTCATTCAAAAAATAATGGGTGTATTCGTAACAGAAAAAGCCCTTCAAATTAACATGTTTTGCAACGCAGAGTGGTAACGGGCTACACACCACACTAAGAAGCAGAAAAACATTTCAAGGCAGCGTGAATTTATAGAGTGAAATTTATGAGAAATCTGTTAGCCAAAGCAGCCTTGCAGAAAAAAGGACAAATTCTGTAAGAAATTGTGTTGCAGAAGAAGAAATGAGCTAAAAAAAAGAAAAGCATTAGGCGATCAAACTGCAGCTCACACAGATGAACAGACACCCGCTTGCACGCACGCACAAACTCCGAAAAAAAAAGAAAACCGGGAAACCCCTCCACTCCCGGCCCCAATTTCGATGAGACAACGGCTGCGACGGTCCTAGACGAGCGCCGCAGTCTCCCCGGTCCTTGCTCGCTTGTGCGGGGAGGGCCCGTCTAGTCAGGAGTCAGGCACCCGCCGGTACAGGTACAGGTAGCCGAGGTCCTTGGGCGGGCACTCGGACACGGCCACCTTTTCGTCGTTGAAGATGACCCAGCGGCCGTCCTTGAAGATGTGGCACACGTAGTGGCCCACCATGGTGGACTCACCCATGTGGCTGATGAAGGCCACCAGCTTGTACTCTGCACGCGCACCCGCAAGGCCAGCAGCCACCATTACAGACACGATCACGGAGGGAAAAAAATTAGCAGTGGCTTAGTTCGGCTATGCCTGGATATACGTAGCAAGAGCTAAGGTTATTCTTAGCTTTCCTGGTTGTCTAGGATTAGCCTGATTATCATACTTACTGCTGCTTTAATGACACACACAAGGTGTACGCATTATGTGACACATGTATATTTATCAAGCGGCTCTGGCGCAGCATCACCAATCGCCCCAGAGCTTAGCTGGTTCCACAGGCGCATGCCGGTGTTGCTGCGACGCACGAGCCATCGGTTCCACACCCGGCCACGCCTCGCATGATCATCGAGTGGACCGGGACGCCACATGCGGAACAGAGGTCGGCAAAGACTCTGGGCGCGTAGAGTGGGTGAGAGACGCCGGGCAGCGAGCAACATTCTGTGCGCCGTGTGGCATCACTGCTCCCCGCACATGCGCAGCACAGCTCTCCAGGAGCCACGCGAAAGTGCTCAACCTCGGCCAGTGTAGCTCACGCTACAAAAATTCCTTCGTGGGCCAGCCAGGGCCACTAATACACAATGTTGAAATAATAGCCTTACACCCGAAAGATGCGCATCGGCAGCAGAAAACGATTGATACAGGGAACTAAGGGGAGAAGAATTCCTTCAAGCCCCTGACATTTTTTTTTACCACAGTTACCTGTCCAGGAATAACCTCCCTAAAAAGTGAGAGCAAATGAAAACTCCAATGAACATTTATTTTATGTTTACGTGTTCTTACCTGACTGTCCCTTTCAGAAGATTGTTCAAACAAGATCAACCAGACCCTCTTTAAAATATTCACGATTCTACCAATCGTAGTGCGCAAAACTGTACAGGAAAGCAACGCAGTGTGAACTTGTATTCTCGGCACTGTAATGTAGTAATACCTTGTTTTCGCTGTTGTGTGTCTTTTAGGTAGAACAACAATGGAGGAAAAAGATATTTTCTCTCTCCTATATAGGTTGCACGAACGCAGATAGACAGGCGCAGAAGCAGAGCCACAGGCAAAGTGCAGAAGCGCAGGGGGATTACGTACTCCCAGGCCCATCCCTGACGTGAGGAGCGGGGGGATCCGTGTCCATGTGTTCGGCGTTCTCCGCTTCCAGCTCATTGGCTCTGCTGAAGATCCACTCGACACCCCGTTGAACGTCATTGTCCTAGAAAGGGGATTAGAAAAGTGACTCACCACCAGCAATCTCACTTTTCAAAGGCCACGAGACAAAGTGATCACTGGCAACACGTGCGAAGGATCACAAAAGTGAACATTCTTTGCAGTGAATAGTTAACGGACCGCGCATGAGGGGCCTCACAGAGCACCACGTCCGCTCCACTGGTGCTACTAATGACCACATAAAGATTGCTTCTGAAAGGATGCAACGAGAGAAGGATTTGGGCTGATTGCACGCTCATCGGGTGTTGGCATGACGGCTTTCGTGTGAGCTCACGGTGCATAACAGGTTTAGGAGCTTCAAGCGTTAAAGTGGGCCCCCAGACCGTCGCTAACCGGCTAACTATTGACTTGAAGAAAAATTGCAAAATCTACCACGGCACTTTCAGGTGCATTGTGGCAGCTGATATGACGATGAAGGTTGGGCAATGCAGTGTTGTTTTATGCATGTAGTACATTCTCCTTCTCCACGGAGGTGATTTTTTTTTTAATTCCTGGCGAAAACTGCAGAAAGTCGTAGTTGTGAAAAAAGATGCTGCTTCCACTCACACTAACAAACACCGTGAACCTGGCAATTCAACTGCATCTGCACTTGAGTTCTGTGATGACTTTAGCGTCAGTGACTGTAAATGATGCCAGACCATGATCCTTGGACCTTGGTTCCGAGAGTGACTTTTGCAGGGCCCAGCCCAAAAATTTAAGTGGCAGCTAATCGATTATTACATCTTTCATTGCTCGCTTGTTTTGCTTGACTTAGCGGCCGTTTCAGCTGTCTCAGTGATGTCACAAGTGTTATTTGTCCTTTTTACACAATTCGATACTGCCTGCGCATCAAAGAATGGCATTTCGGCCGATAAAAGATTGTGGAATGCAGCTTGGCAGTGGTTCGCATCATCTGCTGATGGCCTGCATCTGCAGGAAACTTACCGTGCCCACAGACCAGTGCCACACAATTTAAAAGAATTTTTACTTTTTGCTGAAGTGCTTGCTACATACTGCGGAAACATTTTGTAAATTTAAGAATTATCCTTTTTTTTTTAATTTTCAGACATGCTTGTGGCTTTTTCTCAACTTGACCACACTCTTGTATTTCTCAATTTAAATTTCCAACCTAAATTCATTGCATCACACTGAAAGTGGTCATTTGAAAGCATGTTTATGTAGCTCTAGTTTGCTATGTACCCTTACCATTCCCACCTACCAGTCCTTGTGGAGAAATTCTAGGTTGCAGCTTGGCAGTTCAAGTTTTCACTGCCTCAGCAGACAGAAAGTGGAAACAGTAATGGCAGTAACGATGATGGTGGTAGCAATGCGTTGCTTGACTCCCCGGTCCGAGCCACGTTCTTTTTTTTTTTTCTTCTCTTTTAAGAAAAATGGATTACAGCTGAGTACATGTGAAACATACAATGGACTGTGTGCGTGTGCTCAGAAACGTGCCTTCGCGTGCGTTTCCAATATTCTATAACTAGGGGTAAAGCAAGTAATGTCAAATGCCTCACCGTAGCTTTTAGCGCCCTGATAGCCTGCTCTTGGGAGAAGCCCATGTTCATGATTGAAGCCAGGGCTTCCACATCGGCCACGAAGTCGGCCTCTGCCTTGTTGGCGTCTGGCGGCACAAAGGGGTCACCAAAGTCTGCAGGTGGACAGGAGGAGGAAGAGCAAGGGATTACGTCAGAAATACCTTCTGCTATCGACAAAGATGAGCACTCAGGGTGTCAAAACTTCTTAGCTACAAAAATTAAGTTCAAATACGCAACATTAGAACACTCTGAGGACGCCAAAAGACAACAGAAGCATGGGTATTTTTTATAAACCTGATATGTTCACACAATACCCCAATCGAGCTTCAGAATATGCTCGACTCAAGACTATTTGACCCTTGACTTTTAGCCTCCCTAATAGCTATGCGGCTTGTCACAGGACATGAGGAAAGAAGAGGGAAGGGGAGAAGCGGAAGGGCAGGGGTGAGGGGGGCGATATTGGCAACCTCAAGCGACACGAAAACGCTCTTACATTGAGAACGTCATCCCACCAAGCCCCTATTTTCTTTAGACGACATCCAACCAACAGCACGCCAGCAGAAGCTGACACAGCAAGAGAGCAGAACGAGCAGAGGAAACGGCTGGGAACAGAACTAAGTGCAGGTTCGTGTGAAGAGAGAGAGAGAAAGAGAGGGCGGCCACGGGGAGTAGCCCAAAGGTCAGGAAACGAAGAAGCAAAAGCACCTTGAGGAGCACAGAGAGCATACACAGAACACCTCGGCCATGCGAAACTCCCACACCAGGGGGGGAACATGGAATGGCATTACCACCAGACCTGCTGCCTGAAGTCTGTACTACTAGTGTTAAAAAAGCAAAATATGGGTGCGACGTTACGCACTTACACGTTAGACCCATGACCTCGGTGCATGCTCGAAGTAACAGCACACGCAAGTTGACAGCAAGCAGTTGGGCCCAGAAATACAGTAACTGTCGCACTTTGGCAGAATGTCACATCATGCACTCTCCTCTTTTCACCCCAGACCTTCCAGACAGCTATAGCAGAAAAGTTGCAGACTCATACCCTTAAAGCTTGAAATGAACACAGCAATGACCTTGCAACTTCTAACTCTTCTTAACACCATGAAAAGAAAAAATGGCGTTTTGTTTTGCCAGTTTCTCTCTACAACAACAAAGAAGTAGCTTCGACTATACACCGCCCCACTCTTATTCACAGATGCTTTCCAATGCGCATCAGACCGCAATGGGCGAGTGACCAGAGGGAAGGGGGTGTGCAGCGAATAGGGGAACGCCACTTGCCAGAGTCTCCAATGTGCTGCATAACCCAGTTTGTGGCAGCTTCAAGACCAGAGTTCCTGGTGTAGTAGACGGCCTTCTTGCAGGCCTCCATCGGAAATCCCATGTCGCAGAGGCTAGACACCACCGCTTCATCCAGCTCCACCGCTTCAATGCAAACGCACAGGGCACCACAATTACCCAAACGCTCACTCACACTTCTCTCGCAGGCCCTTGGGCAGCCCCAGAATCAAGCCCCAGCGAGACCCAAGAACAGCTGCTGTACAGATTTTCAAAACTTAGATCCACCTTCTAAAGTTTGTCTTCACTGCACCAGCACTTTCCCTGCATTTAGCTTGAAACAAGATCCTTCAGGTTACCAAGGAAAGCAGAACAAGGAAGACTGTTTATAAAAAGATTGCATAAGGTTTAATATTTTTAAACCCAAGTTCAGGAAAAGACAGCCCAGAGGGGGATAAGAACTTGCCAGTCGTATACTCTTTCCTTCTCAACATGACATAATATTAGTGGGGTCCCCACCTTCGATAATCATCACATTGAAAATGCAATGCACTTATAGCTCGACTTCCAGCATCAACCCAGCATCTCTCTTCCTAAGCCCGGTCCAAAATGTGGACGTCAAGAGTAAACTAGGTATTTTGTATTAGCTTTTCAAGCATTTGAAGCAAGAGCTATGGTGAGCCTGCGAAAGGCAATGATGCGACACCATAGTCAACTATAAATCATGAATTTACACTCAAAAGTCACAAGTTTTGGCGGCCGAGAAGCAAACCCACCATGCAACTCCAGAACTAACCAAAACATCTACCACGTTGGAGCTGCCCTGTACCGTCGAATACAGTAGCCAACCGTTTTTCCGGACTCCAAAAACTTGGACTTGCTGGATATTCCGGACTTTCCCGAGGAACTGCCAGTTGTCCCATAAGAATAGTGACTCTCAGATTTTTTGGACTGCTCTTTTATTTGGACTATTTTTCATTCCCCTCCAGGTACGAAAAATCGGTCGGCTACTGTAATGCAACCAAGCCAAATAGAAAAACGGTCAATAAAAATAATAGTGTTCTAAATTAGTACGCACTGCTTAAAGACCGCTACTGTTTTAGCTTGGACAAATGTTTCCACAAGCAGCTAGAGGGGGAAAAAAAACGAATTAATGCTTACTTTCAGCAGCCCCTCCAGATGCCGGAGTGGGCTCAGGCAACAGCTCTTCATTCGGCTGCAGACCCTTGCCCCGCAAGTAGTTCAGGTCAAGTTCATCCGGCATTACCATGGATACATCTAGAGAACATCAGGTGAAAGAAACATCACCCTCGATTACACAAAAAATACTTGCATGCCACTAACAGCAGTATAAAGGAGGCAGAGAAAGTTAGCATCTTACCCAGTTTCTTTGCAACCCAGTTTTGACCCATGGTAAACTTCTTGAGCTGAATCATCAGGTAGTCGGGGAAAGTGTGCAGTCTCGTAGTCCTGCCGAGAACACAGTAACAAGAAAATTCAGGAACAAGTCCAGAGGCCCTCTGTAAACCCCAGGCAGTAACTGCCGTATTTACTCGAATCTAGGCTGGCTTCAATTCTAAACCAATCCCCAAAATTCAGAAGGTCAGAAAATAACAAAAGCTTACCTCAAACATAAGCCGAATGACAGAAAGGCATTGCACTCGGAATAGAACACGCCCTTTATTACGCTTGCAGCGGCTCATTCATAGCACGTTCAATGCTCACTCGTCATCTTCGGCGACATTGCTGGCCTCTTTGCTTTGCACTGTCCTCACTTACGTCCAGTGCGTTCGAGATGCTGCATTTACAGAAGGCCTGCACAATCAGCTCGGCCAAAATTTCGTCCCTCCCTTGCCAAGGCGAGCCAGTTTGCCACTTGGCCGAGTGAACCGTGCTTGACGCGCCCGGTCGGTGTGAGTTGGTGGTCTTGCAGCATCAGCCAGTTGTTGTAATGCTTCCGCAGCCTGTCCTCTTAAATGGCTGGTTGATGGCCACGTCGAGGGGTTGTAGCTGGCTTGTCATACCACCAGGTATTACCGCAATGTCCGTACTACTTTCCGAAAGCATGGACTTAACGGCATATGTCAAGTGGCTGCAGTAGGAGTCGAGAACCTTAAACAGCAGAGCCCTGGCACAGCGCTGCCAAACAGTTTTAACTCAATCTTCGACGAGGGCACCACTCATCCATCCATTCTCATGGGCTCGTACGACAACATTTTTAGGGAAAATCCCAGCTGGAAGAGTCTTCCGCTTAAAAATGACGTAGGGCAGCAGCTTTCGCCAAACTGCCGTGCAACACAACATTACGGTGGTGTGCTGCTTCTTTAGCCTGCAGTTTTGACTTTCACTTGTTTCACGCCCTTCTCACAGGCACGTCAAAATGCACTGGGGTCTGATCGGCATTACCGATCTCGCCCAGTCTGCACTCTTTTTTCCAGCCACTTCTTGATGACAAAGCGCTGGAATGTGACTAGCTTCTCCTCGAAGTCAAGGGGTAAGTTTTGGCCCATAGATGTCCGCCGTCACATGCTGAACCCGAACCGCTTCATAAAACGAGTGACCCATACCCTGCAGCCATTGAACTGAGTCCACGCGATGCTTCGAATGTTTGCAACCTCCCTCACCTTTGCCTGCATTACCTACACCGTCACAGGCAATGCATTCCACCTTCTCTTCGCTTGTGGATACAGTTGGCGACGTCCTTCTCCACCTTGCGGTGTCGACCTTTCTTGGGCCCTGTTGAAAAGTTTGCTCTGCTGCTTCCGCCATCTGTGCACATTCTTCTAATCAATGCCGAAGTCATGCTGTGCTTGGAGGTTTGCAGTTCTAGTGGCCTCAAAAATCACCTTCCGTTTAGAAGCCGCCGTGTCGTGGCACCGCTTGGTGGGCGCCATTGTGCCGCGAACACAGGCTCTTCTCAAGGCCACACGGCGACGTAAGCAAGCAAGCACTGAACGCTGGGAGCTGTGTTCACAACATTCGAACAAGAAAAAAGGAGCCTGCAAACCCTCAAGCTGCAAGCCTGTGGCCGCGATATGGCATGGAGCGTCTAGCGGTTACAGGAAAGCCGCATGCTTGAATCTAAGCTGACCCCCGACTTTCATACACGACTTTTTAAAAAAAAAGTATCGACCTAGATTCGAGTAAATATGGTAGAGCATCACTTATTGCAATACCAAAAAGAAAGATAACACATCAGACACACTTCACTTTCTTCTGCAAGAACTATCGCAAGAACTCTCACCATCAAGTCGAAGAATGTTCAGCAACCAGATCCAAAATTACAAACAAGCCATAGAAGTGCCCTTGCACCTGCTCAGAAAAACCTGCCTCAGCTGCAAGACCCAAAAACTCGGCTCATACATACATGGTCTGAGGCAAGCAAAAATGACACAACTGCCAGCCAGAGCTACAACAGCCCAAACTTTGCTCGGTAAATGATTTGCACAACCAACTTGTGGTTTCTATGCACTGATGCACGGAAGTAATGCAAAGAGGCATGACGCAGCAGCAAGGTACAGATTAAGTTACACCACCTTGGGACCTTGGAAATGCGCAAAAATATCTACACGCTTGCTAAATAATTACTGATAACACATAAATAGCCACCGTTAATTTAAGAGCACTGCTGGAAAATTCCTGAAACGTTATCTTGGCAGAGGCCTCATCTGTTTGGCACTCAAGTGCTCCGTGCTAAATCGGAGTGCCTTTTTCATAATGATGATGTGGTTCATTAAGAAACACTTTGAATGAACAGCAATTCACTGCATGATAGCTCCTAGAGCCACGACTTCCATTCACTGCCAACACAAAACGCAGGGACTCACAGAAAATGAAACAGACGAGAAATAGAAATAGCACACAAACTCGAGTAAGCGTAGAACAGGCAAAACCTAAGAATAGATGCAGCCACTGAAATGGAATAAGCAAGTATCTAACAGCCCACGCACAACCTCACAAGAAAAGCTTGCCCTCGCAACGCCACTGAAATGTTTCCACAGCTTCATCGTTCAGTAGCAGGTTTCCCTTGGTGAAGGGAAGCGATCCAGTACTCGTGCAAAGGGAAGAAAAGAGCTCACTTCTCCACAGTCACCTTCCTGTCCACGGCTGGGCTGTAGAAATCAGTAACGAGCTCCGTGTTGGCGAAGGCTTCCAGGCAGGCCGACAGCTCAATCTTGGACCGCACCACAGAGTCAGGGTCACTAGGCACAGGGGAGTAGAATACAGAGGCTCGTCACGTTGATGCTACAGAGCAGGGCTTGTGGCCTATGAAGAAAACCCTTTAGACGCTCACAGCAGGCGTCAAGAACTCACATTTTCTCCCCTTTCTGCTGGAGCTCTTCCTTCTTCCTCTCGTAAGCTTCCACCTCCGCTGCACATTACAAAAGCAAGCAAGGAGAGAGGAACAGTCAGCAGGACACAACGCAAACTTACTATGACACAGATACTGGTTTACAATGGGCCCCAGACATGGATAAAAGCTAGCGAGTGGACGCTGGACTGTAATTCAAAGATACATCCATTGTTTCTCGGAAAATAATGACGAGAGTATTTTCTTAACATGAGTGATAATAACAATTAACTTTCAGAAATGCCTCAATAAAACACTTATCAGTCCCAACCTGGAGTATGCCGCCTCAATACTGCCTAGAATTCAGTATCACAAGCCATTCAAAGCTGCCTTGCTTGCACATTCTTCTGATTATCACAGGTTTGGTCTTGAAGAAGCTTTGTTCACGTGTAAAAACGCATATATTTTCTTTATTTTCTTTACATTGTGTTATGTCTGAATCTAATGACGTGTGATTTTTGCATCGTGAATTCCTATCCTTACTCCTCTTTGTAACGTCCGAAGTGACCTTGAGAGCACTCGAAAATATTTTATATAAATAGGTGGCTGAATGAATCTCACAACCAAATTATTATTACTGCAAATAAAATGTACACGTAAACTGTATCATGTTATGGCCAGTGTTTTCTTTAATTCATGTATACGACAGTGTTTGAAATTGTGTTATGATTCCGACACAGCTTATTTGCATTAAGGTATTGTGTGTACATCTGTATACCGCATATGTTGTAAACATAAATTGGTGTGACTACTTGCACATGCACATTTATTGTGGCATTGCTGTTTGTGTAACTTGATGTCTGCTTTTCATTACCTGAAAGTGGTATTTCTTTAGCACTGTTGTAAATACCATGCAACATGTCTGTGCATCATTCACTGTCATGTACAACGGCTCCTGGGCCTAATCAAGCCACTATTTGCAGCTTTTATTTGAAAATTTGACGTTTCAACAAGTATAAAAACTTCACATCAGCCCTTCCCAGCGAAACAGTTCCTCATCTCACTGCAGTTTCAGTCAGCATTGCTTGTAAATACTAAAGCGCACTTTAAATAAAAACAGAAGTAGCAGGTGCAAATTTGGTTACAGACAATGACCGAGCCGAAAATAAAGAATTAAACCCAGTGCGAAATCTGCTGACACAGAGAAGCTGTGGTACTTTTGTGTTGGCTCGAAAGCCAACGGCGCTTGCCCCAGAACAGCAGCGCCATCACCGCACGAGTTCTATGGTTTGTGCAAAAGAATTGGCAGCCAAAAGTAAGCAGCAGGAGGCTCCCTCCCCTCTCCTAGGAGGAGGGAGGGGTACCTTCCTCTGTGAGACCACTGCGCCCCCTATCAGTGGGTCTGGGAACCTGCTCCTACCCCTGCGTAATGCACGACTTACAACAGCAGACTTACGGGACGGCTAGACCTACAACAGCTCCACTGCATGTGTGCACCCGGTGCAGCTGGCTTACCCTTATTGATGGCACAGTGCAGAGGCACTGGCAGTGCGAGCAGCGAGTCGGTACGGTTGGTGTAGCGCACCTTCCCGGACTCCGTGCACTGGATGCGCTCTTCCACCTCAAACTTCAAGCAGTCCACCGGGTTCACCTCGTTCCGGCTGTTCCTCTGCAGTGGCGGTGAAATGACCGGTGAAATGACCGCTACTCACGATCACGATCGCTACTAAGCTCAACGACTGCTTGGTGATGGCACCAAAACTTCAGCAATTATTTGAACCAACATTTGCACCTTCATTTCGATGATAACACACACCTAAGCAGATTCTAGTGAGCACAACAAGATAGATATGTTGCTCCGCATGTTGGACGATTCTTACGACGAGAAAATCTATGTCCACCGTAAAAACATGCAGGTAATAATGTCAGTGTACAAGCACAAGTGTAAGGCTTCGCTTTATGTTGATTGCCACATACGGGCAGGATCCGACAATTATTTTAATGGAGATGAAATCACCGCTGCAAATTGAAATTTCACTTTGCTCGTAAGTCCCCTATTTTGGAGTTACACGAAAATCCCATTATAAAAAATAAAAGGGAAGACCACATAAGCGGAAACCTCGCTAAATACAGTCACTGGCCATTTTTTTCGAACTGCCCAGCAGTTCAGACATTTTGTGCATTATAGTAGTGCTTCCTCTCACACGTATTTTTTTTTTCCCAGCCCGCCAGGTTGTTTGAATGCTTTTGAAATTGGCTGTCCACTGGGCAGGAGGGATTGAGTTACTCAGTGATTCAAGATTGATTTGATTGATTATTGATTGTAGGGTTTAACGCGCAAACGCAACACAGGCGATGAGGCGCGCCGTAGTGGAGGGCTCCAGATTAATTTTGACCACGTGGGGATCTCTAACGTGCGCCGAAATCTTCGGTGATTGACGACATACACGGGAAACAACCAAGCGGAGAGAGACCCATCTCACCTCAATGAGCTGCAGGAGGTACAAGAAGAACTCCTGAGCGTCCTGCTGCTTCTTAGTGGAGAACTCCGGGTGGCCTCTGCCCACCAGGGTTTTGAACATCTGGGGCTTGATTCCACACTGCTCCTACGCAAGAACACCAAACGCACAAATGAAACCGCCTCTTTTGGACAACATTCTCAACTGGGGGTCTGCCTGCAAAAGTTAGGCCCTTTCTCTTTTCTATTTGCTGCTGTAGTTTCATTTTGAATCAAATTGATACAGAAGACGTCTCTTCAAGGGAATCGTAAAACATCATGTATCATTGCTACCCTTCAGATTCCTTTTTTTCTCTTAGCTATCCACACATTCAGTACAGGAACTCAGCTTCGAAACACCAAAAGCCACTTTTGCAAGGTTGTTGCTTTCTTGTTTTTTTCATGTCCTTTAAACAACTGTTTCTTTTTTTTTTTTTTGCTCTATTTTCTATGATTTCTTTCTGATAGGTGTACACCGTGTTCGTGTTGAAGTTTGTTTTATATTCTTGTCCACTTTTTCACTGTAATTGACAACTGAATTTTGCATTGCCGTTCTTATCAAACTTGGTGTATTTATTTGCGTTTTCAGTTTGAACCCTCCCATTTTGTTTTTTTTCTTTATTTCCTCTTCTTTTAATTACGCTAATGCGATATGCGTCTGCTTTGCATATGAAACACCCTATGTAATACCCCCCTCATGGGCACCTTTTGGGATATTGTATTGTGAATAAATAAATAAATAAATAAATAGGTATAATATGCTGAGAAGAAATGCTTTCTTTTATCTTAAAACTCGCTACTACATATTTCTGCTGTATCTGCTATTCATAAACTTCGGAGGTAAAAGCCCCGAGCTGATTTACGAGTGACAATAACGCTGTGAAATACTATTTAAATGAAAGGATCTACTAACAAAGCATGCACCGTTTTTTTCATTAGACTTTGAGCATTCAGGTCACCCAATCCTGAATCCAATTCAAGTTCATCCAATTCATCCAGTTCATCCAATCCAAGTTTATGGTTATGCTGTTACACAGCCTGAAGTTACTAAATGCTGAAATTCCTGGTCATGTTTACCTAGGTTTCATCAGCAATTGCGAACATTTGGTTTCTGTACAATGGCGCCAGATCCGCATGTAAGGGCCCATTTTAGGCTGTTTCCCCGAGTATGTTGTAGAGCGTGCAGTGGGCAGGTTATATGTAATTGTAGCGAGGTACAGGCTGCCCAATCACCAAGAAATCAACTATGCACTATTTTCTGTATCTACAATCAATAAGTTTTGAAGAAGGTACCTGCAAAATATTACACTGATCATGGGTATCTACCGCACTGTTGCACTCCGAAATTCTCGAAATTGCCCTTCCTGCGAGTATCTTTATTCTTATTCCCTTGTTTTTTTTAGAAATTGCTTGTAAAAGTACATAATTACTGCTCACAGTGGCTTGGTATGTAATAGATTGTGCAATTCTTGCTGCACTTGAAAGCACATCGATTGGATAGTGCAACAAAACCATGGCAATGTAACACTTGCAGACACAAGTATAATTATTCCGCTTTTTATTTGGCCAAAATATTCGCACTGTATGGCATACAATTTCTTATGGTCACATGTAATTTATTTCTAAAAAAAAAGTTAAAATTACAGATGTGATATAGTTGCACACTCTGGTCCTAAATGAACACAAATCCTTGCTAAGGTTGGCCAGTATTCAAAAGCAAGGTGGCCAGTATTCAATGCCTATAACTAATTGAAAATTTGCTCACAATGATGTGGCATAACATATCACGCAAGTTCAAGCTCATGCTGCTCAGACGAAAACTGACCGCACTTTTGTTCTCAGAGTGCCGAAGGACCACACGGCTAAATTTCAAGTAGGTAGGTCCGACAATAACGAAAATGGCTTAAAGACCAAGTTCTCCCCTTAATGACGGGAGGCTAACCGGAATCAAGTTTTCCCTCTTTTCCCACAGGTTGCTCTTGCTCTGCATTTCATTTCATTTTCATTTCACTTCATTTTGCATTTTCTACACGTGTGGTGCGACAGCGAGCTGTTACTGAGAGTAAAAAAAGAAAAGGCAGCAGTGCACTCCTAAGTAGCAGCCCTACGAGCAGCCGCAACATGCCAGCAGGTGCAGAGTTTGCAAAAACATATGCTAATGTTTGTTATTCCAGATACTCAAGCGCGCTCTGCTAATCTGTGTCCGCACTTCGTGACCTTGCAAACAACAGTAACGAAACTTGTATGGGGCAGTGATGTCCACCTTTACACTGGTTCTTTTGTGGTTCATTGGAAGCCTACTGCCATCATATGTGGCAAGCATACAGTTTGGCTGTGGGGGGGGTTAACGTGCTGTAGTGGAGGGCTCCGGATTAATTTCCATCACCTGGGGATCTTTAACATGTGAAAATCTCGACATATGGGCGTTCTCACTTTTCATCTCCATCAGAAATGCATACAATTGAACCTCATTGTAACGAGACGACATATCATGAAATAGTGCACATAACGAAGAAATAGCAATGCAGTCCCCATAGAAATCTACGCACTCAGAAACTCCCTTTAACCAAGTGAAATTTGCCTATTCTGGGCTATAACCTGCGATTTTCATTCTGAAATTAAAATTACGAGCCTATTTCATGGCAGTGTGCCACGTAGTCTTGAGACTGTGCGTTACGCGACGACTATATTTGGCACTCCAAATCTCCCGCCACACGTACTCCAGCATTATGCTCTAAACTGTACGCGCACTAAGGTAAACGGCCTGCCGCACCCACAGAGTTAACTATCTTCCCCAGGCATCATCCTCTTCTGTCTCACTTACATGGCACATACCGGCAATGCACGTGGTGCCCGCCCGCCTGCAACTGGCAACGCCGTTGTCGCTCGTTGCAAGCTGCAATTGAGTTGCAGCGAAGGAGAGAGCCACGTTTTCTTCCCTTAGTTTTCATGGTTTTGTTTTTGGAAAGCCTGCTTTACTTTTTGATTGACAACGCATACAGTACATGGCAGAATGACAGAGTCTAATGTGAAGCAAAAGGGTAAAAGCGGAGATCAACCACGCAATAAGTGGCTATGATAAAAGCCATCGCACCTGGTAACTAATGCCTGGGCTACACGAGCATTTGAAGGGACATTTCAGTCGAATGGCCTTCAAAATTTCACATGCCATTTGAACTAGAAGGAGTTCCGCTGATTTACACGCCCATTCTCAAAGGCAGTTGAGTTTCCACGTTCGCCCGCCATGTTTTGGTGCCGCTACTGCTATCCTGTTTCGTTCTTGACAGAAATTTAATCTGAGAGTTAAAATGGGGAAAAAAAAAAAAAAAACTATTAGTGATCAAATTGCTAACAATTTACAAGCACGTGCGAAACGAGCACATGACAGCGCCAGTTTTTTTTTTTTTTTTTTTCTTCTTCTTCTTTTTTTTCGCACTGCCAGTGTTCAGTAGGGCACTGCACGGGCCCGGGCTGGCCCAAAAGCCCGGGACTGCCCAGGCCCAACCGGGCTTGCGGGCCGGGCTACCCGAAGTCGATTATTGGGGGGCCCGGGCCGGACCCGGGCTCAATGACGCCGTGGGCCCGGGGCCAGGCTCGAGCTTGAATTCATAGGCACGGCCGCTAATAGTTTCGACGTGAAGTGTAGAAAAGAGCACTAAAATGAATATTCTTAGTTTATTTTTGTGCAATTCTTGATGATAGTTGTACGCATTGTTTTAAAAAAACGTGTTTTGCTAGGTCTGATGGTCACTATACTGCAATTTTAATGACATTGCATGTACTGCATCATGATTTTACATTTTAGTTTACGACATACCAAAGATACGATTACAAGGAATGCCCTAGCGGGGAAGGAATTAATTCAGACAACCTGGAGCTGTACACCTATATCGATGCACACGTGTGTTCAGATGTCGCACCAATCGAAATGCGGCTGCCGTAGCCGGGAATCAAACTTGCGTGCTAGAGAAACACCACCGCTAATAACCACTGCAGGTGAAATATTTCAACGCACATACATACTCGTAGATTCAAATACGGATAAAAAAATTTAAGCAGTGCCAACTTGTGGCCGAGACAACCCCGTGAAGTTGCCAAGAGTCTGGTCATCAAAGGTGATGGTGTCTCGTGTATAGAATACGAGCTATTATGCCGATGTGGCCTTAACCGTAGACGGGGAAAGCTAAACTACATGCACTTTTAAACCCTTATTTTTTGCGTTTCAGTTCATGACGTGCTCGTACAGTCTAGATGCTCCGTTTGATCGCCCGCTACAAAGACACTGAACCAAATATAATTCTTTTGCGTCAAAGACCGGGCCTGGTCACACACGCGCGGGCCCTCCCTAGGCCAAAAAATAAATTACCGGGCCCGGGCCGGGCCTGGGCTTGGCTTGAGACGACGGGCCCGGGCCGGGCCCGGGCTAGGTGTTACGGGCAAAGGTCGGGCTCGGGCTTCGCAAAGAGGGCTCGGGCCACGCTCGGGCCTTAAAATCAGGCCCGTGCAGTGCTCTAGTGTTTAGTGTTCAGTTACCTTGTAATCGCAGAGCGAGTGATAGAGAAAAAAAAAGTGAGTGAAAAATTATGAAGATCGTGCACTTTAAAAACCTAGCTTTACTCCTAAATGTTTTTGTAATTACGGTGTGCAGAAACTGCGCCCGAGAGTACAACCGTTTACATTTCAAAGGCCTTTGAGAACCTCAAAGGCCGTTGGTGGTGCTCCTTGGTGGCAACTCAAATGGTATTTCAACCAAAAGCCTTTGAAAAACGTCGTGTAGCAGTTCAAAAGTGTCATTTGAGTCAAATGACATTTGACTCAGAGGCCTTCGAAACGCTCGTGTAGCTCAACGGGTGTACTGGCTATGGTCCTAGGTAGCACAAAGAATGGCCAATGCTTTCGCCCATGGCACGAAAGAAAGCGCGCAAAGAAGCCATAGAAAAGGCTATAGAGAACCATCTACTGCGTCTTGTGAGCCGGCTTTAGAACGCACAAGGTCAGTGAAAATGGTGTGAACTTAGGTGCGACAGCTGAGGGAGGATGATGCAACAATGAGCAATCACGGCCTACTTTGCAGAAAAGTCTATCTGCAAGACGAGTTGCATATACGAGTGCAATAATAAAGTATAAATGAGGAATGCGGTGATTTCATTGGGAACCACCACTTGGCGAGTTGCTACTTTGCCCACTGTTTGCTTGAGGCAGGTACAGCCCTCCCATCACATAATATTTGCGGTGAATGTCCCCTACGTCTACAACGCAATAATAGACATAGAAACCAAATCGTGGCGCTCTTCGAGTTCATAATGACCAGGTTTAACTGTATGTGCAAACTTAACACAATCCATACACATGAACAAACCCTTTAAGTACTGTGCACTTAAAAGGACAAGGATGGGCATGTAAACAGGTTCTATATATTTTATCAGGTTAAAACCTAATCCTGGGCTATGATCTCAGTTTTTTCCAGCCCTTTCAATACTTTTGCAGTAGGTAGATGCTACAACGGTTTCAAGCAATGGCTATAGCAATAAACATCTACAGCACAACTGCAAGAAAAAGAGCAGTCATCAGAATTTTAACTGACATTTGTTTAAAGGGGCCATGCAGACAAAACACAAGTTTGGTCCATTCGAAAGATTGCCTCGTTAGAACCACACTGACACCACTGCGTGTTTTAACGCAAACTTCGCTCAAATAAGCTATATAATTAGGAAAAAAAGGGAATGGCCATGCGACCCACTAGCTCATTTCCTGCAACATTACCTGTGATGTCATACCAGCCAGCTCTGCAATTGGCAGGGGGCCAGCGAAAGCAAACGCAAATTAGGCAGATCTTATAAGCTTGCCAAACGAGCTATTTGCGCTTAAATTTAGGGCACCTTCTTTTTATAGCAATAGGAATAGAGGGATAAACAGAGGAAGTTACGAAAGCAGACGTAAACATAGAAGTATTGATGCGTACTGTTGTTGGTACTGCGCGTACTATGCTTGTTTTAGCTGCACAGCAGTCCACCGCTTTCGAGTAGTCTTATACGCCTCGAGCGCGGCCTGTAGGGGCGCCACTGAAATCCCCCTAGCGGCCCGTTTCGAAAGCAGGCGCGGGAGTCCCCCGGCCCGCTCCCTACTGTCGCCGTTGCTTTTGGGGCTCGTTCAAGACAGCGATTTACCGTTTGTCCGCGTTCGAAATACCGAATAACGTAGACCAGACACTCTGTTTGCAAGCGTGGTGTGTTCACGAGAGTATAAACGTTTGTGACGCGATCTTAGTGAGATCTATATGAGCGCCGGGCGTGTGTCACAGGCCGGCGTCCCGAAGCCAGCATTTCCATCAGCTGATTGCAATTCCGCTGCCCTGATATTCAGTGGCAGTGTCTCCGTAAGCAGTGTTTCCTCCGATGGTCATGTTGCGGCCATACACACTATAATGTAAATCGACTTTCTCTGCACTTACAAAATCCAGCGGAGCACTCATATCTGACAGCACGCAAGTTACGCCTGCCAATATCACATATCTGATATTGATCAGTACCATGAACAAGCCAATGCGAAGGTAATTTGCAAGTTATCCA